>NC_138112.1:2227500-2827500 GCF_964146895.1 Miniopterus schreibersii | reverse complement strand
TTTTAATTTTTTTTATTTTTGCTGTACTGATTGGGTGTTTTCTGCTTCCTTCTCTTCCAAATCTCCGATTTGACCTCTGCTTCATCTACTCAACTGTTGGTTCCCTGTATGTAGCCTTCATTTCAGTTAATATAATCTTCATTTCTGTCTGGATCTTTTTTATGTTTCCTAATTGTGTTTTTATGTTTTCTATCTCTTTGTAGAAATTCTCACTAAGTTTATTTACTCTTCCCCTAACTTCATTGAATGTCCTTAAAGTCAGTGTTTGCTTGTCTCCATTTCGTTTAGTTCTTTTTCTGGAGTTTGTTCTGTTCTTTTATTTGGGACATGTTTCTTTGTCTCCTCATTTTGGTTGCCTCCCTGTGTTTGTTTCTATATATTAGGCAGAACTGCTATGTCTCCCAGGTTTGGTAGAGTGGCCTTATGTAGTAGATGTTCTATAGGGTCCAGTGGCACAGGTTCCCCAACCACCCAAGTTGGGCACTCCAATTTTGCCCTCCATGTGGGCTGTTTACACTCTCCTATTATAGTTGAGCTTTGATTGTTATTGGCATGTCGAGAAGAGGGATTTAATTCCAGGCTAATTGCCTGGAAGAATTGGCTGTGAACGCTGTGATGGGACCCACCCAATGATGCAGAACTTACTTCAGCAGGGCTCTGGTGCAGCTGAATCTGCCCCTAGAGTGTGTCACTTGTGAAGGTGGCTCTGAGGCCTCCCAGGTGGTGCAAGCCAAGGTCAGCCACCACCTGTGTCCTACCCGGGGCCACCCAGCATGAGGCACAGATTTATCTGTAGATGAATGCTACTTTTGCTGGGCTTAGAGGTGCCCAGGAGAGGCCAAGCTGCCAACCAAAGTCAGCTGCTACTAGTGTCAGGGCTGGGACCACTTAGCAAGAGGTATGGGGCTCGCTGAGGCCAGATGCTGCTTGTTTAAGAGAATTTTAGGAAAGTCTGAAACATAAGCCAAGGTAAGAAGAACCACTGGAAACAGCATGGGTGGGCTTGCAAGTTGGGTGGGGCAGGGTCTCAGAGAATCACCAGGGAAGGGCAAACAGTGTGAACCAGGTTGATGGAGACTCTGATATGGCGCCTGCCTGCGGGCTCTGTGGGAGGAAGGTTCAGAAGGGGAACAGTGGCTTCTGCCAGCACTTCTCTCTGGGAGAAAGCTGCCCCTCTTGCTCTTGCCCTGTTGCCAGACAACTCTTTCTCCCCATATGTGCCTGGTGCCTTTCAAGCTGCTGCACCAATGCTGGAGCTTAGAGGGAGTGAATCTGAATAAGTCCATGCACCGGCCCTTTAAGAGGAATGCCTGGGACTCCAACAGCCTCTGTCTCAGTCACAATCCCTGCTGGTTTTTACAGTTAGAAGTTATGGGACTTCTCTTCCTGGCACTGGAACCTTGGGCTGTGGGGGTCTGGTGTGGAGCTAGGACCCCTCGCTCCTCAGGGGGACTTCTACAGCTAAGATATCCCTCCTGATTTTTATCCGCCACTCATGGGTGTGGGACCTGCCTGTTTCAGGTCTCTGCCTCTCCTACCAGTTCTCAGCAGGGATTCTTCTTCATATACATAGTTATACAACTTCTGTTGAGCTACATTTCAGGAGGTTCTGAATGATGGTTGTTCTGTAGTTGTAGAACCAGTTGTAGTTCTACAAACAGTTGTAGTTTGATGTGGTTGTGGGAGGAGGCAAGTATCACGTTTACCTATGCCAGCATCTTGTCCAGGACCCACATTCTAAACTCTTGCATGCAGGCTTTGGAGTATGTATATGAGAAGGAAAAGTAATTTTATTTTTCACTTTGGTTCTTTAATATTTTAATGTACATGTATTACTTTTGTAATTTGAAACAAAAATTTTAAAACCCCAAAGCTTTGCTTTCCTTAGATTTACTTGAACCCTAATTTGGTGGTATTCCTGAAAAAAATTTCTCAATTCGACTTTCTTCTGTTTTTGACTGAACAAGGATTAATGGAGTATCTACTCTGTGCCAGGTATAGGAATAAGCACTGGAGAGTTAGAGATGAGAGACACCTGTGTCCTTAAAGACTCAGGAAAGGCTCTTAGGGGGAGTAATCATCAAGAACAGTCTTTTATTTTTTCTATTATTATAAAAAATTTCAAAGATACAGAAAAGTTGAAATATCTGCAGATCCACCACCTAAATTCAACAATTGTTAACATTTTACCACATTCACTTAGTAATAAAAATAAATAAATTTGAAGCCATTTGAAACTTCACCCCTAAATATTTAAGTGCCTAACTCCTAAGAATGACATTCTCTTACATAACCACACAAATAAAAATTAACATTAATTTCCTTTAATCATGTAATTAAAGTTCATATAAAAATCATTTCCATTTCCCCAAAATGTCTCTCAGAATTTGTTTTCCTCCCAGCCCAGAATCCAGTCCAGCCCACACATTGCCATTACTGTGGTGTTTGTACTACGAGGACATGGTTAAGTTTGCCAGAATCCCCTTCCTGGATGGTTTCAGGTCAGAGCTGGTCAAAAGAGAAATGTGTATGTGATTTGGAAAGCAGAAATAGAGCAGCAATTATTATTCTCTGAAGGTCATTGCAGTTGATGTGGTGACAGCTGGAAACAGAAGTGGTAGGAGCTCAAGCTTGTCTTGCATTGCTCTGATCAGTGGAGAGAAATTCTTCCCAACCTCTAACCCTATGGCCCCAGGCCCACCTTTAAACACTTGGTGGTTGGACCCACAGAGGTGGCAGCTCCATGAGCTCCCCCATCGCAGTCCCGTGTTAACTAGATGTGTAATTCCCACATTGTTGACTCCTTTTTTTGACTCTAACTTTTCTGCTGGTCCTTCAGTTCCTTAGTTCCTTCCCAAACTATGTAAGATCTCATTTCTATCGTAAACTCCTTATCTCATAATTCATAGTGGTTCTGCTTCCCTGTTTGATAACTTATTGGTACTGGCTGTGGTCTCAGGGAAATAAAATCTTAAGGATAAGAATCTGTAATTGATTCTCTGATCTGATCAAATTTAAATGCACTAATAACTATTAATTGTAAAGGGGAGCTAGTATTCTATGGCAGCAGTGGCCAAAGTCACTTACATTCTCATTTGTAGTCACCCATATAAATGCTTATAGAAGGCAAGCCTTCGAGTAACCAGATATAGGAGTATTACGAGCCTTGTTGGTTGCTTTTAAGTATGCTGGACAGTTTGGAGAAAGAGGGATGAACTGAGGGTTTTAAATTCCCAGCTCAAGATCTAGGAGAGGGACCAAAAGACTTCTATGGCTGCCTGCCAGAAGAGAAACTCTTATCTCTTGTAGACTCAGCATTAAGCTTTCTGGTAAGCAAACCCTAAATTTTTACTTTCAGGGAGTTGAATTTCAACACAAATTGAATTCATAACCTAGTGGGTCTCATGTTAAAAATAAGACATTGATTGGGAAGGAGTGAGACCCTGAATCTTAGGATGGGGACATGTGGACAAATTCTAATGAAGCTGAAGACCTTAAACTAAATTCTGCTGACCCTCCTTCAGCAGTAAAAGCAAAGTTAATATTCTCTTGCTTCAGGGATGGGGAACATCTGGCCCACCGGCCACATACAGCCTGCAAAATCATTTCTGGCCCTGCCAAGGCAACTGCAGGTGGGACTTGAAATTTAACAAATCTAGCTGCTTTTTTCATAGCTAACTTTTAAGTTGATAACTTTGTATGGCCCACAAATGAAGTTATAAATATCCAAATGGCTCTTGGCAGAAAAAAGTTTCCCCACCCCTGTGACTTACTTCAAGGACCTGTAACGGCCCCCCAACTGATGATCCTCCTAAGAACCTAACCCTACTACCTCCTTTAGATCTGGTAGGAGCCTGAGTGAGAACCATGAGGAAGCACCATACACACCAAAAGAATGTGGTGTCAGTTGACACATTGTTTCTCTTTTCATTTTGACATAATTTCACCCTACTGAAAGTTACAAGAATAACACAATCGACTTTCTTTACCTCTCATCAAGACCACTCAAATGTCAATGAATATTGACTGAAAACCAGAAACTATGTATGAGAATAGATCCAAAGGGGCTGGGTCAGGATGGGGAAATAAAATATTGGGTCTGGCTGCATGTATTAATATGGTTGCACTAAGCAGAGTCTGGATCACACAGCTAGTTAGTGACGGAGCCAGAATTAGAGCCCTGGTCTCTTAAATCCACAGTGTCTGCCCTGCTAAACAGCCTCGACCTTAGAAAAAAAGTGCTAGAGAAATTCTGAAGAAAAGAATTTTCACATTACTTATGACAACACATAGGTTAAGGGCTCAGCATCAGCCTGGAGGACTTTCTCTAATGCTGTGGTTCTTGAACTTTGTGGTCTCCGATCCCTTTATACGCTTAAAAAGTATTGAGGACCCTCAAGAACTTCTGTTAATGTAGGTTATATCTATTAATATTTATTGTATTGGAAATTTAAATTAATAAAAATGTTAACTGTTTTGTTTATTAATTGCTTTAAAAATAATAATAAACCTATTGCATGTTAACATGACTTTTTTATGAAAAATAACTATATTTTCCAAGAAGAAGAAAAGAGTGAAAAAAGAGTGACTTTGTTTTATGGTTTTCCAAGTCTCTTTGTGCTTAGCTCATAGATGACAGCTAGATTCTCACAGCTGCTTCTGCACAGTCGGTTGCAATGTCACACATCCTGTAGCCTCTGGGTAATCCCACTGTTCATTTGTGATAGGTTGAGACTGGAAAAGACATTTTAGCATTATTATGAAAATAGTTTTGATCTCACAAACCCTCTGAAAGGGCCTCAGGGAACTCCAGGACCCCCAGACCACACTTTGGAAACCCCTGTTGTAGTGTCATGCCACTGTTTTGTCCTATTTCACATTTTTCTCAACTAATGAATTTTTTGTAATTTTCATTAACTACAAAGTAGTTAATGCTCATCAGTTTTGTATAAGACACAAGCTGAGAAGGGGATTATTACAAAAGGTGACAGTAAAAAATTTACATTATTTCAGCAGACCAGAGAATCAAAAAAATTAAATATGGAATGTCCTGCATTTACATTCTGCTTTATTGTTAATCAGTTGCATGTGTGCCAGAAGCATAAGCTGGGAGTAGCTGTCCAACAGCAGATTATATGAAAAATATCTGGCAGTTTAGGTCAACCACAAGCGAAATATGAATCAACAGTTTATAACATAATGTTAAGAAGCATCAAAAGAAGTGTCACCATTGAGCTGGGCAGACAGACAGGTTACTTACTTGGAGGAGGGGCGAGAAGACAGTTGTTATACTTTCTTTGCTCCAGCCTCCACCTGGATTCCCAGAAAATGCAAGGGGAGTAGATAAGAGGCATGCAGTATTTCCTCTCTGCTAACAATCTGGTTTGAAAAGTGCAATAAAATAAAACTAAACCCATCCAGCCGGCGTGTCTCAGTGATTAAGCATCAACCTAAGATCAAGGAGATCGTGATTCGATTCCAGGTCAAGGCACATGCCCTGGTTTCTAGCTCGATTCCCAGCAGGGGGCGTGCAGGAGGCAGCAGATCAATGACTCTCTCACTGATGTTTCTCTCTCTCTCTCCCTCTCCCTTCCTTTCTGAAATCAATAAAAACATATTTAAAAAAACAGACAAAACTGAATCCACAAACAAAAGTTTCCTCGAGTCTTACAAGTTTTCATAACCAAAAGGGCAAGGACATCCTTCTATGCTGGAATCTGCACCAAGGAGGTAGCCTGTCCAGAGTGCAGCACCAGGCTACCAGTTGGGGCTGTTCTCAGATTTCCTCTGGCTCTTTGAACGGGGTTCACTCCAGCAGTTCACCTGGCCAGTCCTGCCTGCTTCTGGAGACACTCTGGCTATAGCAGCATCACCCTTCTGAACTTGGCGTAGTCACCTGGGCCTCAAGTCTTCCTGGCTCAGCCCTAAGGGAGAAAGATTCTTGGCTCCTTCCTGCCTATTGCATCTTCATGCCCTTGTGAAGGTGTCCCACCCTCTCTCTCCTGAGTCAAGAAAAAATTTCTTTCAAAAGTCAGCAAGGATGGCCCTACTGACACACCTTTCACAGAGAGTGATGGTTTCTCCCACTCCGCTCCAGTCTGAGTCAATCTTGAAAACAGTCTCTTAGTCTGGGTGCTCCATCTTAGGAGGTCATTAATGAGTGAGGAATTTCCAGAGGATGATAGGGGTGAATACAAAAGGCTCTGGAGTCAGGTGTAGATTCAAAACCCAGCTCTGCAATTTGGTAACAGCATGGCCTCAGCACAAGTTACTTAAACTCTATGAACCTCAGTTTCTCCATTCATAAAATGAAAATTATAATTTGGGTATTATGAGGACTGAATGGGATAATCCATATAAACTAATTTTCATAGTCTCTGGCACATGATAATCATTCACTAAATATTATTATATAAATTGTATTTTATATCATGTTTTTTAAAAAGGGAAAGAGGATCTGAAGAGTTGCCTTTCTGCCTACAACACAGGCTACTTTCATTACTTGACCAGAGAAGTACTGCTCCTAGGCCCTAGGATCACAGGCATTGGGTATTAGAAGAGGAGCTATACTCTGCATTTGCATAACTAAAAGTCTCCATAAGCAGTTTTCCAAGAATGAAAACAAATTATGGTCAGCTTCTCCTCATTCCTATCAAGGCTTCAAAGATTTTAGGATCAGCCCAGCCGGGCATGGCTCAGCGATTGAGCATCGACCTGGGATCCAGGTGATCGGGGTTCGATTCCCGGTCAGGGCACATGCCTGGGTTGCGGGCTTGATCAATGACTCTCTCATCATTGATGTTTTTCTCTCTCTCTCTCCTTTCCTCCTCTGAAGTCAATAAAGATATATTAAAAAAAAAAAAAAAGATTTTAGGATCAAGTTGTAGTGGGAATTTGAGCTCCAACAGTCTGTGCATCCCCACACCCTATCCATTGGAAGGAGAGTCAGCCCCTGGAAGTTCATGTCCATCCATTCAGGCAAGCCTGCCCCAGACCTAGCCAGGCCCAGGGCAAGAGTGTAAATGGAGGTCCACAGACTATAAATTCAATATTGGAAAGTTATAAGTCAAGCTCTGGTCAGTGAGACTCAGTTGATTGGAGCATCGTCCCATGCACCAAAAGGTCACTGGTTCAATTCCTAGTCAGAGCACATGCCCAGGTTGCGGGTTCAATCCCCAGTCAAGGTACAGTCAGGGTGCCTACGGAAGGCAGCTGACCGATGTTTCTCTCTCACATTGATCTCTCTCTCTCTCCCCCCTCCCCCTCTTCCTCTCTCTAAAAATCAATAAAAACATATTTTAAAAAATAAAATAAAAAATGTAGAGATTAAAGATGGAGGCAGACTGAGTGGAAGCTACACTGACACTCTCCTAAGACCAAACTGGAATTACAACCAAAATATAGAAAAACCATCCTGAATAATCAACTGCAACTGAAGACATACTGGAGAGAACCCTCATTACAAAGGACATAATGTGGAGAACACATAGAGACTGGTAGGAAGTGTGGAGGTGTGAGAGGGCTGGCGGGGCACCCACAGGCAGCAGCTGAAGATCCAGAGGGATATCTCAGCTGTGGGGGTTCCCACTGAAAACTCTGGGGTCTAAACCCCAGGCCTGACTTCCCAGCCAAGAGCACCAGAACTGAGAAAGGTGCCCACATAACATCTGGCTGTGAAAAGCAGCGAGGTTTCTATCTGCCAGGGAGAGACAGCTGGAAATACAGGCACCCTCTTAAAGGGCCAATACATAAAGTTTTGTGTGCAGCCACTCACCTTGGGCTCCAGTAGAGGGAGAGCAGAGTGGACTAGAGAAGTGTGAGGAGAATCTAGGGATGTGGGCCCTGGAGACAGAGCTCAGAGGGCACACCTCTGGATTCCTGTGCTGCCATTCCCCCATACTGCAGAGGCAAACATTTACTTTCCAAGCAGCTTTTGCTTGAGGGGGAAGCAATTGCTCCACCCTGCTGGAAAACTTTTTGCCCTACCCCATGGAGTTTCTACAGCCTGAGGCTCATTAAGAGAATCAGATTAATCAGCCTGCAGGCAGAGGCAGACTTCAGAGTGTTTGAGTCTTTGCTTGATCTGCTTCTGGACCAAGGCCGTGGAAAAGCAGACTTTGGTGTGCATCTTGATTCTGTCCAAACACACCCAGCCCCAACAGGGGGGACCTCAAGCCATGAGTTGTTGATAGCTCCAAACAACATACTCAAGGCCAGTCACAAACAGCGTCTGATATTGACCTGCACCAGAGACCTTCTAAAAATACTGAGAGTCCTAGCAGGCCTACCTAATATAGAAACAAACACAAATAAGCAGCCAAAATGGGGGGACAAAAACCAAGCCTCAAATGAAAGAACAAGAGAAATCTCCAGAAAAAGAACTAAATGAAATGAAGATAAGCAATCTATCAGATATAGAGTTCAGAATACTGATTGCAAGGATGCTCAAAAACATGAGAAAATATATGGAAACTATGAAGAAAATGAAGAATGACATACCAGAAATAAAGACTACATTGGAAGAAATAAACAGCAGATTAGAGGAAGATGAGGATCAGATCAATGAATTAGAAGACAGGGTAGAAAAAAATCACTCAATCGGAGATTCAAAAAGAAAAAACAATTAAAAACAGGAGGACAGTCTAAGGGAGCTGTGGGACAACATGAAATGTAACAATATTCACATCATAGGAGTGCCAGATGATGCAGAAAGTAAGAGAGGGTTAGAGAACCTGTTTGAAGAAATAATGGCAGAAAACTTCCCTAACCTGATCAAGGAAAAAGTCATATAAGTTCAGAAGGCACAGAGTCTCAAGCAAGAAAAACCTAAAGAGGCCCATGCCCAGACACATCATAATTAAAATGCCAAAAATTCAAGACAAAGAGAGAATCCTAAAGGCAGCAAGAGAAAAGCAATCTGTTACCTACAAAGGAGCTCCCATAAGGCTGTCAGCTGATTTCTCATCAAGACCAGAAGGGAATGGCATGAAGTATTCAATGCAATGAAAAGCAAGGATCTGAAACCATGACTACTCTATCCAGCAAGGCTATCATTCAAAATAGATGGTGAAATAAAGATCTTCTCAGAGAAGAGAAAAAAAAGGCTAAAGGAGTTTATCACCACCAAACCAGCATTGCAGGAAATATTAAAGGGACTGCTGTAATAATAAGAAATAGAGAGAGAAACATAGGCATAAAGAATTAAAATGGCAATAAATAAGGTCCTATCAATAATAACCTTAAGGACTTCAAGGGAGAGATCAACTGCAATACAGTCATAGTCATGGACTTTAACACCCCACTGACTTCACTGGGTAGATCTTCCAGACAAAAAGTCAACACAGAAACAGTGACTAAATGGAATACTAGATCAGATGGATTTAATTGACATTTACAGAACATTTCGCCCCAAAGCTGCAAAATACACATTCCTCTCAAGTGCACATGGGTCATTCTCAAAGATAGACCACATGTTAGGACACAAAACAAGTCTCTACAAGTTCAAGAAGATTGAAGTCATATCAAGCATCTCAGATCATAAGGGCATGAAATTAGAAATCAACTACAGTAAAAACACGCAAAAACATTGAAACACATGGAGGCTAAATAGCATGTTATTAAACAATGAATGGGTTACCAATAAGATCAAGAAAGAAACCAAAAACTTCCTGGAAACAAATGAAAGTGAACACACAACAATCCCAAATCTATGGGACACAATGAAAGCAGTCTTGAAAGGGAAGTTAAAAGCACTGCAGGCCTACCTCAAAAAGCAAGAAATATTTTTAGTTAACTATTTAACCCTACAACTTAAGAATTAGAAAGCTCCCCTGTGAAGCCGTTTGGACCAGGGCTTTTGTTTTCTGGGAGGTTTTTTTATTGCTGCTTCAATTCCATCAGTTGTTATTGGCCTATTCAGGTTTCCTGATTCTTTCTGATTCCGTTTCATATGATCTCACTCATTTGTGGAATCTAATAAACAAAAGAGACTGAGGAACAAAATAGATCCAGAGACATAGAAGCAGGGAACAGACTGAAGGATCTCAGAGGGAAGGTGGGGGTGGGGGAGTGAGTGGGAAGAGATTAATCAAAGAACTTATATGCATATATGCATAACCCATGGACACAGACAATAGTGTGGTGAAGACCTGGGGGGGGGGGGTGTGCAGTGGAAGGGATCAGTGGGGGAAAAAGGGAGGATATCTGTGATACTTTCAACAATAAAGACAAATAGGAATAAATAAATAAATAATAAATAAAATGGAGATGATAATGGTAGTTGTAAGTCAAGATATAGACAAAACAGGGTTTATCATCTTGCCGTGGGAAACTGTACCTTCAGAACAACCAGGAAGACCTAGCTCTAGTTTAGATTGCTTGGACTCCTCGGAGTTTCTCCCCAGAACGTGAGGTGCAGGGAGGGCTGGCTTGTCTCTTTTCACACCTACACTTCACAGGCAAACATGTGGACACTTCAACCAGCACATGCAAGCTCTATAATACATCAACCTTCAGTCACCTTGGCCACCTTTTAGGCCTAGGGATGCACACATGAGCGACTCGGTCTGTCCTTAGGGTGATGGGCCCTGGGAGGAGAGCTGAGGGCAGTTAGGAAAGGAATTCCAGGATCTCCATTTGGGGGCAGAAGGTTCCTGGTGGGCACATTTCTCTCCTCCCCACAGGGAGGAGCAGAGCTATGGGAGGGCCAGAGTGGTACCCTCTAAAGCACAGGCCCAGTGTAGGTGTGCCTCTCACTACATTCATTGAGTATATATTGAGCACTTACTATGTGCCAGACACTGTGCTGAGTACTGAGGAAGCTGCAGTCAAAAAGACTGACTGATCCCTGCCCTCAAGGAGCATGCAGTCTGCTGGGGGGAGCTGGACAACACAGAAGTGATCGAATAGCAAATATTTACACATTGTGGTAAAATCCTATGAAAGGGGACCTACTTTAGTTTGGGTGGAGATAACCCTGAGGCTGAGTTATGGGGTATGAGAATAAACCAGAGGAGCAGGGAGTTAGAAAAGTGTGTTGCATTTGGATGGAACTGAGAAAGGGCCAGTGACGAGGAGGATGGGGGGTAACTGAAGGCAAGGGCAAGGGGGACATGGGTTGAGCTGTGTGGGGCTTTGAGGCCACATCAAGAGTTTGGATTGGATGTAAAAGTTTTCCAAATGAGGTGATTTAATTTACACTTTATTTTTTAATTTGTAACTACTATGTATATTTTTCCCTTTTTATTGAATTTATTGGAGTGACACTGGTTAACAAAATTATACAGGTTTCAGGTGCACAATTCCACAGCACATCATCTGTACACTGTATTGTGTGTTCGCTAACCCTAGTCAAGTGTCTGTCCATACTATTTATCCCCCCACGCCCTCCTCCCCCTCCCTTCGCCCTGGCAATCACCACACGGTTGTCAATGTCCATGAGTTTTTTCTCTCTTTTTTTTTCTTTTTTGCTCAACCTCTCTGCCCCCGCTACCCAGTCCCCCAATCTCCAACCCCCCTGACAGCTGTCAGCCTGATCTCTGTTTTGCTTATTAGTTCATTTTGTTCATTAGAGTCCATATATGAGTGAAATCATATAGCACTTGCCTTTTTCTGACTGGCTTATTTCACTCAGCATAATGCTTTCAAGGTCCATCTATGCTATTGCAAGGGGTAAGAGTGCCTTCTTTTTTGTGGGGCCCAGTAATATTCCATTGTGTAAATGTACCACAGCCTTTTTTTCCCCCCACAATCCTCCCCCCAAGGACATGCCCAGAGAGAGGAAGGAAGAGAGAGGGAGAGAAAGAAACATCAATGTGAGAGAGAAACATTGATTGGTCACCTTCAGTATGTGTCCCAACCAGGGGTCAAACCTGTAACCCAGGCTTGTGCCCTGACTGGGAATGAAACCGGCAACCTTTTGTTACGCAGGACAACTCTCAACCAACTGAGCCACACCTGCCAGGCTGTACTACAGCATTTTTATCCACTCATCTACTGATGGGCACTTGGGCTGTTTCCGACTCTTGGCTATTGTAAATAACGCTGCAATGGACATAGAAGTGCATATATTCTTTCGAATTAGAGTTTCTATATGTTCCCAAAAGTAGAATCGCTGGGTCATAAGGCAGTCCCGTTTTTAATTTTTTGAGGAACCTCCCTTCTGCTTTTGACAGTGGCTGCACCCATCTGCATTCCCACCAACAGTGCACAAGGGTTCCCTTTTCTTCACACCCTCGCCAGCACTTGTTTATTGACTTATTGATATTAGCCATCCTGACAGGTGTGAGATGATACCTCATTGTGGTTTTAATTTGCATCTGATGATTAGTGAGGTTGAACATCTTTTCATATGTCTATTGGCATCTGTATGTCCTCTTTGAAGAAATGTCTATTCAGGTCCTTTGTCCATTTTTTAATTGGATTGTTTGTTTTATTTGGTGTTGAATTCTATGAGTTCTGTATAAGTTTTGGGTATTGAACCCTTATCAGATGTATCATTGGAGAATATGTTCTCCCATTCAATGGGTTGTTAATGGTTTTCATTTTGTTTATGGTTTCCTTTGCTGTGCAAAAATCTTTTAGTTTGATGTAGCCCAGTTAGTTTATTTTTTCTTTTGTTTCCCTTGCCCAAGGAGATATGTCAGAAGAAACATATTGCTACAAGAAATGTCTCAGATTTTACTTCTAGGATTTTTACAGTTTTGAGTCTAACATTTAAGTCTTTAGTCCATTTTTACGTTAGTCTTGTTATGGTGTATGAAGGTGGTCTAGTTTATTTCTTTCTTTTTTTTTTTTTTTTTTTGGCACGTATCTGTCCAGTTTCCCCAACACCATTTATTGAATAGACTATTTTTACCCCATTGTATGTTTGTGCCTTCTTTGTCAAATATTAATTGACTATAAAGGCATGGGTTTATTTCTAGGTTCCCTATTTTGTTCCATTGATCTGTCTGTCTGTTTTTATGGCAGCACCATACTGTGTTTTTTAAAAATATGTGTTATTTATTTATTTACTTATTTATTTATTTATTTTTAATCTCATCTGAGGATATTTTTTCCATTGCTTTTTCAGAGAGAGTGGAAGGGGGAGAGAGAGAAAGAGAAACGTCGATGTGAGAGACACACATCAATTGGTTGCCTCCCACACATGCCCGACCAGGGGCCAGGGATCGAGCCTGCAACCAAAGTATGTACCTTTGGCCAGAATCAAACCTGGAACCCTCAAGTCCGTGGGGCCGACCTTCTAACCACTGAGCCAAACTGGCTAGGGCTATATGTGTGTTTTTTATTTTAGAGAGAGAGGGAGAGAGAGAAACATTGATGAGAGGAACATCAGTCGGCTGCCTCCTGCATTCTGCCTGCTGGGATCAAGCCCACAACCTGGGCATGTGCCCTGACCAGGAATCGAACCTGTGCCTTCTCAGTGCATGGGATGAAGCTCGACCAACTAAGTCACACTGGCCAAGGCAGCACCATGCTGTTTTGATTACTATGGCCTTATAATACAATTTTATATCAGGTAACATGATTCCTTCAACTCTGTTCTTCTTTCTCAAGATTGCTGTTGCTATTTGGGGTCTTTTTTGGTTCTACATAAATCTTTGCAATATTTGTTTTAGTTCTGTGAAATATGCCATTGGTATCTTTATAGGAATTGCGTTTAATCTATAGATTGCTTTGAGTAGTATGGACGTTTTAATGATGTTAATTCTTTATATCTATGAACATGGTATATGCTTCCACTTATCTGTATCTTCTTCAGTTTCTTTTTTCAGTATCTTATAATTTCCTGAGAACAGATCTTATACATCCCTGGTTAAATTTATTTCTAGGTATGTTATTCTTTATGAAGCAATTGTGAATGGGATTGTTTTCTTAGTTTCCCTTTCTGATAGTTCATTTTGGTGTATAAAAATGCAACTGATTTCTGGATATTTGTTTTGTATCCTGCTACTTCATTGAATTCATTGATCAGTATTAGTCATTTTTTGGTGGAATCTTTAGGATTCTCTATATACAGTATAGTGTCATCTGCAAATAATGACAGTTTTACTTTCTTTCAAATTCGGATGTCTTTTATTTCTTCTTCTTGTCTGATGGCTGTGGCTAGGACTTCCAGTACTATGTTGAATAAAAGTGGTGAGAGTGGACACCCCTGTCTTGTTACCAATCTTAAGGGGAACACTTGTAGATTTTACCCATTAAGTATGATGTTGGCTGTAGGTTTGTCATATATGGCCTTTATTACATTGAGAAATGTTTCCTCTATTTACACTTTGCTGAAAGATTTTATCATGAATGAGTGCTGGATTTTATCAAATGCCTTTTCTGCATCTACTGATATGATCATATGATTTTATCCTTCATTTTGTTTATGTGATGTATCACGTTTATTGATTTGTGAATATTATACCAACCTTGCATCCCCGGAATAAATCCCACTTGGTCATGGTATATGGTCTTTTTAATGTATTGCTGGATCTAGTTTGCTAGTATTTTGTTGAGGATTTTAGGATCTATGTTCATCAGGGATATTGGCCTGTAATTTTCTTTCTTTGTAGTGTCTTCATCTGGTTTTGGAATTAGGATAATGCTGGCCTCATAAAAGGAGCTTCACAGTATTTTCTCTTGTTGAAATTTTGGACTAGTTTGAGAAGAACAAGTGCTGGTTTTTCTTTGAATGTTTGGTAAAAATTTATCTGTAAAGCCATCTGGTTTAGGACTTTTGTTTGTTGGAAGTTTCTAAATTGCTGTTTCAGTTTCACTAGTTGTAATCTCTCCATTTGAGTTTTCTGATTCTTCCTGATTTGGAAGATTGTATATTTTTAGGAATTTATCCATTTCTTCCAGATTGTTCAATTTGTTGGCATATAGTTATTAATAATATTTTCTTACAATCCTTTGTATTTCTTTGGTGTCCATTGTTACTTCTACTGTCTCATTCTGATTTTATTTATTTGGGTCCTCTGTCTTTTTTATTATTGAGTCTGGTTAAAGGTTTATCAATCTTGTTTATCTTTTAAAAGAACCAGCTCTTGGTTTGAGTGACCTTTTGTATTGATTTTTAGGCTCTAATTCATTTATTTCTGCTCTGATCTTTATTATTTCCTGCCTTCTACTCACTTTGGGCTCTGTTTATTGGTGTGATTTTTTTTTCAAGTTTCTTTAAGTGTAAAGTTAGATTGTTTATATGAGCTTTTCTTGTTTCTTGAGATAGGCCTGTAATATTATGAATTTCCCTCTTAGAACTGCTTTTGCTGTGTCCCATAGATTTTGGGTTGTTGCATTCTTATTTTCATTTGTTTCAAGGTTTTTTTTTAATTGCTAAATTTGTGTTTTAGCATTTTTTTAATCCTCACCTGAGGATATGTTTATTGATCTTAGAAAGAGAAAAGGAGACAGAAAGAGGAACATCTATGTGAGAGAGAAACATTGATTGGTTGCCTCTTGTATGGGACTGAACTCACAACCTAGGTGTGTGCCCTGACTGGGAGTCAAACCCATGACCTTTTGGTGCATGTTATGATGCTCCAACCAACAGAGCCACAGCTGCAAGGGCTCAAAATACCTTTTGATTTCTTCCTTGTTCTCACTGCTAACCCATTCACTGTTCAGTAACATGTTATTTATCCTCCATATCTTTGTGTGTTTTTCAGTTGTCTTCTTGTGATTAATTTCTAGTTTCATACCCTTATGGTCAGAGGAGATGCTTGATATGGTTTTGATTCTCTTAAATTTACTGAGACTTGTTTTGTATCCTAACATGTGGTCTGTCTTAGAAAATGTTTAAGATGCACTTGAAAAGAATATATTCTGCTGTTTTGGGATGAAAAGCTCTGAAGATATCAGTTAAACCCATCTGATCTAGTGTGTCACTTAAGGCCACTGTTTCCTTGTTTATTTTCTATCTGGAAGATCTATCCATTGATGTCAACAAGGTGTCAAAACTCCCTATTGTGGCCCTAGCCAGTTTGGCTCAGTGGTTAGAGTGTCAATCTGTGGACTGAAGGGTCCTGTGTTCAATTCCAACTAAGAGCACATACCTCAATTGCAGGCTCTATCCCCAGCCCTGGTTGGTGTGTATGCAGGGAGCAATCAATCAATGTGACTCTCTCACGTTGATATTTCCTTCTCTCCCTCTCTCTCTCTCTCCTGCCCCCCTTCTACTCTCTCTGAAAAGCAATGGAAAAATGTCCTTGGGTGAGGATTTAAAAAAAAAAAAAAATTCCCGCCCAGCCGGGCGTGGCTCAGCGGTTGAGCATCGACCTGGGATCCAGGCGATTGGGGTTCGATTCCCGGTCAGGGCACATTCCCAGGTTGTGGGCTTGATCAATGACTCGCTCATCATTGATGTTTCTATCTCTCCCTCCCTCTCCTTTCTCCTCTCTGAAATCAATAAAGATATATTTAAAAAAAAAAAAAATTCCCTACTATGACTATGTTACTGTCAATCTCTCCCTTTATCTCCATCAGGTATTGCTTTACGTATTTAGGTGCTCATATGTTGGATGCTCCCTTTATCATTATGTAGTGTCCTTCTTTGTCTCTTACTATAGGCTTTGTTCTAAGGTCTGTCAGATGTAACTATTGCTACCCCAGATTTTTTGTCATTTTGATTTGTATGAAATATCTTATTTCATTCCTTTTTCTTTTGGTCTGTGTGTATCTGTCATTCTGAGGTGGGTCTCTTATAAACAGCATATATATAGGTCTTGTTTTCTTATCCATTCAGCTACCCTATGTCTTTTGATTGGAGCAGCTAAGCCATTTACATTTAAAGTGACTATTGATAAATATGTATTTATTGCCATTTTATTCTTTTAACTATGTTCCTCTCTCCCCCTCCCCCTTCTCCTTCTCCCTCTTGACTCTTTAACATTTCTTGTAATACTTGGTTAGGGGAAACAAACTCCTTTAGCTTTTTCTTGTCTGGGAAACTATTTCTCCTTCAATTTTAAATGATAGCCTTTCTGGCTAAAGTAGTCTTGGTTGTAGGTCCTTGTTTTTCCTCACTTTGAATATTTCCTGCCAATCTCTTCTGGCCTGAAATGTTTCTGCTAAAAAATCAGCTGACAGTCTTATTGGTGCTCCCTTGTAGATAACTAACTGTCTCTCTTGCAGCTTTTAAGATTCTCTTTGTCTTTAACCTTTGGCATTTTAATTATGATGTGTTTTGGGTGGACTTCTTTAGATTCATCTTGTTTGGGACACTCTGCACTTCCTGAGCTTGTGTATATTTTTCCTTCACCAGGTTAGGAAATTTTTCAGTCATTATTTCTTCAAATAGTTTCTCAATCCTTTGCTCTCTCTCTTTCCCTTCTGGTATCCCTATGATGTGGATGTTGTTATGCCTCATGTTGTCCCAAAGATCCATTAAACTGTCCTTTTTTATTATTATTATTATTGTTCTTTTTTCTTTTTGCTGCTCTGATTCAGTGTTTTTCTCTACCTTGTCTTCCAAATTGCTGATTCGATCCCCTGCTTCATCCTACCTACTGTTTATCCCTTCCAGTGTATTCTTCATTTCAGATATTGTATTCTTCATTTCTGACTGATCCCTTTTTATGGTTTGTATGTCCTTTTTCATGCGGTGAGCATCCTTATAACCATTATTTTGAACTCTATATCTGATAAATTGCTTGCCTCCATTTCATTCAGCTTTTTTTCTGGAGTTTTCCTCTGTTCTTTCATTTAGGGCCTATGGGGCCTTATACGATCTGGTCCCACTCTTTTTGTTGTCACCTTCTTTCCCCTTTCCCCACTTTGCTCCAGTCAGACTGGCTTCCTTGCATGTTCCCATACCTCCAAATTTCTGTATTTGCCACCTGCTCTGCCTGGAACATTTTAATCCCAAGTTATCCTCATGACCCACTCTCTTAACACCTTCAAGTCTTCACCCCAAAGTCCCTTTCTAAACATTAGGTCTTTCCTGACAGCCCAAGTCCTTCCTACCCTCTTTGTCCTACCTTCTTTAACAGCAAATATGCCCTTCTCGTGTACTATTTATCTAATGTGCTATTTAATTTACTTATTAACTTTGGTTATTACCTGTCTTTCCCCTTTAGAAAATAAGCTCTGTGAAGGTTTGAGGACAGGGGTCTTTGTCTACTTTGCTCACTGATGTATCCTCAGAGCCTAGAACAAAACCTGGCACACAATCGTTTCCTAATAATAATTGAATAAATTTAATGAATATCTGTTAGCTCTAATTCTTTCAGCATTTTGGAAGCAGTAAGAATCAGAAAAATAGCAACTTTAAGCATTGACATTTCATGCTGCAACCTCCAAACAATGTTTATGAGATCACGCTAAGTGAAAAGGCATCCTGCAAAATCACATGCATACTGCGGTTACAAATTTGCAATATATGTATAAGAAGAAAGATGGTGCACAAAGTTATATTAGTTCTCATCACTACATTATTACTAATTTTTCCTGCTATTTTCCAATTCTATGTAATGTTGATTCTAAAATAAAACAACAAGGGGGTGGACAAGGTAGGAGAGGGTAAAAGGGGGAAATAAATGCTAATGGAAGGAGACTGGACTTGGGGTGGGGAACACATAATACGATATACAGATGATGTGTTATAGAATTGTATACCTGAAACTTGTATTAATTAACTAATGTCACTGCAATAAAGTCAATAAATAATAAATAAGTAAAAATAAAATAAGATTTTAACTTCCTGAACTATGAACAACATGACGCCCTTTACATAAAAACAAAGCAAAACAATTCCTTATTTTTTCTGTGGTGCCTAGGCAGACCTGGAGAAAGAGCACACTGACCTTCCCATATGCTTATCCCTGGGGAGAGGGGAGAGTGCATTATTGGTATTGATCAAAGGGCCTTTTTGGTCACATTTAAATCACTTACAAAAATAATGTGTTCATATATTGTGTAACTGGATTTTTTAAAAAAACAAGACTAGAAGAAAAGAAAAAAAACACTTAAAAATCTTTAAAGAAAACAAAGTATGGTCTGTAACTAAAGACTCCACAAAGCAACAGAATCCTTCTTTGCTGCCAGGCTCCAGTCGCTTCTCTTGAACTCAGACATTGGGGCTGGAGAGAGACCTGGAGAGCTCCACTGCCCACTAAGGATATGACTTCAGCTGATACACGCCAGAGTCCTTGTAGGGTTTTGGGGTGAGAACAACCCTCTCCCCCTTTCCCTGCTCTCAGCAGGGTTGTAAAAGGCTCCCATCAAAGGCCCCCATACAAGAAGGAAAGAGTGGATGGGCCCTCTGAAAGCAGATTTCACACAGATTTTTTTCCCCCAGAGAAAAAAAGACTAGAGAGAGACGACTGTGGCCCCGCAGGATCCTCCCACTGAAAATTCCTCCAGCTCAGTGACCTCTGGGCAGCAGCAAAGCCAGCTTTTCTCAAGGGCGCACCACACATACCAGTCACTGACACATCCAGGTTACCGTGTGCTGACCCCAGAGTCCAGAGGGGCCCTCATACACCTTCTGTGCACCATTGGGAACCTCTCTCTCTGATGGGTTCCAAACTGCTCACCTCACAGGAGAAACTGGGTGCATAGAAAGTTGTTGAGGCCAGTTTGGGGCTCCTTTCTTATCCCCAAGCATCTCCCCAATGATTTTCTTTCCCCACTGGCCAGCCCAAGGAGTCCTCTCTTTGCAGCTGACCAGGACTCAGCCTCTGGATCAATTCAAGACAGTGAGCTCCACAACCGTAAAGCCTGGGCCAATGTCCATTTTCCACACATGGGCTCATTTGTAAGGTTCAGTGTATTGTGGCTTTCTCCTCCACCCCAGGCCTGGCAAGGGCAAAAAACACCAGTTCGTTTCTGGGTCAGCCGCCAAGCAAAGGGTGACTGCCTTTGTGGATGAGCCAGGCCTCTCTCCTAATTCTGCCTCCATGGCAAGCCCTTGGCACCATGACAGGGGCAGGTCACCACCCAGAAGACAAGAATTCTGCTGCCTGAGGGGGAGCATCAGGAACTGTGACAGCCCGTGTTCATTTAGTTCCCAGAACGCCTTGCTTAAGTGGCAGCAGAACTTTAGACCAGGGGCTGGTGAGTTCGTTTCCATGCACGTGCTTGTCCTGCTGCTCGTCACACCCCCGTGGACGCTGACCGGCCCTGTGGACACCCCTGTGGACCTGACCAGCCCTGGCTGCCTGCGCTGTGCTGGCTTATGGTGCAGCAGGGAAGAGTCAGCAAGCACACGGGTATCTCTGCCTCAAAGAGGAGTAAAGAAACACCCACCTACCCCAGCCCCACCTGAAAAAGAGGCTAAAAAAATTACTCTCACTTGGGTAACTGGTCAACAAACTTTATTGAGCACTTACTAGGTATCGGGTGTTTTCATGTATTGATCCTATATTGATCCTCACAATAATCCTTTAAAATAGGAATTATTATTTATTTATACTAAAGGAAAAAGACAGAGACTTGCCCATGGTAACACAGCTACTGAGCACCAAAGCCGAGGCTCAAAGCCGGTGCTCTTTCTCCTGACCCTCCTGGCAGCCCTGAGATAAGCACTACAGGCCCAGCCCACAGAAAGCAGCCTGGGAGAGTCAAACTCCCTGTGCCTCTCCGAGACACCCCGCCCTCCTCCACTGGCCCTATCCTCATTCCCTCTTCATTCATTCATTCATTCAGTCAGTCAGTCAGTCAGTCAGTCAGTCAAAAACAATTATTGAATACCTACTAGGTGCAAAGCTCTTGGGGACAGCGGAGAAAGGATGACTCATGAATCACTTTGTCACCAAAGACTCTCATAGCCCAGTAGGAGAGTAGAGAACCTAAACAACCACAACGCAGGGTAAAAAGTAAGAAATATAGGTAAAATGCTAGATTAAGTTCAAAGGAAGAAAAAGTTACTTTGATTTAGGAGAGTCTTTGTGGAGGAGGGAAAACTGAGATGGCATGGACGGTATTTAGATTCTAGCCCAGCACAGATGGGAGGGAAAGGCTGCCCAGTTTCAGGAAACACCTTAAGCAAAAGTGAGGAGGCAGGAAGGGAGCAGGGAGAGGGAAGACTGTAGGAGTTTGTGGTTGGAGGAGAGTGCACCTAAAGGGGAGCAGCAAATAGACTTTCATAAATATCTGTTACCTGAAAAACAGAAACAATACCCTTGGACCATATTACAGGGACCTAATCTGCTGAGTCTGGCTCTTGCTTCCTTGCCATCAGGGAGCCGCTGTGGGATATTCTGATGTCTTTCTTGGACGGCTAAGGCCTGGTGGCTGCTCTATCTTGGCCACTCCCTGTCTTCTCTCCAAGCTGAGGTCTCACAGTGTCAGGAGCCCTGTCCCCCACTGCTGTGTCATCACTTACTTTCTTTCAAGTGCCTGGCCCACACCCAGCAGCCCCCATACCTCAGCCCAGAAAGCTTCCTTTCTGGGGCCACAGGGCGGGCGAGTCATTTGGAAACCTCTCTGATGAGCTCCGCAATGAATGTGCTGATGGGGCAAATGGGCTGGCTCAGCAGTGAACCCTGAGCCCTGAGCCCTGAGCCCGGAGCGGTGGGGAGTTTCAATGGGCCACCACCTCTGCCTTGGGTCTGGTTCACTTTCACTGCCAGCGGTGGTGCAGGTGCGTTGGCAGCACCTTGCACACTCCTGCTGTAGAGGTTCCTGCCTTTGCCCTTCAAGGCTGCTCTGGGCCACCCGAGGCCAGACTTCCAAACCCACCGCTGCAGGCCACGGTGCCTCACTCTAAGCTCACCTAGAGGCTGTCCTGGGAAAGGTGAACTTCTCGCCACTTTTCCTCTCTCTCTAGGGCCAGTTCATCTCTTGCACCTTGGAGGGAAGTGCTGGACCCAGAGTCAGGAGATCGGACTGGGCTTCCTTTCCCACTGGGGAGAACTACACAACTCACAGAGTTGCCGAGCCTTGGGTTTCTCATAAATAAAATAGGCCGAGGACTCCTGGCCAGCTTCCCCCAGAGCTTGCTGCAGAGGCTCTCCCCAGGAGGAGCCTGAAAGGGCTTCATAAACTGTCAGTTCATCCGGGACCGTGTGCTTGTGGTTACTAGCTTGTGAAGACTGAGCTCATGTTATTATTTTGCTCTCTTGACACCCTGTCTTTTCCTTCACAGCACTCACAGATTTTTATAATTATAAGTCATCGTTAATGCCTCCCCCTCTCAGGTGTAAGCTGCGAAGGGGGGGAGCCCTGTTTAGCCCTGTTTCTCATTACTTTTCCAGCATCTGGTTCAGGGCCTGGATGTAATGGAGGCCTAAGGAGTAATTAACTGAGAAGTAATCTGAGGACCCACCACTTGTCCTCCCTAGAGACATTTACTAGGCTAGCCTGTTTTGTTCACTGCTAAACCCAGCACATGATAGGCAATTAATAAATGTTTTTCAGAAGTTGAAATGAGCAAACCTTAAATTCCAGCTGTGTTGTGAAGTTCTATTGCTGAAGAATCTGCCACACGGCCCAGGGCCCGTTCTGTGACCCAAATGCCAATCAGCACACGTCCCTGCCTCTCACCCTCCGCTCCGTCGTCCTCGCCCTCTCCCCAAGATGGGCTTGTACCACTGTAGCCCTCTCCCTTCCCTCAAAGTCCTGCCCGAACTTCCTTCCTTTCCAAGCCCCTTGGGAGGGGGGGGGGGTGCAGGTGCACACACACTCACGTGCTTAAATGCCAACTAGGTTGTGATGTAAAACACATTTCTTACTATGGGCCATAGTTGAAGTGACTGGAGTACGTGGCTTGCTGAAGGTTTACTAGCAGAGCTCCAGTGCCAGCAATTAGAATGAGGCTGAGCTGGACCAGGGAGTGTGGGAGCCAGAGCCAGAGGAGTCTGGGAGGCACGATTAAACCTCAGCTGCTCCAGCTCGGGCCCCAGTGAAGCCCGTCTTCTGGGTTCTGGAGCCAGTTGTGTGAGGTGCTGGCAGTTGTCCTAGGGAGGTGTGACAGCATGTGTGGAGGGGCTGAGCGCAGAGCTGGCTGGCCTGGGAACTCAGCTCGGGACCCCAGATGCCTCAGGGCAAGCCTTCTCTGCGCTCCGATCCTGTGGCAACTAGAGCAGCAGCGGTTCTCAGGGTGGCTCCCAGGCTAGCAGCCTGGGACACTTCCAAGCAATGCAGTTCTCAGGCCCCACCCCAGACGTCCAGAATCAGAAACGCAAACCCTCCAGCTGGTTCTAAGGCATGCAGCTTGAGAGACACCCTCTTGGCACTCTGGGTGTGGTGTGTCTTAGAATATCTAGGAAGGGTCTGGTCCAAAACCGGCCTTGTTGGAATACTGAAGTGTGGGGCCGCCAAGCCAGGCCTTTTGATATAAAGTTCAGAGCTCTTTCCAAAGTTTGCCCAGCATGTTCCTGCATAGCAATTCTGCGTGAGAAATGCTGGGCTTACCCTTCTTAGTCTGTGTGCCTCCCACACTCTGATCTCGTCCCACACTGGGTTTGTATAGTACACTCACAGCACTGCTTCGAGAAGGTTCTCAGTCGCATGTGTGGAGTGTGCACACTTGCATACATGTGTGTTCCTTCTCCTCTGTGAGACAAAGTGCTCCCAAGACAGAGCCTGAGTGCCACCTCCCTTGATCTTCACACCCGCCCTCTGGCTGGGGCTCAGCTGTACCAGGACACAAGCACCTACTCACTCTAACCCAAGCACACAGCCTGCCCCAGGCCGAGGTTTCCAGACACACTCATGGCCCCTGTAACCTTGGGGTGAAGGTGATGTCTCTACCCAGCACCTGCAGCCCGTTTCCTCCGCCCCACGGACTCCTACCTGCTGCCTAGTAAGAGAGGAGCGCGTGGGCGTTGGCTCCAGCCTGAGAACTCGCTCGCTCCGCTTCCTGTGTTGGTTTGCTCTGAGCTGCTGGGCCCTGGCGTCTGACTGAGCTGCCAACACTCACAACTACTTCCCATTACTGCTCAGTTTCCACACGTGTGATAATGTGATAAAAATATCACTTCGCGACTGTTCAGGGGATGAAAGGAAATGATCTGTATGAAGAGCTCAGCACAGCTCATGGCGCTTAGTGAGAGCCTGGTGAATAGCCTGTAGAGGGCTTGCCCTTAGCCAGCTGGGCAAGTTCCCGTCCTTTGCAAAACTAAATTTGTGAGCGAAAGTTGTGTGGTCTGGCGGAGACAGCCCCGAGCTTGGTGTCCACAGAGGGGCCTTCCAACCCTGCCGGGTGATTACCCTCCCTGTAGTCACGAGTGAGGAACTGGGCCTCTGTCTCCTCACCCCCTCAAAAGTATGGCCAGGAAATGGGGTGCATCTTTAACAGTGTCAACAATAAAAACCTTTTTTAAAAGTACGACCGAGGCATTTGAGGATTAAACATAATTCAATGTGTGATTAAATATGAAGATTAGGTAAAACTGAAGTTAACCCTTATAGGCCTTTGTAGATAGGCAAATGCTATGTAAATGTTCCTGTTGCTCTCTTTGGGGCCTGGAGGAATGCCCATCACCTCCTCAGGCTGCTCCTCATGGCACTCCCTTCTGAGCAGTAGTAAGAGGCTCAGAGAGAGAAGGGAACAAGCCCTCTGCCAGGTTAGAGAGAGAGAGGCCCAGGTTAGTGAAAGAAATAGGGGGGAACCCCAACCGATTCTTTGCACCCCATCACTCTGCAGAAAACTTAATTTTTCTGTAGAACATGGGAAATGAACTCCAAGACTAGTGATTGTATCTAGTATTTGGAATAAATAGAAATTTAATATATCCCATCACCTGTGAAGTAAAATCACTGAAAAAAATCCACCTGAGCCCATGTCAAGCAGCCGTCTGCCCAAGGCGGACACACAGCCCGTTCTTGACAGAACCACCAGTGGCTGTTTTTATGAGAAGCCTGGAAAACAACTTAACCTCAGGTAGGCTGTCCACTGGGTGGGAATTGGGATATCACATAGTAGAAATATAAACAAGTTGCTTATTGAAGTAAAATTTGGGCTGCCTCACCTGGAAGCACCCTCCCCACCTGACTGTCACACACAGGTGGGACCCTTTCCTTCTCATCTTTCAAGTCAAAGGATCAAGTCCTAGGCACTGCCCCTCTACACTAGGGGGCTAGTCTGGGTTTGGGTTTGAAGATTATAATACTATCTTTTCAATCACAGGCAGTTAGTTATTCTCTGAACCTTCTAAAACAACATTAGAACTCATGGTCAATAGGTATTTACCTATTTAGGGCAAACTGAGTTGACCTTCAAATGTCAGTGCCTGGGACAAGTGGGCCTCAGGAACCTGTAGTATGTCCCAGGATCTACAGTGACAGAAAGGGATATCTTAATGGGTCCATAGTACAAGAAGCACCAGGAAGTCAGGAGGCTGGAGAGGAGTTCTGCTCCATCAAACCCAATCGGCCACTGAGAAACAGGCGATGGCTTGCTGCCCCACACCATCACAGCTAAAACTACCGGCAGAGCCTGCTGCTGCACCTGAAAAGCAGTCCCGAGTGTCCCCCAAAGCCCTTTGCTGGGCCTGCACCACACGAGGGAAATGGACCACTGAGAAAAGGAGAGGAAAAGGCCACAGGAGCAACTCCTACATTGCCCAGGACACACACCAACCTCCAATGGCTGCCCCCGACATCATCATCATCATCACTACCGTAGCTAGACCCCCCACATCTTGAGTAATCTTTCCACACATTTGCTCACGCAGTTCTCATCGTCTCCCACGCCCCCTACCATGCACCCTCCTCTCCAGGTACATCAAGTCTTCACTCTCTCCAGACCTTCAATGTCCAGCTTGTGTCCTACTTCTCCCATGAAGTCTTCCCTGACCTTCGGGAACAGTAGGTCTCTAGTGGCATGAAGTAGGGTTCTGCTTTGGCACTGTCCTGTCAATATTTTCCATCAGGACTTGAATAGACACATGCTTCCCTAGTTATCGCCACACCACCAAATGACTGACTCGGGATTTCAAAAGTTACCCTTTATAAACTGATATCATGGGCTAGAACCATCAAAATGAAGTTGTTAGGCATGTTATCAAGGAAAGTGAGAGTCCACAGGAAAGATTATTTTTTTAAAATATATCTTTATTATTATTTTTAAAATATATCTTTATTGATTTCAGAGAGAGGAAAGGAAAGGGAGAGAGAGAGAAACATCGATGATGAAAGAGAGTCATTGATCTGCTGCCTCCTGCACACCCCCACCGGGGATCGATTCTGGGCATGTGCCCTGACCAGGAATTGAACCGCGATCTCCTGGATCATAGGTCAATGTTCAACGGCTGAGCCACACCAGCCAGGCAGGAAAAAACATTTTATTTACACTCATTTAAGTATGGAATCTTGAGTAAGAAAACTCTTATCTTTCTATATTTTGTCCTATTTAGATGTAGATCACTAACCATAAATCACACAGAAGTCAAAGAACAGGCTGACAAGTGACCCAGAGCCATGTTCTTTGAAGACTGGCTGAAGACACTGGGAATGGATATTCTGGAGAAGAGAAGACTGCTGAGGATGTGCTATCTGTCTTCAGACGATGCTCATTGAAGAGGAGTTAGGCAGCCTGGACATAAGGCAGAGCCAGGACCTCTGGAGACATATTTTGACTCAGCATGAGGGGTAAGTTTCTAGTGAGTAAATCACCCTACAGGAAAACACCATCTCTTGAAAGGAACAAGTGGTGTTTGTTCAATACTGGGTGATCGCCTGATAAGGATCTAGTGACAAGAACCTTGACCTTCCTACATGAACCATCGAATTCCTACATGATTTTATACACTATATTCCTTCCTGATCAATGTCCTTAGAGTAGCAAAAGCTAAGTTGAATATATCAATGGATTGGAGGGGCAGGAATATTGAGGGTGGGGGAAGAATGAGGAGGACACAGCAAGCTTGCGATGCAGGAAACATTGGGGGCACATCTTCACAAAGGTTTCAGGGCTGGAGTGTGGGAGAGGAACCCCCACACCTGTCCTGGGTCTTCCTCCTGAAAGCAGTTGCTGAAGGCAGTGAATGAAGAGAGGAAAGACCCCAACAGCACAGACAGAGGCTGAAAACTCCTCAAGTTGTTGAAACCCAAGAAGATGTATCTGTTGGGGGTCGAGTGAGGGTTGTAAGTAAGGTGTATAGGAGAAAAAGGAGAAGATGAATGGGGGGAAGGTGAGGAACGGTTCTGGGAAGGCGGGAATCCCAGCAAACGGCAATGAGGCTGAAGGGGAGGTTGATCACAGGGCCGAGGTGGGGCGATGTGGCAGCAGGTCACGTGTGGGCGCTTCTGCATTGTTTTTACATCATTGGACCAAAAGAAAAGATTCCCTCTCCTGAAAAAAACAGGCACAAAGATGAGACTTGAGGGGAAACTGATCAATGTCTACAAAGGGGCTTCTTCAATGAAGGAGTCCTCAGACAAGACAGAGTCGAGGGAAAGGAAAGGGGTTACATGGGCCTGTAAGAGTGGCAGCCTGGTGTAGTGGAGGACACCCAACCTGGAGCCAGGAAAGCTTGTTCAAGTCCCGGCCTGCCTCTGGCTAGCTGTGGGCCCTGGGGCATCACTCTCCTCTGGTCCTCGGGGTCCTTCTGAGCAAAAGTGCACTCTAGCTGAGTAGTCAGTCTATGATGTTAATAATCTATATGCTAACCAAGTTCATTTGTAGCTAGAACATCATTATTTTTTGAGTCAGAAAATAACTCTGTCACTGTTTTTGTTTTTGTACTTAAAAATTTGGGTAATTTCATTTTTGTCTCTAGTAACATTTTAGTGTTGCTCTCTTTGAAAATATCTAACCTGTTTCTTCTGAACTTGAGCTAAACAGGGAACGGGTTGTGCCCCAGCCTGGGCAAAAGGATGGTGGCAAGTAGGGTGGCCGAGGGTCCCAGTGTGCCTGGGACTTAGGGGTTTCCCAGGACAAGGGACTTTCAGTCCCAGGCAAACTGGATGATTGGGCGCCCTAGTGGCAAGAAAGATGAAGGTTTGGTGAGGGCTTGGAGGAGTGGTCCTGGAAGGGCTTGCCTGTTCCCTTTCTATGTGGAGTTTCCCTCATTGCCCCGCTGGCTAGTGTGGTGGTTTTCATGACAAGGTATGCCTCCCTTATTGGACGGCTGGTGGAGGCACAGGAGGAGAAGTGAGGGGCAGTCTTTAAACAAGTCACAAGCCCCAAATGAGACTATTGCCAGGAAAGAAGCTGAAATGCTTGACTAGCACTGAAGCTATGGGGATTTTCCCTCTTTCTTCAAAAAAAAACAAAACACACACACACAGAAAAGACCCAGTGGAAAAAAAAAAATGATGAGTTGTGAGGCAGGCAGCGGGTCCTACACAGCCTCAGGAGACAACGCACAGCTCATTTGTTTAAATTTGCAGCTGACGGCTGCCACCTCTCTAAAGGTATCAGGCGGAAAGTTTCTCAACATCAGACAGCGAGTGACCAGTTTGGTGACAACAGCTACAACTATGAACTACCCCTTAACCATGGACATGGACCTCATCATCAACTACAACCCGGAGGACCTGGTGAGTAGGGACAGATGGCTCACAGCTACCCAGGCCCTCCCTGAAATTCTAAATATTTTGTGCCAAGGGCCCAAGGAAGAGGGGATAGCTATGGAGTCCCCTCCCACTCTGGGTGGACAGAGTGAAGACAGACCCACCGGCCCACCCATGGACAAAGCAGGTACACAGAGCTGCTGCCTTAAACAGGCACCCTTTACCGGGAGCTGCAGGTGTAGCTTCAGGTCCTACACCCTCCCTGGTTCGTTGCACGACCGGGAGCAGCCGCTTTGCCTCTCCACCCTCTCCTTATCTCTCAGGGCTGGCATACGGGGCTAGATGGCAGAGAACCCTGGAGGTTTTCTTAATGTCAGGAGGCTGCCATTGCTGGTTGACCAACCAATGTATATTTATTCATCTCTTGCTATGCGATTCTATCATGAAGGCACTACATTCTGTGTTAAATGGAGAAGTTGAGGACCTGGTCTTAGCCCTCAAAATTGGCTTATGGTCTAGCTAAGAAAAAACAAATCACTCGCCAGAAGCTCTTAGACAATGATTATGTACTAAACCAAGGAAGTGTGAGACCAGGTGGTCAGCAAGGGAGAGAACCCCGGTGGGCCAGAGTCAGGGGGCAGTAGGTTCCAAGTTTGTGAGAGAACTCTGTATTAATCCTAGAAATGTCTTAGAACATGCTGTGGCCTCCCTCAAAGGACTGGAATCTCTAGAGATAGGTGTTCTTGGGTGGGCTAAGAAAATGGTCCCCAGCATCACTCTGTCCCCCATCCAAGTCTCTCCCATGAAGCAGAGTGGTTCAGTTGGCTTGGTTGTCTCTGGGCTCCAAAAGAATTGGGGGGCGGGGGCGGTATCTAAACCACAGACCTCAGGACTCCTGTTTGCAGGCAGCAGAGGACTGTTTTAAGGATCTTCTGGAAACTTCTTTGTGGCCTTTTCTTCCTTTCCCTCATGGCCAATAGCACTTCTAGGGGAAGGACCACTCACTCTCTGAGCTGAACTTTGGGCTGGATTATGAAGGATCCAAACCCTTTCTCCTGACCTTAAACTCACCCTCCAGCTCCCCTAGCTGGAGTCTATACTATAATTCCATCAACCCTGTTCCCAGACTTGCCTGGACAAGTCTGCCCCTCACTTGCCTAGGTCCTAAGGCTTGGAAGTATAGCAGAACATGGGGAGACAAAGGTGAGGGGAAGGGCTAATCATCTAAAGTCTGGCCTCTCGGATCTAAGCCCCAGATAAAAGTAGAGCCAGAACTATCAGTCTAATCAGACCCCATAAAAAGGGAAATGCAGCCCCTTCTTCAAAAATTATTAAAAATTTCACGACAGCAGTGCAGGCCCTGTGTAATTGCACGGGCTCGTGCCCATGAAGCCGGCATGAGTTTACTCACAGAGTCTGGGCAATACCCCAAATCAGACTAAAACCCTGCTGCCCTGGAGGGCAACATGCCGCCGCCCTGGCCCCCAGTCCTGACCGCTGGCCGCACCTGATTAGGTTACTGGGTGTCTTCCTCTGCCCACAGCTTCAAGCTGACCACAAGCCCTGACCCAGTTGGATATCATAGTAACCTTCCCAGACCTGGCTGGTCCTGGCTTCTGAGAAGCCTCAAGAGTTTCCCCTAACTGCACGCCTCACTCCACTGCGTGACCTACTAGAGACAGGTGGTGGCTGGGGGCAGGGCGACAGCAGGGCATGTTCCATATAGCAGAGAACACCTACAGCCCAGGGACAGGTACCTGGTGACTTGCTTCATGTCACACTTCAAATGCATGGTCTTGGACCAGGCGTCCCAGTGTGCCAGGGTCCCCTCAATCAGGGTCTAGCCTGGAGCCCAAGAGTCTTGGGACCATCCAGCTCTAGAGCTCTTCTTTCACCAGCTTCTGGTGCCTGGTTTCACCTTCACTTACCTCCGGTCCACTCTCCCCTAAGCTGAGGCCCCTCAGAAGCACAGAGGCCCCCTCCACCCCCACCCATCCACAGCAGGGCCTTGAGCAGCTGTGGCGTCTCTGACAGTGTCTCACAGCACAGAGACCTGGAGCGGCAGAGGAGAAGGGTCTGGCACAGAGCAGCTTCTCAGTGTGCAGTTACTGGTTTGTGAGTTCCTGAGGTCTCAGCTCAGGTTTTCTCTGTGGGTCAGTCTAGCTTCTGGGTCTTTTGCTTCCTACCCCTCCTGCCCTTCTCCAAACCACATGTTGGTTCGCTTTCCTAGGACACTGGCTTCCATACTCCATGGCTCTTGGCCCCTAGTGTTGATCATCCTGTGTTTCCTTTCGCCCCTTGAACTCTAAGATAACTCTAGCTGCTTAAAATGCCCATTTTCTTAAGATGGGCTGCTAATTCCCATGAATGGAGGATCCAAACAGCAAAAAACCAGATGGTTAAGTATGAGGACCAGGGAGCCAGGTCCCTGGGGGGGGGGGGGGCAGGCCAGGGACCCATCCTGCTGGAAGGCAGACCTTGGCAGACACAGGAAAACCTCTGTCCGGGGGAACCTGCCCTGAGAGTGTGGAGCCTCCTCTTGATGGAACCAGGAACTGGGGCACCCACGGGGGTGCAGTCATAAACTGCACCTCCAGCCCCACCCTGCATACCATCCAGGAGGGGAAGCTGCTATAAAGCAGGGAGAAACTGGTTCACCCCCAGGGCCTGGCTTTTCCCGACCCCTCCCCAGTGAGTGCCCCCATAAACTATGACCTCAGTGTGATTAGAGAATCACAGGCTGCAAAGCCCATCCGCTTGTCATCTCATTGCATCAAGGAGGTGTGAAGAAGGGGAACCAAAACCAGCTCAGGCATTTCTGGGCTTTATCTTGGGGGAAGGGAGGGTGCTCCTTGACTAGGTCAAAAGTCCCAGAAGAACCCCGGTGGAGGAGGCCCCAACTGGGTGTGATTGGAAGGGCCAGAGATGAGAGCGAGACCCCGGGCCAGCCTGGGGAGGGGTCAGCGTTGGGGTGAATCTGGGCTCAGGCACACAGACCAGTCTCCATCAGGAGCTCTTGCTTTCCTTGAGGCTGTTCCACTCTGGAAATAGCTTTAAAAATGGTCATGGATTTTGCACTGAGAATCAGGACACAGGAATGAGCATTCTCTCACAGGCGATGGGACAACATATTTCAAATCAGTCCTGACTCAGGCGACAGCTTCGAGAGATTGCTGTACACGCCCAGGAGACACACACCTGTCCCTCAGACTGCATGACCCTGTCTCCAAAGTACAAACTGATTTGGAGAGTCAAGTCTGACCCCTTAAACCTAAAGACTCGGTGCAGGGGTAGGGACAGTTTAAAGTCTCCCCCCAGAACCGCATCCAGAGCAGCACTGTGTCCTAAGAGCCGAAACCCTTGGGGAGAGATAGAAAAGGAGCCTAGCAGGCTCGCTCTTGAACCGTGGAGCAAGGAAAGGAGAAGCTTGACAAACGGCAGGCCAGACTCAGATGGTCTTTGGGGAGGGTGGTCTTCCATAGGAAGAGCAGGGGAAGGGACGCAGACTTCTCCCTCACCCTTAGCCCAGTCTCATTCCTCCAGACCCCACACCCCTCTAGCCACTGAAGGGTAGAATGAGAGACGCCCTGGCTGACTCCGCTCACAGCTCCTGACTCTTGGCTGCGATATAAGGACAAGGGCATAAACAGAGAGGAGCCCGTGTGTGGTCAGAGCGGTGATCTACATCTGCGTGTAGATGCCTCAGGCCGCTGGAGTCCCAGGCCTCTGCCTGGGTGAGCCATGTGCCCAGGAAGCCTGCCCTCCCTCAGGCTGAGAAGCAGAGCCAGGTTGGGGCATCACTGGCTGCATGACAGACAGGTGAGAAAATAAACGGCTCTCGCCCAGGTGCTGAGCTGCATGAAGATCATGATGAAAACCAGCTCAGTCCTGGGCAGGGCTGACTGCCAGAGGATCCAAGTATCTAGGAGCTGGGAGCAAAAGGCATTTGAGGGCAGGGCTGGGCCCCCTTTCTGCAATAGGGATCCCTCCCACACACTGGAGTTCAAACATTCCTCTTCCTCCCAAGGGCCCCAACCCAATGTTGTACAGTTCTGCCTGTTAAAAGATTCTTTCTCCTCTGACTGAAACCCCTGCAACCCCAGCCTCCGCCCATTCCCTCAGGCCCGCCCTCTAGAACCTCACACAATAAGCCCAGTTTGCCCTCTTGCCCATGGGGGCTCTTGTCAGTCCTCGAAGAAGAAAGCTCTCTAGGACCTGTCTTCTCTTTACCCGGTACCTGAAAATGTACTCCCAAGGTGGGGATATCAGACCCCTTGGCCAGCTGCTCACCTGTGTCCAGACCAAACAAACTGGGCTGGTGCCAGATGCCCACCTGCAGGCTTCTGTCACCTAGAGGAAGGTAACAGTAGCACTTTTGGCAGCCACATCACCCCGTTGACTCATCTTAAGCTCACAGTTAACAAACTCTCAGGTCCTTTTCTCATAAACTATGACTAAGCCTGATCTTCCCTACCTTGTCCCTGCACAGTTGGAGCTTTAACCCTGAGTCTAGCTCTGTTTTCCTTATCAGTTCCATCTGGTCAGTTTGAGCGCATGGCTCCAGATTGTAGAGAACCCCGCATTGTGCTACAGTACCCACCAACCACGTCATCCAAGGCAGGGCAGAGAGTGAAGGAGGAGCGGACCCAGGACACGTCCCTGGGATGCCTTAGACACCCCTGCCCACCTGCCTTCGGAATCCCAGGCAGCAAACATTCGCTGGCCTCACGCTGGCCATGCAGGGAGATACGGCAGCTTCAGAATTTGGAGTCAGATGGAGCTTGGAGACCTTAATTATACAAGGAGGGGCCTGGGTCCTACAGTGGCTCCTGAGGAAAGAAGGGAGGGGCAGAGAATGGAAGGAGAAGAGTAACATTTGTAATTCCCCTATCCGCCCTTCTCCTGGCACCAGACAGAATGTTCTAGCCCTTTCCTGCCCCGTCCCCAGTGCTCACAGCCACCTGCTACCCATGTCCCTGGCTCTGACTCAGCTTCGCCCCAGTCATCGTGTCTGCTTCCCTTCTTTGGGGCACGGGTCCCCGACCAATGTGTAAGGTTGGGGACCTACCTGGCCCCTCGCTATCATGGCCCCACCTGGGCTCCTCTGTATCTATTCAGTGTGTGCACTGCCAGTGTGTGCACACGTGAGAATGCAGGAGAGGAGAGGGCCGGTTTCTGCTGGGCCGGTGTGTGCTCCCTCTGTGCGTAAGTCTGGCAGAGCCCCTTCTGCATCACAGGCCTCTGGGCGTTCAGAATTCCTGATTCTCCACCTCCCACCAGGCCAGGGCCAACCCGGCTGGGTCTGGGGAAGGATGGGGGTGCCTGATCCCCTGGGTATGGGAAGTGGCTTTACACTGGCTTCTACACCTGCCACTCCCAAGCCCTCAAAATGTCTGTTTGATACCTCCTGCCAAGGTGTACTGCGAACTCCTAGCACCCCTCAAAACAGCCCCCTCCCTTCTTCCCCTCTCTGCCTGAGCACTTTGCCAAACAAACACCTCTTGCTTGGCAAAGAGGAAGAAATAGTCCCCTACCCCCAACTTTCATCTAGACCTGGGTTCTCAGGAGATGGGGCCTCTGGTGTCCTGGGGACACACCCCACTGCATTGGCTTTAAATGAGAAATAAACTAATCAACCTGGATGCTTCTGAGAGAGAGGACTTGAGTGTTTCTCATGAAGGGCTTTCTGGTCAGACAGGCGGCCTGCCCCTAAGCCCTCCACTGGGCGGCGGGACAGCCAGGCTCCCCCCACCGCCAGTGCAGGTGGAGCCGCCCCACTGACTGCTCCAAGCTCTGCATCTCTCCTCCCTCTGAATTGCTTTGCTCTGCATGAAGACTGCCCATCTTACTGTTTCCCCCTCACCTCCTGCCGGGTTCCAGTATGAATCAAATGGTTGTATTCAAAGATGACACTGGAAATAGCTCTTACTACAGAGAGAGGACCCAAGGCGGGCTAGGCTGTCAAGGGCACTGGAGGTGGCAGGACCTGCGGAGGGGGGAGCGGTGCCTGAGTGTCCACTGAGACAGAGACGTCCTGAGCCTCAGAATAGCTGCTCTGGAAACTGCCCCAGAGCGGTGCAGGACCCTGCTGCGCCCCTCAAGGGCCAAGCTCGTGGCCTCCGAGGCAGGCGCCGAGGCTGCCGGCTGTGCGGGGAGGAGGGCCCGGCGGGGACGCCGCCGCCTCGCGGGGAGGGAGTGTGGTGTGGGTGGGGGAGCCAGGACGGAGGAGGAGGGGGTGGGGGCCCGGGAAGGAGGCACAGGAATTGGGCAAGTTTAGGAAGGACTGTTTAGCAGAAGGAAGAGTCTGAGCAAAGTTTTGGGGACCAGCATGCGCCGGGTGTCGCGGGCGGCGGGGAAGGGCCGCCCGCAGGGCAGGGCTCCAAGGCCATCGGCGAAAGGCGAGGGTGGACCGCCGGGCGCACGTGTATTTTGTTGACATTTAAAGGCCTTTTGGAGGCACTTAGACCTCGTCCTGCAATTCCAGGGTTTTCAGACGAAAGCAGAACCACTTTTTCAAACAAAAGCCTATGTGGGAGCCGCCGCGGGAGACAAGAGTGGGCGCCCAGGTTCAGAGGCGGGGGGGGGGGGGGGGGGGGGGCGGGAGGCCGGACCCTGCGGGTGCCAGGCCGACCCCCCGACCCCCCGGGCCTCCCTCGGGGCGGGGCCCGGCCCCCTGGCCCCTGGCCCCTGGCCCCTGGCCCCTGGCCCCCGCCCCCGCGGGCCGGCTGTGGCCTTGCGCGCGCCGGCGCCCTCGCCCCGACGGCCCTCTGGCCGCGGCTTTTTCTCACGACGGGTTTGCTGTTCCGCGTGACATTACAAAGTAAAACAAGAGGAAACGCTGGCTGTAGGTAAACCAGGAGCAGTGGAGGGCGCTGAGCGGGGCTCTGGTGTGACGGGGTTGGCGGGCTGGAACTCTCCTGCCCCCGTGCCCGAGGCGCGCGCGGGCCCGAGGGCGGGCGGGGGCCGGCGGGGCTCTGCCCTCGTGCCCGCGCGCCCTCACCCGCCTCCCCAGAGCACCCGCCTCGGGGACCAGGAGGGCAAGGCCCGCCGGGAGGGCGCCTGCCCGCCGCGAGGGGAGCGCCCCCTGCGCCCCCTGCGCCCCGCCTCCCGGAAGGAGGGCGCGGGGACCCCGGGCCGGCGCGGCCCCGACGGGCCGAGGGCGCCGTCAGCCCGGGTCGGCCGCTCGCGGCGGGTCCGCGCGGGGAGCGGCGGCGAGGGGGCGGCGCAGGTGCGGCGGCAGCTGCGAGCGAAAGGCTGGGAAGCGGCCCCTCCCCCGCGGTCAGCGGGTAAACAGCCGGGGGCGGGGCGGCCGGGGGCTTCCGGGGGGCACGGCCCGGGCCTGGCCCCCCCACTTCCTTCTGCGTCGGAAGCCCTGGGCGCGGGCGGCGGCAGGAGCCGGGCGGTGGCGGGAGTGCTGGCTGCGGGTCGGTCGGCGGGTCCCAGCAGACCTGACCTTCCGCTGGGCGGATGAAATGGGGATGCTGCGTACCTGAGCCGGTGCGCAGACGAGGTGAACCGCGAGGCTGCTGCTACAGGTGGTCATCGCGAAGACAGGCGGGAGTGGAGGGACAGGCCCAGCGGGAGCCAGCGGGCCCGTGAGCGCCCGCCCCGTCGGTGGGGTCCTAGGTTTTATGAATTGGAGCAGGTGGCTCCCTGTCCCGACCGGAGCCCTTCCCAAACTGAAGTCCCCGTGCCAGCCCAGCCTGCAGCTCCGCGCCGAGGACAGGGCCCTTCATCGCCCGCCTCCCCTGCCGGCGGTTGGGCCCTTTCACAGATGAGCGCCCAAGCTCAGAAGGGCGAAGCAGCTGTCCGGGCGCCGGAGGGAAACTGGGACTGGGGCAGTGGGGCACAGGGGGCGAGCGGGGGCAAGTGCAGGGAGCGGGGAGGCGAGGAGAGTGCGGGGAGCCGGGCCCGCCGAGGGTGGTCCTCAGCTCTCCGCCTTTGTCTCCCGCCCTTGCAATACAAGGAATTAGGTAACTACAGCTACGGCACGGAGACCTCCCCAGTGGAAAACCACGTCTGCTCCGCCGCCGAGGGGCCCCTCCTGACCTCCTTCAAGGCCGTGTTCATGCCCCTGGCCTACGGCCTCATCTTCCTCCTGGGCGCGATGGGCAACATCCTGGTGCTGGTGATCCTGGAGCGGCCCCGGCAGGCGCGCAGCTCCACCGAGACCTTCCTGTTCCACCTGGCGGTGGCGGACCTGCTGCTGGTCGTCATCCTGCCCTTCGCTGTGGCCGAGGGCTCCGTGGGCTGGGTCCTGGGCGCCTTCCTCTGCAAGGCGGTGATCGCTCTGCACAAGATCAACTTCTCCTGCAGCAGCCTCCTCCTGGCCTGCATCGCCGTGGACCGCTACCTGGCCGTCGTCCGCGCCGTGCACGCCTACCGCCGCCGCCGCCGCCTGTCCCTCCGCGTCGCCTGCGCGGCCGTCTGGCTGGCCGGCTTCCTCTTCGCCTTGCCCGAGGTCCTCTTCGCCAAGGTCAGCCACGCTCAGCACAACGGCTCGCTGCCGCTCTGCACCTTTTCCCAGGAGAACCGCGCGGAGACCAGCGCCTGGTTCGCCTCCCGCTTCCTCTACCACGTCGGAGGCTTCCTGCTGCCCTTGCTGGTGATGGGCTGGTGCTACGCGGGGGTGGTGCACAGGCTGTGCCAGGCCCAGCGGCGCCCTCAGCGGCAGAAGGCGGTCAGGGTGGCCATCCTGGTGACAAGTGTCTTCTTTCTGTGCTGGTCACCCTACCACGTCGTCATTTTCCTGGACACCCTGGTGCGGCTGAAAGCCGTGGGCAGCAGCTGTGAGCTGAATGGCTATCTCTCCGTGGCCATCACCATGAGTGAATTCCTGGGCCTGGCCCACTGCTGCCTCAATCCCGTGCTCTACACTTTCGCCGGAGTGAAGTTCCGCAGTGACCTGTCACGGGTACTGACCAAGCTGGGCTGTGCCAGTCCCGCCCCCCTGTGCCAGTGCTTCCCTACTTGGCGCAAGAACAGCCTCTCCGAGTCAGAGAATGCCACCTCCCTCACCACCTTCTAGGCCCCAGCCCCCTTGTTTCTACCTTTTTGGGGGATGCCCTGATGCCGGAACCCTCCACGGGCACTGGGATCCGAGCTCCCCTGGGCAGAGTCCTTATATGGGGCAGCCAGAATCAGCGCTTCATTCCAGGACACCCCTGTCAGCCCTTCTCCCAAACCTGAGGCGAGGCTGGAGTCCAGGAAAGGGGAAGCAGCTCAAAGGCAAAACGAAGGATACCTGTGTCACCTGAACCACCTTGGGCTGGAGGACCCCACACCCCTCTCATCCTAACCATCCAAAGCTCAAGAAACAAATTTACTTCTGTCTTAGCCAGTAAGAAAGTCATTACCCTCTTGGAACGCTCTCCGCAACTACCCAGCTTCCCTCCCACCCCACCTGCCAAAAGAAGCTAAAAGCTGAGCACCAGGGATGGAGGTTAAGGCTGAGGAAAGGCCAGCTGGCAACAGGGCGTGGCCTTAACATGTCTTGTCTCTAACAAACACTGATTCTGCCCGCTATCAGCCCTACGGCATCTGGACCGAGCAGGAAGCTCTGACTGGTGCCGGCCAGGTAACTGTCCCTGGCTCTGATCAGAATGATACTGGGCCAGCTCCGTGTCACTGGAAGGTATGCAGACTGGAGGGCAGACTCCATGCACCCTCAGAGCCCAGCCAGTGTCCTAGAGGGGAACTAAGGCTGAGCCAGCAGAAAGGAGCCCAGCCAGGGGAAGAAAAGATTCTCTTCCCCCAGCCCCAAGGAGGTACAAGCATAAACCAAAGCCAGCCATCTCCTCTGCCCAGGGTGGAGAGCTCCCAGGGCAGGCCAGCATGGCAGGGTCTAGGACCTGGTGAGTCTGGGCACTGATGGAGGAAGCAGACTGGTTTCTCCCTGCCCCTCCTTGGGGGCTGCACAGCCGAGAGAAACTCCTCAAGCAGCAGAGGGTCCCAACCACAGTAGAGGAAGCCTTGGCCAAGAGTCAGTACCAATATGCAGAGCTCCTGAGGGGAAACAGAAGGAAAGAAGCCTCTGGGAGTCAACTCCTACAGCCCCTTGCCTGGAGGCCTCCACTTGTGGCATCCCCCTAGGCTAGATAGTGTGCCCCCCAGGCCTGGGCAGGGAAGTCCCTTGCCCCCAGGAAACAGGGCCTTGCCCTTGAGGATACTACTCAGATGGAACCAGGGGAAATTGCTCTACGCATGCTTGCTCACCACCCGCCTGCTGCCCTCCCGCCGCCCTAGCCTGTGGTCTAGCTGGAGTGGGGCAGCAGGGACCCTGTACTTGCCCAGCGCACATCTGAGTTGTCCACTCCCACTCATCTCAATCACCCAAGTTCCCTAGGGGGCCCCCACAAGGGAAGGCAGAGATATGACCCAGGGCATTGTCCTTTTTCCTCCCAGCATCCAACAGCAAGCTGGCCTGTGGAGGAGCCAGACATGGAAGCAAAAAGGCAAGAGACTGGATTTTTAATTTTCTGTTTTTAATAAAAAGGCACCTATAAAACAGGTCAATACAGTACAGGCAGCACAGAGACCCCCGGAACAAGCCTAAAAATTGTTTCAAAATAAAAACCAAGAGGATGTCTTCACATATTGTATTTATATATTTATATTTATATATATTTATATAATGGTACAAAATGGCTGGGGTATGGCCATGGAGGGAGGGACGGAGGCTGGCCTGTGGAGTTTGCCTTGAAAAGCTACTCTGATGGTGCAGATGGGAGAAGAGAGTGAGGAGGGCACTGAGCCCTTTGCAGTCTGACCCTCTCCTCTGGGCAGGTAACACTCAGAGTCAGTTTGGAAAGTTTGGGGTCCGGGGTGGGGGCTCATGGGCACAAGGCCCAGGTTGAGGCAGGGCAGGCAGAGCGCCTGGCTGGAGGGCAGGTGGCTCCTGGATAGGGGCCTAGGTCCCGGCCCTGGGAGGTGCTGGGGGAGACAGGAGCCTGCAGCCAGCCCCGGAGGAAGCGCTTGACCTGGCTGACAGTGGACTGAGGACAGCACCAGACTGGGAGAAGTGGGGGCAGATTCCCTTTGTATGACAGCTGCCAATGTGAGACCAGGCCCTGCAGGTGAGGAAGGCTGAGGATAGGGCCATGGCAGAAAACACCTTGTCTAGACATGGCCCCTGGCCCCTGGAGGCACAGCGCAAAAGGCCTCAGCCAGGGAACTACCCTGCCACCTCACAAGGCAGGAAAGGAAGTGAGGAAAGGAGAAGTGTTTTACTGCTGGGGGTGGGGTGGGTGCAGAACACCTAGTCACTTATGGCTTCAGCTGACCAGAGGGGGGAGCCCTTCTGGGGCGGAGGGGGAGGCAGTGACTGCTCCTGGGTGGGCAGAGGGGCTTTGCCAGTGAGTGGGCGGCAGGCACAGAAAGGCCACCAGGATGCTCCCCTGCCCCCTGTCCAACTCTTTCCCTAATCCGTCCTCAGCCGGTGGAAGTTGGTGGAGAGACTGACTTGGCCAAACCCTTTTCCTTCTTCCTTTGGTGACAGAATTAGGTGGTAGCCTCTGGAAGAATCGGGGCCCTGGGGGTACCTGGCCCAGGGCTATTGCAGTGGGCGCAGGACTACCTGGGCCGCCATGTCACTCCTCCATGGCTCCACTCTAGCGGGCCACACGGCCTCCGCCTTTCTCCTTTCCTTCACCCCAGACTGGGGACTAAGGACTTCAAGTTCTGCCTAAGATGTAGCAGCAGGGGACACCAGACATCCACAACTAGGAAGCCAGGGGCCCATGTCACCTGTGTGGGGCAAACACAAATGCATGCACACACGTTCTCCTGAATCACTCAGCACAGACAGGCTGCTGTCCGGAGGTCTCAGCCCTGCCTGGCCCAAGGCAAAGCCCAGGTGGTCTGAGCTCAGTTCAGGTGTGAGCTGTCATTTCACCATCTGGGGAGGAGACCAGAATGGTATTCATTATGGACCCAGAGATGCTATTAACAGTGGATAGGTGTGTCAGACTGCACATCCCTGGGTCCGAAGGAATGGAACGGGCAGTAATTTGAAAGAAGGGGAAAGGGTTTCTTGTATCCCTTTTTTGTGTGACTTCTATCAAAACACAGAAATACAGCAAACACACAAACTGGCACAAAAGCGCAGCTCTCTATTTACAGCTACGGCTGGCACCTGCCCATCTGGCCAGCCGCCTGCAGGGAAGGGTGGGAGAGGGGGTCAGTCACATCAGCAGGGAGGAAATGAGGCAGGAAAAGGAGAACCAAGTGGGAATAGAAACACCAAGAGGAGGAAAGTGGCGCTGGAGCACCGGAGAGCAGCAGCAGGAAGGAAAGGGCAGAGAAGGGAGAGTTCACCTCCCCTGCCTCTCCCCGCAAAGGACTCCATACAGGACTCAGAAAGCATCGCTGAATGAGGGTGGGTGCAGACACAGGGGAAAGAGAGGCTCCATAGGGCGTGGGGGAGTGGGGGAGTGGCAGTCTGATGGCCAAAATGGAACAAACCCCTACCCAAAGCCCCCCACCCCACTCTGCCATTCCCACTAAGCTGCCAGCACATCTGGTTGCCACAAATGCCATTCCCCACACAAGCCCCCTCCCACCCCCTCAACCCACCCCTTGACCCCAGGTCATCCCAACACTGGAGGGGAAGAAACTTTTTTCAGGTTATCATAGTTGCAATATCGCCCCAGCTCCAGCCCCAGACAGGGAGTGCTAGAAGGGCAGGTTGGCCATGTTGCCCGGTGCAGGGAGGTAGCCCATCTGGCTGTCCAGAGACATACTGCGCTGTCGCAAGGGGTGGGACACCATGAGGTTCTGCTGGGGCGGGGGGCCCATGAGGGAGCCCTGTGGGGAGAGCATGTGCGGGGGCTGGCTGTAGACCTCACCCCCCACGCCCCGTTGCTTCATCAGCATGAAATTCTGCTGGGTCATGAGGCCTTGAGGAGGGGACATCACCCCCTGGTGCAGGCCGTGGGGCACCATGCCTTGCTGTGGGGCCATACCTGTCCTGCCCAGCAAGGACATCTGTCCGGGGTGGCACATAGACATGTTGAGCCCCCGCTGGACGCCCTGCTGGCCTGGGAGGTTGGGGGCCCGTGAGGGGGTTTGCTCCGCCATCATGTTCTGCAGGTTCATGAGATGCAGATTGGGGGGCTGGGCCTTGGGGGGCTGGTTCTCGCTCTTGGGGAAGTACTGGAGGGTGCTGCTTGGCTTCTCAGAGGGGATGATCCTCGACAAGTCGAACTCGGGGATCCCCGTCGGGGTGGGCCGGATCACCTCGCTCAGCTCAGGGTCGTTCAGCACAGATGCCACCCCAGGGAGCACGCCTGGTGGGTATGTGTCGCCCATGCGCCCAGCCATGCCTTTGCCCATCAGATGCTGCTGGGGGGGCATGGGGCCAGGCGGCTGGCTGGGCAGGTCCTCTGGGGGCAGGGGCATGCCCGAAGGGTAGTGCTGCTGCAGGCCAGGCCCCCCGCCCCCGCCCCCACTGGGAGCCATGGCACCATGGGGCTGCTGCAGCCGAGGGGGGAAGGGCATCATCTGGGAGGAGCTGGGCACAGGGCCGCAGGGGGCATTCAGGGAGTCTGGGCCCCCTGGAGCTATCATCATTGAGTTTTGAGGGGGTCCCCCTGTCCCCTGAGCATTGGGGTGCAGTGGAATGTTGGAACCCAGAGGGGTGGGGGAGGGCAACATGGCAGGCGGGGGCTCATGGGACAGGGGCTGCTGGCCTGGCAGGTTCATGCCCATGGGGCTTTGGGCAGCAGCTGAGTTCAGGTGCATCTGGTTGGACTGGTTATTGCTGATCCCTGTGGGGAAAGAAAAAAGAGGGTGAGGAACTACCTGCACCCAGCTGGTGCCAGGGGTGAGGACTTTCACCATTGCCCTGCCCTGGCTGCAAGGAAAGGGACTTGAGGCATTTAGGTTAGAAGCCCAGAGACCCAGGTTCTGGCCCAGTCTGCCATGGACACACCATGGATTGCTGGAAAGACCACTCAGGTGCCCTGGGCTTAGGTTTCACTAAATGACTATGCCAAGTGGAAACTGTGTCCTGGACATCACTCCCCACTCCTGGGCCCTCGGGAAGCACATAAAAGCCAGCATAACCACAGGGGTGACCGCTGGACATGCCCACTCTCCCCACCCCCAGGGCCCACATCAGCTCTTCTCCCTGTGGTCCCCTTCCCGTCCTCACACCTGGCCCAGAGCCCTGCGGTGGTGGTGGTGGGGGTAGCAGGGGCCGGTCAGGCAGCAGCTCATCGTCTGAGGTGGCGATGGTCTTGATGGCATTGTGGTAGAGTGGGGTGGAGCTGGGCATGGCATACTTGGACATCTGGGACATCATCAATGACAGAGGGTTCTGGGACGGTGTGGGATCTGGGGAGGAAGTGAATGGCAGGCTGGGGTTCATGAGGCCGCTGGGAGGGTTGGCAGGAGGCGCAGAGGAGCTGCTCCGGGGACCGCTAGGCGGGAGGGCACCTATAGAAGTGGGGAGACAGAACAAGCAGGAGTGACTGGGGAGGGGATATGAATCTGGTTGTTCATATTGGTGGTTCAGGAGAGGTCAGCTCCCAAATCTCCACCTGACTGCACCAGGCACACCTCTATCCAGACATCCCACTGAACAAAGCCCTCCCACTATTATCACTATGGCCCACCCTTCTTCAAGCAGTTCTATAGCCCCAGGGCCAGGGCCCCAGGCAGTGGAGAAAGCCCAACTCTGACTCCCTCAGAATGCCCAGATAAACATGCACCCCTGTGAAAGCCTATACCCACTGCCAACATCCCCTCTGCAGAGCTGCCCACCTCTGCACAGATGCCCACCCTACCCCCAGGCTCCCCATGCCAGCGTCCAATGCCACTCACCCAACACAGCTGACTCACCCTGCTCTATGCTGCCCAGGGTGGTGGAAGAGTTCATGCTGAGAGGCGGCTGCTTGTTCTGGGGGACCCCAGGGCTGGGCATGGCTGTCTTGGGTGAGGCAACCCAGCCTGGAGAAGGCACCGCCATTGAGGGAGACTTGAGCCTGCTGGGAGAGCCAGTGGGCGAACGGACACTGAGAGAGGAGCTGAGGACCTGGGGCGACTTGAGAGGTCCTGGCGGGTTGGCAGAAGGCAAGGGCACCATCTGTGAGGGAGTCTGGGGTGACTTCAGGTTGGCAGTGGGCGAGGTAACCAGAGGTGAGTGCACCTGGCTAAGTGTGGGTGACTTCAGGTGCCCCATGCCTGGTGAGCCCATCTGATTAATACTGATGGTGAGGTCCGAAGGTCGTCTGCCCAGCCCCCGGCTTGGGGCTGAATGCACAGACCCTGGAGGAGGATTGGGCGCAGGGGGCAGAGGCATGTGGCTAAGCCGAGTGGTCCCCACGCTGCCCATGGGCATTGAGTTCTGGTCAGGGCTGAACATATCTTGGGTGTTGCCCATGTCCTGTGGCAGGGCTTGGTAGGGTCCCTGGCCCCCAGAGAACCCCTGCTGGCCCTGGTTGGGGAACTGCGAGGGCATCAGCATCTTCTGTGGGCCTCCCACCATGCCACTGCTGTTCTGAGCCCGCACTCGGGCCATGTCCTCAGGACTGAGGCCCTGCGGCCCCATCATGTCCCCAGGGCCTCGCATCTTCTGCGACATCAGCATCTGCTGCTGCGGGGTCATCTGTACATTCAGATTCATGTTCATGTTCATGTTCACATTCATGTTCATGTTGAGGTTGCCTGGCCCCAAGGGTGGGTCCACCTCCCTCAGCCCGGACTGCCCCATGGGGGGGCTCAGAAGGCCCCGGCCTCCGCCAAACTCCATGCCCATGGGAGTGCCTGCCAGGCCCTCACCACCAGCCATCTGCCCGGGGAACATAGCTGGCTCCATCTGCCGGTGTGCCTGCATCATCCGCTCCAGCTCCACGCCCTGCCCCATGCCACCACCGCTGGCCATGCCCAGGGGGCGCTGCATGCCCAGTGACCGCTTCTCCAGCAGCTGGTGCCGCAGCAGCTCCTCACGAACCCGAGGGGTCATGAATCGTTCTGCTTCACTCTGCCCACCTGGGTAGGGCACCGGGTTCTGGGCAAAGTTGCTGGGCCCCCCCATGGGGGGCAAGTCTTCGGTCCAGCCCATACCCGGCCTCACAGGCCTCTGCATGGCACTAATAGGCACCTCCATGGGCATACCCTGCATGCCTCCAAACCCAGGCACCCGTTGCATCTGGTTGCCTGGGAAACGGGGGCCCGGGAAGGAAGGTCCGCCCCGGAGCTGCATGGGATCTTGGACATCCATGGGCCCGCGCAGCTGTGCACCCATTCCGGGTGGCCACTGATCCCCAGGCTTGCTGTGGTAGGGAGGCGGTGGGCCCCTCACCATCATGGCCCCCATGCCCATCACATCTTGCAGGGGACGGCCCCCATGCAGCCCAATCTGCTCCTCCTTCCGCCGTTTCTCCTCATAGTACTCTTCCTGCAGCTTGCGCCAGGCCACCTGCTCGGGCGTCAGGCTGTCCTGGCCCAGCCTCTGCATCATCATGTTCATCTGCTGCCCCATGTCCCCACCTGGGGGGTGCCCAGGCACCTCATGCTCCAGAGGGGGACCCCCTAGGCTCTGTGTCTGTGAAATCATAGACTGCAAGGGCTCCTCATACTTCTTCAGCCCGCTGGGAGGGGCCGAGGGTGGCTGCTGGGGGGCAGGAGGGGCTTGTGCTGGTGCCCCGCCCTCACCTGCTCCTCCCGGGGGACCCTTGAGGAAAGGCTCAGTCTCCCCGCTGCGGAGCAGCAGCCTCTCAATATCTCGAAGTGTCTGGAGGGAGCGCTCCCGGTGCTCTAGCTGCTCCTTGGACAGGCCCTCCGAGCCCACCAGGCTCCGCTGCCCATTTCCGGTGGGGGTGGCCTCCCCTAGCAGTGCAGGGCCAGGGGCACTGCTGGGGTCTCCTCCAGGAGGCAGCGGGTTGTTGTTGGTAGCAGCCGTAGGGGTGTTAGGGTGGGTACCCCCAGTCCCACCGCCCGTGCTGGCAGCTCCCACTGAGTTGGGTGTCAGGTCCTGATTGGTGTCCTCAGGAGGCCCCTCAGAAGACAGAGCAGGGGGGGCACTGCCAGGGGCTGGGGGTGGTGGTGGTGGCAGTGGAGGTGGCTGGGACTGTGGGGTGCCTGCCGATGGTGTGCTCAGGGGTAGCGGTTCTGGGGTGGACAGCACTTTGGGGGCCTGCAAGAGGACAGAGGCAGAGCATGAGGCAGGTAAGGGACACACCAGCCAATGTGGCTTAGTGGAGACACCATGCCTGAACCAGGAGCCACACTCACCTGGTCAAGCTTGGCCCGGGGCACGTTCTGCTGGTGGTAGGCAAGGATGGAGTCGGCCCGGCCCTGCAGCACGGCCTCCGCAGCCCTGCACAGGAGAGAGCCAGGCACAGATAGCTCAGAGAGGTAGGCAGGAGGGAGCCCTCACCTTCAATCAACCCAACCCAATCCAACCCTGGCCCCCATAGGTGCTCACTTGGGAACCTAGGCTTAGGGATGCTGGGTAAACAGCAAGCTTGGTCTGCCCTGAGGCACTTACGTGTTGGCCAGGTGCGTGGTAAAGACATACACGAACTGTGAGGGCAGCTTTCCAGGGACACCCCCGCCCCCGGGGGCATCGGGCCGCAGGCCTGGTGGGGGCCCATGCGGGGGGCCTGGTGCACTGCTCTCACTGAGGGGAAGTTGGGTGGCTTGGCCGGGACCCAACTGTGGGGCCGCCATGGCAGGGTCTACATTACAATCTGCATGAAAGAGAAGGAAAGAGGGTAAGTAGCCAGGTCTAGAAAGGAAACTAGCTGGCACCCTACCACCCCATCCCAGAGGTGCCCAGGGACAGAGGCTCACTGCTTTAAAGGTGGTGCCCACAGGGTCATTTGTTGCCACCCGCTGGTGGTTTCCCTAGCTCACTTTCCACACATACTTGCCCTAGACCAGTCTTTGACCAGGATGGTAATGGCGGGGACTATGTGGAGCGAAAGGAGAGGGAAAGTGTGACCCTTATGAACCGGCTCCCCCGTGATTGGCATCCCAAATGCATGTGATTCCCCCAGAGTCTGCAAAACCTGCTCTTAGACCCGCTCCATCCCTCACTCTGCGGTCTGCACACACGTGTGTGTGTGTGTGTGTGTGTGCACGCTCACACACGCACACTGAGCAGGTGATGGGGAGGCAAACAGGGTACACAAACTGATGATTCAAATGGTGGATGGTTTTCCATGCCAGCCCCACCACTAACTGGCTGTGTGACACTTCGTCCCCCTCAGCCTCAACTCTCCTGCCCCGCATAGGGAGCAGGTCAAAAAAATCTACTTTTGTAACAAGTTCAGAAGTAAGTCACAAACTAAAAAACCATTGGGAAAACAGAGAAAGTTAGGAAAGGCTGACATAGTAGGTTCACTCCCAAGGTAGACTGGCCACCCTCAGCACCAAGAAGTTTTGTTTCATGGTCACAAACTTGACTGTAAGTCCCAGCCTAGAAAAAAACCTATAGTTGGTCATTAACGGGTCTAAGTGAGTGGGTGGACCCAATCCCAGGCCAGAAAAAAGTGCCTGGCCTATGGATGGGAAGTGACAGCTCTCTCAGTTCATACAAGGCAAACTGCCTGAAGTTGACTCCTGAAGCCAGGGCAGCAGCCACCTCACAGGCCAGTGCTAAGTCCCTCTCCTTGGATAAACCTTCTCTGCCAGTCCTAACTCATAGGGGCCCAGTCTCTCCAATTTTACGTAGAATCACAGAGCCTAAAGTTGTGGATGGGAGGGGACTTGAGAGCCAACTTCCATGCTGCCCTGGGAAGAAAAAGGTGCTCAGTGCTCAGAACTAGGGCTCCTGGGCACAAGTTTTGGGGAAGGAGGCAGCTTTATTTCAACAGGAACTTTCTAGTACAACAATAACAATAATGAAAGCTAACACTTCTAAGTGTGTTATACGTATCAGCTCACCAGCCCTATGAGATAAATATTATTTTTACAAATGAAGAAACTGAGGCCCTTTCCCCAGTTTATACAAATAATTAGTAAAACCTGGGCTATAAAGTATTATACTGCGCCACCATTAAGCGCTCTTTGAGAATCTGGTGCCAGGCAGTACAGCTGAAGTAGTAATAGTGGTTGCCTTGGTACTGAGTATGGGATGTTAGAAATGGTGTCTTTGTATTTCCCTGTGTCTTCCAATGTTTCTACAATGGTACAGTCCAATGTTATAAAAGTGAACGTGGTAGAGGAGAGTGTCTGTCCTTGGAGGCAGTGGCCACCCCATCTATCAGTGAAGAGTTCAGCCAGGGGCTCGTGAACCATCAGTCGGTCCCTTTGGGGAGACCTGGGAACAGATGACCTTTAAAATCCCAGCCAGCTGTAAAGGCTTCATTCAGTATTTGATCTATGTGCCACCTCCACAGACATGGTCCACTCATTCCACAAACACCTGCTGAGTCTATTTCCTCTGCTGTGATAGGCATCATAATAGCACCTACCTCACAGGGCTGCTGTAAGGACTGAACACCACAAAGCAGTAAGTTTAGCCAGCATATTTTTTTTCTTCCTTCTTTCTAAGTCCCTGCCTTTAATAAGTTCACAATTTAACACTCTCTGGCTAGTATCTTATGCATTAAGCTGTTTCACATCCCCCGCCCCCGCCCAAAAAAAAACTAGATGTAAGCTTTGAGGGAAAGCACCAAGTAAATTTGTATGGGTGTTTCAAGGGCAGGGTTGTGTCTGGCTCTCCCCCCATCACTTGTGCAAGGCCCAAATACATGCTGATCAATAAAAGAGTGAGAGGAACGGGCATCCACTCACACCCACACTCTGTCCTGGTGATGTATCCTGGGCACTTGCCAGGAGTCAATTAAAGGTTAGGGAAGTGGGCCAGAGACAGGGCCAGCCAGCGTCAGCTCACACCCTAGCAAGGCTGACACCAAGTGATGCTGGACTCCTGCTGCCCAGTAGGTGGCAGCATAGGCCAGGAATTCATGGAAGGATGAATAAGTGGCATAGTCAGGAGGGGCCACCTGAGGTTCACCCCACCCCACCTCAGTCTTTAGAAAGAAGGGGCCACTGAGCACCTGGAAGGCAGAGGCAGAGCCTGAGTGCAGGAAGCAACAGAATATGAGAGGTGGATCAGAGAGGAGCCTGGGCTACTGACCCTTGCTCGGTGCCCAGCCTTTGCCCTCTAAAGCCGTAGCTGAAGAGAGGAAGGCTCCCTTAGGGCAGCCATCCCCCAAGGGCACCATGGGCCCATGGCACCCTGGCATGATGGGCACTCACTGTGGGTGGCCCCGATGGGCTTGTCGTCCTCCTCGCTGTCTGGTCCTGAGCACCATTCGTCCCCACTGTATGGCTGCTTCCGCTCCAGCACACAACGCCGCTTGCTCCGGGGTGCCACCTCTGCCCAGGCAGGACAGTCAGGCAGGGGTCAGAGTGAGTGCCCGAAGGCCCTGTCCTCCCACACCCAGGCCCATTCTCCCAGACATCCCAGGGCAATGCCCAGGCTATGGTGGGCACTTAGCCAGCCCTTGGCCCCCACCACATTACCATTTGTTTCTGATTTCTCTCTATAGCCCCACTGCCTGTCTCCCCTCCCCCACCCAGCACCGAGCACAACTGGTTCTAATTAAGGGGGGGAGCCTCCGCTACTCTTCCAGGCTAGTGGCTGCTCAGCAGCTCCCACCAGCCCAGATACCAGGAGCTTCCTGGGATGTGTAGGTCTGCTCCTCACCCCAGAGCACCTCCCTCTTCCCCTATAGGGGTTCTGGTGGGAAAGCAGAAGAGGAAGGAGACTGACCAGAAACCCCATCATCATTCTGTGTGGCTCCATCATGGGTGGCACCTAAGGATGACAAATCTCCACCCTGGCCACCCCCAATCCTGAGAAAAGGACCAGGTTGGTGGGTATAATGTGGGTAAGAGAAAAGTGCCCTGCATAAATGCTGGAGAAGCAGGGGGTGAGGATCAGGCAAGTGGGACAGAAAGATGATCTCCCAGCAAGTTTGGGCCTTGGACTGTAGAACATGCTGGACTCTTGGGGATCAGAAAATGGGGTACCTTTGGCCTCTGAATCCAGGGATGGAGTCCCAGCCTCTCGCTGCTCTCCAGAATCCACAGACACACTCCGCTCCCTCTTCACTTTGCCCTTGAGTGAGCTGAAAGGGGGCACCCCTGCCTGGGTGTTCTTCAGACTTGAGTTGCTAGGTGAAATCTGGTTGGCCTTGGCCCCATGGCTCCCCGCCCCCACACCCTTCGAGCCCAGGTTGCAGGTGGGTCCTTGGTTCACATTCTGATGCTGGGATTGGGCCCCACCATTCCCTGTTTTGCCATGATTGGTCAACTTATTTTCTGGGTGCATTGGCTTGGATGGGGCAGGGGGGCAGTGGCCGCGGGGGGACAGTGGCGGGCTCCCTGGAGCTTCTCTCCTCCTGGGGTGGGGTAACCTGGGAAAAGGTGAGAGAGACATGAAAAGTTAATCTTGATAGGGGCTTAGCATGCCTGGATTTTAATTGCCCCATCCTGCCTCACCTAATGGGAGGGGAGGGGAGGGCTGAGTGGCATTTTAAGACTACCAGCTTATTCCCTACCTCCTTCCATTGCTCCTCAGACAAGGGCTGATGCCATTCACCTTGGAGAGTGAAGATGGGGCAACTCCCTACACCCCTAGCCCCCACAATTCAAATGAAAACCAGAGCCTTTCCTTGGCAGAACCCACCCACACTCCCCAGCACCCATCAGGCTGCAAGCCTCCGTGGCACCACCACCCTCACACACACTAACACCTGACCAAAACTTAAGCATCCTCTCTTCTAGGGTTTGCTGCCTTCAGATTCCTTCCAAGGTCCCAAACCTCAACTTCCACGTGTCCCAACACCCACAGGAAGGGGCACAGGACCTGAGGGTCACTGCTCATGCCCCAGTCCCATTCCCCTGGGGAAGTGGGGAAAAGCACAACAGAGTGGTACCCACTGGTCCAGACAGCTCCCCAGAGCAGGAGGGGGAAAGCCTGAAGAGGGTTGGCAGCAGGCCTCGCGGGCGGGCGGGCAGGAGCAGGAAGAAAGGGGAAGGGGAGTGGTGTGTGGAGCAGGCTGGAGTGCAGCTTAAAGCCAAGGATTCCTGCAGCCTAAGCTGTGGGCCCTTTAAGATCCAGCTGGCTCCCCCCACCACCTCCCCCTCCCCGGAGACCTATTAATAGCCGCTGGAAAGATCACATCACTGGGAGAGGATATTTATCCCCCCTCATTCCACACCAGCTCAGATTTATTTCAGCTCTGCCGTCCTGCTGCTGCCGCCTGGCCCTGTCTGCAGGCTTCTCCTGGGGAAGGGGAGGAAGGCAGGCACCGCCCCTCCCTTGTAGCTTAGACTGAGGCCAGAGGGCGCCACTGGACCCAGCAGTGGGGTGGGGGGTGGGGGTTCTACTCAAACTGTTTTTAAGAGTAATAGGTTGGAAGGGACAACTAAGCAGCAGGCATAGCTGGCTGCCATTCCCCTCTGTCCCCTGGATCCAGGCACTAAGGCTGTGGGCTCCTGCCTCAGCACAGGCCTTCCCATTCTGACCCCCCTTGAGCTCACTGGTGGCCTGGAAGCTAGGTGCCCACGTTGGCCGGCTCTGCAAGCCAGCACAGCTCAGCCCCATCACTAGTGGGCCCTTCCCTTCCCCGCACTCCACACACACATCCCACCCTCCATGACACCCACACACCTTGTCTTGTTAGCCAGGATCCTCATGGCTCCCACACACAGTGGGGCTACGGCCCCTGTGCGTGCCCAGGGCCCAGCCAGGTACTCGGTACTGGAGCACGGACTGCAGCAACAAGCCCCAAAGAGAAAACTTGTGACTTGGGGAGGGGGTGTAAGGTGGGAAGGGGAGAAGGGAGGACCCAACAGCCCTGAGACTAGGGAACTGGATAGGGTAGGGTGGGGATGCAAAGGAACGACTACTAGGTGGGGTCTCAATCCTAAAGGCCAGTCCTATCCCATCCCTCCCGCACTTTACCCACAGGGGGCTTGCAGTCTCTAGCAAGGCCCCGGGCCGAAGAGGCAGAATGCACTAAAAAGATAGGTTGCAACGGTGCCCACGTGTGGTGGCCCTGAAGTCTCTCTGGCACCCTGGGGAACTCTCTCCCAGTCACGCCCCTCACCCGGGCAGGGAACCCCTCGCGACCCACCCAGCCCCAGCTCGGCGCCCCACCCCGTGCCCCGCTCCGCCCTCAGCTCGGGGCCTAGCCCGTGCCCATCCCAGCAGGCCCGGGCGGGCAGCGAGCGGCCTGGCGGGGCCCCGGGGCTGCAGCTGGGCTCTTCTGGAGACCAGTAACGCTGGCTCGGATTCCTCCCCGACCGCAAGAATGCAGGAGCCTCCCCTCCCCCGCCCCGCACCCCACCCCTCCCCACCCCTCGGCAGAGCCCGAGCAGGGGCAGAGCGAGGAGAGCGCGGGCGAGGGGGCGGCGCCCCGCGGCCCCCGCCCCGCGCCCCGCGAGCCGCGGCCACCCGGCCGGCCGGGCCGGCGCCCAGCAGGGCCCAGGCTCCGCGGAGCGCGGGGCGCCGCCAGGCTGGGGCCCGGAGCCACCGGCAGCCGAACTCTGACTCACACTCGCTGCTCACACGTGGACCGGGAGACAAAGACACGCACGAGCCGGGAAGCGAGAGGTGCGCCCACGCCAAGCCTGGCAGCGGTGCGCGGGGGGCGCGGGGGGCGCGGGCGAGGGCCCAGCCGAGGCCCGGGCAGAGCGGGCGCGCTCCCGGCTCATTGAACAGACGGGAAGACTGAGGCCGCGAGGGCGCCCCGCAAGGTGCGCCCGGTAGTCACAGACGCGCGGGGCCATGGACACGGCACCGACAGGCAGACTCCCACCGGCACGAGCCTCGCCCGAGGCCCCGGCCCTGCCCCCACCCCGGCCGGCGGGAGGGGGCGGGCGGGAGGAGTCCCGGGCCCGGCGCTCCGCGCAGGTGGCGCCGCCGACGCGGGGCTGTCCCGGCCCCCACCCGGCCGCTGGAGGCTGCGCTGGGACCGGGTGGGGGGCCCCGCCTGCAGCCCCGAGAGCGTCTACCCCAACTTAACCCGGGGCACACTGGCCTTCCCAGCTCCAGACCTGTCCCTGGGAGGGGAGGGGCCTCAGGGGAAGGCTTCAAAGTCCAGGGCCCGGCTGGGAAGCCCCGGCTGCCAGCCCGCTCCCGCAGCGCCCCTGGTTGGGGCAGGGGCGGGGGCGGGCTGGGGCAGCACTGGGCTAAGAGCAGGCCTGTGGCCGACGCGGGTCTCAGGCTCCCGCCTTCACCACCTCCCGGGAGGTAGGAGTTTTATGATCCCCATGTCACCACGAGGAAACAGGTCTAGGAAAAGGAAGTGAACAATAGTGGAAGCCCAAGACCCAGTCGCCCTGGTGCTTCCCCAGCACTGCGTGTACCCCTGCTGAGTCAGGACCGCTCATCTGAGCCTGTACCCCATAGGTGGGCTTCCCACAAGCCAGCCACTGGGCGCAGCCCCCTTTGGGGGGCAGGGACAGGGCAAGGGCCACCGCTACCTCCTATGTTTACAACTTCAAATATTGGGACCTATAATAATTTGGGAAGGGGCTGTTAGGAAATTAGTCTTCTCCAGTGTCCCCAGTAGGCCAAGGCTCTGCTCCAGAAGAATCCTAGAGTTGCCCTCTCCTTTAGAACACCACCCCTTGCTCCCACCCAGCCACAGGGCAAGCTGAGTCAAGCAGGGATGAGTCAGGACTTTCCCATCTCATCCCCCCCACCCCCCTGCAGCACCAGGCCGGGAGCCCCTGAGATGGGTGAAAGAAGAGGGATGGGGCTCTGGGAACACATTGCTGTGGCTCCCTCTTAGGGGGTAGGTTGGAGAGTGGAGACGTGCTCACACACAGGGAGCTGGTGCCAGTCTCCTAAGTGAAAGGCCAGCAGCACACTCATGAGGATGGAGCCCAGGAGGCCACTGAGACAGAGTTTGAGATATTTTGCCCTCCCTGTGACACTTGGGAGGTTGGGGGGCAGGAAGCAGGACCTGACACCAGCTACAGGTGGGAGACCAGGAAAGTTTCCATGGATGCCCAGGGCCTCCAGCTCCTTGTTCAATACAGAACTGTCACAGGTATGGGGGCATTCACACACCAGTGGCAACCCACCTATTTCCAGCTGCCCCCACCTTGGGAACCTCTGCTTGGTTCTCTGGCAGGCCCACCAATCTCATTGCCTAGCTCAAAACCACCCAAAAGAGGCAGTAACGAAACTGCTTGGAGGGTCCAAGCTCCCACATTCAGTGGGCAAATACCTCTAGAGAGGAAATGGTTAGGAGCCCCTGTGATGGCTGAAAGGGGAGGGCCCTGCTGTGAGGAACGGGAGTGGGGTCCTTGACCTGTGGCTCAGGGAGATGCAGTCTCCCAAGACAACAAGGTTGTGAGTCCCCTTTCTCCAGGGTATCAGGACTCCTTGGCCCCTAGAAGCTCTTCTCTACCACCCAAGTCACTTCCTCTTCCTGAGGTGGTGACTCAGCTGGGCGGGGAGGTCAAGGATTCATAGCCCAGCAGGAAACCTGCTCAAGGACCAAGCTATTGCTCCGAGACCCTCTTTGTGGGAGCTTCCAGGCTGGCGGAGTTGGGGGTGAGGGGCTTCCCCTTGTCCAGGTTCCTAGCAGTTCTCCTCATTTCCCCCACCTCCTGCCAAAGGAGACCATGTAAATCAACAATTTTTGTCTGGGAGTTTCTAGCCCAACCTCACCTGCATCCCCAGGGTAATGTCAGGCAACCCCAGCCCTACAGGGACATGGAAACTCCTGGCCCCAGACCTTTCTAGTCTGGGATCTTTAAACAGGGTGTTTCTACAAGGGACTCTGCCCATTCTGGTCTCTGTACCTTTCAGAGGCTGCAGGGACAAATGGCATTGCCTAGACAAGCCTGAGGTCATCTCACTTGGCTCCTTCAGCCAGTGCCAGTGTGGCCAGGCCTCGGGAAGCAGTCATGCCCTGGCAGTGAGGTGCCCCCAAAGTCCGCTGCCCAATCCCTGACTGCTCCCTCCCCCAGCGGGGAGCTGTAGAAGGGGGGCACAATGAACCAAGACAGGGCAGGAAGCCCAGGCAGGCAGCGGGCACTCTGGGCCAGGCACAAACAGCCCGCACAGGAAACCACAGCCCACCCCCGCCCACCCCACCCACCCAAAGCTCTGGGAGAGAAGAGTGCCAAAAGTCTGGTACCCCCACAGGGGCAAGAGCCAGGGGTTAGCCTCGGCAAGGGCGAAGCAAGAAGCACTCCAGTACTCTCTGCCCCAGACCCTACCTGGGGAGGGGGAGAGGAAGCCAAGCTGGCAGGGATGGTGCTGCCTCTTTAAATCCACCGAAATCCTGAGCTAGGCCCAACCCAGCTCTGGTTTCACAGGAAGGAAAGGAGCTCAGGAGCCAGTAGGGCAGGCGGTGGTGGCTGGAATTAGCCCCACCAGCCCAAATATATCTGGTCTCTGCCTGCCACCCATTGGCACTTCCTGGCCCCTGGCACCTGCACCGTGGTGGGGGTGGGAGAGGGTCTAGGTGCTACTCCGGAGCTGCCCTGTTGCTGGGTACAGGGGGGTAGAAGGTGGCTTCCCAAACCTGTATTCTGAGAAGAGAGGAATGGGCTCAAAAGCAACCTGTGGGCCCTCAGCCTCTGGCCTCCAAGGGGTTAATCTGGCCCCTGTTTGGGGGGTGGGGGTTAGGGGTGGCCTAGGCACCTCCTCCAAACTGCCTGGCTGCTGGGAACAATGGGGCCATTGTGGGAGGAGTGTCGCAGGGCAGCCTGCTGGCACAGCCAGCCTACACCACAGGCAACCTCACCGTGGCTGTGGCAGCTCCTCTGCTCTCCCCCAGGTACTAGCAGCAGCAGAGACATCCTCCCAACCCCCTCACCTTGCCAGCCTGGCCCAAACTCTTGGCAACAGCAGCACCTGGAGGGCCCTCAAGCTCTGCCTACGTTGACATCCAGACTGCCAGGACCCTACAGGAAGCAGGGCATGTGGGCCAGGACAGGGTGGGGTGGGGGCTGACAAGACAGGATGTATGCCTGTGATCCTCCTGCAGGGAAGACAGGAAGGCCAAATGGGGTTGCTGGTGTCAGTCCTGGCACCCTCAGGCAAGAAGGGCTTAGGGAACTATGAGGGCAGTGGCAGGCAGGGTCCCCTGCCCCCAGGCCTCCTGTCCTACTTACTCCATAAACCTGCGCCCTGAGGTGGTCCAGTGCCAGGTATCCCGGGGCTGGGACACCGGCAGGCAGTGTGAGTGATGCAGTGGAATGAGAACTGGGTTTACAGTCAGGTAGACAGGGTGCCAGTCATACCCCACCCCTTCTGAGCTACAGGACCTTCTCCACCCCTTCGGCCCTTTGGCCCCAGTTTCCTCTTCTGCAAAATGAGGATAAGTTCATAGAGTGAAATACTATTAGTAAAACTATCTAACAATGCCTATGACATAATTAGCCCTCAACAAATCACCTCTGGCCATGGTGTCCCTTTTACTCCCTGAAGAGCACCCAAATACATGGGCATTTGGTAAATGTGGGCATTGTTCAGATGTGTGTCCTGGAAGTACTCATGGGCTTGTGGGCCTCGGATTCGTGGTACTGAGCACAAAGACTTGGCTCTTCCTCTACACTCCTCAGAGGCCAGCCCCTTGGCAAGCACTCCCCTGAGCATCCTGGGTTTACTGACAAACACTCAGACTGGAGTGTGAACCCAGAGTGCAGTTGACCACTCTCTTATCCTCGGGTCTATGTCTCAAAACCCCAGGAGGCAAGCAAAGGGGGGTTTCCCTTCAACAGTGGCCTATACTCCCTACACCAGGTGCCCCTCTCCCCACCTGACCCCTTGGCAGTCTCTCCACAGGGTTTGGGCTGGGAGGTCTTGCCATGGACCTCTTTAAACAATGGGAGGGTCTTAGAGGAAATGAAGAGCAACTGGGAGATGCAGTCCTGAAAATTAGGGGTCCAAGGAGAAGACTTGTTCTCAACTAGAGAGGGCTGTCCCTCTCAAGGTGGCTCCACAAGCCCCAAAAGGGTTAACAAGACCCTAAAAATAACCTGCTCCCAGCAGGACCCACTGCATGGAACCCACCAGCCATCTGTTCCCATTTTCTCCTGTTCACATTGGAACATCTGAAACCAGCCCCAGAGCCCCAGCCCGATCCCAAAAATAGCCCCAGCCTGTCCAAGGAACAGGCTCCAGGGGCTGGGCACAGGCAGGCAGTTAGCCCAGCAGTAAAGCACAGCCCAGGCCCATGCTGCACCCTCATCCTGGGCCTATGGAAGGGAGGTGCTTCCCTCTGGTCCCAGAAGGAGGTAGTAAGTAGAGCCAGGGATTCTAGCCCACTCCTCTTGGTACCAGGCCAGAGAAGGCACCTGCTGGCCAAGCCCAGGCCTCATACCCAGGAGCCCAGGTGTCCCAGGCACTTCTGCCACATTCTGATCAACTTTCTCCAGGGATTTGGACAGCGACTGCCCAGAAGATCCAAACCACCTGTCTGCAGAGCTCCCCTCGTAGCCACCATCCCTGCTGCCCACTCCTGGGCTCCTTACCCAGAAGTTCCCAAGCCCCAGCCCCTCCACCATCCCACTCCCATCCCAGGGCTTTCCCAGCACCACTCAGTATTCTCCCCTGCCTCAGGGCACACAGGGCTAAAGCAGACTTTTTCCAGACTGCCCATACTCACCCATCAGCCCAGGAAAGGCTTCTGGAGGTGTCCTCTAGACACCATAGATGCTGGTAGAACCCCACCCCTCCTCTGAGCTTCAGGATGCCTCTTCCCTGCCCATCTATATGCAGCAGGTGTCAGGCAAGCCCATCTGGGTTTCTATACATGTAACAGGCCTGAGCACTGCCCCCACCACTCTCAGGGGAAATGCCCAGGTGGGTTCCAGGGAACCCAGGGAACCCGGGACACTGAGGCAGGCCTAAGAAGCACCATCCATATCATAGCTCCACACTGCCACTTCTCCTCCCCAGGAAGGTCCCTGACCCCTCAGCCAGGAAGGAAAGGAAGAGACATCTAAGGCGTTTAAGGACAGAATGTCTTGTTCGGCTGGTGAAAGAACAGAGCAGCAAGGGATGGGATGGTTGAGAGGTTACTGAAGCTGATCTGAGCTCACAGACCAGGGGAGGGAGGGCTCAGCCCTGAGAAGTGAGGGAGACAGGGGAGAAGGCATGTCCTAAGTCCCCCAGGGCCCTCTCCAGGGCCATGGCTATTTGGCAGACTTGCAATCAAGATGTCAGCCAGCACCAACAGTGGGGAAACTAAGGCAGCAGGAAGGTGGGTCTGGAAGGATATTAAAACCTAGGAGTCTGAAGTGCTTACAAGGTTGTCTCTTCCTGACCACCCCCCACTCCCCCCACCTGCCTCAATTCTTCCCCTGCTGAAGCCCCTGAGAGTCATTCCTGGAAGAGCTATGACTAGCGCCAGTGAGGACGGCCTCTACCGTTTTTTGAGCATTTGCTCTGAAACGTCAGGCTGTGCTGCATGCTTCACATGCTTTATCTAACTTAATCCTCAGAACTCTACGCAAAAGTGCTTTTATCACCCCCACTTCACAGACAAGGCATGCAGAAGTCAAGTAACCTGCTTAAGGTACACAGTTCAGTTAGAAGAGTCAGGATTTGAACCCAGGCACTCCAGCAACTGGGCTCTTAACCATTTCACAATACAAATGCACCCTGGTAGCAGCACTCTGCTGTGATGAAAGAACAGGTGTCTCACTCACTCCCCTCCCTCCATGCCTGAGGTATACCAGGTCCTAGCTAGAGGTCACAGGTCCTGCCCAGGGAGGAGATCAAAGGGAGGACACCACTCCACACCCCACAACGCACGTGCCCAGCCTGGCTGCTGTTCTAAGAGTAAATTTCTTGGGCTGGCCTCAGTCCACTCACCCTTAATCTGTTATGTCCTCACTGATCCTGGCCCCTAAGAATCAGGGAAGTGAGCAAGGCAAGTTACCATGACAACAGCACAGGCCCCCCCCCCCAGGAGTCTGCTGCCCCTTCCACTCTGCAGGTGAGGGTCAAAGGTCAAGTGGGGTGGAGTCCAAGCCCTGCCCCTAAACCAGCTCAGCCAGACCAGTCACAGCCCCCCAGAGCAGGACCACTTCCTCCCAGTTCCTGAGGGGTAGTGTCCTCCAGCAGCAAGGGTGAGGGGATTAGAAGCCCCTCCCTCCTGAGGACAGCCTAGAGGTGCCGCCTCCATCCAGGTTCACAGCTTTCTCCAGCTTCCCCTACTCAGACCAGGAGCCTCAGGCATGTTTGTTGTGAATTCAGGGAGTTGTTGCTAAGTAAGGAAGGAGGGGAGGGAGGGAGGCAGGGGGGAGGGAGGGAGGGAGGCAGGGGGGAGGGAGGGAAGGAGGGAGGGGGTAGCAGTGGGGAGAGAGCATGTATCTCTAGGGGCCAAGGCAGAAACCACATTATGGTGGCTGGTAGCCACCCTGGCGTTGACTCAGCCAGCTGAGGCCAAAGCCAGCAACAAAGAGAAAGACTTGGGATGACCAGGAAATTGTACCTTGCCCTCCAGGTTGCCCTCCCACCTCCCACCTGGGGAAAGAATCCAGTCAACTAGAGGGCTGGGACCTCTCGCTGGAGTAGCTGCTTTAACCCTTCCTGCCCTGGCCTTAGCCCCTCTCCCTACCAGGTTCCCAGGTTGCAAGGCTGTTAGTTCCCTTCCTCTTGGGGAGGAAGATGAAAGAAGTGGGGGCAGAAAGCCAGGAGGAGAGGTGCCCAAGACAAAAAACCAAGCAGGAGACCACGGCAGACAGAGGTCAGCAAGGAGGCTGTGGGGGAGAGGGACACACACCTTACTCTCATCTCAGGGGCAACTGGGTGTCTGGGCTCAGGCTCAGGGTGTGGTCTGGGATTAAGGCTCCCTATGGAGAAAGTCACAGCAAGAAACCCCAGGCCAGCAATCCATGCCCCTGCTCCTCCCACAACCCAGTCCCATCTTAACACACACACCAAATAAACATGTACACACATACACATGGCCTGCAGCTCCAGGAAGTCTCAGAGCTACTGAGACAACCCCACTGCCGCCCCCACCCCCACCCCACCCCCTCCAGGACTTCTGTGGATTGGCCAGGAGCCACACTGCTCCCCCTCCCTATCCTGGAAGCAGGAAAGCGAAGGCTCAGGAAGATGCCTTGGAGATCCCTTAGGGTTCAGTCCCGCAGGGAGAGAGATGGGGCAGACAGACAACTCTCGGGGCCTGGCAGGAGGACCTGGGAAGAGAGTTGGATGGGGAGCCTAAGGAACTCAGCCTCCAGCCCCAGCCACCCCCAGGGTTACCTACGTCAGGGGAAAGAACGGTGTGGCTCCTATGTCCCTGTGTGGCCTCCTTGGCTACAACCCTTATCCCCTGAAGATGCAAAGTCCTGGGGACCAGGCCTGGCTGGGAGGCCGGGGGTGAGAGAATCATGCAGGCGTAGCAGTTCAGTAAGAGGGGCTGGCGGAGCTCCCAAAGGCAGGCGGAGGGAGGCTGGTGGCTGGGCTCAGTTTGTACTGGGGGTCAAAGGGGAGTTCTTTTCCAAAGAATTCTGGGAGAGAGGCCAACTAGAGCAAGCTGCTAACCACCTCTCCCTCTCTCTCTCTGGCAGGAGGGAGGGGGTGTCCCTGCCAACCAGACTTAACCCTCTCTAGTCTGTGTTGCTCCCAGGCACAGGATGGGGGAGTTGGGGAGAACTTTGCTGGGCTCAACTTCTAGTTCTAGGGGCAAGCGCAGGGCATCTGTCAGAACAAGGCTGGTTCCACATGGCCCCATCTGGTACTGCCCTGCCCTACCCCTGGCTGATTTTTCTGGGCTCATCTCCTGAAGGTGTCTGCAGTGACGTGTGTGTGCGTGTCTCAGAGACAGAGATTGAGAAATAAACAGAAAATTCCTTGCCAAGGCCCTCCCCATGCTGGGTCACTGAGCACTGTACCAACCTGTGCCTCTACCCCTCCCTTCTTCCCACTTCATCCTGGGACCAGAGGCCATGGAGGGGCAGCAGTAACAGACATGAAGAGGACAGCTTATCCACTGCCCGTCTCCCGCTGCTGTCCCCACAAGCCCTGGACTCACACACAGCCCCTGCCCCAGCCCCAGCCCTCTTCTTCCTCACTGATTGGCCACAAATGCTTCTAGAGGAAAGCATTCGATTACAGCCTGAGATCCCAGGACGGCACTGCAAGGTAGCAGGGGTTTCACTGCCCGCATCCCATGTAGACATAACTTTGCTATCGTCACTACCCTTGGTTTGGCAACAAAAAAAACAACCAACCACCTGGCAACCTTCCCTCCTGTAAAACACTGTCTAACTGCAGAAGGAAGGAATGAGATTAAACATCAAGAAGAACTTCTCAGGCCCTTGCCAGGTGGCTCAGTTAGCTAGGGCATCTTCCCAATACAACAAGGTTTTGGGTTTGATACCCGGTCAGGGTACATACAAGAAACCACCAATGAATGCATAAATAAGTGGAACAGCAAATTGATGTCTCTCTCTCTCAAATCAGTAATAATTTTTTTTTAAAAAAAGGGCTTGCCCACCCGGGCATGGCTCAGCAGTTGAGCATCAACCTAGGATCCAGGCGATCAGGGTTCAATTCCCAGTCAGGGCACATGCCCGGGTTGTGGGCTCGATCCCCAGTTGGGGGAGTGCACTCTCTCATCACTGATGTTTCTATATCTCTCTCCCTCTCCTTTCCTCTCTCTGAAGTCAATAAAGATTTTTTTATTTTTATTTTTAAAAAGGCTTCTGAGGATCTACTACAATGGCAGCTGGCCCCACCCCAAATACTTCACACTTCTGGGGTGGTGCATCACCCCCTAGGATTTCAGGGCCCTCTGTCCTCTGTTGAGGCTGGAAATATGAGCATCTAGTCTTGTTTTGCTCTCTGCTTCTAGCTAGAGAAGTCAACTTTCGGAACCTTAAATTAGCCACCAAGCTCCCAAGTCTGATGCAGTGGCTATTTCTTGTCCTCAAAAAACAAGTTACTCCAGGGCTGGAGAGTTAACTTCCTCTCCCCAGCCCTTTCCTTTAGAGCACTGGGCCTCCCTATGACATCTACCACTGTAGCCTCAGGACAAGAAGGGGTGGACTGGTAGTGTTGGGATCCCTCAAGGTGCTGGGTGTCCATGAGGGACAGAGGAAGAGAGCCCAGCCCTGGGGACACTTTATCCCAAAGTCTCCCCACTGTACCACTTTCTCTCCAAGGACCACAGAACTGCCAGAAGGCTTGGCCCCACTCCAGGAAAGCTCCCTATCAAAGGACAGAGGACTCCATGTCCCAGGCAGCTTCAGGGAGACATGTGACTACACAGCCCAGACACGTTCCCAGGGAGGAGGAAAGAGGCGGGAACAGAAGCAGAGCACACACATGCAGTACAGTCATGAGAGACACAACCCTGGGCACATGCACTCCTCAGAGATACTCCCAGACACATGCAACAGAGATTTACAGACACAACTCCCAAAGACACACATCAAAAATGCCTCCTAGCCCGGCCAGGCGTGGCTCAGCGGTTGAGCCTCGACCTAGGATCCGGGCGATCAGGGTTCGATTCCCGGTCAGGGCACATGCCTGGGTTGCGGGCGGCAGCCAATCAATGACTCTCTCATCATTGATGTTTCTAGCTCTCTCTCGCCCTCTCCTTTCCTCTCTCTGAAATCAATAGAGATATATTAAAAAAAAAAAAAAAAAGCCTCCTAAAAATCACTCCAAACTCCCCAAGAATAGCTCCTTAAGACCATAAAGGCTTTCATACTCCTAGAGAAGACCCAGGAGAGCTCAGGAACAAGAGACATGGGCCAGCACACAGAACTGCTGACAGAAAGAAGATACACCCAGCCCGGCCAGGCGTAGCTCAGCAGCTGAGCATTGACCTGGGATCCAGGAGATCGCGTTCGATTCCAGGTCAGGGCACATGCCTGGGTTGCGGGCTCGATCCCCAGCAGGGGGCGTGCAGGAGGCAGCCGATCAATGACTCTCTCATCATTGATGTTTCTCTCTCTCTCTCTCCCTCTCCCTTCCTCTCTGAAATCAATAAAGATATATTCAAAAAAAGGAGATACACTCACATTGGGATGCACACGCACACACAGTAGTATGCACATGGCCATGTGCTAACACACACACACACAGAGTAGTACACACGTGGCCATGTGATAGCACACACACACACACAGTAGTACACACGTGGCCATGTGCTAGCACACACACACACAGTAGTACACACGTGGCCATGTGCTAGCACACGCACGCACACACACACACCCTGGCAATGCACAGCGTGGAGTCAGGTTAGAGGACTAAGTTCTGGGCTAGTGGGGAGGAGAGAGTCAGAGGGGTGGAGAAGCACTCAGGGATTTCAAAATAATCCTGGTTTCGAAATGCTGGATTCAGGGCCATTCCCTAGTTGAGGCTGGGGGTAGAGAGTGAGGGGAGAAGGAAGACAGGCCAGTGCAGAGCCACCAACCAGCCCACTGGAGGAGGGGGTTGGACAGAACCAGCCCCTGAAGAAAGGGGAATAGAGAAGTTATCAAAGTTAGGAAAGGCAGGTGCCCCAGGCCAAGCAGGGGGGCCTGGGGTGGAAAAGTGGCCTCTGCTTTTGCCACTGACTAGAAAAGAAGGCAGGAAGGCTTCCTTCCCCTCAGGACTGAGAGGAAAGGGAAGCCTGCCTGTGCCCCTACCCCCACGCACAGGCTGCGGTGACTACTTTCTCCCCTACAGACTCGTGCCTTGGCACCCCTTCCCCACCACCTAGCAGAGCCCCAAGCGGGGCCTAAAGCGAAGAGGTTGGGGTGGGGGCAGCAAGGGCCTGCAGGGGTCAAGGATCTTCCACGCTCAGGGCAGGGTGGGGACAGCTACCTAAGAACACAGGGCTTCCCTCCTCTCCATGGGGGGGGCAGCTTTAGGAAGATTGGGGCAGTGCAACATACCCCAATACCCAGGAAGTCACCCTTCTCTTCCCAGGGTAGCAGAATGCCGTATTCCCCTCCCCCCAACCTCCAAGGAAAGTAGGCAGTTCTCTCCCAGGGAAGGGATTCAGGCCAGTCTGGAGGCCGGGACCTAGCATGGGGCAGAGGAGACTCCAGGCTCTAACTCCAGGCTGCTGTCTCCACAGCCACCCATCCAAGTAACATGCAGCATCTCAGGGGCTCTAGTCCTGTGGCCTTCCCCAGACCCCTTAGCTCCTAGCTACTTGGACCTCCCACTGTGTCCAGCCCCAGCTCTGGTAGTTACAGGACAGGACCTGGGAAAGCTCAGCACCCTCTAGATGAGCCTCTATCTACCAGCCCCATCCTGGGCCCTTGGCCAGGCAGAGCCTCCTTTCTCCAGATCCCTGGGGGCAGTCCCATAGTGTGGCTATGGGTGGGCAGCTGGCAGGGCTGGCAGGCAGGGGCACAGATGCCAAGCTAGCGCAGCCAGGCACTCAACAGGTTGAGCCAGTCCCAGGAACAGCCCCACCCCAGGGAGAGCAGGCCTGGCAGAGGCTCCCCGCCCAAGGCACCCAACCTGTACCCACTAGGCTGCCCACTTTCCCACGCTGCCATCCCCCTCTGCCTCCTTCCCCTAGGTCAGCATCTGGGCAGTGCCCAAAGCTCTTGGTACAAGGGATGCTATTTCCCCATCACCCTTAGGTGCCCAGACTCTTGGAGCACCTCACTATGAGCAACCAAGAAGCCCCAGGAAGAGTAAATATGGCATTAGGGCAACAAAAACCCCAAAGTGCCCCTATCTCCTTTCAGGCCTCTTCTGGTCCTGGGAAAACTCAACACTCAGACATCCTGGCTCCTCACAACTGCCCCACCTCACTCCTGTCCCCAAGCACTGGGACAGAATTTCAGCCTGTGGTGCCAGAGGCAGTATGGGGGTGCCCCCAGCTTCTCTTAGACTCCCTGGAGGAGGGGCTGCAAAACTGGGTGACTGCTGGCTCCCTCCACTCCTACTAGAGCTGTTGTTGCCTGCAACCCTGGTGCTTTCCTTGCACCCCACTCCTGGGCTCCGTGGAACTCCATCCCAGCCACTCCCCCCACAGGCAGGCAGCCCCTCTCTGCAGGCATCTCCTTTAATCTAAAGCAGGTGCCAGGAATTCCAGCCTTTGCGGAGTCGACACTGCCACCCACTAGGCCCTGCCCAGAATGCTACCCCTGCCTGTCCATGGAAACTGAGCCCCCAGCCCAGGTCTCCTGCTTAACCCAGGTACCCAGAAGTTGGGAGGCAGGAACTACCCAAACAAAGGCATGGGTGCCCAACACAGATTTAAAAAAGCAAGTTCACTAGGTCCTACATCACCACTGTTGCGCTAGTCCCAGGTTTCTGTGGACCACCAATCCTCCTCCAGGACTCTGTAATCTCTTCCCACTTTGACTTTCAACCCCAGCAATTAGAGCCTCATTTAGAGTCTCCATACAGATCTCCAGAACCCATCTCCTGCTACCCCAAGCACAACAGTTACTCTGGATCCAAGATTATAGGTATTCTAGCCCTCACAAGCACCCTTTCCAACATTAACCCCTACCCACCCCAATTGGGAGCAACACAGGTAAGCAGAGAACCTCTAGAGGGAAGTGGTCAGAAGGCTGGACTTCAGGCCTGGTTCTTCTTCAAGGCCAAGAAGCCTGATCACCGGAGGGAGGCAGCATCTTCCTTTCTGGCACCACACTCCCCCTACCCTTCACCTTCTTTGCCATCCTCCCCCTGTCCTGAGGCTTCTCTCAGCAGGGGCCTCAGAGCTGACACCAGAAAGACAGTGCCCGAACACGTTCCTCGCCTGGGGCCATGAAATCGTGGCCTGACCCAGAGAAGACAGCGGAGCAGTCAGGCGGCCCTAGCCCAGAAGTGGCTGCTCCCTGGAAAGGCTGAGAAGCAGGTAGGAGAAGGGAAGCGGAAGCCCACCCACCTTGGAAGTCTCACTTGGAAAGCTGCCGAGAGACATCAGTAGGATCACAGCAGATAGTGGGAAGACAGCTTTCCTAGGTAAGCCCTTTCCCAGAGCTCAATCACATGCCCGGCTAACCTCTCCCAGAGCAACACGTTTCCTCCCTGCAGCAGAGCCCCCGCCCCCCAGACACAGACATACACCCCAAGCAGCAGACAGACAGAAAGAGAGGGAGGAGGAAGTGTCAGAAAAACCCGGAAGGAAGGAAGCTGGACAGACAGACAGAAGCTGATCCTGGCTTTACTGTTCCAGAGAGGCACCCTCCAGATTCCCAGACTGTGGGGAACACTCTCCTCAGCTCCAGGTGGGAGAAGGGGACAGCAGACCTCAGTCTCTCCTGAAACCAACTCCAGCAGCCCTGGGATAGAATATATCTCAGCCAAGCAAGACGCCCTCAGCCTCACTTCTCTTCCCCCACATTCCTTTGGACCAAGGCAGGGGCCACTTCCCCTCAGCAGTGCAGGGACACCTCCAAGGAGCTGTGTGACTGCCCCACCCCCTCCAGCCAAGCCCACACCACTGAGAATCCCAGGCTGGGAGAACTCCTCCAGGCACAGCCCCTGCTGCTCCCAGGCAGTGCTCGGGGACGCAGGGTGACCCCAACAACCCCCAATCCCAATGCACCTCCTCTGGAGGCTCCCATCGGCAGGGAGGGGTCCCGGGGTGCTGGGACCCAAAGGACTGGTAAGCCTGGGAGGGGGACTACAACTCCCAGAAGCCCCCAGGGCAGGGCTGCCGCTCCAGCTGGCCCGAGGCCGGCCTTGTTCTCGCTCCGGGGCGGCAGGGTCAGCCCTCCCCCCGCGCTCGGGCCGCCGGCCTGACTGGGGGCCCAGGAGTAACCTCCACGAACCCTGGGGGCGCTCCCGCCCGTTGGACGGCGGAGGGGCGCGCGCCAGACACCTTGGGACTGCGCTCCCCTCCCCAGCCCGAGCCGGATCCCCCTCCGCGCCTCGCGGGCTCGGCACGCCCGCGGCCCGCAGCCCCAGCCCACCCCTCACCTCTGGCGGGCCGGGGTCCTCACGCCAGGCCGGAGCTGGACGCCATGACCAGGTCAGGGTCGGTGGGTGGGTCTGGGTCCCTGCTCGCCAGCTGGAGGTGCGGCGGGGGCGGGCAGGAGGTGGGCTCTGGGTCCTGGGCGCCTTGGTCTCAACGCCAGCCCGGCCCGGGGAGGTGCCCGGGGGTCGCTGGGCGCCTAGGTTCCTGCCTCCCAGTCGCGGAGCATGGTCGTGGGCGCCGGGCAGCGGCGGAGGCGCGCGCCCGTCCGGCCCTGCGCGCGGGCCGGGGTCTCGGCCCCGAACCGCGAGGCTCGGGCTCCTGCTCCTCCTCCTCCTTCCTTCCTTCCTTCCGCGCTTCGCCGCCTCCTTTCACTTTCCCCGAGGCCGGCGGGGCGGCGCGCGCGGGGCGCGGAGGGGGCTGTCTCGCGTTTATTGTCGGTCGGACGCCGAGGGTCCGCGTCGCAGCCCCGGGTCGGCGCGGCGCCGGGGGACCCAGGCGTGCGGGCGTCGGGCCGGCTGGCTGCGGGCGGCGGTGCTGCTGCGGCCCCGAGCCCGGGGCATGTCCGGCCACTGGCCCCGCCGCGCGCCGCCTCCCCGCGCTGCCCTGCGCTCGGCTCCGCGCCCCGGCCTGAATAAGCATCGGCGCTCGGGCGGCCTCCAGCCTTCATACCAGAGCCCGAGAGGCCCCTGTCAAAATAAGAGCTCCCCCATCTCGCTCGCCTCCGCGCCCAGCCGGCTCCCCGGCCTCCCAGTGGTCTGACGCGGTAAGGCGCCGCGGGCCAGGGGGAGCGGGTTGGCCCGCGGGCGGGAGGGGGCTTCCACCTCCCCCCTCCCCGGCGGAGGGGACGCGCCGACGACGTCCGCGCCAGGGAGAGGTTTGACAACCTACCCTACCCTCCTGTCTACGCTGATTGGAAGAAGCAGGATGCCTGGACTCTCAACCCCAGCACACGCGCTACCGAGCCCCCTCTTCACTGTACCCACCCACACTTATTATGCACTGAGCATCTCCTCTATTCCTCTCTCTTTCCTAGTAGACCATGAAGTTCTGGAGGACATAGACTGAATTTTTTCTTCCCAATTCTCAGTACAAAGTGGATGCTAAGAAAATGTTTGTGGAAGTGAAACCTCTGTCTTCTCCAAAGAACTCTCTCCTAACCTCAGAGTGCTGCGCGCGCGCGCACGCACACACGACCCTATATGAGAGTAGATGCAATGAAAAAGAAATTGTACGTTTAAAAAGCATTTCACATATGTTATTTCAATGTTTACCACAAATTGGTGAGAAAGATGCTATGGCCCCATTAAACTGGTCAGGAAACTGAACTTTGCACTAGTGAAGGACTTAGTCCGGGTTTCACAGCTAGAAAATGGTAAGCCCAGGACTAGAATTTGGGTGTCCATATCCCAAGGCACTTCCCCTGTATCCCAATGCCCTCACCCACCCAGAATTAATACCAACAAGTAATAAGCATTGAGTGTTTGGGAGGGAAGAGCACTGGTGAGCCTGTTTGCTCCTGCTATTTGATTCCCCTGCTAACCCTTGGCTCCTGCTCACAGATGGTCCCCAGGGAGCTCTAGCCCTCTCCTACCTCCCTCTGTCCTGACCACATATTATATCTATGCCACCCACTGGGTACCTACTTAAATGTTTTCTTTTGTTTCTCTGTATATATATCTGTTTGCTCCAAAATATTGTTGAGGGCCCAAACCTTCTAGGCCTCTATATTCCCCATAGCACTCAAGTTCTGGGGTCATAGTAGGGCTTCAATAAATTCACTTGATGGGTGGATGGTGCCAGCAACTGGGCACTGGGCCAGGTCTGGGGAGATACAGGAGAAGGGGGACAAGACCTGAAGGAAGATAGCATAGTACCCCCTGTGGGTTGCTTACCACCATAGTTTACCCAGCATTTTCATGCACATTGTGTCTTGGTCATGCTTTGATCCAGTCAACAAAACTTCCCCAAGTGCCTACTAGCTGCTGTGCCACCCCGGGCTGGGTTAGGGGCTGATGAATCACAACCCCATGAGCTAGATATTATTCCCATTTAAAGGAAAAGCAAGCTGAAGCCCAGAGAGGCTGAGCTCTGGTGTGATAGAATCCCAGGGCCTAGGATAGTACCTGACCCATGGAATTAGGGTTTAATTTCCTCTCCCCTCTCCAGGGGTCCTGTGGGTATAATATGAGCTACAAGGCAAGAAGGCCATTCTCAAGCAGGTTGCTTGTTATAAGGAAGGGTCCACCGCATTTATGTGGATCAGTTCTTTGTTACATACATGACAAGCCACATAAGTTGGTTCCCATCCGTTTGGCACAGTGCCCAGCTCCTAGCAGGTCCAGGACGCAGTGTTAGTGGGGGTGATAGCTGTGTTGCAAGGGGTCTCTAAATGTGGTACACAGTAAGTTCAAGTGTATTCGGCACGTCCCGTGGAGCAGCCAAGTAGAGCGCTCCCCTGGGTGGGGCTGTGACTCATTCCCCAGCGTGGGTTCCAGGTTGGGATGCGGAGCTGAGCTCCAGGCAGCCACGCGTTCTGGGCGGAGCCCTGGAGGGAGCGCGGGGTGGGCCGAGGCCGGCGGCCAGTTGACGGAGTGGAGCGGCTCCCTCTGCTGGCGCACTCGGGGAGCCACCGCGTTTCCGTGTGCGTGTGTCACAGGTGTGCGGGCCACGTCGGTGGCAGTGCCGGCCTGGTATAGGTGTGAGAGGGTGCCTGTTTGTGGCGCAGTGTGGGTGTGCCAGCGCCACGCGGGCCTGTTTCTGGAACCACAGGGTGTACACACACAACCTCATCTCGTAATACAATTGACTTCGGGGCTGGGCGCAGGAGGGGGCGGTGCCAGGGCTGCTGCAGCTCCCAGACTACTTCCCGCGACGGCGCGGACCCAGGACGGAAGGATCTGCCCCGCGGTGCTTCTCAGACCTCGTGCAGGTGCGAAGATTCAGATTCGCTAGGGATCCGGTTCCTAGCGAGGGGCTCTATCCCCTCAAGTAACTAGGATCCAAGAAAGAGTTAACTTTGAGCCCCACAGTGACTTCAATCATTGGCTCAGGACACTGTCAGTCAGAGTTCTGGGGGCAGGGTTTGCGGGGACGGCCTTCGGACTGCCCCGCGCCCCTCACTTGCCCCTCGACCCCCACTTATTTCACTCTGGGATGCACCTACAGCCCCACCTTGAGGCAGACAACTTCCTGGGCCTGGAGGAGGCCCTTCCGGGCGGCCTGGCTCCCCCGCTCACTCCAGCGGCCTGGCTGCCTGATAGATGGTGATTATTATATAATAGACCTTCTGGACAGAACCGTGCCAGCGCTCGGAACACTTTGCTCCTGCTCGAAGCCTGCCCAGGGCCTGGCACCAACCGTACAGAGCCTGCTGCCCAGCTCTGCGGGCGCCCGCTGCACCGCCTCCATCCCGGGGCGGGAGACTCCTGGGCCACCTTCCCTGGTAGCTCTGGGGCCAGATCCTGGGATGGGGCGGGCGTCAGGCTGGAAGTCCGGCTGGCACCCAGCAGGTCTCAGGGTCGGCCTTGCAGAGTGTCGTTTTTCTAGCGCCTCTCCAGGATTGTGAGAGCCACTTGGCCCCTCCAACCTGAGCTTGGAACTTAGTTGCCAGTAGAGATGGGGACAGGGGGTGCAGGGGATGGGGTCGGAAAGGGAAAGAAGTTTGGAAAAGGTCCTGGGGCAGGAAAGAGGAGGCTGGGAGAGGGGCCGCCGGGGCAGTGGGGGAAGGACTCTTATCCTGACAGGGCTCCCGCCTTCCCCGACTGGAGGGTTTGGAAAAACTGAGCAGGCAGCCAAGGCTTGGCTGGAAATCCCGCAGCCCACCCTCCCGGGGACAAAGCTGGAGCGCGAGGGAGGGCGGGGGGAGAGCGCGACCCCGGGGAGGGCGGGGCCTCTTGGGACTTGGGGCCCAGGGGCCAGGTCCCTGGGGAGGGGGTTCCTGGCGCTGTCCCCCGCCGCGCCCCCCTCCTCCTCCCTGCCCACCCCCTTCCACTTCCTTCTCCCCGGCTCCTGCGCCGCCGGCTGCGGGCGGACTTAACTCCTTAAGTGCCAGCCGGCGGACGACGCGGCGCCGGCGCCGAGGGGGAGGGGCTCCCGACCGCGCGCCCACCCGCCGTTCCGCGGCTCGCAGCCCCGAGCGCAGCCTCGGGATTCGGGCTGGTCGCAGCCCTGGAGGGCCGCCCGGTCCCGGCCGGGCGACGCGCGGACCCGGGCACCTGCGAGCGGCGTGACCCAGCCCTTCCCCTCGCCCAATCGCAAGTCTGCCCCCCGCTGCCAGGCTTCGGTCTCTCCCTGCACTCCTGGGCCACCCTTCCACACACAGCCCCCCCCCCCATTACTAGTTGTTGCAAAGGGTCGTGAAAGTTAGAAGGCTGCGGGGAACCCGGAAGCGTGGGTCCTGGGGGGCCACGGCCCCCCGACGTCCTGCCCGGGAGGCCGGGCGCCGGTAAACCACGCCCCTTACCCGGGCCTCGGCGCCCAGGTGCGCGAGGGGGCGCGTGGGCTCCCTGTGGAGGCCGGGGCGCCAGCCGCCCGCAGCTCCTGCTGGGACCGGGCCGCCGCGAGCCGAAAGGCTACCTTCTCCACCCTAGCCCCTCCCCTCTGCACACCCCGCACCCACAGATTTGCCTTCCAATCCGCCACGAGTGACTGCCCGAGGGAAGTGCCTGAGGCTAGGCAGGAAAGGGTTAACGGGGCCGCGGGGCTTTAGAGCCAGGTGAGGCGCCGCCCTCCTTGGCCCTCAGGTGTGTGGGTGGGGAATTGGAGGGAGAAGGACCCTAGGGCTACCTTTCGCCCCCTGGTGGCCAGATAGGGCTTAGCAGTTTTGCAAAAGCTGGCTGGGGTGGAGATTGGTAGAAGGACTTGGGAGACAGCACCCTTGGAGGGATAGGCTGATGGAATGAGGGAGCTCCCACAATTCCTGCCATGCCATCTCCACTCAGGACGCTGCCCCAGCCACTTCCAGATCCTTGCCCTAGGGACTCTACTAGTGGGTCCCGGTGCCCAGACACCTGGATGAGGAAAGGGAAAAACAGAAGACATAGGCCCTGTCCTCCCAACCTAATATTAAGTTTTCAACCTAATAGAGGGGTCAGTAGAAGGAAGCTGCCCCTCACCTTTTCTTTCTGTGCCCCAGGCCTTCCCAGAACTCCCATTCCCTCCAGACCTTAGCACCAAACTCACACCTCTGGCCGGCTTCAAAGCTCCTCCTGAGACAGGACAGTAAGCCAGGACAAGTGGCATAGAGAAACTGAGACAGATACTTAAACAGCCAAGCAGTTTACAGCCATCTAGTAAATCACAAAATTCTAGTCTTCCCTAACCAAGGACATTTAAGAGTAAGTAGTTTACACTTCTCCCCAACCAGAGGGTAAATAGCTTAAATCACCCTACTCAGGAAGATAGGTAGCAGAAATCCAATTAGTGCCATTTGTGCCAACCACACCCAAGGACAGATGAAATTAAGGGAATAAACGTCATTTTGTCACATCAGCATAAAATTCATAATATGCTATTGAGATCCTCCTGTCCCTAAACTCCCAGCCTTTAAAACCTTCAAGATGAAGGACCCCAGGACTCGCTGTCCCTCTCAGGAGCATGCCAGTGCCTTCCTTTCCACTCAGGTGTGCATCTTCTACACTGTAAGGGTGCCCATGAGACTTATAACCAGGGAAGCAATGAGCAGCAGCCCCTCCTCCCAGGCCAGCCCCCTGAACCTGTCTCCAAAGTCGGTTTTCTCTAACTTTCCAAGGAACCAAAGCAGCCCCACCTAAGCTTGCTCATGTTGCTTCTTCTCTTCTAAGCCCTTCCTTGTTTCACTGTTCCAATCTTTAATAAACATACCCTCAAAATCAGCTAGACAGGTGTTGTGAAATCTTTCCTACACAGTCAAGAATCCACCCGCTGCAGGCCCTGTTCCTGTTTGTTAGCACCACCAGCTTTCTTCCCCTCCACCCAGGCTGCCCTTGGGTTTCTCCCCATAAAAAGGCCCCTCTTGAGGGATTCTAGGTTCTCACAGACACTTGCTCTTATCCTCAGCGAGGCTGAGATGCATTCGGCCCTGTATCCAGAAGCTCTCCTCAGCTGGTGAAGGCCATGGTCTTGAAGGGATCCTTCTTTCTTTTTTTGTAAACTGCCTTACTTTGCTCCATTCTCCCCGTTTCCCATTATCCTCAGACTTTCTTTTGCTTTGACGATTCTGTCCTTGTTGACTGTGATATCTGAGTCAGCATTTACCGGTTCCTCCAGGAATCCTTTCTAACCAATCCTGCCTACTTATTGATTCAACAACTGTTTAGTGGGCTGGGGCACTGGACCAGACAAAAGGTATATTTTGGCAAATAAGACAGATGTGGTCCTGCCCTCCTAGAGCCTACAGTCTAGTTGGAGACAGACAACAAATGAACAGGCAATTTCAATGTCATGAAGGCTTGGGGAGCCCTTTGGAGAGACATCTAATCTGGGCTTGGGAGTCTGAGAAAGTTTCCTGCAGGAAACATCTGAGCTGAAACTCATTCCAGCCTGAGGTGTGGTCCTCTCTGGGCACAGTACATCTCACTAGAGGTCTAAAGAACAAAATCCCAGGGAGGGATCTTGACCAGATGTCATGAAACATCTCTAAGGATGCATCTTCAAACTGGTGGGCAGTTAGACATGAGTAGAGCAAGTATGGTGGGCCAGGTACAGAAGGTCACCAGGATAGAAAGCCCTGGGTGCCTAGCAAAGGACAATTGTAGGGTGGTCTCGCCCCCAGGGTGGCCTTTCTTCCCCTAGCATATCTCCGGTCATGCTGTTTGGACCCCCTGTCCTTTCCTCCCTAGAGATAACATTTAGGTCTAAGTTGTATTTCAGCTCCACGCCAAACAAAACCAGCCACAGCTGACCTCAGGACCAGCTGCATTGGATAATGACCCCCCCACCCCCACCCAGGCCTGGAGCCTACCAATCAATCAGTGGAGACCACAACCCTGAAGGGACACACCTGGAAAGCTGCTGAATATCACAATGAGATCTTCCCCTGGGATCTCCCCTAAAATCTCCCTTAAAACCATTAAGAGGGAGGACCCAGCATTCTCCCCCTTGGGAGCACGCCTGTGCCTTTCTCTCCCCCCCCCCCCCAGGCACGTTACCATTACCTTCCTGACTCCCAAGCTCCAAGGGCCCTTCCTTTGCCTCTATAACTTGTTTCCTTAGCCCATTTCTTCTAGGAATTACTTCTTCCACCTCTGCGATTAATGAAATAAATGTTCTCTTATAGTTCGGGTCTTGGCTCTGAATTCTTTCCTAGCTAGAACCCAAGTACTAAGGTTGCTGAACCCAGGTCCGGTCTGATCCACCTGCCTAACACTCAGTGCTGTCCCTGCTGCCTACAAAACAACCCTTTTTTCTTTTTCTTTTTAATTCTCACCAGAGGATTTTTTTTTCCATTGCTTTTCAGAGAAAGTGGGAGGAGGGGGAGAGAGAGAGAAAAACATTGATGTGGTAGAGACACATCAATTGGTTGCCTCCCGCACATGCCCCGATGGGGGTGCCGGGTTTCAAACCTGCAACCGAGGTACATGCCCTTGGCTGGAATTGGACCTAGGACCCTTCAGTCCACGGGCTGACGCTCTAAACACTGAGCCAAACCAGCTAGGGCAAAACAACCCATTTCTAATAAACTCTCCAAGTCCGAGAAGAAAGAAGACTGGCCTAAGAGTCAAAAGTGTGTAATCTTGGCCTGTGCACACCCTGTCTCTGGGCCTTAGTGTCTTCAAATGTAAAACAAGAGGGTTGGATGAGTTTATCTTCAGGCTCTTCTTTATCAGGAAGATATTAAATAGACGGATTAAGCAGCAGACTGGATTTGTTGAGAGAAAAACACTCTTTTAGCTCTGTCTGTGTGTGGAGGGAGAGCAGAGTTCATAAGCCCCAGAGGGGCTACCAGAGGCAAGGCCCCAGAGACAGTGGCAAAAGTCACCTGCTCACTGCTCTGGCCACCAGCTGAAAGCAAGAGGCTCTCAGAGGTTGTGCTGAGAAGGGTGAGCGTCAGGGGACAGCACTCACAGAATATATTTAGTTACTGCGTTAATTTTTCTTATATGTAGCACTATAGAACTTCTATCTTAAGAGAGAGAATGTTCACAGGTGAGGAAACTGAGGTCCAGAGTGGTGAAAGGACTTGCGTAAAGTCACGTGGCTGAAGAGTGACAGCTGCAAGAGGTGCCCATGTCTCCTAATCCCCAGTCCAGACTCCATGACACTGCAGCACTTACTTCCAACTTTCCGCTGGACTTTGTCCTGCACCTGGCTCTCTTCCCTGTGAAGCCACAAGATCTGGGAAGGCAGGCCGGCCTCTTTCTCTGGCACAGCGTGTTGAACAGAGGGAGGAATGCTCAGACCCCCCAGTCTCCCAGGCCCCCTGTTCTCTCTCAGCATGTAACCAATCTAAAGAGGCACCCCTGGATTGGGGACAAAATCCTGGGCCAGACATTCCCAGTCCAAGTCAGACATAAAACCTGCTCCGTGACTTCAAGCAAGATGATTAACTTCCCTGGACCTCATTTTCTCCATCTGTCCAGACATTTGTAACTTGAAGTCCCAGATTACTAAATGTTTTTTATTAAGAGATATAACTGAGATAAGGGGGAAAGCTTAATGTTTTGGTCTTTTTGAAGGATCCCACAGCCTCTATCTGCAGGGACTGGGTGCTGCTTAATGGGGCACCTATACCTGGCACCATGAATATATTCTGGGGCCCCACAACCCAAATACCAAATATCAAAAATAATTTCAGCCCTAGCCGGGTTCTCACGGACTGAAGGGTCTCGGGTTTGATTCCGGTCAAGGGGCTGCAGGTTCGATCCCCGGCCCGGGTCGGGGGCGTGTGCAGGAGGCAACCAGCGGATGTGTCTCTCACACACCAGTGCTTCTCTCTCTCTCCCCCTTCTACTCTCTCTGAAAAGCAATGGAGAAAATGTCCTTGGGTGAGGATTAAAATAACAACAACAATAATAATAATTTCAAAAAGAAACCCAACTTTTACTTGTCGCCCTTGAAGGCGATCCGACTTGTCCTCCACGGCACCACCCCTGAAGCTCCCTTCCCTCTTGCGCTGCTACACCTGGCAGCAGGGAGTGATTCTCTGCGAACCCCAACTCTCCTGCCTCTGCCTCTGCCTCTCTCCGCCCGTCCTTGTCACCAGCAGAGCTCCTCCCTCTCTCCCACTGTCACCTCCCTACTCGATGGACTGGCTTAGCCTCTCAGGTCTCAGCATTTTCCTTTCTTCCTTCACTCATTACCCAGCTTCTCCCTAACACAAGAAAGTTGCCTGCCTCCTGCCCCTTTATCTCGCTCCCACATTCGCCCAGCTCCCCGTTGCGGAAGCCCTGGGACTGAGCAGGTCCAGGCGAGGTTTCCAACAACAGGTGAAGGGTAAAACTATCTGGGGGGTGAGAGGAGGTGGGGCAGAGGGAGGCTGAGAACAGCCAGTGATTAATAAGTTTTTATCCTGTAACACATAACACAGGTACCTGCCCTGAAGGATCTCACAAGATGGGGACAATTGAAGAACAATAAAAGATGATAAATAATTAAAAGGTGTGAACTTAATGCAATCAGTGCGGGCCTCAGACAGGCCTGGCGGAGAAAGCAGCAGCTGCCCTCAGCTACAGGGAGCACGGGGCGTGCTGGGCGCAGGAAGAGCGGGAGCAGGAAAACCACAGGTGTTGGTGGGAAAGGGTCTCGAAGGCCAACTACTAGTTCAAATTCCTTCTGATGCTTAACTCCCGCTCAACAGCCCTGGCAGGCAGTTTCAACGCCTGCTTGCCTGGCCGCGTGGCTCAGCGGTTGAGCATCCACCTGGGACCCAGGAGATCGCGGTTCGATTCCCGGTCAGGGCACAGGCCCGGGTTGCGGGCTCCATCCCCAGTAGGGGGCATTCAGGAGGCAGCCGATCAGTGACTCTGTCATTATTGATGTTTCTCTCTCTCTCTCCCTCTCCCTTCCTCTCTCAGAAATCAATAAAGATATACATACATATTTTTAAAAATCTTGAATACCTCCAGTAATGGGGTGCTTACTGCCTCCCGAGGCAGCCCGTGCCATTTAGGAACATCTGTTTTTCCTTCCGTTAAGCTGAATTCTATCTTCTTGTGGTCTCCGCTTATGGTGGACTTGAGAAGGGAGAGAAAGAAGGAAAGCTGCAGAGAGATTTGAACATGCGCAGGCAGGGACCATGGAAAGCAAGGGAGAGATGCGAGGGGCGGAGGAAGCTGAGCGAGCATGCAGGAGTGCAGGCTGTAGAGGGGAATAGGGAGACTGAGGGGGCAGGAAAAAAGATTTGCAGGAGAAACTGATGAAGTGCAACTGAGAAAACTGTTGCCATGGTGATGAGTCCAGAGGAGGGAGTAGAAATAGAAATCGGATTATGAGTTGGGGGAGAGCGGAAGGGGCTGTTTGAGGCCCACAGGCAGTGCCCCCACACCAGCCCTCCACCTACCCGTGAGGGGTGCCTTTCCCAGAGGTTCCCCCAAGGCCAGACCAAGGAGTGCAGTGAGAAAAGCACTGGAGGGGCCCAGGCCCCTGGGCTGAGAGAACAGATCTGTACCCAACCCCCAGCGTGCCTCATTGGCTCTGAGAGCGCCCCGTCCTTCAAGCTAGTCCCTCTCCTTCTGCCTCTTCATCAGAGGCCTAAAATGAAGAGAGAGGAGGGAACTTGCTTTAAGCACCTACTATGTGCCAAACACTGTGTTGGGCACTTCGCGCCTTGTTTCATCTAGTCCTCAGCACCCCTGAGGTACGTTTACCACCTCCGTTTCGAGACGGGACACTGAGATCAAGGTCCCAAGCTGTAAATAGCAGTCAGAGCTGGGGTGTAGCCCTGGCTTATCTGCTCCGAAGCCACTGGCTCTCTTCTGAGCCCTCTGCCTACCTGCACAGCCTGTTTCCGGCTCCCTGGCTTCTCCTGCACCCTTAGAACTGGATGGGCCGGATGGGAGCTGCTGGCGGATGGCCTATTCAAGGCTCTTTCTCCATTCTTAGAGACAGAGAACTGGGGAGATGAGGCAAATATGCCAGACAGTGAGGCTGGGCTAAATAGCTGGCACGGGGGAGCTCAGGGCTGGGGGAGTGGGGAGGAAGGGCTGAGGTGGAGAGGACCCTGGTGGGTGGGGAAGCTCAGAGGTCTGGACATTTCTGGCAGAGCCGAAGGAAAACTTCCAGCAAGGCCTTGCGGGGAGCCGGGAACTGTCCACACGCACTGAGCTGTGTGTGGAGTAACTGGGGCTGTATTTGACTGCAGATCACTGCAAGTAGAAGTGGCTGGACGGGAAGGGGCGCCCCTGCTCCTCCCCTCGGGCTTCTGCACAAATAGCAGTTTTGTAAAGGACACTACATCTAATGTGCATATCAATCGGGGCCTGAGAGGTGGGAGAAGGCAGAGTTCAAGACTGTGTATGGCCTTGAGTAGCTGTGCCAAGGCCACCCTCCTCACCTGGAGTGTGAGGTGGGATGCCAGAGGGTCTGACCCCGACCCACATAACTTGCTCTTCCTCCTGGTGGTGACCTTAAAACATCCCCCTGTTTTCTCTGGGGACTGGCTTGAACCACACCCTGACCTGGAAGTCCTGTGGGGGGAGAGGGGTTCAGAAATGGCTGGACCCCAAGGCTAAAAGTCACAGCTCTGTTGTGTCCCTTGCCCACTGGACTCAAGAGAACCCGGATCCCTGCCCCGCACTCCTGTAGAAGTTGGATAGAGGTGGATAGAGGTCCTTCTGCAACAGGTCAGTCAGCCAGGACAGACAGAATGGGGAAACCAAGGCAGATAGTTAAACAGCAGTGTGCAGCCATCTAGAAAATCAAGATGCCAAGCGCTTGCAGCCATCCAGTAAATCCTGTCTTCCCTAAACCGGGACACTTCAGAGTAAACGGTTTGCAGTTCTCCTCCCCAGCCAGAGGGTAGTTTAAATCACCCCACTCAGGGAGACAGCAGAAATTCAATTGGTGCCATTTGCCAACCACACCCAAGGACAGATGAAGGTAAGAGAATGAACCTCATTTTGGTGTAACAGCATAAAGCTGATGAATATTTTATTGAGATCCTCCCCTGAGACCTCCCTAAATGCCCAGCCTTTAAAACCCCTCAAAAGGAAGGTCTAGAGCTGGCTCTCCTTCCCAGGAGCTGGCCCACACAGGCCTAAACTCTAAGGGACTCCACGAGGCTTGCAACCAGGGCAGCAGTGGGCAGCAGCAGTTTGTCCTCAGGAAAAAAAAACCTGAGTCTGTCCCCAAAGTCCCCTTTTCTCTGACTTCTTAGTGAGCCAAAGCAGCCCAGCCTAGGCTCATTTCCCCAGCCCTTTCTCGTTTCACTGTCCCCAGCTTTAATAAGCATCCTCTAAAATTCCCCTGGACTCATGCTGTGAAATTCTTCCTGCACGAAGTCAGGAACCCACACACTACTGGCTGGCCCTGGGCAGACCCTCCAAGGACCAGGTCCCCTCTCCTTGTCAGGCCTGAGGTAAGGCTGATCCAGATGAGCTCACTTCTGTTGTTTCAGTTCATATCTCCTCCTCAGCAACCCACCAGCATCCCAGCAAACCCTTCCTACCTGTCCTTTCCTGTGCCCATCCTTAGTTCCTACAGAACTCAGGAGGGGACATTGCCCCCCCAGAAAGCATCTAAGGAACTGCGGGGGAAGCGGGGAGAGTAAAAATTTCTCTACCTTCCTTCACACCTGCTCTCCCCAGGTCAGGTCCCAGCCCTTCATTGAATCCCAGACCCCATTCCACCCAGACCTTCAGTCCTACATTATTACCTCCCTGCCCAGCCCAGTCCCTCTCATTCCTATCCTTTGCCTCTTAGATTGAAGCAATCTCATGACTGCTACTGGCCAAACCCCAGAAGCACATTCCAAATCTCTTCCCTTCCCTGAGGACCAGTCTGCTGCGGAACAGAACGTACTGCTAGAAGTATTCTTTCAGTACCTGGGGTACCACTCCCTGCTGGCTCTTCTCTATTTTCTCTTGGGAAGCTTCTCAGTCTCCTTTGCAGGCTCCTCTTTCCCTTTGCCCGACTGTTGGTGTCCCAGACTCTGTCCTTGGCCTTGTCTTCTCACTTAGCATGCACTCCTCTCCAAGGCTGCAAGCTGTCACACCTGTGCTGACAACCTTCTGAGCTCCAGACCACACGTCCACCTTGGCGTTCTTCAGGCACTCAATTCAGCAAGTTCAAAACTGAAAGATTTCCACCTTCCCCCCACAAATCTGCTCCTCCCATCCCCACTGCATGCCTCAGCTAGCGACAGTGCCAGCAATCACCCGGCTGCCCAAGCCCAGGACCTGGGAGGCATCCTTAACTCCACTCTCCACCTCCTCCACAGCCCTCCCGCAAAACCATCAACCCCAAAATCTCCTCTTTTATCATCTTTTGTCTAGAATCTTATCTCAACATGTCGAGAGACATCTAAAATGTCTCTAAGCACCCGGCCGGGTGTGGCTCAGCAGTTGAGCGTCGACCTGGGATCCAGGCGATCAGGGTTCGATTCCCGGTCAGGGCACATGCCCAGGTTGCGGGCTAGGCGGCTGATCAATGACTCTGTCATCATTGATGTTTCTATCTCTCTCTCCCTCTCCTCTCTCTGAAATCAATAAAGACATTTAAAAAATAAATAAATAAATAAATAAATAAATAAATAAATAAAATGTCTCAGCTATTCGTCCAACACATTGCAAAAAAACTCATCTTTGTAAGATACAAATTTGATCATGACACTCTCCAGTTTAAAACCCTTTAAGAGCTTCCTTTTAGCCTTGGGATAAAAATTGGAATCCTTGCCCTGCCCACATGGCTCAGCGATTGAGCATCGACCTATGATCCAGGAGATCACAGTTTGATTGCCACTCAGGGCACATGCCCACGTTGCCGACTTGATTCCCAGTAGGGGGCGAGCAGGAGGCAGCCAATCAATGACTCTCATCACTGATGTTTCTCTCTCTCCCTCTCCCTTCCTCTCTCTGAAATCAATGAAGACTTTTTTTTTTTTTTAATTGGAATCCTTAAAGGGACTTACAAAGCTCTTCATCTGGTCCCAACTTTTCCAGTGACTTCCACAAATGCTACTCTAAACGTCCAATGTGTCCATTGTCTAACCATGAGCCAGTACAGCTCTCTCAGCCTAGAACAATCTCCACCTCTTCCTCGCCTTCACCCTGCTAACTCCTACTCAACCGTCAGGTCTTCTCCTATTCACCACTTCCTTCAGGATGCCCTTTGGGACTACCCAAGCCCACGCAAGTTGCCCCGTCAATGAGGTGCCTCTTTGACAAGTCATTTAACTTCTCTGACCTAGTTTCCTGGTTGATAAAATGAAGATAATAACTGTACCCACCTCACAGAGTTTGTTATGAGGGTTAACCAAGAAAATACATAGAGGACTTAGCACAGTGCCTGACATGTGGTTAGCACTCAATAAATAATGGCTGTTATTAAACTCTGATGAGTGTAGTCATGGACTCTGCAACAGCTCCCACTAGACCATAATTTCACGGAGAGAATTTCATTCACCCTGAATGTCCAGCACTTAGCACAGTGATTGGTGGAAAGGCATTTAATAAATATTTATTGAATAAATTAATTCATGCTAATTCCAGACATCATTATTTCTTGTATGGATTAGCTCTCCTTCAAGCCTAAGAAGAGGCTTAATTATCCCACAATCAAGCCTCCACCTAACGGTAATCTTTCTACAAACAAACTGAATGACTCCACCTCCCTACTTCACCCAGCTGGAGGCTCCTCGTGTCCGTGAAAAACTGGTGGCGGGTCCACAGGGCACCTGCTCCTTCCCTTCCACACCCCACCCCTCCAGTGCAACCCCTCCTTCCCAAGGCTCTGCCCTGAGCCCCATGCTACCTCTACAAGCTTCCAGCCTCCATCCCCTTAGCCTCACATATCTTTCCTCTCTGCTCACCTGGCAAAAAACCTACTCCCCTTTCAACACCCGGTGCCAGATGGCACGACCTGGGGGTCCCAATGGCAACGCTGGCCTCGAGGATGTGTGTTGGCTCACGAAGTGCATTTTCATAATGTATATCAGTTTAAATTTGAAAATAAGAACAATTTACCTAAAAATTCAGATTTCTGGCTTCTCTTGAAAAAGCGAGAAGGCATGGCCACCCTAGGTGCCCCTCTACAAGGCCACTCTTGCCGAGCTGCATGTGGTGGCCCCCGACAGAGCTCGTGCTGCTTCCCTCCCCAGCGGGCCCCACTTTCACGCACCTTGTTGAACTATTTTTGTTACCTGCCTGGCCCCTCGAGGCACTGGGGGCTGCAGGCTCTGTCTGGCCTCACACATTTTGATCCATCCAGCTGCAGTGACGACCCTGGCTTTCTCTTCTCAGCAGCCACCTAGACGGCCACCACTCTGTGTCCTGGCCCATCCACACTCCCAGCTCTTCCACTTCTTTTGCAGCTTTACTCCCCCCTCAGTGCTTCCCCTGCGCCCATCACTCCCTTTCATAACTAGCCTAGGCCTTATTTTCTTTTTTTAAATATATCTTTATTGATTTCAGAGAGAGGAAAGGAGAGGGAGAGAGAGAGAGAAACATCAATGATGAGAGAGTCATTGATCGAGCCCACAACCCGGGCATGTGCCCTGACCGGGAACCGAACCCCGATCGCCTGGATCCTAGGTCGACGCTCAACCGCTGAGCCATGCCCGGCCGGGCAGGCCTTATTTTCTTTGCATCCCTTCACTCTTGCCAATACCCTCAGCTCTCCAAACCTTGAAAACCCTAGCTCTGAGTCAGTACAACCTGACAGTTTTATAATTTCTACATCCAAACTGTTGAGTAATTTGAAAAAACTTCCAAAATATCAAGGTCAGTGTGATGGTTAATTGTATTTGTCAACTAACTGGGCCACTGTGCCAAGATATTTGGTCAAACATTATTCTGGGTGTATCTGGAAGGTGTGTTTTGGATGAGGTTAACATTTAAATCAGTGGACTTCAAGTAAAGTAGATTACCCCATAATATGGGTGGGTCTCATTCAATCAGTTGAAGGCCCTAATGGAACAAAGACTGGCCTTCCCCTCTCCCCACCAAGAAAGAAGGAATCTGCCAGCAGCCTGCCTTTGGACTTAAACTGCAACTCTTTTCCTGTGTCTCCAGCCTGCTGGCCTCCCCCATCAGATTTTGGATTTGCCAAGAGTCCACAATTGCATGAGCCAATTCCTTAAAATAAATCTCTCTATAAATACATATCCTGTTGGTCTTATTTCTCTGGAGAACCCTGACTAATACAGTCAGTGCCCCGAAGACCAATGATCCTCAGGCTCTGGGCAGCCTCTGCCCTCCTCTCCCAGCAGTGACTTCAAACTCTCCTCTCATCTTTTTTCAGGTCCCAAACCTTTCTCCAGGAGTTTTCTACTTCCCAGGACAGTAGAGGCCTTCAGGAGGGAGCTCCATTAACTTACTCCTTCTGTCCCCTGGCCTTTCTCATCCACCCCCTGAAAAAAGGGTAACATTTCTCTGCATCGTTGACCCCCTTTTCTCTCTGCTAGAAAGTGTTGTTCCCAGGCCAAAGGCTAACGCCTCCATCTCCCATCTGAACTCCATTTTATTCCTGCTCCACAAGCCTCTCCATCAATTATATGCCCCCTCTCTTGCACCTTTGACTTTGAAAGCAAAATGGATGAGCCTTTTCTGTACCCCCAAGTCCCCTCCAGTTATCTCCTTGACTTCCTAGCGAAGCTTCTCCAAAGGGCAACCTGCACAGTTCTAACTCTGCGTCCTCACGGGCATCGGTGGACTCAGCCTGCCCTGCCTTCCTCACAGGCAGGAAGCTGCTCCTGAGGAGATGCATAACCCTCAGGATGCTAAGCGCCGTGGGCATTTTTTAGTCATTACCTTCAAATCATTTGTCATTTCCTTTTCCAAACTCTCCTCTACTCCCTTCTGGTTTCCTCCTAATTTTCACTCCGCCTTTATCAGCTCCTCTCCCTCCACCTGTCCTTTAAATACTGTGTTTCTCAGTGTCCTGTCCTGGGCGTCTCCTTCTCTGCCGCTCTCTTCAAGGACTCTTCCACATTCATGATTTTAACCATTGCTCACCTTCCTTCTCTTTATCCCACACCTCTCCTTTGCTCCAGACTCACATATTGAATTATGAAAATGTCCAGGGGATATAACAATTCACCCCCAAACTTAGTGATTTATAAAAACAGACATTTATTCTAAGAATCAGAAATCTGGGAGAGACTTAGCTGGGTGTTTCTGGCTCAGGGTGTCTCATGAAGTTGCAGCAAAGCTGTCCACCTGGGCCATGGTCAGCTGCAGGCTTGGCTGGGCCTGGAAGATGTGCTTCCAAACTTGTTTCAGTCACATGGCTGTTGGCTGGAGGTCTCAGGTCCTCACTGGATGCTGGCAAGAGACCTCAATCCCTTGCCATGTAGACCTCCCCATAGAGGTGCTCCCATGTCCTCCAGAGTGAGGAATCCAAGGAAGAGCAAGAAGGAAGATGCAATGCCCATTATGACCTCACCTCAGAAGTGACATGCCATTATTTCTGCTGTATGCTATTGGCCACACAGACCAACCCTCACACAATGTGCCAATCCATTACCTGCTGCCGGTCCATTCTCTACAGTTTTCATAATGATCTTTACACAATTAAACTCCTTAAAAGCTTTCTGTTCTCTTCAGGGTAAAAACCAAGCTCTGTAGCATAGCCTGCAAAGCCACTGTTGACCCTGCCGGTGGCTAGAGCTCTCACCATGCCAACCTTTGAATACTTCTTTCTAACCAAGATGTTCATAGTTCCAGAAGGTGTCAAAATAAATCACATTTTTAAGCCTTATGCTGCTGCTCCCTCTGTGGGGTGTTTTAAGAGAGAGAGAGAGAGAGAGAGAGAGAATTGGTTTGTTGTTCCCCCCGTTTATGCATCATTGGCTGATTCTTGTATATGCCCTGACTGGGGATCAACCTCGCAACCTTGGCATCTCGGGACAACGTTGTAACCACCTGAGCCACCCCGCCAGGGCTGCTCCCTCCTTTGGACTATCTCCTTCCATATTTCAACCAGGCTACCTCTGGCTCATTCCTTAAGACTCGGCACCTTCAGAGAGGAATTGTCTTGTGGTCTCTGTGCCCTCCACCAGCACGTTTACTGAGTGAAATGTTTACTGTGCGCCTGGTATCCCTGTGGCGTGCTTGCTATACGAGGGACAGCTGGTCCAACCGCAGTCTCTCTCCCCTCAGACCGGTGCCTTCCCTGCCCACCCGTCTCCCTTTGCATCGATGACACAGCTGGAGAAGAAATCCTAAATGCTACGCCATCTCATTCTCTACTCACCCTATAACCTTGGAAAGTCATTAATTGCCTCTGAGTCTCTCTCTGCACTAAGGGTTAACAAAGAGGAAAGGATAAGATTAATTACTTAAGTTAATATTTATTGAACCAGATACTGTGCTAGACACTCTTAAATAAATTAGTTTGAGTGGCAGACACAATATCCCAGTGAGACAGATTTTGTACCCTTTCTACAAAAGAGGAAACTGAAGCTCAGAGTAGTAAACCAGGTAATTTGGCCGAAGTTACAAAGCCAGAAGCAGATTCGGGGTAACATTAGAAAGAAAATGGAGCATCTAGGTCTTTTCCAACTGAATGACTGAGGTTTTTCATTCTCACAGCCTTTTCTAGCATCAGATGTCAAGGACAGAGGCTCTGCCACTTCCCCTGAGACCAACGTCTGGTGAGCACTGCATCTTACTCCTAGGTCCAGTCCCCACGGTTTCTCCCAGACCATCCTACAAATTAGGACAATGACCTCCTGCATTCCTTCTGCACCTTTATTTTACAGCATTTTTACACCTGTCATATGTTGCTAAATGAATGGGAAGAAATGAGTCTTCCCATTTTAGGTGAGAAAAATTGAGGTTCAAAGTGACTTACTTACCTAAAGTCTTATGGTATCACTCACTCATCAGCAAGAGGACAGTAGTTCCTGTAGAGGCTGACATGTCCAAGGAGCCAAACGAACACATTTTTCTAGCTCACTGGGAAGCAGAAGAGTGGCATTATGGAAAGAAAACCAGCAATGTATCCGACAGACCTGGTTCTCATCTGAGATCTTCTGGTTGCAAAACTACCATAGTTCAAGGGGGGGAAAAAGGTACTGTAGTTCAGAAAGAGTAGGTCTGTTTTAGGATCTAATCTTCTAGTCCAGGCAGCATAGGAAGATTAGTAGCTCCTTGAGGGCAGAGACTTATCTTTCCTTTCCATCCCTGGTGCCTAGCACAGTTCCAGGGACACATCTGATACTTAATAAATATTTGTTAACTTGAATATGGGAATTAGAAGAAAGGAGGCAGGGGAGAGAACTTGAGAGAGTTTAGCATTGAGAACGGAGAGGGCAGACAGCCTAGCGAGAGTGGGTTCAAGGGGGAGACACCAGGCACTTGTGACTCTAGCTCCCTCACTCCCAGCCACGAGGAACTCCTCCAGGGGAACAGGGTGCTGTGGCTTTAAGTGACTTCAGCGTAGTCAATGGATCTGCTCTGCTAAAAGAGTTATCCTCTTGCTCCTGCGCTTGGCCTCCCCCTCCTCTCAGCTCCCCAAACCCTTCTCAGCCGCTGTGATGGGATAATTAGATGCGAGAGCTCAGCACAGATGATGCTCCAGTTGCTTAGCAACTAATGGTTTCCATGGAGACCGCAAAGCACAGCCTCCAGAGCAACCAGTGAGCAGCTTGGCAGGGCAGGGAGAAGGCGCAACTCTCGGCTCCTCCAGAAACCTGGGGAGGGCCCCGGGTGGGGAGGGGAGTTGGAAGGAGAAGGGAGGGTTTAAAGCCACAGGGCCCTCTTATCACTTTAAAATCTGGTCCAAGCCCTGTCCTCCCCTGCCCCAGTCTGTCCCACTCATAATTTCAGATGGGGATGGGGCTTAGGAGTGGACCCAACACAACCTGCCCTGCAATGAACCCAACCTCTTCTCCTTTCTGCTTCCTGGTTTGTGACTAAAATGGAAAGAGACACCTCCCGAGCCCGAGAGTAACCCTCCTCCAAGTTTAGCGACACCCTCCCAATTTGAAGAGCACCAGGAAGGTCCCCTTACCCCTGGAGTTCCACCTTTTAGCCTGTTTCCTCCGTCCAGAATTCTACTGTGCACAAAAGGTCCTCTTTCCGTTTGTACAGTGATGGTAGAATCTGATCTAAAAGAGGGCAAAAGCCAAGTGCAAGAAAAACAGAATTCAGTTATTTACCCAAAGGCAGCCGCAGCCTGTCCTGGGAGACTGGGAAACACTTGCCCTGATCTCCATCAGAGAGGACCCCGGGGTGTACGTGGACTGCAATCGGAACATCTGGCAACTCGAAGGGGGGCGGCTCAGACCCGCATCAGTCAGGTTACCTGAAGCTCATTAGAAATGCAGAATTTCAGGCTTCACCTCAGACCCACTGAATCAGAAACTGCACAGTAACAACTCCCTGGTGATTCATATGCACATTAAATTTGGAGGAGCACTGGTCTAAGACCCTCCAGCCCTGTGCTTGGGCCCATGAGTTCTGTCCTTACTGTCACCCTTGCTCGCACCCCAGGCTTTGTGCCCACCCTTCCCACCACAGGTGTCATCATGGACAACCTCACCAGTCCCTCGCTTTCCTGCCAGGACCCTGGCCCTTCCCTGGGACTGGGGAAGATAGAGACATACAGAAAGCCCTGGCCGGGTGGCTCAGTTGGTTGAAGCGCTGTCCCGTACACCACAATGCTGTGAGCTCGAGTCCCGTCAGGGCACATACGCAGGTTGCAGGTTCGCTCCTCGGTCAGGGCACGGACAGGAGGCAATCAGTTGATGATGTTTCTCTTTCTCTCCTTTGCTCTTCTCCTCTCTCTAAAATTAATAAAAACATATCCTCAGGTGAGGATTAAAAAAAAAAAGACAGCCCTGGCTGGTTTGGCTCAGTGGTTAGAGCATTGGCTCTAAAGGACTGAAGGGTCCTGGGTTTGATTCCAGCCAAGGGCACGTCCCTCAGTTGCAGGCTCCATCCCGGCCCCAGTCGGGTGCATGTGGCAGCACCCAATCGATGTCTCTCTCACATGGATGTCTCTCTCTCCCCCTTCTACTCTCTCTGAAAAGCAATGGAATGTCCTCAGGTGAGGATTAATAAAAAGACACACATCAGCAACACTCTGGGGGCTCTCAGACTTCTGTAGACCTCTCCTGGCAGAGTCCACTTTCCACAAGTGACTGCACCTCTGAGTCTGTTTCCACGTCTACAAAAGGGGCCGACGCCCCTGCCAGGACGCGGGAGGATGGTGTGCAGAGCATGCCCTCCCCTACTTCCTCTGCCTCCCCTCCCTCCGCCCGCCCCCCCCACCTCCACTTCTGTCTAACTCAGCACAGGGGTAGAGAAGTTGTCTTTTGCATTTTCTCTTACCAGGTCCCTTTGTCTTGTTTATGCTCAAACAGTTCAACAAAGGTTGCTGACCAAGGCTGACTGTGTCCACCCCCAACCCGCCAGACTGGGTGAGTGCCCATCTCTGGTCTCTCCAGATGTCTTCCCTGGAACCCTTTGCTCCACTCTCCAGAGGAACCTGAGCCCCTCTACACTCCCTGGCACAGCATGCCCCCACCTCTCCTCCAGCAGCAGAACCTGGGCCTCAGTGCACACCAAGAATTAGAACCCTTGACTCTGCCGTCTTACCAGTTTCCATTTCCCTCCCATTTGTGGCGAGCCAAGGCCTTTCAGGAGCCCCTCAATTACTCTCCCCTTGCTGCCCACCAGAGCAACCTCAGAACTTGCTGCCTTCCTGGGAAGGCCTCCCACCAGCCGGGGGAGCTATCCTCTACATGCTGGGCTCCAGGTGCATGTGCAGGCGAAAACACTGGTGCCCTTGCATGTGTGGGTCCCAGAAGAAGGGGCAATTTCCACCCCCCACCTTAGTTACCATGCCCCTCTGCAGCTGACTAAGCCACCAAAATCCAGCCAAGATTCCTACTCCAGGCCTGAGGGCCAGCTCCCCATCCTGAAAAACCTGTCTGGGTCCCCCCACCCTGAGGCTGTAGAGCCCATGGCACAGGTTGGACAAGATTCCTCTCCAGCCCCTCCCACCCTCAAGACAAAACCAGCCACCCCAGGGGCAGGGCCTCACTTGCCTCAGGAAGCCACGGCCGGCCAGCATCCATTCCAGCTCCTAGCCCAGCTATGGCACCCCTGCTACCCATCCAGATCTTGCCCTTGACCCTGATTCTGCTGACTGTTCTGGCCCCAGCAGCTGCAGGTCTTTGCCGTTTCTGGGGAGGGTGTGGGGCCTGTGCCCTCCTGCTCCTTCCAGGGCTCTGGAAGAGGAGCTCATCTGGCCAGTTGGAGGTGGGGGGCTGGCAATAGCAGTGACCAGTCATCGGCCCCTGAGCTAAGAGCACACTCCTGCTCCTCTTTCCAGCCCAGCAGGCAGGGCCGTGTGGGGAAGGGCCCAAGGCTGTGGGCAGGGGCGGGGGTGGGCACCCAGGATCTGGAGGCAGAGTATCCAGCTTCTGCAGCCCAAGCCTGCCACCTGGTGGTCAGACTAGCAAAGGTCTGTGTTCTGCTGATGGCCTGCAGAGTGGGAGGACACTGCAGCCTTAGAAGAGGCCTCTGGGAGTGGGGCCAGAGCTGATGGTGGTGGGGCCACTTAACTTCCTCCTGGCCCCCTAGCAGTATTCAACATCTCAAGCCTCTCTGGTCTGCTGTCCCCGGTGCTAACGGAGAGCCTGCTAGTTGCCTTGCCCCCCTGTCACCTCACAGGGGGTAATGCCACACTGATGGTCCGGAGAGCCAATGACAGCAAAGGTCTGCTACCCTGTCCCAAGGCATTCCCCTAGTCCTTTCCCAGGACATCCCCAGCATCCCTTCTCCCACGCATGCCTTCCCATAGGCCCCATTACTGGGCCCAAATTACTTGGAGCCTCCAGAAACCTGACCCTGCCTCTCACCCCCAATTTCCTGCTCAGTGGTGAAATCTAGCTTTGTGGTGCCTCCATGCCGCGGGCGAAGGGAGCTGGTGAGTGTGGTGGATAGTGGGGCCGGCTTCACGGTCACCCGGCTCAGTGCATACCAGGTGACAAGCCTCGCGCCAGGAACCAAATACTAGTAGGTACTAGATCCAGGCCTGGAGCACCTGTGGGAAGGGTACAGGAGATGATGCTGGGTCCTGACATTTGGTGTAGTGGTGGGATGTGGTCAGCATGGGGGAGAGAGTGAGGGCGCAGTAAAGGGTTCGAGAATGAGCCTCTCCTGGAGGAGGGAGCAGAGGAGACACAGTTGTGAGGGGGAGGCCTGGCTGGGTTCCCTCTGTGCCCAAGTCCCAGATACTCACCGAGGGTTCTCTCTTCTTTCCCTCTCAATGCCCCCCCCCAAGCATTTCCTACCTGGTGAAGAAAGGGATGTCCACCGAGTCCAGTAGAGAGATCCCAATGTCCACACTTCCTCGTAAGTAGCACCACTGGCTCTCACGCCTCCAGGCCCAGACCCTTCCCTGGCCCTCCCTGGCATGCCCTGCCCTCCCCGCGCTCCCTGTGCCCCTTTGCTTCCTCTGTCCGGCCGAAGCCCTTGGCATTTTAACCACCTGCTGACTGGTCTTCCTGCACCGCTAACCGAAGGTTCTCTGTGGGTAGGGACTGTGTCCGGCTAATTTCTGTAATCTCAGCGGGTGACAGAGGAGGTGCTTTGTAAGTGTTTACTTGACAGATGTCTGGATGCCTTGGCTGATCCGTTGGATGGTTGGATAAGTAACTAGATGGAAGGAAAACTGGTCAGCTGGCTGGACAAGGGGCTGCGCCGAGTGCCTCAGGCAGGACAGGGCCGCTGCCCACCAAGACCTCCCTGCTTTCTCGTCTGACAGGAAGGAAGGCGGACTCCATTGGGCTGGGAATGGCCCGGACAGGGGGCATGGTGGTCATCACAGTGCTGCTCTCTGTCGCCATGTTCCTGCTGGTCGTGGGCCTCATCGTGGCCCTGGCCCTGCGCGCCCGGAAGTGAAAGTGAGGAGGAGTCCGCAGGGGCCCTGCCTTCTCCTGCCGCCCCTCGAGGACCGCCTGTTCCCTGGCCTCTTGCCCCTGGCTCCGGGGTGCCTTTCCCTCCCGCCTCTCCTCCCTCTGCTCCTCTCCTCACCCCCTCAGGCCTCCCCTCTTCCCAACTCTCCCTATCGTTTCCCTCACCCTATTCACATCACAATCGATTTTCCTCCCATTTCACCTCTTTAATGACCCCCAACAACAATCCACCCCCGCCCAGGGACTAAGTTCCTACAATAAAGTCGGATGCCTGCCGTGCTGGTGTGTTTCCCTTCTGTGGGTGCAGCTTTGGGCAGAGGCTATAGACTCCAGGTCCCCAGTCCCCTCCCTGCCCCACAGCTCCAGAGTCACTTTCCCCAGGAGGCAGGAAGGGGCAGGGGAGATAAGAACTCCGGAGTCAGAGTTCTCAGACCCACTCCTGGGCTGTGGGGTTCTGCACCCTCCACAGCAGGCCACCCCACCAGGAGCTGGTGCACAGTGAGGGGACCTAGAGGCCATAGGAGCTTTGGGGGGCGGGGGGCAGGGGGCAGGCGCCTGCTGGCAGAGCAAAGGGAAAAGATTAGAGGGTCTGACTAGGGGAAGACAGAGGGTCACCAGGATGAGACCAAAGGACAGGGTACTGGAAAGTGGGGGACTGGAGAATAGGCTAAAGGGGCTCTAGGAGAGAGTGGAAGTGGAAAAGTCCTAGTGGAGAGAGACAAGAGTGGTACAGTCTGGTGACTGAGGGGAAAAAGCGGGAATAGTCCCCCTTGTTCACTCCTGTCCTCCCCAGTATATATTCCGCATAAGGATCATCCAGTGACCTTCGAATTGCTCTTAAAGACTCAAATCTTTAAGATGACCTTCAGAACCAGCCCTGGTCTCTCCCCTAACTGGCCCTCAGCTCTCACCCTGTTCCCTCTTGCCTCAGGGCCGTTGCACACACTGTTCCTTTGCCTGGCCTGCTCTTGAGACTGCCCCACCCCCACTCCACTCCTATTGGATAGGTAATCCAGCCTCTCCAGGGGAGCCTCCCCGGACTTCCATCCCCCCACTGGGGGGGCTCTCCTAGACTACCTGTCATAGCATTACTACGGTTTGTAATTACATGTTCATATGATTATTCAGTCTTCTCCCCACCAGACTGTACATTCCCTGAGAGCAGTTGCTTTGCTCCCAAGGGCCTGCAGTACCTCTGCTCCACAGTGCCTGGGACACAGTACGTAATATTCAATAAATACTTGTTGAGTAAGTGAACAAGCCTCTATAGAGAAAGAAGGGCCAGCCAGCATGGCTGGGTGGTTGAGGGTCGACCCATGAACCAGGAGGTCACGGGTTTGATTCCGAATCAGGGCACATGCCCAGGTTGTGGGCTCGATCCCCAGTAGGGGGTGTGCAGGAGGCAGCTGATCAATGACTCATTATTGATGTTTTTGTCTCTCCCTCTCCCTTCCTCTCTGAAATCAATAAAAATATATTTTTTAAAAAGAGAAAGAGAAGAAAGGGGCTGGAAAAGTGCCAAAAGTTCTGCAAAACAATAAAAATGACTCACAGAGTTAGAAGATGCTGGAACAATTGTCTTTTTATTATTATTATTATTGATTAGAGGAGAGAGAGGAAGGGAGAGAGAGAAACATCACTTTGCTGTTCCACTTATTTATGCACTCATTGGTTGATTCTTGTGTGCCCTGACCAGGGATCGATGCTCTAACCAACTGAGCTACCCAGCCAGGGCTAGAACAACGGTCTTAATGAAGCCTTTCTAGAGTAACCCAAGAGCTTAGGAGAGGGAGACAGCGGAAGAGAAGAAAAACAATATTTATTCATTCCACAAATATTAACTGAACATTTAGTATATGCCAGGTTCTGCTGGAGGTGCTGGGAATAAACTGTGAACAGACATTGCTCCTCCCTCATGGAACTTAAAGAGACTCCCAAAAATGTGAACAAGCAGGTAAATAAAAATGTGCTAAGTACTACAGAGAATGAGAGAGGCGGTGACCTCTGTCTGCGTGGGCCTGAGCCGAGGCCTGAATGAGGAGAAGGCCAGGGAAAGCCTGACCTGCAGAGAACGGTTTGGCTGCCTCCCCACCCTAACTGCAGAGCAGGGAGGGTTGGGAGTCAACCTTCCTGTGTTGTGGCAAGAGCATGGGATTGGAGCCACTGTGCTGCACAACAGAATCACCTAGAGGGCTTTTAAAGCCCCAATGCCCAGGCCATACCCCATAGCAGAATCAAAATGACTGGGGCCATCCGGGCACTGGCATTTTTTAAAGCTCCCCGGGAGGTTCCAATGCACAGCAAAGTTTGGAAATTACTGACATAAACAATTTTCAATTGTGGTAAAATAAACATAAAATTTACTATTTTAACCATTTTTGAGTGTATAGTTCAGTAGCATTAAGTACACTGACCGTGTTGTGCGACCATCACTGCTGTCCATCTCCAGAACTGTTTCATCTTCTCAAACAGAAACTCTGTGCCATAGAAAACCAAAACTCCCCTTCCCTCCTCCCCACCCCTGGCAATCACCATTCTACTTTCCGTCTCTATGAATCTGGCTAGATTCTAGGTATATCATAAAAATGCAATCATGCAAAGTGTGTCCTTTTGTATCTGGCTTATTTCACTCAGCATAATGTTTCCAAGGTTCACCCGTGTTGCAGCATGCATGAGAATTTTATTCCTTTTTAAGGCTAAACAATTTCCCATTGTCTGTACGGATATGTTACATCTTGCTTATCCATTCACCTGTTGATGGACATTTGGGTTGTTTCCACCTTCTAGTTATTGTGAATAATACTACTATGTACACGGGTATACAAATATCTTGTTCGCATCTGTCCTTTAAATTCTTTTGAGTAAATACCCAGAAGTAGAATGACTGGATCACATGGTAAGTCTATGTTTAATTTTTTAAGGAACGATCAAACTGTTTTCCACAGGGATTCAACCATTTTACATTTTTGCCAGCAATGCACAAGGGTTCTCCTAATTTCTCTACATCCTAGTCAACACATTATTTTCTGTGTTTTGTTTGTTTATTATTATTATTTTTTAATCCTCACCTGAGGAAATGTTGAGAGAGAGGGAAACATTGATTGGTTGCCTCTCATACCCCCCTGATGGGAGTTCAAACCCAAAACCTAGGTATGTGCCCTGACAGGGAATCAAACCCGCAACCTTTTGATGTACAGGACGACGCTCGGCCAACAAGCCACCTGGCCAGAGCTTTTTTTTTTAATAACAGCCATCCCGATGGATGTGGTTTTAAGTGTGCATTTCCCTAATGATTATGATGCTGAGTATCTTTTTATGTGCTTATTAGGCATTTGTATATCTTCTTTGGAGAAATGTCTCCATCCCTGGCCCCGTTGGGGCAAGTGCAGGAGGCACCAAATCAATGTGTCTCTCTCACATCGATGTTTCTCTCTGTCTCTCTCTTTCCCTTCCAATCTCTCTGAAAATCAATGGAAAAAAATATCCTCAGGTGAGAAGTAAAAAACAACAAAAAACAACAACCAGCATTTACTGAGGATCTCCTGTGTGCCAGGTACTCTCGCAGCTTCTGGTCTTGTAGACAAGCAACAGACAGCACAGTAAGTATAGGGTGGGTGGGCCGATGGAGAAGCCAGGAAACCAGAGGGGACTGCTTATCCACTGGCCGTATGTGGAACAACTTGAGAAGTAAAACAAATAATGACAGTAATGATTTATTACCCATTCTATAAAATAAGAATCCATGCCCAGCAGGGCGGGGCTCAGTGGTTGAGCATTGCCCTGGGATCCAGGAGATGGTGGTTCGATTCCCGGTCAGGGCACATGCCCGGGTTGCGGGCACATGCCCGGGTTGCGGGCTTGATCCCCAGTCGGGGGCGTGCAGGAGGCAGCCGACTAATGACTCTCTCATCACTGACGTTTCTGTCTCTCTCCCTCTCCCCTCCCTTCCTTTCTCTGAAATCAATAAAGACATATTTTTTTAAAAAAAGAATTGCATCCATACTGATAAATAAATGTGGGATAAGGAAAAGCTCTTTCTTACAACAGGATGCTACCTAAGCCCTGGCTGGTTTGGCTCAGTGGTTAGAGCACCAGTCCACGGCCTGAAGGGTCCTGGGTTCGATTCTGGCCAAGGGCACGTACCTCAGTTGCAGGCTCAATCCCTGGCCCCAGTTGGAGCTTTTGAGGAAGGCAACCCATCAATGTGTCTTTCTCACATTGATGTTTTTCTCTCTTCCCCCTCCACTCTCTCTGAAAGCAATGGAAAAAATATCCTTGGATGAGATTAAAAAAGAAAAAGAAGAAGAATGCCAATTAAATAAATAGAAAAAGAATGATAGATTTAGAAAGATAATCATTTTACAGCCATCGAAGTAATGATTGATTCAGGCAAGAGTCATAAGCCGATGCTAGAATTAGTGGGCCCAAACCTGATAAGGAACAGGATTTTAGATCAAAGTCTCTCTTCACAAATTACTTTCTAATTACAAAAGGGTGGAAGAGGTAACTTTATAGTAGAGAAACCTGTGGCTACCACCAAACCAAGTGATTGGAGTTAACATCACTAATGAGGAGACAGACTAACATAATGTGCCTCTTGATGTGATGTACTAAGAAGGAAACATCACTGCTGTGGCGTTCCTGCCAAAAATCCTTAAGTCTAATTATGACGAAACATCAGATAAACCTTAACTAAGTCACATTCTATGGAATAAATGGCCTGTACTGTTTAAAAATACCAATGTTATAAAAGATTTAAAAGGCTGACTAACTGCTCCAGGTTAAAGGAGCCTAAAGAGACATGGAAATTAAGTGCACTGCATGAACCTGAATTGCATCATAGACCAGAAAACAAATTTTTAAAATGGATTTTTAGAAAGATGGGAGCTGGGGTGGTGGAAAGAGAGACATCAATTTGTTGTTCCACTTATTTATGCATTCAGTGGTTGCATTATTGTCTATGCTGTGACCTGGGATGGAACTGACAAGCTTGGCGTATTGCAACCACGCTCTAATCAACTGAACTACCCAGCCAGGGCTGAAAACAGACTTATATAAAAGACATTATTGGCACAATAAATAAAATTTGAATAGGACTTGTACATTAAACATAGTATTAAGTGAATGTTAAACCTTCGAGTTTGATAATTTTCTCATTTCTGATTTCCTGGTTATGTAAGCCAATATCCTCATTTTTAGGAAATACACACTGAAGTATTTATTGGTAAAGAGGCATGATAGGTGATGGGAGAAGATATGCCTTTGGGTGGTGGGCACACAGTGCAATACACAGATCTCATAACATAGAAGCCCACACCTGAAATCTATATGTTCATATTAACCACTGTCACCCCAATAAATTTAATTTTTGAAAAAAGATGCACGATATCTGCAAATACTCTTAAACAGCTCCGGAAAATAAAACATGTTGCCGGCGGCGTGGCTCCGCGGTCGAGCGCCGGTGGGCCAGGAGGTGGCGCTGCAGCCTGGCCCCCGCCGGCGCTCTGGGCTGCGCTTTGCTGTCTCCCTCTCTTCCTCTCTCCGAAATCAATAAAAACGTATTTTAAAATAAATAAATACGTTTAAGTATATATGGAGAGAAAAATTAAAGTGTGATCAGCGTCAATGACCAGTGTAATTGCTGAATTATGGTATTTAGGTATACAGGTGTTCTATAGTATTCTCAGGGTTTTTCTGTAAATTCGAAATTATTAGAAACACAGGGTAAGCCCTGGCCGGTTTGCCCGCTGGTCAGAGCGGCTGCCGGCTGAAGGGGCGGGGCTTGATTCCGGCCACGGGGACAGCCTGGGCCGCAGCCTCCGCGGCGCGGCGCCTGCGGGCGACCATCCACGCGTGTCTCTCGCAGGGCGTCTCCCCCTCCCCGCTCTGTGGCAAGCAGCGGGAAGATATCCTCGGTGAGGATTAGAAACCGCCGTTTAAGACGTCACCCTGTGGTGCCACCTCCCCGGCGCCCAGTCTGGGCCTTGGCTGAGCCTTAGGACCCACCCGAGCCCCTAGAAAGCGCCGGGCCCGGTTGCTCTCAGGCGGTGGGCGCGCCTCCTCAGTCGCGGCCGCGGGCGTCGAGGGCGGGCGTCGAGGGCGGGCGTCGAGGGCGGGCGTCGAGGGCGGGCGTCGAGGGCGGGCGTCGAGGGCGGGCGTCGAGGGCCCGCGCGCGCTCCGAGCGGCGCCGAGGAAGCGCGCGGAGGCCGGGCCTCGACGTCCCCGCGCCCGCGCCCGCGCCGAAGGTGGACCTGCCGCCGCGGCGCCGCGGCCTGTGGGCCCGCCTCCACGGCCAGGTCCCGGGGCTGCTGGACTGGGACATGGGCAGCGAGTGCTTCCTGGCCTTCACCACCACGCACCTGCCGGTGGCCGAGCAGAGCCGTGAGCTGCGCGGGGTGGGTGGGGTGCGGCGGGGTGGGCGTGCCGGGCGGCCGGGTGGGGGCCCCGCGGGGCCGGCGCCCTGCCGTGGCCCGGCCGTGCCCGCGGGGCGAGGGGCGCAGGCGCAGGAGCGCCGCCGGGACTGCGGGCCCACGCGGGGCCGCGCCCCCGCCCCCTCGGCGCCTCACCTCGGGCGCGCGGCTGCGGCCCACAGCCCGCCCGGCCGCTGCCAGGCCTGCTCCCCACGGCGCCCGTGGCCGTGGGCGCACCGCCCCGTGGACCCCGGTTCTCTCGTGAAGGTAGAGTAGTGGCAGCGCCCGCCGCGTGCGGGTGGACGGCCGGCCGGGCCTCGGCGGCGCGCGAGCCGAGCGGGGGCGACCACCGCCCGCCCCGGAAGCGCCGCCGGCTCGTTCCCCGCGGGCCGGGGCCGCCGCGCTCCCCGTGCTCCCGCCGAGCCGGTGCCCTCGGGCAGCAGTTTGTTTCTCGGTGACCTTCATTTACACGATGCTCGGCGCTTTCCCCGCCTCACGCCGGTTCGTGGCTTTGTCTTGCCGGTGTTTCCGTGAGGACCCCGGGCGCCCCGAGCTGGGCCGCGCGGCGGCAGAGGGCACGTGCCTCCGAGAGCGCGGCCGGCGCGCCCTGCGCGCAGCAGCCCGTCCTCCGCGCCCCTTAGGCTCGGTCCTCCTGAGGAATGGAGCCTGCATTGCCCGGCTCCCTGCCGCCATGGTGATGCTGATGAACCTCCCACGTCTTCACTGATTCCAGACTCACTTAGCGAGCAACCCCAGTTAGCCAGGCACTGTTCTAGGCACTCGCGATACATAAAGAGAAAAGCAGACCGGTTGTCATGGAGCTTACGTTCTGGGGACAGACAGTCCACATAAAGACTTTATATACTCGTACGTTGTGAGGTGGTAACTGAGATGGGGAAAGGACAGCGAGGAGGGCGTGGGAAGGGGGGGAATGTGGTGGCAGCTACAGTTTTAATAGGGGCATCAGGTTGGGTGTCACTGGGAACATAATATTTGAGCAGCGGGTTTACCTAGGTGAGAGAGTGAGCCAAGAGAACAACATGCAGAGGAAAGGTTTCCCAGGCAGCAGGAATAGCCAGTACAAAAGCCGTAGGAAGGACTGTGCGTGGAGGTTTGAGGGACAGTGAAGAGGCCAGTGAGGCTGGATGACAGTAAACGAGGAGAGTTCCCAGGTGTGGAGCACAGATCAGGAAGAGCTGTCTCACTTGAAGGGCGTTGGAGTTGACTTGAGTGAGATGTGGCGTGGTTGAAAGGGTTTGATTTTTTTTCTTTAAAGAAAATATATCTTTATTGATTTCAGAGAGAGGAAGGGAGAGAGAGAGAAACATCAGTGATGAGAGAGTCATTGATCGGCTGCCTCCTGCACGCCCCCCCGGGGATCGAGCCCACAACCTGGGCCTGGGCCCTGACTGGAAATTGAACCTCCATCTCCTGGATCATAGGTTGATGCTCAACCTCTGAGCCACACTCGGCCTAGTGGTTGAAAGGTTTTGAGTAAAGGAGAGACAATCACCAGCTTCATGAGTATGTGACCTGTATAGTTGCATAGGATGGCTATACTTAATTTAATGCACTGCTATAACTGTCTTGAGATTTTTAATGATTTTTTATCACGGAGCTCCACATTTTCATTTTGCACCAGGCCCTGCAAGCTATGTAGCTGATCTGGCATGATCTATATTCTGAAAAGATCACTGTGGCTGCTGTGTTGCGGATACACTGTAGATATAAAGAAACTAGGAACCTAGAAGCCATGAGACTAGTTACTAGAAGACTATTATAGTAATTCAGACAAGAAATGATGCTAGTCTGGACCACCAGGATGTTAGCAAAGGATGTGGTGAGAAGCTAGAACCAACTAGATTTGCTGATAGATTGGATGTGTGGTGTAAGAAAGAGAGATTAGAGGATGATTCCTCCCAAGTTTTTTGGCTGATTGAGTAAGTGGAAGGATGAAATCGCTTTCTACTGAGAGAAGCTTCTGGTAGGACAGGTTTAGGAAGAAATCAGGAATTCTGTTCCAGACATGCTGAGTTGAAATACTTTCTCTATATCCAAGTAGAAGTGTTAAGTAAGCAGATAAATATATACGTCTGGAGTCCTGGAGAGAGGTATGGGCTGCAGATATAAATTTTGAGAGTCTTTCATATAGAGGTGGCATTTAAAGAGTGAGAACGGAGGAGAGAAGAAACAAGGATGAGCCCTGGGGGCGTTACATTGTAAAGAGATTGGAGGGGAGAGAGAGATAACCAACAAAAACCCAGGAAATGGCCATTGAGAATCAAATCTGAGATTGTGGTTCTCAGGAAACCAAGTGAAGAAAGTGTTTCAAGGAAGGAGCCGTCAGATGAGGGGATTGCTGCTGAGAGACCTGGTCAGAGGTGGGCTGACCATTGGATTTAACAGAACAGAGCCTTAATGATATGGTTTTGGTGGAGGAGTGAGGCTGGTTGGCCAGGGCTTGAGAGTGGAAGGAGGGAAAGTGGAGAGAGAAACTATGGGTCATTCTTTCAAGTTCTGCCTCAAAGGAAGGCAAAATGTGGGATGGCGGCCTGGTACAGAAAGCGAGGGCAAAATAAGTTTTTGTTTTTAATATGAGAGAACTAACAGCATATTTGAATGCTGATAGAGACAAAAAAAATTAATAGGAAAGAGAACAATAGTTGAAACAATTGCCTTGAGAAGGCATGAGGACATCTGTGCCAGAAAGAGAGGGAGGGAGACAGACAGAGGCACTATCCTTTGATCCCACTGAAATCACCTATCTCTTGGTCCTGTCACCATTTTACTGCTCTCAGTCACTGGATGTCCTCTCTTCTTTGGAATCGTGGTCAAACATGCTCTCTCTCTTGCATACACCCTTCAGTTCTTTGGCCCTCTAAGGCTTCAAGCACTTGCTGGGCCAAACATTAACCCTGATTAAATCCAACTCTACCAAACCATAGATCAATGGATTAATGATATCAGTGGTATCAAAGGATAGCTGTGGTTGGGAAGGAGGTAGCTGGAAAGATAGGAGATGATGTTTTTCTGTGGTACAAAAATGAGGTTATGGAGAGGTTGCAGTTACTGGTTCAGGTCACGACTGAGAGACTGTCTAAAGTAAATGGAAGGCAGACTCTTTGGAGGGGGAGAGTTCAAAAAGCCAGGTTATTTGGAAAATTGTCTGTGTATTGAAATAGCCAAGACTTAAGACAGACGTGTTAGTGACAGTGAGCCAGGAGCCAAACTCCTCTAAATGAAGGGAGTGACTGAGAGTTTGGTAGATGATAGCAACAATGCAGATTAGGATATAAGTTCCTATAGTACTTGAACTACATACCCAGGAGCAGACAGTCTAGTAAATTCTAGTCCTACCTGACTATTCTTCACAGGGGCGGCACTAGCTGCTGTCGGGCCTTCAGTGTAATACAGAATTCTATTTCTCTGCATCTTTGCCAACACATGGTATTATCTGTTTTTATAATTATGGTCAGTCTGATGTAAAGTGTTTTATTTGGTTGTGTTCTTATTACTGGTATGGCTGAGCATCTTGTTAGTCCTTCAGGTGTCCCCTCCTTGTGTATCTTTTTGCCCATTATGGATTTGTGTTGGCTTTTACTTGCAGAAGCTATCTATCTGTTAGAGAACGAAAAACTTTATGGGTTAAATTTTTTTTCTGTTGAGTTTTATCTGTTGATTTATATTCTTTGTGATTTTTACAATGTAGAACCTATTATAACTATCTATGATAATATCTGCATAAAGCATACAGATTACTTTGAGGGTAATTGACATCTTTAAAGTATGTATTATGTTTTTGCTTATTTACGTCTTTTATGTCCTTAAATAGTGATTGCATCTTTTTCCAATAAGTCCAGTCCATCCTTTGATGGGTTAACCCCTAGAAAGTTTGTAACTTTGGTTGCTATTGCGAACAGTACCTTTTTTTAAAATCCTCACCTGAGGATATGTTTTGTTTTGTTTTTTAAGTATTTTTTTTCTTTTTTAGAGGAATTGGGGGGAGAGAGAGAGAGAGAAACATGGGGGACTAAGCCTGAAACCAGAGCATGCGCCTTGACCAGTATTCGAACCTGCAACCTTTTGGTGCATAGGACAACACTCCAACCAACTGAGCCACTGGCCGGGGCTAAACAATATCTTTTTTTTTCCCCAAAAAAATTGTACTTTCCAGTTTTATAATGCTACTATAGAAGAACAGATTGATTAGTATGTTGTTCTTATTTCCAGCAAACTTCCTGGACTCTTATTGGTTCTAATAATTTATATTGATTTTGTATGGTTTTCTATATTAATCTTTTTTTTTTTTTTTGGTAAATAATGGTAGTTTTACCTTTTTCTTCTTCCAACTTTCTATCTCTTGCTACTCTTTCCTTTTTTTGAATACTATGTTGAACATTAGCAATGTAATAGGCATCTTTTCTAATTACTGAGCTCTCCAATAAATACATCATCATTTTCCAGACAAAAACCTACATTCATCTGTAATATGATGACACTCATGAGACAATTAAGGGGCACAACTATCTCCCCCTATTCCCAAGGAGCCAGCATAGTGCCAAGCAGATAGCTATAATATATACTTGATTTACTCTTTTTTTAAAAATGTTTTTATTGATTTCAAAAAGAGGAAGGGAGAGGGAGAGATAGAAACTTCAATGATGAGAGAAAATCATCGATTGTCTGCCTCCTGCACATCCCCTACTGGGGATCAAGCTCGAAAACCAGACTTGTGCCCTGACCAGGAATCAAACCGTGACCTCCAAGTTCATGGGTCAATGCTCACCCACTGAGCCACGCTGGCCAGGTTGTACTTGATTTACTCTTAGCCCACTATGTATTCATTCATCTAAATAAGTTGAGCTTCTCCCGTGTTCCAGGCAGTGAACAAGACAGACTCGGAGATAGACTCTAAGCAAGTAATTACAATAAAATGTGTGCGTGGGAGTGTTTGGACAGGTAGGTGGTCAGCGAAGGCCTGCTTTGGAAAGATGTTTAAACAGAGACATGATGGGTGAGTAGCAATTCCATGGGAGCAGGAAGAAGGAAACAGCTTGCAGGAAGGCTAGAGTCTAGAGTGTGGGCCGTTGGAGAGCCTGGGAGGAATGGCTCACCACTGATGGGGAGATGGGGCCTTTTAGACCATCTCAAGGAATATCTTTAGATTTGGCCCAAAGACAATGGAAAGCCATCTCAAAGCTTTACACAGCCGGCTGACAAGACTGGACTAACATCTTAGGAAGATCATTCGTACTGCAGTGCGATGGGTCAGAGTTGATAAAAGGCCTTCTGGGCTGGAGGGCGTGGTGGCTGACTGGGCGTGGCTGTGGGGGAGAGGAGTTCAGAGTGACTTCCAAGTCTCCGGCCTGAAAGACTGGCTAGGTGGCAGTGCCAAGCACTGAGATGAGGAATACAGGAGGCAGGGGAGGAAGATGGAGTTTAGTTTTAGAAATGTTCAAAGTGCCCGTAGGTTATTCAAGTAAAAACATCCTATGGGGACTTGTAATTAAGGGCCAGTAGAGAAGTTTGGATAAAGATTTGAAAGCCTTAAGTTTATAGATGGTGACTGAAGCCACAGGCGTCCGTTGGATCATTCAAGAGCAGTAGACATAGTGGGAGAACAGAAGACGGCAGAGGTGGATGGGAAGGTCAGAGGAGTAAGGAGAAACCTAGTGGCATGTGCTGGCATAACTGCCCCGGCAGGGCCCATAGCCCCATCCCAGAAAGCTTTAAGGCCCAGGACCCTGGGGCCACAGTGGAAGTGCTAGGACATTTTGACCCTCTTCTGTCTTTTTGCCAGTTGCCAGATATAAACTCCGTGTAGTTGAGCCACCAAAGCTACCTGTGGGGAAAAAGCCCACCCCTGATAAAGATGGTGAGTAGTGGGAATGCGCCCTCTGACATGGATGGCCCTGTGGCCTGGGCGGGACACCCAAAGCCAGTGAGCTAAGGCACATAATCTATTTTTTCTCTGCACAGGTCCAGATATTGAGCCCAACCTGTGGATGTGGGTAAACCCTAACATCGTGTTTCCCCCTGGAAAGCTGGAGGCCCCACAACCTAGTAAGGGGGAGTATCTGACAAGCACACTCCCCTCCCCTCAGCTGCCCCCAAAAGAGGAAGACTTGGCCAACTGTTCAGAGGCCAAACCAGTGAAGCGGCTGCCTCCGTCCCCCAGGCGGCATCCTTTCCCCACGAGGCAGTTTGCTTCCCCCAGCAGCCGGGAGGTAGGGATTTCTGAGGTTGTAGGCTGGGTGGGCAAAGGGATGATGCATCAGAGTTCTGGCTCTTAGGGATAACACAGGGTTAAAGGGTTCAGAAATTAGCTGTGTCCTTGGGTTGGGGAGCAGTCCAGATGGTGGCCCTAGACCACTACCCCTTCCTGCCATTGTACCCTGGAGTAGGGGCCATGGAGTCAGGACCAGTTCTGACTCTGTGCTCCTCTAGCTCACAGAAGAGGAGGAGGCTAAGGACCAGGATGACAGCTCCTCTGTGGCTCTCCTGTCCCCTCACAAAAGGGCTCCCCTCCAGAGTCGGAGGCTCCGGCAAGCCAACAGACAGGAGGGGAGGCTCTGGTCCCGGCCCCCTCTCAATTACTTCCACCTAATTGCACTGGCACTAAGAAACGGTTCCCCCTGTGGCCTCAACGTGCAGCAGATCTACAGTTTCACTCGGTACGTGCTGGGGGAGGTTGTGAGGAAGGGGAAGGAGGGGCAGGGTCCTAGGTCTGAAGCCTTCCACTCTGCCCCAGCCCTTGGCTGCTGCCTGGGTTTTACCATCTGGATCTGAGAGGATAAGTGTATTCCCAGTTCTCCTTACCCAGGCATTGGTTCTGGGTTGTCCCTGAACGTGTGTCCACATATCACATGTATAGGAAGATATGCACCCCCACCCACTTTCACATTAGAGAACTCATTACTTTTTATATCTTAGTTCTTTAAAACATAAACTCACCTGGGTAATAAATTCTTCCACCTCCCACTCAAGATTATCTAGTATAAAGTCTAGGTTCCCCAACAGTCTCTCACATGCTTTCCCTTGGGTTTTTGTGTGTTTTTTTAAAAATATATCTTTATTGATTTCAGAGAAAGGAAAGGAGAGGGAGAGAGATAGAAACATCAATGATGAGAGAGAGTCATTGATCGGCTGCCTCCTGCACGCCCCCGACTGGGGATCAAGCCCGCAACCCAGGCATGTGCCCTGACCGGGAATCGAACCCTGATCGCCTGGATCCTGGGTTGATGTTTAACCGCTGAGCCACGCCCAGCTGGGCTCCCTTGGGTTTTTCGTGAGGTTTTTTGGTGTGTGTTTTTAAATATGTTTTTATTTATTTCAGAGAAGGAGGGAGAGGGAGAGATAGAAACATCAACGATGAGTCATTGATCAGCTGCCTCCTGCACGCCCCCTCCTGGGGACCACATGCTTTCCCTTTGGACTATACTGCCTGGCATAGCTCCCTGTACCCCCAGGGGCACCCAGTTGAGAAGGGATTTACATTTAGCTCTGGTAGTCATGCACACGAGTGTGAGAAGTTTCTCACACCTTTTCCTATGTCCGAAGAGTCTCAGAATATTAATCCTCAAGTGGTATCCCTCCTTGACCAGGATTCCTCTTACAGGAGCTGATTGGCCTCATTTATGCTTTGTTCCTGTTGCAAGTCAAAGTCCCAAGATCTCAGGGAGGGAGGGTAATGAGCCTAGGAATCGGGACAGTAAAACGGTTTCAAAGGTGAGGGTCTGTACAAGAAACACACCAGGTGGAGGTCTGGCCACACGCTCAGTCAGCAAAGAGCAGTTTAGGCCAGCTTGCCATTCTCCACCTGGAGAGGAGGGCTGAGGTTCCTGGCCCCTGGGGGAAAACATGCTCAAGGATAGGGAATGGCCCACAGGAACTGTGCCTTTCCTTACCACTCCTCCCTGTCCACAGACAGCATTTCCCCTTTTTCCGGACGGCTCCCGAGGGCTGGAAGAATACCATCCGTCACAATCTCTGTTTCCGAGACAGCTTTGAGAAAGTTCCAGTCAGCATGCAGGGTGGGGCTAGTGCATGGCCTCGATCCTGCCTCTGGAAGTTGACCGAAGAGGGACACCGCCGCTTTGAGAAGGAGGCCCGAGCTTTGGCCTCCACTCAGCTGGAAAGTATCCAACAGTGCATGAGCCAGCCAGGTGTGAGGCCCTGTCCTGTGTGTGTGTGTGGGGGGGGGGGGGACCATGAAGATCCTGACCTAAGGCTGAATATGCAAGGAGGGAACCTGGGCCACACCATGGGGGTACCTTCTGTAGGAAGGGGAGAGGATAGCAGTGGTCTGAAACCCTGGGGTGATGTCTGCCTAAGGTGGGATCCCACACACAATCATGGGACTTGAGGTACAGAGAGCTAATGGAGAAACAGCTAAGGTACAACTGGTCCTATTCACAGTCCAGCAGCCTAGGGAAATGGTGGCCACGCAATGTCAGAGCATGGTGTGAGAGTTTATATACACAAAGGGCTTTTTCTTCTCCTGGATACCAGCTGGCATGTGGGCCTTCAGAGAGAAGACCATCTACTGTGAGAGGACATTCCAGGCTTAGGGAACAGCAACTGCAAAGGGCAGATAGACTCCTTTGACTCTTTTTTTCTTACAGATGTGATGCCCTTCCTGTTTGACCTTTAAGTCCAAGAAGCAAGCCCATGCCGTATTAAAGTTACCTGCAGCAGCCTGGTGTGCGTGCGTGTGTGTGTGTGGTGTGTGTGTGTGGTCTCTGAGGATGGGAGAAAAGGTAGAGGTGGACGTCAGCTCTGAGGTTGGACGTGGGATGCCCTCAGAGCTAATGGGTGCTCCAGAGGCAATGGGGCAGTGCCTGGTGTGCAGCAAAGGGATCCCTGCTCTTCTTTCCTCAAAGGAAGAAAATACCCCCTTTTGGGATCCTGGAGCAATGCCCACTTCTCTGGGTTATGATGATAGTCGGGAGATGCTAGCTCATAGCAGCCAGCCCTGCAAAAGGCCCAAAGCACACCTGCCCACAGGAGTAATCAGCTGGGGACAGTAAAGAGAAGCCTGGGGAAACACATTTATGGGGCAGCTGAAGGAAGACAAACCCTCATAGGCCGTGAAGGAGCAGTGAGAAAGATGAAAGAATTTCTTGAAAAAGGGCGTGGCTCAGCAGTTGAGCATCCACCTCGGATCCAGGAGATCGCAGTTCAATTCCCAGTCAGGGCACAAGCCCAGGTTGTGGGCTCAATCCCCGATCCAGGGCATGTAGGAGGCAGCCGATCAATGACTCACATCATTGATGTTTCTCTCTCTCTCCCCTCTCCCTTCCTCTCTCTGAAATCAATGAAGATATATTTTAAAAAAAGAAAAGGAAAAGGGAGTCGTCAGGCTCGTCTCATTTCCTCCATTTAGCCATTGGGATGGAACTGAGAGCTGAGGTGCATGCTCTTTCCCTGTGCCACTGGTCACCACCATACCCTCAGCAGAAGCCAGAGCACTTGTGGGTCCTGGTCCTTAGAGGCTGCAGATCCCAGCTGGGGTTGTGGCTTTCCTGGGTGTGGGAGACCATGTTCAGGGCAGGGTCAGCTGCCAGCCTCAGGTCTGAGGGGAATGGGGGACAAGTAAGAAAGGAATGAGGGTCAGAGCTGTGTCAGGATGTCACAGGCATTTAGCTGGTGCTTGAAGATAATGGATTTACTACCAAGCTGAGATGACTGTTCTCATTCTCTCTCCTGCTTTGCCCTCACCAGCCAACAGGCCTGCACAGAAGCATGGCTCTACACTCAAGATAGTCCGCTCCAGGGACTGGGCATCCTCCTCTCCAGAAGTGGCAGTGGGTGGTGCTTGAGTCTTGAGAATGGCTCCCTTGCCCAGGGCCTCCCAGGAATCTGCAGTCAGCTGGGGTTGAGGGCGCCTCACTCCCCCTTTCCTCCCTGCCCTGCTTGCCTCGCTGCCGGCACTGGGGCAGCCACTGCATCTTTGTTCCAGGAGAACCCACCTCAGGCAGGCACTTCACCTTGAGCATCAGGGTCCTGATCAGGAAATGAGTTAATAGATGCCTCTCTTTCAGTACCAGAGTGGGAAACAAGTGGGGTGGAGTCAAATGCTTCGTACTGAACCTAGTTCACAGCGGAAGCTAAATAGACGGTACTGATTTATTGTTCATTGTGCCATCTAGTTACGAATCTCCTCCGTTTCAGATGCTGGTGGGCTAATCATGGCCTGGCTCTACTTTGAGCCCTTGACAGCTCTTAGTGGTTACCTGTACCTCACTACTGCTGGTAACACTCTGATGTTTCATGTTTGACTCCCAGCTCTGCTCCCTCAGCAGATAACCTGTCCTCCTGTGCAATATCTTCTTCACATGTTTTCTTAACATTCCTAAACTGGTTTTTTTCTAATGCAAAATGGGGATACTAAAAATATGCAGATTTGATTTGGGATCTGAATAGGACAAGGGAAAGCAGGCAGTCTCATGCCCGGCACATTGAGTGCTTAGTGCTCACTTGCAGGTTTCATCTGTACCTTAAGGAGTGGATACCATTTTCTTCTTCATCTCTGAGTTGTGATAGTCATACATATTTGAGGAGTAGCCTTCATTTCCTGTCCACTTATTCACCCCTTAATCCTTTGCAGTCTCTCACTGTGAAATCCAACTGCCAGTTCCCTGGTCTCTGAAATGTGGTATTCCTGAAAAAGCATGGCCCCTGCCCTACCAGACCAAAATCTCCACCTTTGAAGAAAGGCCCATTTGCTTGCTTGTCTTGCACATTTTGGTAACATATCAAATCCCACCCTGCTGACCTCTCCACTCCCACCACCACCTCCACCTCCGCACTACAGCTGGTGCATTCACTCCCCAACACACACCAGAAATGGAGAAGTGCTAGGCCAGGGGCTCTCACTGAGCCTAGGGGACTGTGGCTGCCCAAAAGATTTGGGGTGGTTGTGGGCGTTGGGAGTCAGACTCAGGAATATCAGATGTCCTCAGACAGGCGTCAGTTTCTCACCCTGAAGAACTGACCCTCATACCTCAGGCCATTTTTAAGAACCTGAGAATCTAACTTAGTTTTACACCTAAGCAGAAAATATTTGTTGCATCATTTTAATATAATTTCCCAGGAATGCAACTATTATGTAAAAATGAAGATTGTATTGTTTGGTTTGGAATTTTACCACGAGTTGTCTGCCATTTTGGAAAATCACTTCACTGACAGCAAAGCTGCTCTGGCAATTAAGTCACCCGTACCACGTGCCTTCTCTCTGTTTGTGTCTGCTGTACTCAGGGATTCTACACGTGTAAACAAATATTTAGTTATTATTTCAAGGTAGCCTATATAAAAAAGTATTTTCTTTTTAAATACGCTTTTTATTGATTTCAGAGAGAGGAAGGGAGAGAAACATCAATGATGAAAGAGTCATCATTGATCGGCTGCCTCCTGCACACCCCCGACTGGGTACCGAGCGCGCAGCCTGGGCATGTGCCCTGACCAGGAATCGAACCGCTATCACCTGGATCCTAGGTCAATGGTCAACCGCTGAGCCTGGTTGGGCTAAAAGTATTTTCAATAGTTATTTAAATATCTCTTAAGTATGTCCTAATTTCTAACTCATGTTTTCAAATATAGTTTATCCATTGAAATATCATAAATTTATCTCCCTTTATCTTTGTTATATTATAGTTAGGGTGTTGTATTGCTCTTTTTAAAATTATATGTGTAGGTAGGTTATTTTATAAGATTCATTTCAGGGTGTAAAGATAGTCTTACAAAATATTTGCTCACTTCCTAGACTGTTAAGGCTGATGGGAGAGAACCACAAAACCAAGCAATGCTTACCATCTAGTCCCTGTCTCAGAGGCCCTTACCCACATGACACTGGCAGTCAGTGAGAATGATACAATGGCATAAGTCAAGTTCGTGTCTAAACCCCCAGAGCCTAGTGAGAATGCAGTTTGCTGTGAATCGTCACTAGTAACTTCTCTAACAGGCAGGTCCACATTCTCTGGAAGTGCAGAGAAGGTAGCAGTTAGCTCTGCAGTTGCTGGGAAGGCCTCTCACATGAAGCCTTAGCACTGGGTCTTGTTGCCAGGTCCAGATAACAGCAATTCTGCAGAAGTGCTCAAAGCTAGCCATGCCCTGCAGGGACTGAGGTGGGGCTGGGGAAAGAAGGGGTGGGGAGGGCTGATGGTGCCACCAGGAGGCGGAGGTGGGTGTCAGGGAGGTGGGGAAGCAAGGATGGGGTGGGAAGCAGTGAGCAGTGCCGAGGAAAGGGACAGACAGACCTCAGCCCAGCCGGAGCAGATGGGGAACACCTCCCCTAGTCCCTCTTGAGATGCTGTGCTGTTTCTCCTGTACTGTCCGGATGCTAATTTTTATGTGCTATCCACTGGAAGAATGGCTGGAGGGACCAGGTCACCAGTGTCCCTCACTCTGAGCCCACTCAGCACTCTGCAACCTGGGCTCCCTCTCCTACCACCCTGGTCTCTAGCTCCCAGGCAGAGGCATCATCTGATTCAGCCCTAATTTGTCCAGCTCCTCTGCACGCGTGCATCCTTCCCCTGCCCACATTCTTGTCAGTGCCTGGTTTAAGTCTCAAGTGCCCCCAACAGGCAGCAGTTCAGGAAGAAAGAACAAAACATAGCCTTGTGGGAAAAATGACCCTGAGAAAAACCTGCCTTTACCCATTTTACCCCCAAAAGACTATCAGACTCCTACCCTCATTTCCTTTTTTTCACTCATCCAATGATTATTTGTTTTCAGTTTTCAATACTCCAGGCCCTTCGTCAGGTGCCAGGGATATGGGTCCTCCTTCACAGTGTCAGCCTAGATGGAAAGACCTGTTGGCAGGTAACTGCTGTAGTCCAGGTGGACCAGGATAGTGGCAGCAGCAGTAGAACTGGAGAGAAGCAGACTGATGTGATGATGAATCTTGGAGGTAGAATCAACAAGTCAGCAGGACTGACTGGATGCAGGAGGAAAGAATGACTCGGGTTTTGGGGTTAAGTAACTGGGTGAGTGATGACAGGAAGCCTGTAGGAGCGGCAGATTTAAGCAGTTCTGTTTAGGATCTGTGAGGCATCAGGGTGGTTATGTCAAGTAGGTCATTGTTATGTCAGAGTTGAGAAGATATGTCTGAGCTGAAGATATAAATACATTTGAGCGTCACTGGGATACAGACAGTATTTAAACCATGTTCTATTTATTGGCATAGGAACGTATCCACAGTACATTTTTTGGAGTAAAAAACCCAGCAGAACAGTATGCTCGATATGATTCTAAAGGTGGCAGAAATTATTGTTCATATGTAAAAATATGTTTCAGCATAGAAAGTGTCTTGAAGAATATAGGTATCAAACAGCAGTAGTCAACTTTGAGGATTGGGGGTGGCAAGAGATACGGAGGACAATCACTTTATAACCTCTGTACAGTTTCTTGATGTTTTTTAATACTCACCTGAGGATTTTTTTTTCCATTGCTTTTCAGAGAGAGTAGAAGGGGGAGAGGAGAAACATCGATGTGAGAGAGACACATGGATTGGTTGCCTCCCACAAGAGCCCCAGAGGGGATCAAGCCTGCAACTGAGGTACATGCCCTTGGCCAGAATTGAACCCAGAACCCTTTAGTCCATGGGCCAATGCTCTAACCATTGAACAAACCAGCTAGGATGTACAGATTTTTTTAACAAGATATTTTTACCATTTTTGTTTTTTATTTTTTATTTTCCCATCTTTAGAGTATAAGGTCAATTTAACAGTCTTAAACAGCTGTGAAAGACAGTGGCTCTGCTTTGTGCAAAACATGATAAGCAAAATTAAGAAAAATTCTGCAAAATTCTTTAGTTCCTCAAGAAAGTTACTAAAAAAGAAAGTAGTAAAAGAAAATATTGTACACTCAAGCTTGACTGTATCCAGAAGGTAGAAAAATTGGCACTAATGTGACCCCCATATCTGCTAAATAAGTCCTTGGGTAGCTTTAGTTTGAAAGTTAACCTAGCAACTGTGCTTTTGTGCAGCCACATGGCCAGTAAGGCAGGTGCTGTCACAAAGGTGCCCTACAAAACCTTCACTAATACTTTGAGCAGCATGATGAGTATTTGAAATAAATTCTTGTTCTGGCAGTTTATCCCTCACGTGAGGGCTAGTGAGGTAGATGGAAAGGAGAGTCAAAGGGTAGCATGGTACACAGACAGCTTCAGGACTAAGGCCAAGTTCTCGCATGAAATCAGGGTTACAAGCACAGAATGTATGTAAGAACTGTTATAAGAGTTTCAGGATATTCCCCATGCTCTTCAGGGCCATGGATGTGAAGAAAAAATTCTCTGTGGATTGGAGAAGAACTGATTTCTAAAATTATGCAGTGTTACCAGGTCATCCAAGACAGCTTTCCTTTCATCAAAGTAGATTCTCAGTTTTTTTCAATTTAGTGTTCTTGTACAGAAGATCAACTTTGCTACTCCTTTGGTGAATCGTCTAGGATGCCCTTGGACATGAAGTAGTTCACTCCCTCCTTTGGATTGGCATTAAAGGTAAGGCTGCCTTCATCCAGCTGCATATATAATTTTCTAAAAGAAAATCCTATAGGTGGGTTGTATTATATATAGAACAGTGACCCCAAGTGGATTTACACAACCCTTGCCACAGAAGTTCATCATTAGTGAGATCCTGCCAAACACATGAAGATAAGCAGAGGTCAATTGCATTCAGGTAGGACAAGATTACCATCTTAGCTCAGGAGGCAACATTTCCAAATTAATGAATCCTTCCTGTTCTTTCCTTGTCTTAAAGAGATGATATAGATCAATGCCTCCCTGGATTTGTTTACCATGACTGGTGTTAGAAATGCTGCTGGCAGCCATCCTCCTGGTCTGCTCTCTGCTGAGGTAGCTTTCCTGCTGGAGCTGCTGGTTTCTGGCCACTCTCCACAGCCCCTGACCCACCTGCGAGCCTGATTCTGGAGGCCAGCTGGGCAAGTGTGGAGTCTGTTGGGAAGGCTGCCAGGAAGAGCAGTCTGGAACGCTCTGAAATGGGCTGAAGCTGCTGTCCCACAAGCAGAATTTCTTCCTTCTGGCTCTTTTTACAATTTTTAAATGAATAAAACTATCTATTAGCCTGTTTTGTAGTTTCATACTACTAATTAGTAGGCTGTTAGCTGCATGCTTCATAGGCTCTTTCCTTGCTCAAATTCCCATCTCAAGGGCATCTTAACCCCAGGTGCCTGGAGTTTTGATGGTTTTAACTTAATTTGACAAACATGCATAGAAGACCACTTTATGTTAGTTCCAGGGATTCAGGCATGAACAAGGCAGTCCCTGCACTTGAAGAGCTTTTCAACTATTTGGTTTTCAACTGACTACTAAATGCAAATGATAGGATGAGCAACAGACATTGTAATTGAGAAATTAATTCTGCAGGGACACCTCTGGAAGTCTTCACAAAAGGGGTGACATTTAACTTAATAATGAACTGATATGAGAGCGTATGAATGGACTGAGAGCTTACCATGTGCCAGGCAAAGTCACCAGCCTCATGGAAATTCCATTCTAGTTGATATTTCAGAACTTTCTAGAATAGAAAAAAACTATCAGGCAGATTCACCCAATGGCCGGAGATGCTGAAGTGCATAGGAGCAATAGGACTGCTGAAATACAGATGCTCCTCAACCTATGAGAAGTTGAAAATATACGTCTAAAATGCATTCAGTACTACATTATAGAGAATTGTTTGTTTACCCTCATGATTACGTGGCTGCCTGGAAGCTGTGGCTCCCTGCTGCTGCCCTGGGTCACAAGAGAGTTTTGTACCAAATATTCCTTGCTCTGGAAAAGATTAACACTCAAAATTCAAAGTACGGTTTCTATTGAATGCATATCGCTTTCACACCATCAATTTTTTATACCAAAAATTTTTAAATTTTATAATTTTAAAATTATAAAATAAAAAAATTCTAAGTGGAACCACTGTTAAGTCAGGACCATCTGTATTGATTAAAAGGAGGGAGTGAGGTCAGGAAAGGGGGAGGGGAGTGACAGAGCAGACTGAAAAGGAACTTGGGAATCATACTGTAAAAGCCTTTGAAGTCATGCTGGAAAGTTTAGATTTTTTTCAGGAGGCAAATAGTCAGGATTGCCAATTTAGAGGCCTTCTTAAGACCCACGGCTGGAGGATGAATGGAGTTGAAACAGACCAGGCACAGGGAAGCCAGCTAGAAAGATTTTACACGAATCCAAGCAAGCAATGAAGGTAATTAGAAGAAGGTATGCTCTAGGAGTATAAAAAATGAAAGACAGACTTTAAACATATCAGAAATCCTGTAAAACAACTTGTGCAGGGTGGATATGGGGATTTAATAAAAAGGAGTGCAAAAGATAACTCACCCCAAACTGCAGGCCTTTGCTTGGTGGCATCATTCACTAGGGGGATGAAAACAAGAGATGTCCCCAAAAGGAAGGCAAGTCCCATCTCACAAAAGTCCGGTTCAGATGGCAGCTGAATTAATATCTGGTGGTGGGGAGCTTTAGGGAAATAGTTTCAAAGGCAAAATTGCAGATGGCTAAGAAGTTAGTAAAAGTCGAAGCAGGTAGTGTAGACTACTCTAAGCAGCTTTGGAACATATGTGGAAACACGGCTGGTTTGATCCCTGGTTGTGGTGTGACAGAATGAGAGGTCTTGGAAAGTCTAGTGAAGTAATAGTAATAGTGAGGTAATAGTAACAGAGTGTGGAGGAAATATTTCGACCATTCAATGTGTGAAGTGAAGCCAAGAGGACCTAAGACCTAGACCAGTGTTCTCAGACTTGATTAAGCATCAGAATCACACAGGGCTCATTAAGCCACAGATAGCTGGACCCCACACCAGTTTCTGATTCAGAAAGTCTGGGGTAGGGCCCAAGAATCTGCATTTCTAACGGGCTCCCAGATGTTGATGTTGCTGATCTGGAGGCCACACACACTTTGAAAACCACTGGCCTAGGGCAGCTGGCAGCTGGCAGATGCTAAGCAATTATCTGCATGAATGGATAAGAGGAGTCATTTTCAGGAATGGGGGTCTTCGTGTAGTTAAAAGACCAGATGGAAGGTAAGGTTACATGGAAGATGGGAGATGGTGGTCAGAGTGGGACTTCAGAGTTTAGATTCAGAGAAGGAACAATTTTGGGTGAACAAGGTCCAGCATTGACCCTGCCAGGGGAATGATGGCAGGTCAAGGAATTGTGTTGCAAGGTTTCGTCAAAATAGATCACATGTGACAGAGGCTTGAGTCTAAAGGGAAGTGTCAACAGGAATTCAAGATCTGAAGGGAAGTCTGGCTACTTTCTGGGCCTGAATTATGTAAAGCTGACTGTGTATATACCTACAGACTGCAACCCACCAGGTTAATGCACCAGTACCGGTAACAAACCTAAGGGATTTGTGACCCGCCAGCTGTCTGCTCAGCCCGTAAGCCAGGCCCAGGCCCCTGTGCAGGAACTGGGGGTGGAGACCATCGCCTGGGGGCTGCAGCCCTGTGAAGGAGCAGTTCGCTTTAGGCCCACCCTAGGGTTTAGGAGCAGGACGGACAGGATGGCTGCTGATGCTAGAAGTGGCTCGCAAAGAATTGATAAACACCCCCCTCTGCCCTAGCCGGTTTGGCTCAGCGGTTAGAGCATCGGCCTGTGGACCGAAGGGTCCGGGGTTCAATCCCAGCCAAGGGCGCCGACCTCGGTTGGGCACGTGTGGGAGCAACCAGTCAGTGTGTCTCTCACATGATGTTTCTCTCTCCCCTCCTTCCACTCTCTGAAAAGCAATGGAAAACATATCCTCAGGTGAGGATTAAAAAAAAAATCCCACTAGATTAGCACTTGTACAGATTGAAAATGTCTGTAACCCTCAGCCATGATTTTGCACCCTTCACAGGAGCAATGCTGGTCACGCCCCTCGGGCGGCCACCCCAGCACGTGTCCCTCGTCAGCGCACGGCCCGCGGCCTCAGTGACCTCCTCCCCACGCTGTTTTCCCGCCCGCGGGTGCCGGGGGTCGCCCAGCGGCCGTGGGCTGGTCCCAGGTCGGGGCGCACAAGAATCAACCAGTTTGTCGCGGAACAAAAAATCGATGCTTCCCTCTCTCCCTCTCCCCGTCTCTCAAACCTGTCACTGAAGTAGTATTGAAAACAACGGCGCACCGGACAGGGCAGCCGAGCGGATCGGTGAGGTAGCGCAGTGAGCGCCCCACAAACTCCGAGCTAAGCCCCGTCGCACTGCCCGGCGCGGGGCCCCATCGGTACCTGCACGCGTGGGGCTCACGGCCCCGCGCTCCCGCCGCGCACCTGCGCGCGCGCCGACCATTTCCTCGCGCGACCGCGTGGGGGAGGCTGCGGCCCGCGGCGTCCGGGCGGCGGGGGCGGGGCGGCGCGCGCGCAGCCGCAGAAGCGTTTGTGGCGGCGCCGGCGCGCGCGGCCGGGCTCGCCCCGCCCCTGGGGGGGAGCGGTCGACGCTGGTGCGGGACCCGCGGCGTCGCGGCCGCGCAGCTCTGGGCCGATGGCGCCGGCGCGGCGCTGCGCTCTGTGCCGCCAGACCTTCTTCTGCGGCCGCGGACATGTCTACAGCCGCAAGCACCAGCGGCAGCTGAAGGCGGCCTTGGACCGGCTCCTGCCCCAGGTGCGCGCCGGAGGCGGGAGGGCCGCGGGCCGCCTGGCGGGGCCGCGGGAGGGCGCGGAGGGCGGGGAGGGCCCGAGCGCCGGGCGTCCCGCTCGGGCTCTTCCCGGCGACACCCTGTCCCGCAGGTGGAGGCCGCCCGCAAGGCCGTCCGCGCGGCGCAGGTGGAGCGGTTCGTGCCCGAGCACGAGCGCTGCTGCTGGTGCCTGTGCTGCGGCTGCGAGGTGCGGAAACACCTCAGCCACGGAAACCTGACCGTGCTGCACGGGGGGCTGCTGGAGCATCTGGCCAGGTGAGAGCCGGCCCGGAGCCGCCGGAGCACGATCGCCTACTTACGAGGGAGGGAGGATGGATTGTCACCTTGGAGGCGTTGCCCACCTCAAGGATAGAGGGCTTCTGGCTGCCATGATCCCACTGGTGGTGGTGGTCTGAGCTAGCAGGGCAGCTAGCTCAAAGTTACCTCCCATCATCACCTCCTCTTAGATTCTCACATTTTTATTTGAGGATGGAGACTGGGAATCTGGAAGAGACTAGTGACAGTATTTCTCTGCCAGCCTTGCCCAGACGCAGAAATCCAGATGTCAGTTTGCAGTTTATCTAGTGCCTAGCTAATCTCTGAGTAATATCCGATAATCTGTCATTGGGATTGTTCATACTCTTCTCCATTCTCAGCCCAGAGCATAAGAAAGCAACGAACCGATTCTGGTGGGAGAACAAAGCTGAGGTTCAGATGAAAGAGAAGTTTCTCATCTCCCCTGGAGATTACGCACAGTGAGTCGCTGCTTCTGACAGATGAAAGAGCAGAGTGCATTCCCTGGATTTGTGTCAAGTACAGGAGCTTCCTCTGTTACTTGGAAAGTTTAGTAAAGACTTCATAAGTATCTATTGTCTTTATATAGTGCTCATTATTCTAAATACTATCTTGGACACAAAAGAAACAGAGTCTTTGAAAGGTTTATAATCTAGTTGAGGATGGGACTTACAATACCTTTAGCAATAGAGAACAGTATATAGTGAAAGTTGACTATAATCAGTTACTTAAATGTGTGGCAGAAAACTGGTGCTTACCCAGTACCCACTCTTAATAGTTTTAGATTCTATGAAACTGAAATGCAGGAAGCTGCTCAGCACAGAGGGGGTAGGAAAGGACACAGGCAGCCTCATGACACCACTTTTATTGGGACCATATTGAGATTATGGGATGTGGAGCCCACGGGGATCCCAGAGCCAAAGTTACAGAGAAGCTCACGGTATCTGTGATTCCTCTCCCCTCAGTGTGGAGGACAGTGAGGGAATGGTAAGAAATGCCTAAATCCCACTACCTTGCCTTTAAACTTGTGGTTCAGACTGAGGGGATGGGAATCTGAGGACAAAAAAGCACTCCTGCCTTAGTCGGTTTGACTCAGTGGTTAGAATGTCGGCCTGCGGACTAAAGAGTCCTGGGTTCAATTCCAGCCAAGGGCACCTACCTCGGTTGCAGACTCGATCCCCAGCCCTGATTGGGGCAATTGTGGGAGGCAACCAATCGATGTTTCTCTCCCTTCCACTCTCTCTGAAAAGCAATGAAAAAATATCCTCAGGTGAGGATTGAAGGAAAAAAAAGCATTCCTCATACCCTGACCCAGCTACATCGGGTTTTTGGTGGGTGAATAAAGGATAGCTAAAGCAGTAAATTTTATGATTGAGAATTATGAGGATGGACTCTTGGAACTTTTTATTTAAATAGTTTTGACTTTTAACCTTATAAATTTTAAGCGCACACTCGTAAGACCGGACAAGGCTGAGCCTGACTGAGCAGTAAAGATAAAATGAGCCACTTTTAGGTTTAGACAGTTTATTACTTACATAGACAGCAAAAAGAGCCCAAATTGCCAGCTTCCCAAGTCTTTGTCCCACATGCCAGAAAGGACCACACTGAAACAAAAAGGGCTGGATGACCTCAGCATGAGTTGTGGGGAGTTGCTGGGGAGCCAAGTGTAGACTGCAGCTACGTGGTTTTCAAGTCTGCGGCTCTACTCAGAAAGCAAATACCTCATCAGCACCCAGGAGTTGATAAGAAACTGTCTCATGGCAGCCTCCCCAGAAAGAGGAAGACGAGTGGGACATGGCCTCAGAGCAGCTCCTTTCAGGCCTCCAGTCCTCTTGTTCTGGGAGCATCACACAGGCATTCAGCAAGGACTCTGACAAGCTGCATAAGGCTTTGCAAGGCTGCCACGGCACCATGGGAGAGCTGTTCCCCCACATCTGTGTTTTACATATTAAAATTTGGTTAGAAAACAGATCCTAAAATTGATTGCAAAGACAAATTTCCTTAATTATAAGTCAAATTTATAACAATCACAAACAAGGATAAGAATTCAAGTAACTTTGTACACGTTCTGACTGTACATCTTAGAAGGATATTTTCTAAGGACTAAAGAACTGAATAGAAATCTTGACCTTTGTTTAGTTTTATTGTTGATAGTGGTATTGGTGTTGATAATTTTTTGTATGTGTTGTAGGATAAAACAACTATAAGTACCGTTGACCCTTCAACAACATGGGTTTCAACTGTATGGATCTACTTATTCACATATTTTTTTCAATTGACCAGCGCAGTTCAAACCCATGTTGTTCAAGGGTCAACTCCCCAGTTGCGGGTCTGTGTATGCTAAGGGCCAACTGTAGTCATATGTGGATTTCCAAATGAGCAGATCAGTGCCTCTAACCCCCCCATAAACTGTATATCGATGTTGTTGGGAACCAGGGATTTGGCTATCACAGAAGGAAGATACCAGTAAGGAATGGAGAGGATTTGATTGGGAGGTATCAGTACGAATTTTTAAGAAAAGCAAAGCTCTGTCGTCTGAAAGAGCTAAAAGCAGGACACCTTTGGAACAGTAAGAACATTACTATTATTCAGCTCTTTGTGTTCTTTTTTTTTTTTTACTTTTTAAATTTATCTTTATTGTTGAGAGTATTACAGGTATCCCATTTTTCCCCCCAGTTGATCCTCTCCACTTCCCTCCCACCGCCTTCCCAGGCCTTCACCCCATTATTAACTGTGTCCATGGGTTATGCATATAACTTCTTTGGTTAATCTCTTCCCACCCTCCACCCCTCCTTCCCTCTTTCCTCTGAAATATGATCCTCTGTTGCATATGTCAATGTCCCTTGATCTATTTAGTTCATCAGATTCTTTTGTTCATTGGCTGCTTCTTAAAGAAGACCCTTCAACATTTCCTGTAGTGCTGGTCTGGTGGTGATGGACTCCTTTAGCTTTTCCTTGTCTGAGAAGCTCTTTATCTGACCTTCAATTCTAAATGATAGCCTTGCTGGGTAGAGCAATGTTGGTTGTAGTTCCATGTTTTTCATCACTTTGAATATTTCTTGCCACTCCCTTCTGGCCTGCAAAGTTTCTTTTGAGAAATCAGCTGACAGTCTTATGGGTGCTCCCTTGTAGGTAACTAACTGCTTTTCTCTTGCTGCTTTTAAGATTCTCTGTTTGTCTTTAACCTTTGGCATTTTAATTATGATGTGTCTTGCTGTGGGCCTCTTTGGGTCCCTCTTCTTTGGGACCCTCTGTGCCTCCTGGACTTGTAAGTCGATTTCTTTCCCCAAGTAGGGGAAGTTTTCTATAATTATTTTTTCAAATAGGTTTTCAATTCCTTGCTCTCTTTCTTCCTCTTCTGGCACCCCAATAATACAAATGTTGGGCCTCTTGAAGTTGCCCCAGAGGCTCCTTATACTATTTTAATATTTCTGGATTCTTTCTCATTTTTGCTCTTCTGGTTGGGTGTTTTTTGTTTCCTCGTGTTCCAAATTGCTAATTTGATTCTTAGCGTTCTCTACTCTACTGTTGATTCCGTGTAAATTATTCTTCATTTCAGTTCCTGTAGCCTTCATTTCAAATTGGTACTTTATTATGTTATCGATTTTCTCAGTTATTTCCCTAATAATATGCTTAAACATCCTTATAACCATTATTCTGAGCTCTCTATCTGTTAGCTTGCTTGGATCTCTTTCATTTAGTTCCTCTTCTAGAGATTTCTTCTGTTCTTTCCTTTGTGACATGTTTCTTTGCCTCCACATTTTGGCTGCTTCCAGGTGTTTGTTTCTGTGTATTAGGTAGAGCTGCTATGTCTCCTGGAATTTGTAGAGTGGCTTTGTGTAGTAGGTGTCCTGTAGGGTCCAGTGGCTCAGCCTCCCCAGTCACCTGAGCTGGGCCTTCTAGGTGCTTCCCTGTGTGGGCTGTGTGCACTGTCCTGTTGTAGTTGAGCCTTGGTTGCTGTTGGCATCCCTGGGAGGAACTGACCCCCCAGGCCAATCAGCTGTGAGTACCAGCTGCAGCTACAGCCAAAGAGCTGCTGTGCTGGAGACACCCCTATGGGGCAGGATTTACTTCAGTGGGGCTTTGGTGTTCACCAAGCGCTCCCCTTGAGTGTCACTCGTGGATGTAGTAGGGTTGTAATCCAGCGTGGTCGAGTCTGACCACCGGGTGCACTGTCTCTGGGGCCTCCCGCGAGGTGCAAAGTCAGCCTGTGCCAGTGCCTTGCCCAGGGCCACCCAGCATGAACTACATAGCAAACCGTAGCTGACTGCTACTTGTGCTGGGCTTGGCGGTGTCCAGGAGAGGCCAAGCTATGAGCCAGTGCAGGCTGCCGCTAGTGCCAGGCCTGGGGCCACTTATCAAGCCCTATGGGGCAGCTGCTGCTTGTTTGAGAGATTTTAGGAAAGTCCTAAGCATTGGGCTCCAGAGGCCATTTGCATAGAAAAGCCCCTGGAAATGGCCTGGATGAGCTGCAGGTGGGGAGGGGCGGGGCCAGAGGTGTGAGTCAGGTGCTGGCGATTCAAATATGGGGCCTGCCTGCCGGCTGTGTGCAGTGAGGGCTCGCCAAAGGAGCGATGGCCTCCGCCAGCTCTTCTGTCTGGGAGGAAGCTGCCCCTCTCGCTCTAATTTCAGGCAGGTTAGTTCCTCCCCAAGTGTCCCAGGTCCTTTCAAGCTGCTGCCCGGCGCTGGGCTCAGAGGGAGCGCATCTGAGTGAGTCCTTGCGCGGGCCCTTTAAGAGGAGCTGCTGGGACTCCTGCAGCCTCCGTGACCCTCAGCCACAGTCCCTGCTGGTTTCACAGCCCGAAGTTGTGGGGACATCTCTTCCCGGTCCTGGGCTGGGGGCCTGATGTGGGGCTGGGACCCCTCCCTCCTCCGGGAAACCTCCGCTGCCAAGATTCCCTTCCGGGTTTCAACCGTGGCACCGGGTGTGGGCTGTGGCCGTGTCTCCGCGATTCAGCCCGGATCTGCCGGCATCTCTGCCCCTCCTCCCGGTCTTGGTGCTGCTTCAGTTCCCTGGTTGTGGGGCTTACGTTCAGCCAGATTTCAGGAGGCCCTGAGTAATGGTGGTTCTGTATTTTAGTTGTAATTTTGATGTGGTTGTGGGAGGCGGCGGTTGCAGCTGTTACCTCATCGCCATCGTTTCTCCCAGCTCTTTGTTTCTAAATACAACTTTCTACTGAAAGGAACCAGATCTCATTGGAGAAATGGTTAATTTCACGTTTGAAGCAGGAAAGTATATGGCTCCACCAGTATATGGTGAGCCCATGGAGTGTTCCAGAGGACAAAGGAGCTGGTTTGAAGGGGTTCTTACTAGCCACATATGGGATAATTTGACTCTCAGAAAGAGTAGTTGATTTTCTTAAATGTGGTAATGGTCTCATGGTGTCATAGACTGTTTCTGTTCTCAGGGGATGCATGCTGAAATATTTAGAGTTAAGTCTCATGATATCTAAAGTCCATTTTTGCTTTAGCAAAAAGGAAATTTGTGTATAAGAGGGAAGTGGAGCCAGTATGAAAAAATGGTAACAGCGAATCTGGATGAGAGGTTCACAGGTGTTCATTGTACTATTTTCTTTCTTGCAAGTTTGAAATGCCTCAATATTTAAAGAAAAAATTATCTACTGAGGATCTTTTCGTAACTTGCAGAGCCTGGGTTTTGGGCTGACTTGCCCTTTTTCTTTGTAGATTCAAGAAATCCATGGTGAAAGGTTTGGATTCCTACGAGGAAAAAGAGGATGAGGTGATCAAAGAGGTAAGTTAAAGGAAAGGCCCTGACGGACCCAGCCCATGGCCTTGTACCACCTAAGCACTTCTCTCCCACAGATGGCAGCTCAGATCCGTGAGGTGGAGCACAGCCGGAGGGAGGTGGTTCGGTCCATCTTAGAGGTTGGTTTCCCTCGGAGAAGCCAGAGCAGTATCCAAATCCACTGACCCCTGGTTCTCCCAGGTCCAGCATTTCACCTGTCAGCTCAGAAAACTCGTGGACTCCATGCTTCACCTGCTCCATTCGAATTCCCTTACCTGTCCGCCAGGGGGCAGGCCTTGGTGGAGAAGATGTGGGCAGGGCTGGGAGGGAGGGGTGAGTTTGCAAGATGGACAGTACTCTCCATGTCAGTTTGTTTCCTTCTGGAGGGTGGGAGCATCGCCTAGGCAGACTCTTAAGCATCCTAGACACATTTTTTTCCTGAATCAAACTCAGCCTCAGGCAGTGCCAGACCCAGAAGAGGGCTCTTCGGCACCTGGAAGCTCGAGAGGGACAAACAGGTAAGATTGTAAGGGAACCTCTCATCGGGAGTTTGACCTATTAGAGCGTTCAGTAACTTTTTGGCTGGAATATGAAAACAAATCTTATCTTTGCTATCCTCTTGGCTCAGGGATCTCGTTTGCCTGCCTGGCTCCTGTTTGTCTTTTTCAGTCAAATAGCCTCCACCTCACAGTGGCCCTCATGCTTGGACCTGCCACCAGCCCCAGAGCTTGACTGGATGGAGACAGGACAACCTCTGACATTTATTGGTCATCAGGTACAATGGATAAGCCAGCCAAGAAAGAGCCAATGCCCCCTCAGCATCCAGGACACCCGTCCCTCCTGGTTTCCTACCCATTTGTGTCTTCTCTGCAGGTTTTTCTCTTGCTGCACTGTTCCATAGTATAGCGTTTTCAGACATGTGCCCCCACTGCCACTTAGGAGTGCCAACACGTAAATTGTGTCCTCTGGAGAACCCATTGTTCCAGTTTAATACATTTATAGGTATCCCACAGGCATCTGTAATTAACCCCCTCCTCCATTTGCAGTAACACAGACGCAGACCCTTATCCTATCAAGTATGTCTGTTTTGTCTCAATACAAGTTGACCTCTTGGAACAGTTCCCACTCCTCCCTGCAGTCCTGCTCCAAACAGACTTGTTGCATCACCTGCTGTCTTTGTATGGTCTGTGTGTACACCAGCTGTAGTCTTCCCTTTTGCAGATGCAGTTGCCACTGCCTTAAGTAATACGCTTTCCTTCCCTCCTCACCTATTTAACACTAAACTTCTTCAGCTCTTAGCTCAAATGTCACTTTTTCTGGCTTATTTGAGGTCCTCTCTTATAAATGGATGTAGTACCATGTAAAAACCTGAACATAACTTATGCTTAATTCTCTTCCCCAGTGATATGTATGCTGAGGAAAGGGTTTTGTTAACCGGGCATGCAGCACGCACATCTCCACTATCAAGAGCATGGGTCTCTTGCAGACAGGACTTTCAATGATTTACTGTGCTCTTAAGATTTCACATCAGCAGGCTACACAATTAGCAGTGTGGCACTAGTTCCGTCCACCTCCTATGAAAGTTTGCCCTTTCTCTAGTTATGAGTATCCTATTATCTCTTGGCTTTCTATATGTAGGATATTTTTTTCCACTTCCAACTACAGGACACACCAGGAGTCGGTAACATCCACTCAGGTAAGGCCCAGGACAGTGTTTCTCAAACTAAGAAAGTTATTATTATTATTTTTTTAATATATCTTAATTGATTTGAGAGGGAGGGAGAGGGAGAGATAGAAACATTAACGATGAGAGTCGTTATTGATTGGCTGCCTCCTGCGCGCCCGTGACTGGGGATCAAGCCTGCAACCCGGGCATGTGCCCTAACTGGGAATGGAACCGTGATCTCCTGGATCCAAGGCCGAGGGTCAACTGCTGAGCCACACCTGGCCAGGCAGAAACAATTACTTTTTAAAGTTGAGTCGCTTCTTGGCCTTTTGGCTAACATCAAATGTAGTATGTTTTCTCTTGAGAAATACCGGTTTGTCGTTCCACTTATTTATGCATTTATTTGTTGATTCTTGTATGTGCCCCGACTAAGGATTGAATCCCCAAACTAACCAACTGAGGCTACCCGGCCCAGGGGTATGATCTGTTCTCATCAGGAATATTACTCAACAATAAAAAATGAAATCCTGCCATTTGGATCTAGTGTATTATGCTGAGTGAAATAAGGCAGAGAAAGACAAATACCATGTGATCTCATATGTGGAATCTGAAAAACAAACAGGACAGAAACAGACCCACAGAACAAGTTGATAATTTCCAAATGGTCAGGGGTCAGAGAATGGGAATGAAGAAAAAAAAAAGCACTATCTGATGAAGGACTTGGGTCCTGAGTATATCAAGAACTCAAAGGTATATAAAAAGATGTTCATCAGAATGGGTGGAAGGACTTGTTCATTGCTGGTAGAATGTAAAATAGCATAACCAGTTTGGAAAGTTTCTTAAAATTAAATATACATTACATTCCAAGAGAAAAGGCTCATACACAAATTGTCATAGTAGCCCAAAATCGAAAACCATCCAAATGTGCCTCAACAAATGAAACCTGGCATAGTCTTCAACAACAAAAAAGGAACTGTTGCTATATGCAACACAGGTAAGTAACTATGCAAATGCCTTAATTTCTGTTTAATAGGTCTTTATTTCCCAGGTGCCACACCACCCTGGATGGCCCAAGATGAGGAATACAGCTCTGGGAACCAACAAATAGGACCCTCCTATGAAGAATTTCTTAAAGAAAGTGAGTCAACTAATTCAAGGACAGCAATGGGGTGTTATTTAAATCTTCCTACTCAAATTAAACCATTTACTTATCATTACAGAGGAAAAACAGAAGTTGAAGAAACTGCCCCCAGACAGAGTTGGGGCCAACTTTGATCACAGCTCCAGCACTAGTGCAGGCTGGCTGCCCTCTTTTGGCCGGGTCTGGAATAATGGACGCCGCTGGCAATCCAGGTATGGGTCCAGTGCCAGGACCCCAACCCACCACCCCTTTGGAGATCTCACCCTTTTGTCCTGTTAACCCTTCATTTCCTTTCAGGCATCAATTCAAAACTGAAGCTAAGTTGCAACAAGGAACAAACACCAGTCATATAAAGAAAAAAAAACTAATGGTTTCTTAAGGCTCAAAGCCAAGTCAGCAAACTCTACCTGGGATTATCCTTTGTGATGGCCTCTCAGGAAATAGACATACCCACTTATTGATTTAATAAAGTTTTATTTTTCAAAATGTACAGCTGGTGGGACCTGTAAAAAAAATTTTAAAAGAATCAGTCTACAGTCCTGTAAAGGGGACACATGCTTCCTACACCATAAGCCCCTGGATTCTTGCTCACCTTTTGTTCACGCATCTTCTCCAACAGCTGGGGCATCCCCACCTTTGGTGTTTCTGGTGTAAATTACTTGAGCTCTGTGCTTTGACACTAGTTTAATAAGTCCTAAGAAGAAAGAATAAGGTTTTCACATAGTAGTACTGTGAGATACTAACAAACATTAGGAAGTGAGTTTTATATCCCTTCCCAAAACAGACCTGCTGAATTTGAGCATGAGAGTTTAGTAACAGACATGCCTACATTTCTTGGTGATAAGTAAAATTAGATTATCCTTTCGAAATAAGGGACCTATTACCTGCTCTTGAGATGGCCACCTTCATAGCACTTTATCCTGCCACAGGGGCCATAGCACAAAAATGGCTGCTAGGGGTGACATATTAGAATATTACTAACCAGCAATGGTTAGCCTAAGCCTATTTTTAAAAATCCAGTGAAGGGCACGGGGCGGAGTGGAAGGGGTCAATGGAGGGAATGAGGAGGGGAAATCTGTAATACTTTCAACAATAAAGATAAATTTTTAAAATTCCAGTAAAAACATTTAAGATGGCTAACACGGTCAGCCAATTTAATGCGCAAAAACCACACAATGCAATATACCCCTCTCACCTTTACTGAGGAGCTCCTGAAGGGCTGCCCTGGCCAAGGAGCCGCGGATCTTCAGTCTCTCAGAGACAACAGCTGGGGTTATAAGCTTATAGTTGGGAACTTCCTTACAGAGTTTGTCATATGTTGCTTTGTCAAACAAGACTAGGTTATTGAGCTTGTCCCGAACTTTGCCTTTGGACCACTTCTGCTCACAAAAAAAAAAAACGAACACAAAAAAAGTCAATGCTTCTAAGAGAATCACCCTCTTACCCCAAAGCACCTGTGTCAGAGAAACCTCCCCCCTATTTGCAGGGCAGTACTGAGAGGGTGGCTCTCTGTTCCTTGGCCTGCAGAAACCTGTGAAACTCAGAATTTGCAGAAATTCTACAAATAGAAAGCCAAAATATAAAGTAAAGGAGACCCTGGTAGCTTTTAATGGCATCAGATACATTAGCTTGGCACATCTTTGAGACTTTTGGATATGGGTTGAGACTCATCAAAGTAATCAACACTCCGTGCTAGGCATCAGGACAAATGCCTTGACACACACTTGTTTAATTTCCAAGTAGTAAGTACCGCCCCGTTCTTCAAACGGGGGGAAAGTGAGAATGGCGATAGGCTTCAGTAGTCTGACTCTGTACCCCGCAACGTTAAAAGCCACCTGCTATATGTCACTATACTACAGCAATACGGGAGGGCGCCCCGTTTTCTTGACTCTTAGAGGGGCTCACTCCTACCTTCTTTTTGGCCTTGCCCCCGGATTTGTTCACTGGGTCCTTGTCTTTCTTGGCCGACTTTCCAGCATCTTTCTTCTTTTTGTCGTCCTTGGGCGGCTGTTGCAGAAAAGCGGGAAGACCACCAACTCTTACCGCAGCCCCCGACTCCCGCCCTACTGCGCCTCTTACCGCGTCCCACCCGCCAGCCGAGCACGTGGTGAGGCAGGACCCCGCCCGCCCGCGGGGCTGCAGCCCGCAGTCCGGGAGCCCCCCTTCCAGCAGAGCCTCACCCGCGCGGGGCACCGCCGGCCCCCCGGGCCGCCCCGCTGCACTCACCATGGCGAGATCCGGAGCGCAAGGGAACCCTGCTGCCTCGACAAGATGTCGGACAAAGAGGAAACGCCGCTTCCAACTGGCCCTGAAACCGGCACCCGCGCGGCGAGTGCTTCCGGGGCAGGGGGCGGAGCCCGCCCGAAGCCCCGCCCCTCGCCGGAGCGGGAGGCAGCCGGAGCCCCGCACGCCGCGCACGCCCGGGCGGGCTTTGCCGCCGGAGTGGAAGCCGTCGCACGTGGCTGTCCTGGCACCAGGAACCGGGAAAGAGCCGGAAGACAATTTCTCAGATCCCGGCAACTGATTTTCCGGCGCTGCTCCCAAGCGTGTAGCCCCAAGTGCGCAAGCGCCGCGGCCGGCGTGCGGGGCGGGGGGAGGAGCGGAGGGCGGGGTGCGTCCCGTGACCGCCGTTCCCCGGAGGCGCCGGTGCGCGGGCGCAGCAATGGCGATCTTCAGTGTGTACGTGGTGAACAAAGCTGGTGGCCTGATTTACCAGCTGGACAGTTACGCGCCACGGGCCGAGGCTGAGAAAACGTTCAGTTACCCGCTTGATCTGCTGCTCAAGCTACACGACGAACGAGTGCTAGTCGCCTTCGGCCAGCGCGACGGCATCCGGGGTGGGCGAGGCTCGGAGGAGGGGTGGGGCACTGGGGCCGGGGCGCGGGGCTGAGGCTGGGGCGGGGGCTGGGTCGCGGGGCCGGGGGCGGGGCGGGGCGGCTTCGCGTTCCCCTGGCGGGACCCGCCGGACCGGCTTCGTTGACCCTTGCCTCGCCTCTGCAGTGGGCCACGCCGTGCTGGCCATCAATGGCATGGACGTGAACGGCAAGTACACGGCGGATGGCAAAGAGGTGCTGGAGTACCTGGGCAACCCTGCTAACTACCCGGTGTCCATCCGATTCGGCCGGCCCCGCCTCACTTCCAATGAGAAGCTCATGTTGGCCTCCATGTTCCACTCGTAAGTCCTCCAACCCTGCCTAGTGCCTGTTGGCCTGCTCCTGGCTCCGGCTGGGTGGGTTAGTGGTGTTCTGTATGGGCAGGCATTCTCTTGAGTGGCAGTGCTTACCTTTCTCTACTTCATTTTAAGTCGTCAATTCTTGTGTTATGAAAAGAAAAACCGATTCAGTACTGTTAGGTTTTAGGTAATACTAATACTGGCAGTGGTGTGATGTTGCTTAGGTTAACTTCTGTTCTCGGAGAATAGTTTCTCCATCTTTATAGTAAGGCAGTTGAACTAAAAGGCCTTTAAGATCTTTTTCTGTTCTCAACTACAGTATGAGCTGTGCTGAGTATGCTAGCCTCGGGGTACGTAACCATGGCACATATTCCCAGTGTTAATTTTATCCCAAGTTTTTAATGTAAAATGTTGTATAGCAAAGTATGGATGTAAAATAAGTCCTGTCTCCGCAGTGGGTTCAGAAACATTAAGCAAAAGGAGGTACAGTTGACCCTTGAACAAGGAGGGGTTAGAGATGTAACCCTCCCACATGTAACTTTTTTTTAAATATATCTTTATTGATTTCAGAGAGAGGAAGGGGGAGAGAGAGAAACATCAACAATGAGAGAGTCATTGATCTGCTGCACACCCCCCACCGGGGATTGAATCTGGGCACGTGCCCTGACTGAGAATCTAACCAGTATCTCCTGGATCATAGGTCGATGCTCAACCACTGAGCCACGCCGGCTAGGCCATATAGAACTTTTGACTCCCCCAAAACAACTACTGTCATCCCTTTGGTGTCTGCGGGGGATTGGTTTCAGGATGCCTGTAGATACCAAAATCTGTGGATGTTCTAGTCCCTTACATAAAATGGCATAGAACAGGCCCTGGTCAGGTAGCTTAGTTGGTTAGAGCACTGCCCAGGTTGTGAGTTTGATCCCCGGGCAGGGCTCATACAAGATTCAACCAATAAATGCATAAATTAAGTGGGACAACAAATCGATGTCTCTCCCTCTCTCAAATCAATAAATAAAACGGCATAGAACAATGCACTCAGACAGCCTCTACCTCCAGGAATTCCCGACTGTGGTTGAAAATACTGTTTTTAATCCAGAGTTGGTTGAATCCTGGTGTTTGAAGCCAAAGATAGGAGGGCTGACTATTGGAAAAAACTGTGTAAGTGTACCCGCACAGTTCAAACCTATGTTTAAGTGTCAACTGTATAACGAAACCAGTTTTGCCACAGGTAATTGATATGAACAGAAGTTCCTTCAACATCTCATTAATGTTATAATAAAACGATGTTATTTGAGGACCTGTCGTAATGCAAGTGAACTTTAAAGAAATTTTCATACTGCTGTTCGGCAGTTCACACTGCCTCTCCTGACTCCCTCTGCTGTAATGTGAATTCCTCATCACATAGGATCACTTCTGTAGAAAATTTGGGGAAGCACTCCTCCCTTACAGCAGTGGGTACATTCCCAGCTTTGTCTCCTTTGCAAATAGGCTATTCGCAATTGGCTCCCAGTTGTCTCCTGAACAGGGCAGCTCAGGCATTGAGATGCTGGAGACAGACACATTCAAACTGCACTGCTTCCAGACACTAACAGGTATGCACCCCCAGATAAGCCAATGGGATGTAGTGGGACAGGTTGGTGGAAGGGATTGACTAAAGCTTTGGTAAGCACTGTGGGAAGGGAGGGTAGTTTTTCCTGGGTCAATTGCACAGACACATCTATTTACTTGTTTTGTGAATCCAAAGCTATTTAATATTTAATCTGCCACTGACTTTGTCCACACCACCCAGCATGCTCAGCCCTGGTTATTTTGTGCGCAAATAAAGGTCACCTTATCTTATCTCATGTTGCACACATTTTGGAAGGTGTAAACGTTGTTTCAAAATGAAATTTGAATGTCAGGTGGAAATGACCTTTGGATCATGAGTTTCATTGCTTCACTCCCTTAATGCAGATAATTGGAAATTGCCTGAGTATGTCCCCTGCCTGGCACTTTCTGCTGAGGGACCTTCAAGACTAGAAGTAAGTGACAGTAAAACTCAAAGCCTGGTCTCAATGAGCTGGGTGATGTGATAAGTCACTTCAATTCTCTGGTCTCACCTATAGGTTTAAAATCTTGCCTTACTGTGGAGCATTAAGGATAAAATGAAAATGGGCTGGTGAACGTGCTTTGCAAAATGGAAGTGTTGTGCAAGCACAGGCTGGCGTTACCTGTTGCGTTCTCTTCCCTTGGTAACCATTCTTGGCCCCTCTCCAGGGATCAAGTTCGTGGTGCTGGCAGACCCTAGGCAAGCTGGGATAGATTCTCTACTCCGAAAGATTTATGAGATTTACTCAGACTTTGCCCTCAAGAATCCATTCTACTCCCTGGAAATGCCCATCAGGTGGGTGGTCCCAGTCCTCAGATCAAATCCTCCTTGCCCCAACCTGTGTGCTCTTCTCCAAAGTTGTTTTGAAGTATAATTAGAGTTACTTTTAAGCAAACAAGAGCAAGTAGCCTTTTACTTACTTAAGAAACCAAAGACTTGGAGTGTATGTCCCTCAAGCAGGCTCTTCGCTGGCTCTCCCTCTGCACCCAAAGTGGGGAGAGAGCCTTAGGTCTTGCACTGCCCTTATTTGTGCCTCCTGGGCCTGGTATAGGTGTGAGCTGTTTGACCAGAACCTGAAGTTAGCCCTGGAGGTGGCAGAGAAGGCTGGAACTTTTGGACCTGGGTCATAGGCTGAACCTGCAACAATCCCCCCACCCAACCCCAACCCTGCCTTCCTAATTCTGAGAGATCCTGTAGCAGGGGTCTTGCTGATTCCACTCCAATGGAAATCCCAGCAGCCTTGTTAGTACACTTGGGGGAGGGGGTTTTGCTGAGATTGATGAGATGACACATACTGATCCCTGAGCCTTAATACTATGCTCTCTTCCCCTCCTGTATCTATCATGGTACTACTTCCCAACTCTGTACAGATTTATTTATGGAGGAGGTAGGCCCATAAATGCTGTAATAAACATTCCTTTGATCTCAGCGTTTGCCCTCCTAATTGATGGTTTTGGGGGAAAGGCCCATGAGGGGAGACAGGAATGATGAGGGAATTTGGGAGATAGTCTAATAAAAAAACAGAGCAAATGTGTTCATTAAATGAATGTGGGACTTTGAGTCAGGGGCCTTGGGTCTAGTTTCTTAATTGTTACTGACTTTGCGGGGGGGGGGGGGGGGGGGTGATGGACCACTGATCACGTGTTTACGGCCAGGCTTTACTGCATTGCTACCTTCTCATTTAACCTCACCCAGGCCTCAGCGTACGTTCCATTACGAGAGAGTAAGCCAGGTACAGTCTCTGTGCTTCAAGTCTCAGAGCTGGTTACTGACAGCCTGAGTTTGAACCCAGGCTTTCTGACTATACCATCAGCCACTGCCTCCCTCCATTAAGTTATTTAATCTGCCCGAAACCCAATAGCTTTATCTCTGAAGTGATCATTGAATTATAGTGTTAAGTGGAAGGCCAAGGAGACATGGACTTAAAGGCGTCCATGTCAGCTTTCCCATTGCAGAGAAATGAAGTCTCGCTTTTAGAGTGGACAGAGCAGGCACTGGAAGAGTATTTTCCAAAGAAAGCTGTCTGGCTTATATACTCCTTTTGAAAGGACTCACTGACAGTGTTTAGTATCAAATCTAGTTTTAATCCTCTATAACAAGTCTTCCTGCCCTTCTCCAGTCCGTCTCCCCTACCCTTGAACCCAGGATAATGGTGAGAGGGAGGGTCTCTCTTCCCTGGAGCCAGAGGTGTTGGCAGTAGCAGTCACCCCCGTACCGAGAGGCCTTGGGGCAGAAGGCAGGGGCCATGGGTGGCCTGCAGCTGCAGGAAGAGCCTCACCTCTGGTGGGGATGGGGTGGGATGGGTGTAGGGCAGGGCCCAGGAGAGAAGAAGAGTATAGGAGACTCCCTGACTGCAGGGGTTTGCCTATTTAAAGGCAAAATAGGAGCTAATAGAGTCCAAAAACAAAGGTTATCTTTTAAATAGACCATAGGATGGGGAGCTGGAACCCTGGTAATTTCCAGTGCCTCCTGGGCCGGGGAAAAGGAGCAGAAGGGGGTCAAAGGTTCAGTGCTAGCCAGAGCAGACCCCTCTTTTCTCCCGACCCTGTGCAGGTGAAAGGCCATAGGTGGGAGGGGATGCTCCAGACCTGCACTCTCTTCACTCGGCTTTCTTGGGCACTCGGCCCATCTTGGTGCGGATGTTTCGTAGGATGAAGAAGGCAGCTGTGCTGGCTGCACAGATCACTTCAGCCACCCAGAAGGCTGTGCTCCAGCTGTAGTGTTTGGCAATGGTGCTGAAGGGCAACCCAGCCAGAAAGCCACCCACTGCCAGGGAGGAGGAGGGAAGAGCCAGAGTCACTTGTGAGACTAACAGCAATGGGGCCTGCCCCAGCCTCTAACTGGCCTATGTGGGAGTGAGGTAGAGAGACACTAGAGGGTATCACTTACCATTGGCCATGAGTCCCACAATGGCATGGGAAGTGCCACACAAGTTAGGAGGGGCACTCTCATTGGCTATAACTCCAAACAAGGCAATAGGACCGTAAGAGGAGAAACCAAACAGAACTCCCAACATCAGGATCCAGAGCTGCAAAGGCAGGGCACAGTAGCATTAGAGTCTGAGAAAACTGCCTGCCTTCCCTACCAGGGGAGGGAGGAATGCTTAACCCCTAGGAACAATAATTGTAAGGAGACAGTGACCTCCCTCATCCACTTCCCAATACAGTTGACAGTGCAGAGCTGGAGGAGTGGGTGCCACACTGAGCCAACCCTGGGGCCTGTGTGGGTAGGTGAAGGAAGCACAGAAGCCATCCCTCCAAATTAGATGCTGTCTCCTCTGATGTATGCCAGCCGAGTTGGCCAGGGGCAAGGCAGAGTGAGTGGGACAAAGGTGGGAGAAACCAGAGGTAAGAACAAGGCACCTCATGTTCCTTAAAGCCTGTGAGCTCAGCGAGAGGGTGCAGAGCCAGAGTCCAGAAAGCAACATCCTGGAGGAGCATAGGGAAGGAAAGAAGACCAGAAGGGAGGTGAGCGGCACCAAAGTACAGAGAGGAACGAGCCAGAGGAAGTCGAGTCAGGCCGTAGGAGGGAGGAGAGGGAGGCAGTGGCCCTTGCTTTCTCACCTCGTGCCTGCCCTCAGCCCTCCTCACTTACCTTGGGGGAATCACTGGTCACAGTTACTCGGAAGAGGTACATGGATACCGTCATGCCGGCCATCATGAACAGCAGCAAGCCATGGCGAGGGTTCCCATAGGTGGACGGCCTTGCCTGTGGAAAGTCCCAGCAACGTCAGGCCCTGACAGCACCCTGGACTCTGACACGGCATGCCTTTCCTCACAGGTCTTTGGCAGTCCCACCAGTTCTTGGCCTGGGGTAACTCTGGGAGCTGCTCATATGTTCTGAGGCCAAACTCCACAATATCCCTTCCTCCACTCGAGGCAGGCTCGGGACACATGCTGGCCAGCTGCACCATTCCTCCCCAACCTGTCTTCTTGGAGCTGTGGAGGAGCCCACTGCTAGGCTGAGAAATTCTGGCTCACTTGGACATCAGTTAAAACCCTTTCCCCAAGAGCCTTATCTCCACATCCTTAGCAAAGAACCTGAACTCAGTCCTACCACACAGCCTAAACCAGCACATGCCAACCTGCCTGTGCCAGGGCTCCCATCACGTGCCTGTTCAGTCAGGTTGGGAAGATTTAAAGGGATCCTCCTCCTCCCTGTACCTTGTGCCCACTCACCTTTGCCATGGCCCGGTCTGACAGGTAGCCAGCTGCAATACTGCCTACAAGGCCCCCAACCTCCAGGGCACTCATGTAGGAGCTGCCTGCAGTGGGAGTTGTGGGAAGAGGGAAAGGAAGGGTGTCACACATTGGGGTTGTCCCAGATTGGTTTAAACCCAAAGAAGTACAGGGTCCCCGAGGGCGACTGGTCACAGCTGCCTAAGTAGTGCCCAGCCTCAGGGAAAGAAGAAAAGGGAGTCAAGGGAAGCAGGCCTGAACTTCCCACCCCCACACCAGGGCTCACCCCTGTTCCAGCACAGTCTTACCTACGAGGGCTGACTGTCCCTTCTCCTGGATAAGGAGGAACTGGCCCCAGTCGGTACAGCAAGTCTTGACTCCAAACACCACCAGGTAGCCCGTGGAGAGCACCCACAGGTAGGGGGACAGCAGCAGCTCCTGTAAGGTACTCTCCTCCTTCAAGGAGCCTGGGGTGAGAGGAGGCCAGGCCTTAGGCTCTGCTTCTGCTGCCCTTCCCCCACTGTGCCCCCCTCCCCCATACACACTCATTTACCAGCCACAGGAACAAAGTCCATCCACATAGCCAAGAATCAAACAGGAGGGTACCCTCGCCCACCACTCTGCCCTTTCCACACCGCAAACCTCAACAAATGAAAGATACTGAGAACCAGGGCAGATGGAGGAAAGCACCCAAGCCACCTAAGCTTAGGATGCTGTCAAGGACAGGGAAGCCTGGCTCTGTAAGGAAGGACCAGGATATAATATGAACCACAGCATTTATGGGCTCTGCCATTTGTCTGATACTTAACTGCCTCTTGGAATGGAGTTTTATTTACTCCCCACCCACTCTCCATCACCATCCCAACCCCTACATCCATTGGCTAGCACAGGGCCAGGCATACAGCCAGTCCACGATGAAAGTCTGCCAAATGAATGATGAAAGCTGCCAAGGGGTCGGCTTGGGTGGGTGCTCACCCTTCTTGCCCTTGGAGGGGGTGGGGTCCAGGTTGCAGAGTCCAACATCAGCAGGTTCATTGTGGATGAGCAGGAGACAGAGGAAGGACACAACCACACACAGTGCCCCAGACAGCGCCAGCGTGCTGCGCCAGCTATAGCTCTGGGCGAGAACAGTTGCCAGGACAGGGCCCAGCCCTCCAGCCAGGTTCATGCTGGTTGACAGGATGGCCCACCAAGTGCCAAACTGAGATGGCTCAAACCACTGTGGGGCAGAGGGGGACAGAGTAGGTGCCCAGCCTACAGTCCATGTAGAAGGAGGGGATAAAGTGGGGTAGACCCAGAAGCTCCCATTACAGGTATGAGGGAGAGGGTGCTTCTACTTGGCAGGGCCATTTCTCTCTTCTGCCACCTGATCCCACCATGTTCAGGCTCCTAAAATATCTTGACAAGCAATGGAGCCAGACAAACTCCTAAAGAAACTCTTCTGGGTTGGAGGAGGGGGTGCTGGAGCTCCCACATGCTCTTTGGGTATCTGCTAGGCCAATTTAAACAGGCTCCTTGGAAGTAGACACTCACCTTCCTTAGGACCTTCCCACATGGGGGCCAGCCCAGGCCCTGTGCCAGGCCATTGAGGAACCAGAGAGCAGCGAAGACAGGCACCGTGGAGCTCCAGGAAAAGACTATGTTGACCAAACCAACGAGGAGCAACCCAGAAGAGAAGAGCCAGCGAGCACTCATCTGGTCAGACAGTACCCCGCTCACAAACTTGCTGATGGCATAGGCTGCTGACTGGCTGCTAGTGATGAGCCCTGTAAGGGAGAGAAGCAGGGAACGGGACACCTGGGGGGTTAGGGGCCGGGACAAAGGCACAGGAGAGGCGGAAGAAGCATTGGGTTCAGGCGGGTAGAGGTGCTGGGCAGGGTAAGACGGCTTCCTTCCAAGAGAAATAGGAGGGCCTGTGCTGGAACCCTGATGCTAGCTACTCCTGCCTCACCGTCAGCACTAGCCCCAGGGTGACCCATGACTTTTCAGCCCCTTGGAGAGTTCCAGCTACAGCTGTCAGGAAGGGGGCAGGACAGGGCAGCGCCCCTCCCCGGGATTTACATATGCCTGATTTCCCCCTCACCCTGGATGCCAACCCAGGGCCTCTGGCCGTTCTGTTGCCCCACCTTTGAACATGGGGCAAAGGGCTTAGAACTGGAGCCAGGGACCTTATTCCTCCTGAAAGGTAACTTGCTAGGCCACATGAAGTCATAGTGCCAACTCCCCAGTTCCCAGTGCTCACAATGTCAGTGGCCGGCAAGCACTCAGATCTTAGCATGCACCCCACAGACGCGGAAACCCCTCAGCATAAACAGTGGCCCTGGGGTCCATGTGGGTCACGGGCAATCAGATTAGCAGCCCTCCTCAGACATGCAGGGGTCACACAGAGTCCTTCACCCACACCCATGGACGCGGATCCCAGCCTCTTGGTCCAGCAGACTGTCCGCTGGCCTCTGCCGCGCGCACACACCACACCCTGCACGGCTGTACACCCTGCGCTGCCACACTCATCTCGTCCTGCCGGTCCTGGGTCCCCGGCCCACCACCCTGCTGGCTTAGGGCTCACCCAAGTCATCCTTGTCCAAAGGGATCTCCTGCACCAACGATGGCATGACGAAGGAGAAGGTCTTGCGGTTGTAGTAGTACAGGCTGTAGCCCCCGAACATGGCCGAGAAGATCACCGCGCGGTAGTAGCCGTAGCCCTGGGCCGCCATGGTGGAAGCCGGCCAGCCGACCGGCCAGGGCGCTCGCAGCGCGCGGCCGGACCTGCTGAGTTAGGCTTTCTGCTCCTCCTCCCCCGAGGCGCCCAGGCTCCCTTTATAGCCGCCGTCTGGGCAATCATTAAGCCGGGAACCCCGTGTCCTGAGGAGACGAGAAAACAGGTTCACGACGGCCAAGTGGGGGGGCCGGAGGCAGCGCTGTGCGCGGGCCGCGCCGGGTCCCCGCGACCGCCCCCCCGCGCTCCCTCGCCCGCCTGCCCGTGAGATCAGCTGCGACTGCAGGCTCAGCCTAATTACTCTTCTGCTCGAGCCCAGGGGACGGGGGCGCGCCAGGCCCGCACCCGGTGCCCGGCCGTTCCGCTCGCTCGGGCACCCCGCGCTCGGCCCCAGCTGTCAGGCCGACGGACGCCCCGAGCCCGGGGCTTGGCACCCTCGGGTGTGACATTTTTATAGTTGCAAAGCTGCAAGCGGGGCCGCCGCGCCCCACCGAAAGCCGCCCTAGGGCCGGGGTCGTGGCGGGTCGCTCAGCTGCCTCCGGCCCGTTACCCTGTGACGTCAGCGCGGGCTCCCCGCGCCCGCCGCCCGGGGCCCGGGCAACCTGCCCCCGGCGTTTCCGCTCGGCTGGGCCCGCAACTGGGGCAGGAGGAGTGGGCGCGAGCGGGCGGGAGCGCGGAGGCTCCCGGAGGCCCCGCCCGGCCGCGGGCGGCGGGGGAGGAGGGAGCGGGGGGGCTCGGGCTCGCTCCCGCCCGGCCCGGTGGCCTCAGGCCACCCCGCGCTCCCGACGCCGCGGGGCCCGTGCGGGGCGGGGGGCGGGGGCCCGGGGCTGACGGCGCCGCGCTGGAGCGGAAACCCGGCACCCCTGCCGGGGCCCCAGCCGAGAGCCCGGGAGCCCCGCTCCAGCCCCGCCCCCGGGAGACGCCCCGCCCCGCCCCGCGCGCAGCCACCTACCCGGCGGCGGCGGGAGTCCGCGTGTGCGGGGGCGGGGCCTGTGCGCCCGCCGGGCCCGCGTCCAGGCCACGCCGCGGGGGAGGCGCGGGGCCGGCCGGGACGGCGCCCCTGGGGCCCGGCGGTGTCCCGCGGGGAGCGTGGTGCGCAGGCGCCCGCCGTCCCCCGGAGCCGCCCGGCCGCCCGGGCCTCGTGGGGCAGCGTTTCTCGCGGGAAGCGCGGCGCGTCCTCAGCGGCGCAGCTGGACGCCGACCTCGCGGTCAGGCCGTTGGGGCAGTTAAAACAATACAGACCGGGCGTTTCAAGTGCCAGAGTGAACCCTACATTCTAGCCCCACGCACTGCATTACAGGTGTGACCTTGGGTAATTTCTATGGGCCCCCGTTTGTTTCCTTTTTTTTTTTTTTAAACATATCTTTATTGATTTCAGAAAGGAAGGGAGAGGGAGCCGTGGAAACATCAGTGATGAGAGGGTCACTGAGGGCTGCCTCCTGCACCCCCCCCACCCCCCGGGGTGACCCAGCCGCACTGGGCACCTGCCCCAGAGGGAAGCCAACCCCCGTCACAGGTCCACCTCCACCGCGGGCCACCTGGGATGGGGTGGGGTGGGCCCCAGTTTCTTATCAGACTCATAGGTTCATTGTCAGGACTCAAAGGAAGAGTTAGATAAGAGTTCAGAAAATTTAGATAATTGCTTCCACAGAACCCGCTGGAGAATAGCTGAAACAGTTTTAATTCTCCAGAGTTGAGAGCAAAGATATTTCAGAGTGGGGAAGGTGACCAGGGAAGGGAGGAGAGAGAAGGGAGATAAAATGGAATAACTTGTGGCTGACCTTCATAATTCAACAGGCACCTGCTGAGCAGAGCCCGCTGTGTACCAGGCACTCCACTTCCATGGAGCTAGATCAGAGGACCAGGAAAATGTGTTTCTCCAAAACCAGACCAGACCAAAGAATTCCTACTTCACTTAATAGACAGCCATTTAAGTTTTTAAAAGTATAATATACATACAGTACAATATAAAATATTCAACAAATCACATCCAGCAATACATTAAAAAGATCATGACCAAGTGGGATTTCTTCCGGGAATGCCAGGTTGGTACAACATTCGCAAATCAATAAATGTGGTACATCATGTAAACACAATGAAGGACAAAAGCCACATGATCAGCCCTGCCAGTTTGACTCAGTGGTTAGAGCATTGGCCCGTGGACTACAGGGCCCTGGGTTTGATTCCTGCCACCGGCAGGTGCCTCTGTTGCAGGCTCAATCCCTGGCCCCAGCCGGGGCCATGCAGGAGGGGGGTGGAGGGGACCAATCGATGTGTCTCTCTCACACCGGTATTTCTCTCTCCCTTCCACTCTCTTGGAAAAGCAATGGAAAAAATATCCTCAGGTAAGGATTAAAACAAACGAACAAAACACATGATCATATCAATAGACGCAGAAAAAGCATTCAACAAAATCCAGCACCCATTTCTGATAAAAACTCTCAGCAAAGTGGGAATAGAGGGATCATACCTCAACATAATAAAGGCCACACATGACAAACCTACAGCCAACATCATGCTCAATGGGCAAAAACTAAAACCGTTTCCCCTAAGAAGAGGAACAAGACAGGGGTGTCCACTTTCACCCTCTTATTCAACATAGTGCTGGAAGTCCTCGCCACAGCCATGAGACAGGAAGAAAACATAAAAGGCATCCAAATTGGAAAGGAAGAAGTACAACTGTCATTATTTGCAGATGACATGATATTCTACATGGAGAACCCTAAAGACTCCACCAAAAAACTACCATATTTAATAAATGAATTCAGCAATGCAGCAGGATACAAAATTAATATCCAGAAATTGGTGGCATTTTTATACACCATTAATGAACTCTCAAAAAGAGAAACTAAGAAAACAATCCCATTTACCATTGCAACAACAACAAAAAATAAGGTACCTAGTGATAAACTTAACCAAGGAGGTAAAAGACCTGTACTTGGAAAACTATAGGACATTGGAAAAAAACACCCGAAGATCCGAATAAATGGAAGCATATGCCATGCTCATGGGCTGGAAGAATTAACATCATTAAAATGTCCATACTACCCAAAGCAATCTATAGAGTCAACGTAATTCCTATTAAAATACCAACAGCAGCCCGGTCGGGCGTGGCTCAGCGGTTGAGCATCGACCTAGGATCCAGGCGATCAGGGTTCGATTCCCGGTCAGGGCACATGCCTGGGTTGCGGGCTGCAGCTGATCAATGACTCTCTCATCATTGATGTTTCTCTCTCTCTCCCTCTCCCTTCCTCTCTCTGAAATCAATAAAAATATATTTTAAAAAATAAATAAATAAATAAATAAATAAAAATACCAACAGCATATTTCACAGAACTAGAACAAATATTCCAAAAACTTATATGGAACCATAAAAGACCCCAAATAGCCTCAGCAATCTTAAGAAAGAAGAGCAGCCCTAGGCGGTTTGACTCAGTGGTTAGAGTATGAACCCACAGACTGAAGGGTCCCAGGTTCGATTCCCAGCACATACCTGGGCTGCAGGCTCGATCCCCAGCCCCGGTTTGGGACACGTGCAGGAGGCAACCAGTCGATGTGTCTCTCTCACACGAATGTTTCTCTCCCTTCCACTCTTTCTGAAAAGCAATGGAAAAAATACTCTCCAGTGAGGATTAAAAAAAAAATCATCAGAAAGATATCAAAGATGTTGTAGACTTGGCTGCAATGAGGTAGAAGACCATGGAAAAGGTGGTGTGGCTGGAGATGATGATGATGGATGACGAAGGTGATTCACTTGCTGCCGAGAGTCCAGATGACTCTGAAAGGGATCCACAGTGGAGATGGAAGAACCTGCTGGACAACTCCAAGCTACCGAGCACATACAGTCGACGGTGGGCCGCCCAACAAAAGGCGATGTAAAACCCACTCTAAAACGACGGTTGTTAAATCCAGTGATTCATAACTCCCTCTTAGTCTTTGCATTAAAAGTGAGCCATATTGTTACGATGCACCGTGGAGGACTGCTCATAGAGCACATATTTTTGTGTTGTATTATAATTTTTAAAAGACCATTTTAAATAATTACAAAGAATGTTTGCTTTCAGATGCCACGGATTACACTTTTATGGACATAACTACAACCATTTTTATAAAGAATGAGCTGTATAAAATAAGAAATAAACCCGATACTTAATTTCCTTTCATATTGGCTTTATCAAACCTCTGATATCACATTTTTACCCATTCAATCACAGTTTTACCCATTCAGACACTATTTTTTGTTTGTGGTAGCTGCTTCATCATATTTTGTCCCTTCATATTTTTCTCTTATAAAAACTTTATCTGATACTCTGGGTGTTAATGAAAAATAATCTTTTATACTTTGTTATGGTGATACTGACCATCATGAATATTTCTACTGCCAACAACAATTTAAATTAATGTTGGCATAACATTAGGCACGGAGTTTACACTTACTGATCCAGTTTCCTCTTTGCACCAAAACAACATGAGAGCAATACTTTCACATGTGTTAAAATGGACTTGCAGCTGTCATACATTTGGAGTGTTATGATCCCAAGCAGTCTTTATATAAATTGAATTACATTGTATGTTCAATTTTTATTTTTATTTATTTATTTTTATTTTTACTTATTTATTTTAAATATATCTTTATTGATTTCAGAGAGAAGAAGGGAGAGAGAGAGATAGAAACATCAATGACGAGAGAGTCATTGATCAGCTGCCTCCTGCACACTCCAGATCGGGGATGGAGCCCGAAACCTGGGCCTGTGCCCTGACTGGGAATTGAACCGGGATCTCCTGGATCCTAGATCGACTCTCAATTGCTGATCCACAGCCGGCTGGGGTATTTAGTTATTTTTAAATATATTTTTATTGATTTCAGAGAGAGGAAGGGAGAGGGAGAGAGAGAGAGAAACATCAATGATGGGAGTCATTGATCGGCGGCTTCCTGCAGGCCACCCACTGGCGATCAAGCCCACCACCCAGGCATGTGCCCTGACCGGGAATTGAACCGTGACCTCCCGGATCCTAGGTCGATGCTCAACTGCTGAGCCACACCGGCTGGGGTGTATGTTCAATTTTTAAATAAAATTTGGCCAGTTTTTTTTTAATCCTCACCCAAGGATACCTTTTCCATTGCTTTTCAGAGAGAGTGGAAGGAAGAGAGAGAGAGAGAGAGAGAGAGAAACATCGATGTGAGAGAGACACGTCGATTGGTTGCCTCCCTCATGCACCATGACTGGGGCCAGGGATCAAGCCTGCAATCGAGGTACATGCCCTTGGCCAGGATCGAATCCAGGACCCTTCAGATCACCGGCCAATGCTCTAAACACTGAGTCAAAGGGGCTAGGGCCAGTTTTTTTTTGTGTTTTTTTTTAATAGGAGTTACTCCTTTGTGTTTTGTTTGTTTGTTTTCTAAGATTTTTAAATTGATTTTTAGAGAGAGTGGAAGGGAGAGGGAGAGAGAAAGAGAAACATGGATGCAAGAGTGAAACATCAATGGGCTGCCTCCTGCACACCCCACACTGGGGATCAAGCCCGAAACCAGCATGTGCCCGACCGGGGATCAAACTGGCAGCCCCTCAGTGCACAGGATGACACCCAACCAACTGAGCCACACCGGCCAGGGTAAAGTTTGGCCAGTTCTTACAGAAGAAATTATTTCTCTAACCATTTGGTCCTATCTATATAAAACTAGATTATTTTATTTTTTTGAATCCTCACCCTAAGAGTGAGGATATTTTTTCCACTGATTTTTAGAAAGAGTGGAAGGCAGGAGCACAGGGAGAGACAGAGAAACGTCCGTGTGAGAGAGACATCAACTGGTTGTCTCCCGCACGCGCCCGACTGGGAATGGGATCAGGCCCCACCCAGGTTCTGTGCCCTTGTCTGGGAATTGAAGCTGCCGCCCTTCGGCGCCCAGGCTGCTGCTCTAACCACTGAGCCACGTCAGCCGGGGCAAACTGGATTTTTTTAAAAGGTAATACGTATCAAAGTTAATTTTCTTCCTAAGGACTACATAAAGAGAAAGCATTTTCCCATTAAAAAAAAAACAAACAGAAAACTTTCATGACTTTCAGATTTTTCAAGAGTCTAGGTCAGTTGTTTTGCAGAATATCCCTCAACATGAGCTTGTTCGATTGTTTTTGCAGCAAGGATCACGTGAAACAATTGCGGCAGAAGTATCGAGTGGAGGACCGTGTGCCTTCTCGCTGTGCCAGGGCAGGAGGTGCGGAATGGGTGTGGCCACTTAGTTAAAAAGGTCTCCACCTGATTTCTGCAGTATAAAGGCACCTTTTCCTCTTTGTAATTGGCAGCCTATGGGACCATACTTCAATACTGTGGAAGATCCTGTTCCAGCAATCTTTCACCCAGTGGTTTAGCGTCCATCAGTGATGAGAGAGTCAGTGACCGGCCGCCTCCTGCCCGCCCCCTACTGGGGATGCTCCTGCAACCGGGGCGCGTGCCCTGACGGGAATCGAACCCTGACCTCCTGGTTCATAGGTTGATGCTCAACCGCTGAGCCAGGCTGGCCGGCTCCGTTGATGATTCTTGCCTGAATCATTTATTAATATGGTGGTTGCAGCTGGGGATTTTCCTCATTATGTTATTCCGTCTATATTTACGAGTTGGTATTCTTCTGTAAAGAACTTGTCTCCCTCACCCTCCCCTTACAAAAGATGTGTATCGCCGTATTTGATGTATTAATCTGTGCCCACGATTATCTATATTAATGCTCAAATTGTCTCACATTTGGCATTGGGAGCCCATATATGTTTAAGTTTCAATTTTTTCCATCATTCAAGTTATACATTATTATCAGCATAAACTTGGAAAAGACCAAAAAGAAGTTTTAAATGCCAGTTAAAGATTGCCATAGTCCAATGTTTCTGTTTTTATTCTTTTCCATACACATATGTGTGTACACATATATCGTAGAACTTACAAATATAATTTTTCCCATTGACTTGAAATTGTCCATTTACTTCTCAGCCTCCCAACGTCATAAGTTCCCTGGGGCTAGACTATGGCCCCTTTACCACTCTACCCAGGGAGTGTGTGGTACAGAACAAATGCTCTGTAATCAGTAGGTGAGCAATCATTCACACCATATAAACATTTTATGTCTTGATTTTTTTCTGTTATTGCATGAACATTTTTACAGAGTTAAGGACTTTGAGCTAAGGAAAGTGAAACAAAGTGCTGTTTGCTACAAATTAGTTTGCCATTGAGGAGCAGTAGATGGAAGAAGGAGTGGAAACTAGAGCTATAGTTTCAATGTGAAGTGCTAAGCCCGGCTGGCGTGGCTCAGCGGTTGAGCGTTGACCTAGGATCCAGGAGACGGAGGTTTGATTCCCGGTCAGGGCACGTGCCCAGGTTGTGGGCTCGATCTCCAGTGAGGGTGTGCAGGAGGCAGCCGATCAATGACTCTCATCATTGATGTTTCTCTCTCTCTCCTTCTCCCTTCCTCTGAAATCAATAAAGATATATCTTTTTTAAAAGGTGTTTCTAGTAGAGAGCCTGTGGGAATGTAGCACTTGCCTCAGCCACTGCTACGATACCAGCTGGCTGCTTCTCAGAGTTGACATCAACCAGGCCTAGAAAATCTGGAGAAGCTTCGCTCAGCCACATTTTAAGGACAGAGACCTGAAGCTGGCCCAGGAACAGAGTGTAACAGCGCTTCAGCAGTGAAGCACCGGCTTAGGGGGATTGAACCTCCTCTCAGCCACAGCTCCTGCTGTGATTTGCCCGGCTTCTCCCATGTCAGTTCCCTCAGACAAACTATGGACTGTATAACCCACTGCAGTATAGCTATGGGAATGAAGTAGGAATCCATTGTGTGGGGGGGAGGACTTGTTAATCCCCACCTGAGGATATTTTCCCCATTGGTCTCTAGAGTGGAAGAGAGAGGGGGGAAAGAGAGAGAGAAGCATCGATGTGAGAGAGACACATCAACAGGCTGCCTCCTGCACATGCCCCGATCAGGGCTGGGGATCGAACCTGCAACTGGGGTACATGCCCTTGGCTGGAATCGAACCCAGGATCCTTCAGTCCACAGGCCGACGCTCTATCTACTGAGCCAAACCGGCTATGGCAAAAAATAAATATTTTCAAAATTTCTCAGTTCTAATCTTGCAATATAAAAAATATTGATAGATATAACCCACATAAACAATAGCTTTTTGGAGTCTTCAATAATTTTTAAGAAGATAAAGTGGTCCTGAGATCAATGGTTTAAGATGAACTTCCCCTACCCTTAAAATTGTCTCTTTTCAGATGATATAATTTTATACATAGAAAACCCTAAAGACTCCACACAAAAAACTGTTAGAATTGATAGGTGAGTTCAGTAAAGTTGCACGGTACAAAACCAACACTCAAAAACCAGTTCTGGGGGGAGAAAAGGGGGACATCTGTAATATTTTCAACAATAAAGATAAATTAAAAAAAAAAGTTCTATTTCTTTTTTTAAAAATTTAAATTGGTTGAATCTCTCTTTTAGAGAGAACATACCAATATATATTTTTAAATGTTTTTACTGATTTTAGAGAGAGAGGAAGGGAGAGGGAAAGAGAGAAATATCAATGATGAGAGAATCATCGATCGGCCACCTCTTACATGCTTCCTACTGGGGATCCAGCTGGCAACCCAGGCATGTGCCCTGACCAGGAATCGAACCCTGACCTCTTGGTTCAACCTCTGAGCCGTGCCGCTGGGCCAGTTCTGTTTCTATACACTAACAACAAACTATCCAAAACCTTTTGTGTGTGTGTGTTTTCTGTTTTATCTGCAAAAAGCTTTATTGTTTCTATTTGGTCCATGGCTTGGGAGAAGACTCCAGGGTGGTTAAAAGGCTGCCTAGTGACTGCAGAGAGACTCAGGCAGAAGCCCTGACACAGGGGGATGCAGAGGGGCCCCTCAAAGGCCAATGGGCTCTGGAGGCTCCTAGTCATACTTGAGAGTGAGCCTTTGGGAGAGATACTCGCTCAACCCAGCCTGGGGGATGACTAGCCTGGGGAGGTTAGGCAGATAGTTGCCCATCCTCTTAATGACTTCTACCTCCTCATCTAGGAAGTGGCTCTCCAGCCACGAGGATGGGGTCTGTGAGGGCAGAATCCAGGGCACGCAGATCCAGAAGGGCATGGTCAGGTTGTTCTGCAGCACCTTGGCAGCTCCCATGGCATGGGGGGGGGGTTACCCCATTCATCTGGATAGCCTCTGCAAGTCCGGAAGAGGGCATGGCTGCCAGGCTGGTTTTGCATCTTCCAGAGATACTCAGCACCCTTTTGCTTCTTCTTGGTGAACTCGTGGAGGCGGCCCACATCCTCCAAAGTCACACCACTGCTGTGAAAATAGAAGCCGAGAGAGAGAGGGGCCTTGGAGGCCAGCAGATGCAGGTTGCCCAGGCAATAAACGGTGTTCTCCATCTCAGGGGAATAACTATGATGAAGCTGAAAGCTCAGGGTTGGTCAGCAATAAGGGGCTAACCACAAAAAAAGGTGGTGTCTGGTCCCAGGGGCAGGGCATAGCTAAGAAGGGGTCCTGGAGGTTTGGACTGGAGAGGAGATTGGAAGATGGGGAGTCCCCAGGTCTTCTCTCTCCAAACACTGTTGAAGCAAGGGACAGATCTGCCAGGACCACTAGGTGGAGTGTGAAAAAGAAATTAAGAAAATAATCTCTTTTACCATAGCATCAAAAAGAATATAGTACATGGGAGTGGGGGGAAATTAATCAAAGAACTTAGATGCATATATATATGACTTTTGGACACACACAATAGTGTGGAGAAGGCCTGAGGGGGGGGCATGCCAGGTGGAGGGGATCAACAGGGGAAAAAGGGAGACATCTGTAATCCTTTCAACAATAAAGATGACTTTATTTTATATATATATAAAGGATAAGTACGATAAATTTAACCAAGTAGGTAAAAGATCTATATACTGAAAGCTATCTGATGAAAGGAATTGAAGAAAATGGAAAAATATTCTGTGTTTATGGACTGGAAAATTAATATTGTTAAAATGTCCATACTGCCCAAAGCTATCTAGAGATTCAATAAAATCCTTGTCAGAATTTCAATGGCACCTGTTAAAACAGAAAAAGAAAAAAAATATTAAAATTCATATGGAATCACAAAAGACCCCAAATAGCTAAAGCAATCTTGAACAAGAATGGCAAAGCTGGAGGCATCGCACTTCCTGATTCCAACTATATTACAAAGCTATTATAATCCAAATAGTATGGTACTGCATGAAACAGACATAGATCAACAGAACAAAATAGACAGCCCAGAATTATAAACACATATGTAGTCAACTAATTTCAGAGAAAGGTGTAAAGGACACATACCTGGGCTGCAGGCTCCATCTCCAGCCAGCCCCAGTCCAGACACGTGCAGAAGGCAACCAATAGATGTGTCTCTCTCACATCAATGTTTCTCTCTCTCTAAAAATCAATGGAAAAATATCCTCAAGTGAGAATTAACAACAACAATGAGATATCACCTCACACTTCTCAGGATGTCTATTATAAAAAAACAACAAAAAAACAACAAGAAATTAAAAAAATATCGGTGAGGATGTGGAGCAAACAGAATGCTTGCACATGAACAATGGAAATGTACGTTGGTACAGCCATTATGAAAAACAGTATGGAGATTTCTCAAAAAATGAAAATTAGTACTACCATGTAATCCAGCAATCCCACCTCTGGGTATATATCCAAAGAAAACGAAGTCACTCTCTTGAAGAGATATTTGTACTCTCATGTTCATTACAGCACTATTCACAATAGCCAAGGTATGGAAACAACCTAAATGGTGATTGACAGATGAATGGGTATAGAAAATGTGATTAGACATTTATGTAATTTCCAAAGTGATCACCCCAATAAATCTAGTGCCCATCTGACACCATATACAGAGTATTTTCTATTTTTAGCTTTTCAGTCTGTCTTTGATACACTGTATTGTAGTTATTACAATATTATTGACTATATTCCCTGTGCTGTACTTTATATCCCCATGACTATTTGTAACTGCCAATTTGTATTTCTTAATCCCTTCACTTTTTTCACCAATCCTCCCAACCCCTTCCCATCTGACAAACATAAAAATGTTCTCTGTATCTATGAGTCTGTTTCTGTTCTGCTTGTTTTGTAGATTCCACATATAAGTGAAATCATCTGGCATTTGTCTTTCTGTCTGACTTATTTCACTCAGCACAATACCCTCTAGGCCCATCCATGTCATTGCAGATGCAAGATTTCATTGTTTTCATGTCTGAGTCATATTCCATTGTATATATGCACCACTTCTTATCCACTCATCTATTGATGGAGGTTGCTTCTATATCTTGGCTATTGTAAATAATGCTGCAATGAACATATGGCTGCATATGTCTTTTTGATTTAGTGCTTTGGGTTTCTTTGGATAAATACCCAGAAGTGGAATTGCTGGGTCCTAAGTATAACATACACCTAAAGCCATACCAAAAAAATATTGATAAGTTCTACTTAAAATAAATTTCTTTGTAATAAAGATCATATACAAAATCAGAACATAAGCTGGGTAAGATATATCTACAACTGATAGACAAAGGGCTAATTTCCTTCATATATAAAGAATTCTTTAAAATGCTCAAGGCCATTAAAAATTTTTAAGAACAGCAAAAAAGAAATCTTCAAGACCAAAAATCGGCCCAACTGGGCGTGGCTCAGCGGTTGAGGGTCGACCTGGGATCTAGGTGATCAGGGTTCGATTCCTGGCCGGGGCACATGCCCGGGTTGCGGGCTGCAGCTGATCAATGACTCTCGCATCATTGATGTTTCTATCTTTCTCTCTCCCTCTCCTTTCCTCTCTCTGAAATCAATAAAGATATATTTAAACAAACAAACAAAAAAGACCAACAACCGAATAGAAAAATTGACAAAAAATAAGGAACAGTAGGCCACAGAGAAAGGAAATACAAGTGGCTTGTACATTAGATGTTCAACCTCAATCATAAATGAAAATTGATATCACTTTTTACCTATCTGGTTGGCAAAATTAAAGTATTAATACTGTGTTGGTTTTGGAAATCATGCAAGGTTGGGTCTCGTCTTCCTATAAAAAGATAAGACAAATCGAAGTGAAATGACTTGACTCAGGAACACAGCCTGGAGTAGGTTGTTGTCCAGTTCCTAATTTGTTGGACCTCAAAACCCATATTCTTTTTTTCTTTTCTTTTAAAATATATCTTTATTGATTTCAGAGAGAGGAAGGGAGAGGGAGAGATAGAAACATCAATGATGAGAGTCATTGATCCACTGCCTCCTGCACGCCCCCTGCTGGGAATCGAGCCCGCAGCCCGGGCATGTGCCCTGACCAGGAATTGAACCGCGATCTCCTGGATCCTAGGTGGATGCTCAACTGCTGAGCCACGCCGGCCAGACAAAATCCATGTTCTTTTTTTTTTTTTTTTTTTTTAATATATCTTTATTGATTTCAGAGAGAGGAAAGGAGAGGGAGAGAGATAGAAACATCAATGATGAGAGACTCATTGATCGGCTGCAGCCCGCAACCCGGGCATGTGCCCTGACTGGGAATTGAACCCCGAATCACCTGGATCCTAGGTCGACACTCAACTGCTGAGCCACACCCGGCTGGGCTCTTTTTTTTTTAAAATCCTCATTCAAAGGTATTTTTTCCATTGCTCATTAGAAAGAGTTTTGGAAAGAAGAGAGAAACATTGATGTGAAAGAGACACATCAACTGGTTGCCTCCCACACATGCCCCTGACCAGGGCCGGGGATGGAGCCTACAACTGAGGTACGTGCTCTTGGCTGGAACCAAGGAACCAATCGAACCCAGGACCCTTCTGTCTGCAGGCTGACGCTCTATTCACTGAGCCAAACTGGGTAGGGCTGCAAAACCCATGTTCTTAATCAATGAGCAATGCTGCTCCTTATACACATTAGCAAAGAATTAAAAGATAACACTTGAGAATTTACATCAGGTTCCTCAGTATCAGCACTACTGACGTGTTGGGTTGGGTAATTCTTTGTGATGAGGTGGGAGGCTGTCCTGAGCATTGCAGGATGTTAGCAGCATCCTTGATATCTATCCACTAGATACCAGCATCTGCTTTCCCTCCTCCCTCCAACTGTAACAGCCAAAAATGTCTCCAGAGATTGCCAAATGTCCCCTGGCAAAATCACCTATTGACAACCACTACATTAAATATTTCTACTTTCTAATGTAACCTAAGGGAAAACAACTCTTGGAAAAACCACCTGTGCCCAAAGATAACCCCTATTATAATCATTAAAAGCAGAAACACCCTAGGTGAATAATAACAAAGATTAAGTAAACTCTGGTACACCTACTCAGGGTGTCACAGCGTTGTTCATAATGCCCACCTGAGGATGGGAACTAGAGGGTCAAAATCAACCCTTTAAAAATAATGGCTATTACAAAGCTCGGTACTTTTATGTTCAAGAAATGTTAATGACAGGCTTATGATGTTAAATATATGTGTATAAATAGAAGTATATATGTATAATTACATACCCTAATGAGTTGAAAACTTGAAACCTGAACACGTTTACAGAAGCTTTACTCATAATTGCTGAAACTTAGAAAAGCAACCAAGATGTCCTTCAGTGGGTGAGTAGATAAACTGGGGTCCATCCAGACAATGGAATATTAGTGCTAAAAAGAAATGAGCTACTATGTCATAAAAAGAATGGAGGAAACTTAATTGCATATGACTAAGTGAAAGAAGCTAGTCTGAAAAGGCTGCATACTATATAACTCCAGGTATATGACATTCTGGAAAAGGCAAAACTGTGGAGACAGTGGATCTGTGGTTTCCAGGGGTTAGAGGGGCGGGAGGGATGAACAGGCAGAGCAGAGGATTTTTAGGACAGTGAAACTATGACATGTAATAGTGAATACATGTCATTATACATTTGTCTAAACCCTATGAGTGTACAATACCAAGAGTGAACACCAACGTAAACTACAGACTTCGGGTGATAGTGACATGTAGGTTTACCAGTTGTTAACCAATGCCCCACTCTGGTGTGGAATGTTGATAGCGGAGGAGGCTGTGTGAGGGGAGCCAGAGGGAACAGGGGTGGGCAAAAGTAGGTTAAATTACCAGCCATCATTACCAAAAGATAAATAATAATAAAAATAATACAAGAACAAACTTTCATGCTCACAACTGTAAACCTATTTTTGCCAACCCCTGTATATGCGAATTCTCTGTACTGTCTGCTCAATTTTGCTGTGAACCTAAAAAAGTCTACTTAAAAAAAAAAGTCCAGGTTCAAAACTTGTCTGACCTGTTCACCCTTTAGAGAACTGTAACTTTCAGTCATTACTCACCTGCTTAGATATGCAAGTAATGACTGGAGTGATCTTCCTTTGGTCAGAGGCTCAATCACACTGCAGGACAGTCCAAATCAACTGTGCTGTCACTGGTGAAACTCCAGCAACACGTTCTGGTCATAGTAACAGTGAGAACTAACAGCCAGAATTAAGTTCAAACCTAGCCAAGGCACTTAACACCTCTAATTCCCTGGACAAATTACTGAACCTCTGTGAACTGTTAATTTCTTATTTGTTAAATGGGGTTATCATTTTAAAAGTGGAAGTTACCTAAAAAATAAAAGTGGCTCAAATAACGTCAGGAGAAAAATAAAACCCCCATTTTGTCTTTGAAAAAGAACTTACATACGTGAGCTCAACCAAGTCCAAAATGTTAATGTTTTGGTGATAGTATTAAAAGTAATTTTAATTTATTATTCAAACTTCTACCTTCCAACTTTTCCACAATAAACACCCATTATTTGTATTCAGGAAATTAAGTTTTAATAACCAAAGCACAAAAACTGTAGAAAATAATATTTTATTGAAAGTTTCTCAATTAACAATGGAGCAAAGTACAATTCGACTTAAACCTGCCCAACCAGCCTCAACTGCTATTGAAAGAACTCAAACATACAGGACAGGGTAGGACCCTTAGGTCTCATTTCTGCCAATGTGGCAAAAAAAGAAAAAGAAAAAGGGAAAAACAGACACAACCAGGCTCCCCTTGTTCTAGAACTGAGGTGGCAGCCCTGGCTCCTGCTACAGACAGAATACTAGAGGACAGGCTCCCCAACATCAACATAGTGTGTAAAGGGCCCCCATCCTAGCAGAGCAATGCACAAAAGAAAACCAGCCTCTTCCTTCACCCACAAGGTCTGTCTCAAAGAGGTGGCATTTTTACATTCACACCACATTCTCTCCTTCCCCTAGGGTCTTGGGATAGGGACTCACAGTAGAAAGCACACTTTGGTCAGCCCAGGGGTCGGGGTGAGGAAAAGACTATGTGTGGGAGGGCAGAGCAGCAGGAGAGAAAGGGGGGCAGGTAGTCAGAGGGACATGGGGTACCAGGCTAGTGCGCAGAGGCCGTTTGACAGTGCTTGCAGGGCGGCACCCCACGCCAGCACCTCCACATGGCATTCCTGGGCCAAGAGTCCGCAGGTGGGAGCTGGAGGGCTTTCACACAGCTCACTCCGGAAGAGGGGCTGGATTCCCTTCCCTTTCTCCGTCTACTCTGGCCACCAGGCGCTGTGCGTGCAGGTGTGAGTCAGCGGGTTTGCTTCAGCCAGTCCAGATGGAAGGGCTTTGGGCAAGAGGCTGCCTAACTTACAACAGCAAGCCAAGGAAACCCAGAGGAAGAGGAGTCCATGAGCATGGAGGTTTAGGGAGAGAACTTGGAGGAGAAAAGAGCATAAATAGGCCCTCAGAAAGCAAACCTGGCAACCAGGGCTCCGAGGACACTGGCTGCTGAGACACGGAGTCCGTGAGGAAGAGGAAGGGAGGGAAGGGAAGATGATAGAGAAGACTCGAGACTCTCTAATAACCAAGGACATCCTTCCACTACCAGGTCTGCCAATCACTGATGACCATTCTCTTACCTACTCACAAAGAATTAAGACATAATCGTGATTTTTCCCAATTTAGGGCCTGGATAGGTATAGAACCAGGGGATAGGGTTGGGGAACAGAACAATTTCAACTGTAACCATAGAACTTCTCTGGAAGAAACTGGTGAACTGTCCCTTCCTTCCCGTCTCTACACCTCCAATCACAGGTGAGAGAAAAGGAACTTAAGCCTCTGAGGACAGGAATAACCCTCCTCCCAACCCTTCATGTTTAATAAATAGAAGTGGTAGGAACGGGGGGTGGGGGGGGATAGAGTTAGAAGGCAAGGTTATAGTTCATCATTCTTCAACGCTGGCTTCTGTCGTGGAGGCTGCTCCTCCTGTTCAGATTCTGTTAGGAATTGGGGAGACAAGGGAACGAAAGCAGATGAAGTGGAGGCAATGCCTCAGTTCTATGCAGGTACTTCCCCCAGACCCCACCTGGCTTCCTGGCATACCCCCCACTGTACCCTCACCTGCTCTAGGACCTTCTAACTCCAGAGGTTCAGTGTCTGCTGGCTCAGATCCTGCTTTGGGGAAGGAATAGTTTAGTCTGCAGAAGGGAAGAAGGGGTTAATGGAGGGTTTGGCAAACTTTTTCTGTAAAGAGCCAGAGAGTAAATATTTTGGGATCTGTGGGCTACACTCAGTCTCTGCATTTTTTTTTTTTTTTTTTTAAATAACCTCTTGGACTGTCCAGAAACAGGCTGCACCTGCCAGTTTGCCAACCCCTAGGCTAAGCGATGTCCATAGTCTGTTTCCCCAACTCACGAATTTCTTTCTCAGGTTCTGAAAGGGGCTTTGCATCTTCAGTCTGGCCTGGAGGAAACCAAGAGTAAAATGTACTCCAGAAGGGAAAGGAGGCTTTCTTCCCACCCAGTGGCTCCCGGAGCCAGGCACCCTGACCTCACCTGGTGGATGGATGATCTTCTCCCCCTGGTCACTGGCACTGAGTGGAGGTTCTGCCTGGGTTTCATTCTTGTCCTTGGGCCTGGGTCGGGGCTTGGCAAACTTGGCCTTGTTGAGCAGATACTGCACCTCACGGTCCAGAGCCATCATCTTGGCCTCGATGTCTTTGGAGAGCAACACTGGTTTCTCTGTAGTGGGAAGCTTGGCCTGCTCGGCCATCGTTGCATTCTTCCAGGCCTGTGGGTGAGGCCAGCACAGGCTCAGAGCTAACAATGGAGATAGCAGACATCTCTGTCCCAGACGAAATACACCCCAAACTGGCCTCAGGTTCTTCCCTCAGACTTCAAATCACTCTGCCACCTCTGGTCATCAGCCCCACAGGAGTAAATCAGACTCCTCAGATTGGCACTCCAGGCTCTCCAAAAGGGAGTCTCAAACTACATGTTTCTGGCTTAAATCCTATTGCTTTGTGACTAACTACAGCTGAATCTCTTAATTATTTCCTTCTTGTCTCTTCATTTCAGGACTCTGGTTCAAAAACTATCCCTACACATCCAAAGTTTCCACCTCACATGACAATTCATTCTCACCTATCCAAACCCTGGGCCACTTTCTGAGCCAGCTCTCGCCCTAGCTCCTTAAGGGACCTTTCTCTAACCTCACAGGGATGGGTTGTTGCTCACGGCTCTGACCCTTATTTAGGACTAATCAGACATGGCCTCAAATGCAACCATCCTTTGCCTTCCCAATTAGCTAAGCCAGGAGGTGGAGGCCTGCAGAGTCTCCACTTCTCCTGCACTGCCTAGGATGGAACACTTTGCCAGGTAAGTACCCAGTTAAGTATTTACACAGGGATTACCCAGGTCTCATTGATGACTTTCTCTAAGGTTGTCATCTCCACCTCAGTGAAGATCTGGTCCATCTCTGGGATAAGCCGGGCCCCCCTGGAAGCCAAAGGAGAGACAATCAGCTCAGGAAGAAGTGGGGCCTAGGAAGATTATGGGATCGAGAGTCAGTGGGCTTGGGAAGACTGAATACGGACGAAAGGGCTAAGGGGCTGCTCACTTGAGGAACATGCTGGAATGGTTGAGGAGATTATCAAGGGCAGACAGCCGCTCAGGCCACTTCTTACGCTCTTCCACCCGAAAAAACAACCCTTGGCACAGTTTCCTTAGCTCAGCCAGCTTCTCCTTCAACATCTGATGGATGGGGGGTGGGAATGGGTAGAGGTGTTGAAAGGGTAACAGGATAGCCCTGGAGCCAGCCCTGAAACCTTTTTTATGGCCTCACATCCCAGCTCTTCACTTTCTCTGACCCTAGAAGGAGAGAGCTGCCATCCCACCTGCCACATCCTAGGAGACCCCTTACCACTGTGGTGGCCCCAAAGCCCTCATCCTCCAGCCAAGTGGAAGCAGCGCTGAGTCTCCCAGAGATCTCCTGACGCTGCTCCTCAGTGGACACTTCCTGGTACTCTGGCTGGTACAACTTGTCCTAGGGAGGTGTACACAAGCGCAAGCATGCAGCAAGCCCGAGGGCAAGCTCACGGAGTCAGACCCTCCCCAGACACAGGTCCCAGACAAGCATGCCTCCAACCCTACCAACCTGGGTCTCAAAGATGAAAGCTTCCAAGCTGTTGGCAGCTTGCTCCCGTTCCTGCTTCTCCAGATCTCGGACTGTCAAGTCCTGAAGTCTGTGGGACAAAAGGGGAGACAGGCATGAGGGGCAGGAGAGCACCCAGAGGCAGCCCTGTGCATCCTGCCCACCCTCCCCATACACACTCCTACACCCACCCACACTCACAGTCTTGACTCACTTCTGTGCTGAACGGGCCAGCTCGCTCTCGGACAAGTCAGGTAGGTCCAGAACAAGCAGCTCCACTCCGATCTCCTCCACCGCCCTCTGCTTCCGAGAAGGCTTCTGCTTCTTGTCTTCCTCTGGGGCTGCAGGGACACCCTCAGGCCCTGCCTCCCCCTTGTCACTTGGCTTCTGCAGAAAGAGAAGAAGATATCAGGAAAAGCTCAGGCCCTCCTATTCTCCAGGTGGGGATCAAGGGGAAGAGACACAGGCAGGCAGCACCTGCTCTCTTAGCCTCTCGGTCCAGCCTGGAGCTTACCTGGGCCTCAGGCTTTTCCCCATTTTCTTTGTCTACGGGCTTTTCTCCCTCTGGGGCTATATTCCCCTTAGGCTCAGGTGATGGGGGCCGAGAGGTGTCTTCCACTGGGGCCTCGCCTTCCTCCCTGAGCTCCGCTTGCTCTCCAGGATCATCCTTGCTCCCCTCAGCAAGGCTTTCCTCTTCCTCCTGGAACACAATTACAAACCACAGAGGACAGTCAGGACCCATGGAGCAAGACCAGCTTAGCAATGCCAGGTCCTGTGGCTCTCTGAAGGGGCTCACAGCATGGAGACTAAGGACAAGTGTATGGAAATAGGCACTGGGATGTCTGGATGGCAGCAGTCTAGTTAGATGAAAGAAAAGGGTCTGGCGATGAAGGGAATGGGCTTGGACCTCGAGCACAGGGACAGCTCAGAGTGCAGAGCAGGGTATGGTTACTTGTCATGGGCTGAGAGAAAAGGGAGATCTATTAAATCCTAGGCAGCTGGGACACCCACCCTAACTCCCTGTCCCCACATACCATCTTCCTGGCTCTCCTGGCTCCATTCTGGCCTTACCTGGACGGTGTTGGTACCATTCTCTTTGGTATCTGGTGTGGTACCACCTCCAAACAGGCTGGAGATAGTGTTGCCAAGTTCTAGGGGAAAGAAAGTCCAAAGACTCAAAGGGACCACAGCAGTGACTCCACCTCTTAACTCAAGGGCAAAGCCTGCCCACATCCCCAATATGCACAGAAGTATCCCCACTTCCCCCCACGTGCGCGCACGTCTTACTGGTCAGAGTCGATTCCTCTTCTGGGCTGTCTTCCACCAGGGTCTCAAACACAGATTCCACCTGAAAGCAGGAATTCAAGATGAAGAAATGCGCATGTGGGCCTACTGTTCACCACAAGCTTCCTGCCACGGTGGGTCTGCCATGCACGCCCACCACTCCCAGCCGCCTGGCTCATTCTCTCATCTGCTTTCTTCTGAAGGCTCTTGGACCAAGTAACCTCCCACTTTGATTAGAGCCCTCTGAGGACGGGGTCACAGCTCCTTTGCCTCCCAGCCCTGCAGTTCTCCACTCAACAGCAGAATGGGCCGTTATTTCCCACTGTGCTCTAAAGACCTCAGCCCTCAGAACTGTTCTTCAAAAACTGGTTCCTCAGCCACTGTACTGATCCTAAAGTTTACAATGTCCGTAAACCTTTACAGGCTACATGAAGGGCCACCCCAAATCCCCGGTTAACTTCATTTAGAGCCAAGATTTACCCAACCCCAAAACCCTTTTCGTTTCTCATGTTTTGGAAAAGGCTGGTGGGGCTGGGCCCTCATCTGGTACACAGGGTCTCCCTCAGGGCTCACCCTGTCTAGGCTGAGGACACCACTCTCGTCCAGGTTGAAGTGAGCTTTGATGCCCTTGGACTCATAGTTGGGATATTTCTTGAAGCTCTCACCCACACCTTTTAGCTTCACTGTGGTCAGATTCTGGGAGCCAAATACCCTGGTTGGGAGAAAAGAGCAGCTCAGGGAAACCCACCCAGACTGCCTCCAGCTCTTGACTATACACACAGCCTTCTGGCATGAGACGTGGAGGCCCTCCCTTAGGACACACTCAGGAGGAAGGCAGCACCCTCCAGAGGAGATGCTTACCCCAACTCCAACCCCATCCCCACAGACAGCTTCCCCTGGGTTAGCCCTGTAGGCTCCAAGTTCTCCCTCCCAGAGCTCCCATCCTGCACCACCCCACCCCTCACCGAAGATCCTCGGGCCCCAGGAAGCCCAGGTCACCGTAGTTGACGTGGAAGCTAAAGTCATGGCTGTAGCGGTTAAAGGTGATAACCTTGCGCTGAGGATAGGGCCCCATCCGGGAGAAGAGGACACGCCTATTGTGCTTCAAGCCTCGAACTCCAGGCTCCTCCTCCACCTCCCTTGTGAACTCAACCTACACAGCAGGCAGAGGGAGAAGTAGACAAGTTCTGGGGTAAGGGTGGATGAGAAACATCGCCTGGCAGAAGCACAAAGAGGCAGACTAGAATGGACAGAAGGGAAGATCACACTTGGAGTGCAAAGGGAGCTTGTCACCAGACAGGCTAACTCACCAGGATGGGGTACATCACTGCATCTCGGACTATAAACGGCTTCACCTTGAAGGCTTTGCTGAGTGCGGCTGCCTGGTACACAGCCCCCATAGCGGCTGCCTCGTCTGCATTGATGTTTTTCCCCAGCTCCTCCCTGTCAAAGTCCCAAGCTTCAGCATTGTCTATTCTGTAGCTCCCAACCTGGCCTCCCTCACCTCAAGCCTTCCAGATGCTCAGCCCTGGAGTCCTAGCCCCCATACTCACTTGCCCACAGCCTTCAGCAGCACCTCCTGAACTTTGGGGACCCGAGTGGCCCCACCTACCAAGATTACCTGCTCAATCTCATCCTGCAGGAAGAGGAAGAATGTGACATGAGACAGCATGTATTCGACTCTCTTTAGCACTGACTCTTCCTCTAATGTTCCTGCTCCCTCCTCCCACCATCTGATCACTTTCTATCTCACCTGTCTCCTACCCCAGGCCCACCTCTGAATACCCACTCACCAAATTCATTTTGGCACTCTGGAGGGCCTGCTGCACAGGCCCAGGCACCCGCTCAAATAGGTCTGCACACAGCTCTTCAAACTCCACTCGAGTCACTTTTGCCTTGAAGTCCACGTCATCCATGAGGCCCTCAATCTGGCAGAGGATAAGGAATGTCAGAGTTCTCACCCAGGTCCTGCTTCCTGGGAGGGGAAGGCCGGAAACCAAGGGAATAGGAATTCCAAAGGATGGCAGGAGACACGGTAAGAAGGGATGGGCCACACCAGGCACAAGTAGCCTCACTCAAGATAGTGGGGGGCTCCACCCTGAGGAATATTGCCCTCAACCAGTGACATGTGCGCACCTGTGCCATGTGGTCAGCATTGGCACTCAGGACAGTTTTGAGTCGATTAGCCTCACGTAGCAGCTTGGCCATGGCACGAGGGTTCTCCCTCACATCCTTCACTCTCTGGCCCTTGCGTTGCTCATTGAAAAGTCCAGCCAGGTGCTCACGTAGCCGGAGTTCCATTTCTAGCCCCCCCAGAGTGCGGTCAAACCTGCTCAGGAAAGGTAACAGGAACAAGTGTGAGGAACACATGGGGTCCCTTCATCAACACAGGAACCTGACTCTCATCCCACATGGTGACACCTCACAATGACAGTCATCTACCCATTTATTCAACTGTAATTACTAGGCCTCAACTATGTATTTGTCTCTTGGGATGTAATTGTGAGAAGAAAAAAGATAGGGTTCCTGCAGTCAAGGAGTTTTCAATCTAGCAACCAAATAATCAAATAAATGTGAAACTTGAACCACCCCGTGTGTCATAAAGGAGAGGTAGACAATGCTATTAGAACCTATACATCAGCCCGGCCGGGTGTGGATCAGCGGTTGAGCGTCAACCTAGGATCTGAGACATTGAGGTTCGATATCGTCAGGGTACATGCCCGGGTTGCAGGCTCGATCCCCAGTCAGGGGCATGCAGGAGGCAGCTGGTCAATGACAAATCTCTCATCACTGGTGTTTCTATCTCTCCCTTCCTCTCTCTGAAATCAATAAAGATATAGTAAAAAAAAAAAAAAAGAGTTCGGCTATTTAGATGTCAGGGAAAGTTCTGTGAAGGAGTGATGCTTAAGCTGAAACATGAAGGGTGAGCTGCAGTTAACTAGGTGAAGAGGAAGAAACAGTCTCGACAGGAAGCACATGTATAAAGATCCTGAGGTGTCCCGGTCAGCGTGGCTCAGCATTAACCCAGGAACCAGGACGGTCACTGTTTGATTCCTGGTCAGGGCACATGCCTGGGCTGCGGGCTCAATCCCCAGTGGGGGGCGTGCAGGAGGCAGCCTATTGATGACTCTCTCATCAATGTTTATTTCTCTCTATCCCTCTCCCTTCTTCTCTAAAAGTAAATAAAAACATTATTTTTTAAAGATCCTGAGATGGAAGGAAGCATGGTAAATTCCAAATGAGGGCTAGGATAGCAGAAACTCAAAGAGCAAGAGGCTCAGGGTTAGAGACAAGCACGCAGGCACAGCCTTATAGGCCAAGGTACAGGTTCGAAGCCACTGAAAGGCTTTTAAAGAAACTGGTTATAATCAGGTTGGCATTTTGAAAAGCACCCTCTGGTTACAATGTGGAGAAAGAAGTGAAAAGAGCCCACACTGGAAGCAGGAGATCGTCTTTGGAATTCTACAGGTAAGAGGTGACGGTAGCTTGAACTAGGATGGTGGGAGCGATGGATGAAAAGGATGGGTTCAAGAAACAATACAATGCAAGTGATCAGTTATTTAAGTAAACTGGAACTGACAAGACAGCACATAAAGACTGAACCTGACATCCTACCCATGGCCTACAGCCTGTGAATCTTCTTAGAAGTTCAGTTGGTTCCCTGCCTTTTAATCTTCCCAAACTGTCCTCCCTCCTCCATCTTCCCCTTGCTTTTTGGCAGAACTACCCTACAGTGGCTGATGATGCTTCAACCACGACAGCATTCCTGCAGGGAGCAGGAAAGCGAGGCAGCTGGTCCTCTAAGAAGATACCCCCGAGCTGAGGGTCTCTCAGCAAGCAGCCTTCCTCCCAGCACCCACTTACCCCACTCCCTGGATTTGTAGTTGTGGCTGCATCCCCGCCTCCTTCGTCTTCACTGTCTGGTAGGTCACGATGGTGCATACAGTGCTGCCTGAACCCATGTCATAAAACATGATGTTCTGTAAGAGACATCAAATCAATTGTCACAGAAGCCTTATGTAACTCCAGGGTGCCTGCCTGCTTCCAAGGGGCTGCACCAACTTTCAACTAAAAGCCCAATGGTTCCAACAGCGGCTATGAGAAGGTCTGTGCCAACGAGATGCAGGATGAGCCAAGTGGCCTCCATCCTCAGAACAAGTCACCCTGCAAGTCTGGTCAGAAGTTCCTCCCTGGCTCACCTGGGCAGTAGTATTGATATCTTTCCGACGGAAGACACCGTAGCTGAGGGCAGTGGCAGTGTTGTCATTGATGAGCTGTAGCACTTTGAGGCCAGCCATGCGAGCAGCCTGCAGCACAGCTCGGCGCTCAGCCTGATTGAAGAACGCTGGCACAGTGATCACTGCATCCTTGATGGGCTGTTCTACAGAGGACAACAGAACAGGGTTCCCACCTGCTCCAAACCTTAGATGAGGGTTCTCCATCCTTGGAACTACTGACATTTTGGACTAGATGGGTGATTCTTTGTGGTGGGGGCGATCCTGTATATTGTAGGATGCTTGGCAGCATCCCTGGCCTCTAATCACTAAATGTCAGTAGCAGCTCCCCAGTTGGGATAACCAAAAATGTCTTCAGACACAGCCAAACATTCCCTGGGAGGCAAAACTGCCCCCAATTGAGACCCTAGGGAACCTGGCCACCACTGGCCCCACCTTGGCCACTCACCTGCAAAATCTTCAGCCAGGGAACGGGAATAATTGAGAACCATGCCCAGTACCTCCTCAGGTGAGAACTGCAGCTGCCTGGGGGTGGGGGGAGGGGGCAGTAATTAGAGGCAAGGAAAGCTGGGCATTAAGGGAAGCCCACTTTTCCAGCAGAGCACTCACGGGCTGATCTGGAAGTGCACAGTGTGCCTCTGTGGGTCGAAGCCTAACTCGTGCTCTGGGAAACGGTCTCTGTAAAGGGCTACATGGGGGTTACCCTCCTGCTTCCCCAGGAGCTGCTGGAAGTAACGCAGCGTGGCCTTGGGATTCTTGACGGCCTGAGAGGAGGTAAAGAAGGAACACAGCATTAAGCTTCCATGCCCACCATAACCTACCTCTTACATCAGAGTTAGAAAAGGGAACAGATTCTGGGTCTGTCACCTCCTCTCCTCTGCTCACCACTTCTGGGAAGGGAGTGGGCTACTAGCTCACCAGGCTTGCTGCACTGTCTCCAAAGAATCTTTCATTTTCTTTCAGGGTCACAGTCACTGGGGTTTTCCTCCGGGATTCCCTAAGGAAGAGAAATTGGGCGCAGGTGCCTATTATAGCAGGGTGTGGACCCGGGAGCCTCAATACCACACACACAACCAATCACCCAAACACCAAAGTCTGTTGTGGACACTTCAAAGAACACACAGCAGCTTAGAGCCCAGACTCCCTGTTTCCCCACCCCAGGCACTGGGGCTGCCCTCACTTGTTCAAGACAATTTCCATGGGCACTCCAGGTTTGACGATGGCCACCTTCATGGACTCGCTGCCCAGGTCCACAGACATCACTGCCAGCATGTCTGAAGGGGAAATACGTTTGTCAATGAGCCCCCCTTTCCCCACCATCCTGAGGCTCCTCTGATCAAAGCACACCATTTTCCACGGAGAAAGTAAGACAATAAAAGACATAAAGAAAAAGGCCTGAGTCCAGCAGCTCTACAGTCTTTATCACCCCTTCCCACCATGTATCATTCATCATTCACTCATTTATTCCTCCGTTCATCCCTGTGCTGGGGTACACACCACTCAGGGCCAATAGGTCTGCCAAGAGCACAGCCATCAAGGCCCAATAGGCTAGCCTCCTCTGCGTCCTGACCGTGGCTGCCATTGCACCCCTGGGGAGGAGAAAAACAACACTTGTAACTGGATGCCCCGGAGACAACCTCATCCCAAAACAGAGAAGCTTTAAGATTCATACCTACTCCACTCTCATCCAGGGCAGAGCAGTCTACATCCCCCCCCCCCCCTCCAGACGAGGACTGAGCCCCTAATCGCCCCCGGAAGTGCCCACACAAAGACCCAGGTGAACTAGCAAGGACGGGACAAGAGGACCAGACACTTCCTATCGCACAGGCAGTGACTCCCGCACCACTGCACTGGCCCTGCTGGCTGACACCCCGCTGTGCCCAGGGATCCCCGCCCAGGTCGCAACCACCTCCCCACACCTGCAGCTCCCCCGCCGGCACGGAAAGCCAGGCCGTGCCTGGGAGGGAACTGAGCCGGTGACGTTGAGGGGGCTGGGAGGTTAGAAGGGCCTGTCTGCTCCTCGGCATCCCTTCGGGTTGCGGCCCCAGCCCCGCTGCCTACAGAGGCTGTGCGCGGAACGCCAGGTTCCTCGCTCGGCGAGTACGGAGTGCCGGGAGTTCACCTGAGCCTCACCTCTCGCCGCCGCAAAAGGGTCCCGGCCCACCCCGATGGCGTGGGGCGCCCAGGAGCAAGCTGTGGGCAGCCAGGCGCCCCGGTGTCCGTGCGGCCCTCGCTCCCCCCCGACCCTCTCCCGGAGCTGGCGCGCTGCCTCCCCGCAGGAGGGATGGCGGCCCCGGCCCCACCCCCACCCCTCCACCGCTTGCCTGCGCTCCTGCGGCCGCAGCTCTGGGACAAACGCGGCGGCGGGCGTAATCACGAGGCCGGCAGCGCGTCCCCAGCCCGCGCCCTTCACGACTCCCCTCGGTTTGCAAACTGTTACACTAGCCACCGACCTCTCAGCCCCGTCTCGCGCACCAGCCGGCCCCGGACGCGGCGCACGCTCATTGGCGCCTCCGCCGCGCGCCCGGCGCCCGCCCCCTGCCCCGCCCCCGCCGCCCCGGCGCGCGCTCCCATTGGGCCACGTCCCCGCCCCCCTCCCCCTTCCCCAGCCGCCGCTGCCGAGCGGTACGTCCCCTCTTTGGGCTACGTCGCGGGGCCGGGCGCCGGCCTCCCGGCGCTCGCGGCATGTTTCCGGCTGCGGCGGTGGGTCGGGGAAGCGGCCGTAGGGCGTGACGGGTGCTCGGGGCGGTGGGCGCTCTTCTTCCGGTCGCCTGGGCGTCCCTGGCGCGGGGTGGGACTGAGCGGCTGCTGGGCCTCAGCCGCGCCGCGGAGGCGCTCGCTGGCTGGTCGCACTGACCTGCCCTGGCCTTGGGTGGGAGTCGGAACGGCTGCGCTCCAGGCTCGGCCCAGCCCCCGCTTTGTTTCACGGAGGGGAGACAAAAACGCCAGGAGAGAGTCCCCGGTGGGGCGGAGATAACCGTGTGTTAGCGGCAGAGCTTGGCCTAAGCCCCATTTGTAAGAGAATATTCCAGACCGCTGAGTGCGGCGCCGAGAAGGCGCGCTGAGCGGCGAGGCCGGCAGAGGCCGGCCAGGCCCCCGCGCTTCCGGCTCGCGCGGGCGCGCGTGGGGCAGGTGGTCCGGCCCGTTCCCGCTTCCCTACTTTGCAGCCCCGTCCAAATGTGCGGCCCTTGCTGAGCTCGCATTTCTTTATTTTTTCCAGTTTTACTTGAACGCGCTTTTCTTTTTTCAATCTATCTTTATTGATTTCGGGGAGAGGGGGAGAGCGAGAAACATCACTGGTGAGAGCCGTTGAGGGGCTGCCTCCTGCACGCCCCAGACGGGCGCCGGCGCGCACCGGGCATGTGCCGCGACCGGGCTCGAGCCTCCATCTGGGCCCCAGGTCGGCGCTCAACCGCTGGGCCCCCGGGCCGGGCAGACGCGCGCTCTTCGTGTAGAGACGAGTTGGCCCTGTCCTCTCCCCGTGTGGACGCCGGGCCTTCCTTCACAGGAGCCGGTGAAGCGCCCCTGCGGGCCAGGACTTGTTAGAGGAACTTTTTTTTCCTTTCCCTCCATTTTTCGTGATGCTTAGGGAGAGAGCGGTCAGGCGTCTAGGTTTAGAAGAGACCCTGCTGGCAGTACCAGGGAGAGGTCTATTTCTCTTCCCTTCGAGAATAGTGCAGCCCTCCGGTAGTAGAGAAATTGGTAGAAATGAGAAATTCGCTTACATTTTAAATACAATTGCACAAATATAATCTTGGGGGGAAAATTCAGATATTCTACATAAATCCCTTTGATATCATCAGAACCTCACTCTCTGGAGGTGCGTATCAGGTAGCAGTGTGGTGTGTAGCCTTCCAGGCCCTTTCATCATACACGTCTCTTGAACCACATAGCTGTTGTCTTTTTTGTTAATCCTCACCAGAGGATATTTTTTCCATTGATTTTTTTTCTTTTAGAGAGAGTGGAAGGGGGGGAGAAACACGGATGTGAGACACATTGATTGGTTGCCTCCGGCACACTTCCCCACCAGGGCTGGGGATCCAGCCTGCACCCAGGGAGGTGCTCTTGACCAGGAATAGAATCTGAGAACCTTCAGGTGAGACCCTTCAGTCTGTGGGCCCATGGTCTAACCACTGAGCCAAACCGGCTAAGGCATTACTGTCTTTTTATAAATGATAAAATTTTATACAATTAGCCTGGCCAGGAGTGGCTCAGCAGTTGAGCGTCGACCTGGGATCCAGGCGATCGGGGTTTGATTCCCGGTCAGGGCACATGCCCGGGCTTCGGGCTCGATCAATGACTCTCATCATTGATGTTTCTGTCTCTCTCTCTCCCTCTCCTTTCCTCTCTCTGAAATCAATAAAAAAATATATTTAAAAAAAAAATCTTATACAATTAGATTGTTTGCAACTTGCACTTTTGGGGAGGTATCTAATCATGGAGTGTTTTCTGTATCTGTAAAGATTTGCCTTATTGCTGTGTACTGCTGTAGAATATTCTATAGTTTGTGTGTTGTTTAGTTATAATGATGGACATATAAGTTGTCATTTCAGTTCCACAGAGAAGTACTTTGTTTCTCAGTAGCTGACTCTACTTTTGTCTCCTTTTGGCCACCTGTCCTGTAGGGTAGGTTTTTTCCACCCATTTCAAACAGTATGCATTTTAACATTTCTTGGGCCTCTATCATAGGCAAACACTGTGCTAGGTGCTGGGATTCCAGAGATGGGATGACCTTGTCCTTTCCTTTGGAGAAGTCAGTCTGTCGGGAAACATTCTGTATGTTAATAGTTTCGTGCACTTATCAAAAACCTGTTGAATGGCTGCAGATTGGGAGACTAGGAAAGCTAGTCTGCTCCTAAGTGAGCTCTCACCCCAGGATACCCTCAGTGGGAGCACAGTTGTACTGCAGCTAGGGCTTTGACCTGTGTACCTGTCCCCCTAGGAGGTGCAGCAGCTGCAAGTGCTCTGCAGAGTCACCTGTTTTGCTCTCTGACCAGAGAGGAGAATAATGTTTCACAAGAACAAGTTGTAAAAAATGGAAAAATGTTCATATAAAACACGTGATTTAACTTGACCAAGGCAGCTGAGTCCACTAGTTCTTGTCCAGAATAACTTGTTATTAACGTTTGAGGACTACATCCCTTCCCCCAATGTGCAGAAATCTAAAGGAAGAAAGTTGCTGTGTTGCAGGACCTGTGCTAAATTGGCAAGATTAAAAATGAGCTCAGTTAGCAAGGGCATATGCGTACATTATTAACCATGCCCATTATGTTATGGGCTGAGGGTAATGTTGATCAGGGCAAGCATCCTGGGCCAGGAGATTGTAAAAAATTGGTTGTCACCCAGCAGCCCCATTCTTAGATTTATATCTAGCAAATGTATACATAAGTTCACCAGAGAACGTAACAGCTTTATTCATAATACACAAAAATTGAATACTAACCTAATGCCCACCAATAGTTGGATGGATAAATAGGTTTCAGTAGATTCACACAATGGAATTCTAAATAGCAATGAAAATGAATGGTCTACTACACTCGACAACTTAAACGAATCCCACAAACATAATATTGAATGAAAGAAGCCAGGAGCCAAAGAGTACATAACTAAAGTTTAAAAACAGGCAAAACTAAGCTGTAGTAATAGGAATTGGGATAGTGCTTACCTTTGTGGGGAGTAGGTTTTAGAAAAGGGCATAAGGCAGGCTGCTGGGGTGCTGGCAATGTTCTGCAGTGCTGGTTGCATGGCTCTGAAAATTCAGTGGGCTGTAGTAGGTAGACTTTTTTTTTCTTTTTTCTTTTTTTTTTTTGGTTAATTTTCACATGAGGATATTTTTCCATTGCTTTTCAGAGAGAGTGGGGGGGGGAGAGAGAGAGGGAAATATCCATGTAAGAGAGACACATTGACAGGTTGCCTCCCTGCACACACCCCCTACTGGGGACTGGGAGCCAACCTGCAACCCAGGTACGTGCCCTTAACTGGGAATCTAACCTGCAACCCTTCAGGTGCACGAGCTGACTCTCTAACCACTGACCAATACCGACCAGGGCTAGACGGTTTTTTTAATGTATGTTATACTTCAATAAAAATTTAAAAAACTATTTTGTATGGGTGATTTTGCTGTAACCTTAGCTTGGGGGGAAGCTCCACTTTTAGCAGGAGAGAAGCGCACCAGGATAAGTTTGTTTCTACTTTTACAACAATGTTTTTAGAATTACAGAAGAAATACGTGGGCCCTGGCCAGGTAGCTCAGCTGGTTAGAGCATCATCTCGATACTATAAGGTTGCAGGTTTGATCCCTGGTCAGCACACATACAAGAATCAACCAATGAATGTATAAATAAGTGGAACAACAAATCGATCAAGCTCTCTCTCCCCCTCCCTCACCTCTCCCTCTCACTGTGAAATCAATTTAAAAAGAATAGGGTTTTAAAAAGAACAAAAAAAATATGTGGTTATTGAAGAAAACTGGAAGAATATAGGAAAAAAAGAATAAAATAAGCCCTGGCCAGCGTGGCTCAGTGGTTAGAGTGTTGGCCTGGGCACTGAAGGGTCTAGGGCTGCAGGGTCACGCCCTGCTGCGTGTGCGCATGGGAGAGGCAACCAGTCAACCAGTGTGTCTCACATCGATGTTTCTCTCCCCCCCCCCCCCTTCCACTCTCTCTGAAAAAGCAATGGAAAGAATTTCCTCAGGTCAGGATTAACAACAACAAAAAACCACCCACAATTCCATTTTCTAGATTAAATCACTTTTAGCATTATGATGTATATCAATCCACACACACACTTTAAACTTCCATGGAGATAATATTTTGTGACTGTTTTTCATTTAATTATTGAGAAAATTTTTCTGTATCATATTTTTCCTGGACAGAATTTCCAGTGGCTATATTTATGGACTTGTAGCATAGGAAAGTTCAGTAATTTACTTACCAAATTACTATTTGATAGGTTGTTTCTTTTTGCTGTTATAAAATTGCAATAGACACCTTTATTGATAAATATTTATGCAAATCAATCCCTTATAATCTACTTAGGATAAATTCCTGAAAGTGAAAATGCAGGCTTAAATTAGTTTTTTAGTCATTTGATACACATTGCCAAATTGCTCTCCAGAAAGGTTTACCAACATGCACTCCCCACAGCAGTGAGTGGCAGCCCCTGTGTCTTTAATACCACTAGAGTATTTTAGAACATTTTGAAAGTCTTGGTATTATGAATTTGAATAGGATAAAGGGTGGGGGTGAGGAGACAAAGGATTGGGAACATTTCCCAGCTTGCATTGAATGTGTCCAGAAGAGAAAGGAAGACTTTGAGGGTTCTTGAATTCTGTGACTTCATGATCACATAGAAAATCATCCAGACTTATTAACAAATTTATGGACTTGAATGTTCTTTTAAAAATAATTAAATTGGCCCGGCCGGTGTGGCTCAGCGGTTGAGCATCCACCTAGGATCCAGTAGAGCTTGGTTTGACTTCCTGTCAGGGCACATGCCCGGGTTGCAGGCTCAATCCCCAGCAGGGGGCAGCATCTCAATGACTCTCATCATTGATGTTTCTACCTCTCTCCCTCTCTCTTCCTCTCTCTGAAATCAATAAAGACATATATTTTTAAAAATAATAATTGACCGCCCAGAATGTAGGGCTTTGGAGTTTGACAGACCTGTACCTGCCTGCAAACTCTACCACTTTCTACCTGTGTGACTTTAGGCAAGTTGTTTAGCTTTCCTGAGCCTCAGTTTCCACATCATCAATAGAGGCGTGCTGGTACTTGCTTCACAGGGTTGGTGTAAAAGTTAAAGAAGGGTAGCTTGCTTAGCACAGTGCTCGGGACCTCCTAAGCACCAAATACACACTAGTTAACTTATTGTTTTTGTTATTAGTCTAGAGAAATAAAACTGAAAGTCGATATTGCAGTGTTAAAACCTTGGTTAAATGCCTTGCCAAGTTCATGGGAAATTTTATTTCCTTTCTGTAGGCCGGATTTTCATAATAAAAACCCAGCAAGTTGCTTCTTTCTTCTTTTTTGCTGTAGCTTTGGGTCATTGGGCTCTCTTATCCTATAGGACCTCTGAGTTTATTTTAGGTTGACCATCTCGCTCCTAAAGTGGAAACTGCTGCTAGCCTCTTAGGCTAAGAGAAAAAAACTAGACTTCTCAGTAGTCTACAAAATGGTTTCTACCCAGAGAGCCAAATGGGAAACCACACACAAACTGATAGCAAATAAAAGCTTGCACCCCAAACAAGAAGTGTTCCTGTCTTGCCGCAGGGGATATGACTGTTGTTCATCCCAGGGAGCAGTTTGCCGAAGGGAAAGAGAAGGGAGTCTAGTCAATCTTGATTCTGGCCCGGCCGGGCGTGGCTCAGTGGTTGAGCATCTACCTGGGATCCAGGAGATCGGGTTCAGTTCCCGGTCAGGGCACATGCCCGGGTTGCGGGCTAGGCAGCCGATCAATGACTCTCTCATCATTGATGTTTCTATCTCTCTCCCCCCCTCCTTTCCTCTCTCTGAAATCAATAAAGATATGTTTAAAAAAAAATCTTGATTCTGAGTTGTGATCTCTAATTTCAAGCTAAATATTTGAAATGTTTTTTAAGCCTCACAACAGAATATTTTTTTCATTGCTTTTCAGAGAGAGTGGAAGGGAGAGAGGGAGAGAGAGAGAGAGAAACATCGTTGTGAGAGAGACACATCGATTGGGTGCCTGCTGCACTCGCCCTGACCAGGGCCAGGGTCGAACCTGGGACGCTCAGTCTGCAGGCAGACAGGCCAGTGCTGAAGATCTGCACCATGTCTGTATCTTTAGTCCCTTCAGAATCTGAGTTCTCAGTGTGAAGAATGTTAAGTAAATTTGTACATAAGCCTTTTCTGTGCAGTTTGCCTCTTATCTGCCTCACTCTCTGAAGTTGCTGCATTCAGACAAGTAGAACTAAAGGGCAAACCCTGGCGTGTGCTCTGACACGTGTAGCCTTGGGTGACATCTCAGCAAGGACGCTAACGAAAGGTTAGGGAACTGGAAAACTGTTGTTTTATTTCCAAAAAACTTTGATGTGTTTGCCCAGAGTCTCTTAAACCTCTCTGAGACTCCGTTTCCCATCAAAGATGTGATACTTCTGCAGATGGTTGCTATGAAGTGCCCATGAAAAGTAAAAGTGCTTCAATAGATGTAATTCAGTGCATGAAATTAAGGGCTGGATATTGACAGTCTGTTTTATGTCTGCCCCCTATGGTGGTGGTTGAGCTCCCTAAAGGGCAAGAACCATGTCCTGTTCATATTTATATTCTCAGCACCAGGTACAATTCCAGCGATACTGTCAACTCAATACATATTCGTCAAAGGAGGAGAGGAAGGAAGAAAGTCTGAAGAGACGTTGTGGGTTGTTCGGGCAGGTCAGTCTCTACCTTTGTACCCTCAGCAATGGGCACAGGCCCCACCAGATCCACACATTGGAGGAAGACTCTGGGCCTCTGCCACTGGACAGCAGAAGGAGCACCCAGGTCCAACAAAGGTGCCACTCTGCTCTTCACATCTCTCTTCGTTTTCATACTGCTTCTTTTAATATAGTCATAGTCTTAACAACTGACATACTACCTAAAAATTCTAATGAGTAGTGCAGAGTATGTTCAGTAGCGTCCAACTACTCCCCGTTTGTGCCTATGGGTTGAGATCCCGAAACAGCGCCAATATCTGGAAGTCAGGAAATCTGTATGCCTGGTGGTGGACAGACAGTTTCTTCCCCTCATTTAGGTCTTCAGACAAATGGACACTGCCTTTCCTGTCCACCAGATTGAGGAGAGGAAGGGATAAGAGGAACACCATCCACGACCATTCCTTCAACCCAACATGGAGCATCTAGCAGGCTCTGTTAGGCCTGGTTCATGGTAAACAAGACCGGGCCCCTGCTCTCTGGGAACTCAGCTGGTGGGAGTAAAGAGTAAAATATTCTGAAACTAAAAAGCGGTGTGTGTGGGTGTGTGTGTGTGCAAAAATAAACTCACAGATACCACGTAGCCACTTTTTTGGACATACATACTCTCAAAATGACTATGTAACTTCTGTGCATAGCTCCTTGTGATACATAACAATACACCTACAGTTTTCCACGTGGACTATTGGTTTTGGCAGAGTTGAGGACTGTGGGTGGCCATAAATATCTTAGACACTGCGACTTGTTAAATTATTCAGCTCTTGAGAGCTACCAATTCCAGGTTTTTGCTGTGCTTTGTTTATGTCCCATTCCCTGCTACTATGGAAAGGGCAAGAAAGCCCAGGTTCCTGGGAGTTCCCACCCTATCAGAATTTCCCAGCTTCTGTAAGAAATATGTTTTAGCCCCGGCCTATAGTTCAGTTGGTTAGAGCATCCTCCCGATACACCAAGGTTTTGGGTTCAATCTCTAGTCAGGGCACATACAAGAATCAAGCAAAGAATGCATAAATAATTGGAACAACAAATAGATGTTTCTCTCTCCCTCTCTCTCTCTCTCTCTCCTCCCTCTCTCTCTAAAAAAAATAAGTTTAAAAAAAACATGTTTTACCGGGCCAGTGTGGCTCAGTGGATTGAGTGTCATCCCATAAACCAAGAGGTCACTCATTCAATTCCCAGTCAGGGCACATGCCCCGATTGCGGGCTCAACTCCCTGTAGGGGCCATGCAGAAGGCAGCCGATTGATGTTTCTCTATCATCGATGTTTATATCTCTTGCCCTCTCCCTTCCTCTCTCTCTAAAAAATCAATAAAGCCTGGCCGGGCGTGGCTCAGCGGTTGAGAATTGACCTCAGATCCAAGAGATCGAGGTTTGATTCCCGGTCAGGGCACATGCCTGGGCTGCGGGCTCCATCCTCAGTTGGGGGAGTGCAGGAGGCAGCTGATCAATGACTCTCTCATCATTGATGTTTCTATCTCTCTCCCTCCCTCTTCCTCTCTCTGAAATAATAAAGATATATTTTTTAAAAATAAAAAATCAATAAAAACATATTTAAAAACAAAAAAAGCATGTTTTAAGTGTCTATTACAAGCCACACTCAAACAGAGGGACACAAAAACGAATCTAAGAGACTGACGGTGGTTCACAGTCTGTATCTAGTGGCAGACACAAACTTCTACCTTTTTTTTTAATGTTTTTATTGATTTCAGAGAGGGAAAGGGAGAGGGAGAGAGAGAAACATCAATGATGACCAGCTGCCTCCTGCACGCCCCTACTGGGGATTGAGCCTGCAACCTGGGCATGTGCCCTGACCTGGAATCAAACTCTGACCACCTGCTTCATAGGTCAATGCTCAACTGCAGAGCAACACTGGCCAAGCCAAACTTCTCATTTTATTTCTTCTCTACTACAGTTGAAAAACCAGTTTCATACATACTGGCTCATTTATACCTCAAAATAGTCCTGTGGGGTCAGAACATAACTCACTTAGGCACAGCAGATTAGAACTCATAAAGCACATGATGCTGCTCATGTTTTTTTAAAGTTGAATTTATTGGGGTGACATTGGTTTGCAAAACCGTACATGTTTCAAGTGTACAACTCAATAAAACATCATCTGCACACTGCCTCATGTGCCCATCACCCCAGGAAAGTCTCTTTCCATCCCCATTTCCCCCCTTTGCCCACCTCCATGTAGCTTCCACCCCCTTTCCCTTTGGCTATCACCACACTGTTGTCTGTGTCTGAGTTATGCATATATGCTGAGTTTTTTTTGCCAATCCCTTCACCTTCGTTCATCCAGTCCCACCATGCCCTTCCCCTCTGACAGCTGTCAGTCTGTTCCATGTATCCATGCTTCTGGTCCTATTTTGTTCATTAGTTTATTTTGTTCATTTGATTCCACATATAAGTGAGATCATATGGTATTTGTCTTTCTCTGACTGGCTTATTTCACTCAGCATAATAATCTCCAGGTCCATCCATGCTGTCCCAAAAGGTAAGATTTCCTTCTTTTTTATGGCCAAGTAGTATTGCATTATGTAAATGTACCACAGCTTTTTCTTTCTTTCTTTTTTTTTTAAAGTAACAAAAATGGTGGAATTTAATCTTTATTTACAGGACACTGCAAGATATGAAATTCCACATAGAAATAAGAAACCCATTGACAGGAGAAGCTTCATACAGTATGTACAGTTTGGAACTGTTCAAGTATAGATTCACTGTAAAAAGTGCTACAATAACAAATGACATTAAAAAAGAGTTCTTAGTAGAGAAACAGTAAGACATACTTATACCAAACATAGTACGTAATAAACAACTTTATGCCTCAGTTGTACATTCTAAAAGTTAAAGGTCCCAGAAGTGCCATCCTGAACTTGGACGTGTAGCCCTCAGAGGTAGTTTCTGGCACATTCTGACCTTCCTCTTCCTCTACAGAGAAGTGCTTCTCAGTCAAGTTTAGTGCAGCTTCGCACACAGGCTCATTTTCATGGTTTTGTAGAGCTTCAATTTGGTCCAAACCTCCACATTCTTCAGTCATTATACTGAGTTTCTCAGTTTCACCTAGTTTCTCAGCAGCCTGAAAGATATTTGAAATGGCATCCAGAACACCCCGAATAATTCTGGTATCTTCCACAGTTAAGAGGTTCATCAGTGGTTCTATTATGCCACAATGAACAAGGCACACAATTTGTTCAACTGCTCCATCACTTGTATAGCTGGTCACAGCCCACACAGCTTCCTTTGGTGTCCTAAAGTCTGCCTTAGAGAAACAACAATGAGGAATGAGACTGGTCAGTGATTCACAGCTTCCTGGACCTGGTCCAGGCGGCCAGCTGTGATGTTTGACATCGCCCATGTATCTTCCTTCTGAATGTTAGTTTTGGAGTTGGTTAGCAGGCTGGGAAAGACAGCAAGTGCTCCCACATCTATTACATCCTGAATCTGTTCATCTGTCCCAGTGACAATATTTCCTATGTCTCTTAGCACAGGAGCCACAATTGGCAATTCAGTAGCTCCTAGTAGCTTCACAGTTGGGGCACAACTCCTGTTTTCACAACCATTTCAATCCATTTACTTGGACCATCAGTGAGGTAGGAAATGGCCCAGTAGCTATCTGCTAATACTTCTGGATTATCATGATACAGGAGACAAACTAAAGTGGGAAGAACCTGCTCAACAGCATCTAATGGGGGTGCAAGATTCTTGTTGCCACAAAGGTTTGAAAGTGTCTGGGTAAGATTACGTTAAGTAACCACATGCTAAAGATGACATATCAGGAACTGCATGAAGAGCTAACAGTGGTTCAACTGCACCATACTTGATAACCAAGTCTCGGGAAACTGAACCATCACCTGCGATGTTTCCTAGGGCCGATGTGGCTTGTTCACTCACGTGAGCACGGGGAGATGCCAACAGAGAAATGAATGCTGGGATAGCACCTCCATCTATACAGCCTTGGTTTGTTCCTATGTCCCGGGAGCAATGTTAGTGAGGGCCCAAGCAGATTCAAACTGGATGGTTCTACAATCAGTTCTGCCCAAAAAGGACACAAATTTTGGAATCAAACCAGCCTCGGTTATGTTGTCTATGGTGGCTGTTCTTCCCTAGAAAGCAGTTTCCTCAAAGCCTGAGTAGCTTGGAGCTGGCTTTCCAAATTGTTGCTATTTTATGCCTTTGACAATGTCCTCAAAGGACCAGTTTACAGTGCCCTGGTTGTTGCAGTTTTCCTGCAGTGGAGAAGTAGCATCATCAGGAAACGAGCTGACATTTCTCCTTTTCAGCATCTGGTCATCCTTCGCTTTCCTCAGCTCCACACTAACTTCTATTGGGTGACGTCATTTCTGTAGTGTCTTTCCCCTTGTTCCTGAATCTGTTAAGGCGGGCAGCTGTTGCTTAGCATTCTCACTGGTGGACATTGCTATGGGACAAAGGGAGAAAGCTCCACACAGCCGGCTCAGGCTTTCTTAGGAGACCGTGCGCAGAGGACTAGCTGTAGTTTAGTTGCTCTGAGAACGTCCACCATGGGTAAGCCCAAGATGGTGTCTGTCCCAAAGCTTTTTAATCCACTCATCACTGATGGGCTACTTGGGCTATTTCCAGATTTTTGGCTATTGTAAATAACACTGCAATGAACAGAGGGGTGCATATATTCTTTCAAATTAGTGTTTCGGGATTCTTAGGATATATTCCCAGAAGTGGGATCACTGGGTCAAAAGGCAGTTCGATTTTTAATTTTTGGAGAAAACTCCACTGCTTTCCACAGTGGCTGCCCCAGTCTGCACTCCCACCAGCAGTGTACTAGGGTTCCCTTTTCTCCACACCCTCACCAGCACTCGTTGTTTGTTGATGGAGCCATTCTGAAAGCTGTGAGGTGATACCTCATTGTGGTTTTAATTTGCATCTCTGATGATTAGTGACGTTGAGTACTTTTTCATATGTCTATTGGCCACCTGTATGTCCTCTTTGGAGAAGTGTCTGTTCAGGTCCTTCCCCCATTTTTTTTTTTTTTTTTATAATCCTCACCTGAGGATATTTTTCCATTGCTTTTGAGAGAGAGAGAGAGAGAGAGAGGGAGAGAGGGAGAGAGAGAGAGAGAGACCTATGTGAGAGAGATACATTCAATTGGTTGCCTCCCGTACGTGCTCCAACCAGGACAGGGATAGAGTCTGCAACAGAGGTATGTGCCCTTGGCTGGAATCGAACTTGGGGCCCTTCAGTCCATGAGCTATCACTGAGCCAAACCGGCTAGGGCTTTTGCCCTTTTTTAAAATTGGGTTGTCTCCCTTTTGTTGAGCTGTATGAATTCTTTATATATTTTGGAATTTAATACCTTACTAGATGTGTTATTGGCAAATATGTTCCCCCATACAGTGAGTTCCCTTTTCATTTTGTTGATGGTTTCTTCTGCTGTGTAAAAGCTTTTTAGTTTGATGTAGTTCCATTTGTTTACTTTTTCCTTTGTCTCCCTTACCCTAGGAGATATATTGGCAAAAACATTGCTATGAGAGATGTCTGACATTTTACTGCCTGTGTTTTCTTCTAGGATTTTTATGGTTTCATGACTTACATTTAAGTCTATTATCCATTTTGAGTTTATTTTTGTGTATGGTGTAAGCTGGTGGTCTAGTTTTGTTTTTTTGCATGTAGGTGTCCAATTTTCCCAACATCATTTATTGAAGAGACTCTTTACTCCATTGTATGCTCTTACCTCCTTTGTCAAATATTAATTGACCATATAGGTGTGGGTTGATTTCTGGGCTCTCTGTTCTGTTCCACTGATCTATCTGCCTGTTCTTATGGCCAGTATCAGGCTGTTTTGGTTACAGTGGCCTTGTAGTATAGTTTGATATCAGGTATCATGATCCCTCCAGCTTTATTCTTTCTCAAAATTGCTGAGGCTATTCGAGGTTTTTTTTGGTTCCATATAAATTTTTGGAATATTTGTTTTAGATCTGTGAAATATGCCAATGGTATTTTAATAGAGATTGGGTTGAATCTATAGCTTGCTCTGGGTAGTATGGACATCTTAATGGTGTAATTCTTCCAATCCATGAACACAATATATCTTCCAGTTATTTGTATCTTCCTCTATTCATTTCTCCAATGCCCCGCAATTTCCAAGTACAGGTCTTTTATCTCCTTGGTTAAACTTATTCCTAGGTACCTTATTTTTTATATTGCAATAGTAAATGAGATTGTTTTCATAATTTCTCTTTCTGATAGCTCATTATTGGTGTATAAAAACGCCAATTTCTTTTCTTTTTTATTCCTCACCTGAGGACATGTTTTCGCTGATTTTGAGAAAGAGAGGAGAGGAGGGAGGAGAAACACTGAAACATTGATGGGCTGCCTCTGGTAGGTGCCCCCACACTGACCGAGCTCGCAATCCAGGCATGAGCCCCGCTGGAAATCCGCCCAGCAACCTTCAGGTGTACAGGACCAGGCTCCAACCCACCACCTAGTTCTTTTTCTTTTTTTGTAATGTTTTTACTGACTTCAGAGAGAGGAAAGGAGAGGGAGAGAGAGAGAAGCATTGATGAGAGAGTCAAGGACGGGCCGCCTCCGGCTCGCCGGGCGGGGTGGAGCCCGCCTCCCGGCAAGCGCCCGACCGGATCGCACCCTGGTCTCCCGGTCCCGGGGCGGCGCTGGGCCGCTGAGCCACGCCCGCCGGCTCCGGTTTCTGAATATTTGTTTTGTTTAGACGCTCCTCACCTCGACCCCTCAGTGCCCGGTACTTAACAAAGGAGGAAACACGCTCAACCTGGCGAAAGGCGGCTCCGGGCGCGCTCAGCCAGCCCCGCGCGCGCCGGCCAACCCACGGCGGCGGGTTGCGAGTGGAGGCGGGAACCCTACGTCCCCGCCCCGCCCACTCTCCCAGCAGCCGGAAGCTGTCGCTCCACCGAAGAGCGCCGCGCTGCCGGGCTCCGGAAGCTGCAATCACGTGATCCAAGGTGCCTCTCACGTGACCTCAGACCCGGAGGCTGGGGCCTTGGCCAAGATGGCGGCCTACCTGCAGTGGCGGCGCTTCGTTTTCTTTGACAAGGAGGTGGTTAAGGAACCGCTGGGCAACGATGCGCCAGCTCCCGGGGCCGCGCCTACCCCTGGACCCGCTGCTTCCAAGTTTCTTTGCCTCCCTCCTGGCATCACTGTCTGCGACTCAGGCCGAGGGAGCCTAGTCTTTGGAGATATCCTTCCTCTGGAGCTGTGTCTTCCCTCCCCGGATCCCTGAAGAGATCCAGCTGGGATGGAATCTGTCCGTCAGGGGTTCGTGTTAACGTGCCACTGTACTTTAATTGGGCGCCCGGTGCGCCTTCCGTGGTCTGAGGGGAGAAAGGAGTCCACTCTCTAACTTGCCAACTGAGTGATCCTGGGCAAATCATTTAACCTCTCCGGGCTTCAATTTCCTTATCTGCAAAAGGGATATAAAATATCAATTTGCAATAGAGTTATTTTAAGATGAAAAGAAAGGATGCAAGTTGGCTTTAAAAATGAATATGTAAGGTGTCATTATCTCCCCTGCCCTATATTGTGGGTGGCAAGGTAAATGAGACCAGGAGTTTGGCGCTTTGTTCTTCATGTTGCTGCCTCTAACTCTGGCCTTTTTAAAAACCTTTTTAAGATAGGGAGTCCCAGGAGATAATATGTGGAAAAGTCCATGAAAAATTTAAAGAGCTGTATGTATGTTAGTCGTTATCTGGGTTCTGGTCTAAATAGAAGTATCTCTCCGTGGAAAGGAGGCTCCTTGACCACTCTGCACATATGGAAGGCCAGATCTGGTTTTTGCCCCGCTCCCTACAGCTTACCGGCTTCCAAGCCTACAAACTACGGGTGACACACCTGTACCAATTGAAGCAGCACAACATTCTGGCATCTGTTGGTGAGGATGAACAGGGCATCAACCCCCTGGTGAGTCCTAGAAAGGTAATGGGAAAGACCCGGAAGCCTGGGAATGGTTGTTTGTTGGGGGGTGACTAGCATTCACCCATCTGAGGTCTGCCAACAGGTAAAGATCTGGAACCTGGAAAAGAGAGATGGTGGCAATCCACTCTGTACTCGAATCTTCCCTGCTATCCCAGGAACAGAGCCAACTGTTGTGTCCTGTTTGACTGTCCATGAAAATCTCAACTTTATGGCCATCGGTAAGCAGAAAGAAGGCAAAGCTAAAGCTCCAGGATTCTCTGTAGATTTTCTTCAGAGTTGCTTCTTAAGCTCATCTTTATTGTTTTCTTGGGATCACTTTGTTCTGAGATATTAAAGTTTGGAATAGGAAAGGAGTTACAGTGGTACCTTGGTTTTCAAATGTCTCTGTTGACAAACATTTCGGTTTACGAGTGCTGTAAACCCAGAAGTAAGTGCTTCTGTTTTCAAACATGCCTCGGAAATCGAACATGCCACATAACTTCCGCTGAGGGCAAGATCCTGAGGCCTAGCTGTCGGCTATTGATCCCTTGGTTTTCGATCATTTCAGAACTCGAACGGTCTTCCGGAACAGAGTACATTTGAAAACCGAGGTACCACTGTAGTTTTTCATTCTTTGAAAATGAGTCAGTGAGTACCTATCTTCATGTTAACCATTGGAGAAGTTGGGTATGAGGAGAAATCTTGTCACTTCTGATGAGTGCTTTAAGTGGTCTTTTCCCCTCTGTGCTCCCTGATCTTTCAGCTTCAGTGAAGTGTTGTGTCCTGTTCTTGTACAGGTTTTACAGATGGCAGTGTTACATTGAACAAAGGAGACATCACTCGGGACCGGCATAGCAAGACCCAGATTTTGCACAAGGGCAACTATCCTGTTACTGGACTGGCCTTTCGCCAAGCCGGAAAGACCACTCACTTGTTTGTTGTGACAACGGAGAACGTTCAGGTATGACCAGGACCTCCAACTGTTAGGGGCAGGCCAGAAAGGCTTCTTCCTCCATTGCTTAAGGAGCTGGTGGAAAGAGCTGGAGAGAGAGGATTCTTATATTTTCATCACACAGCCTTGAACTGTTCACTCAGCTTAACACTTTATTTCTACATTTATGAAGCAAGGAGGGGTTAGGGTTAGGAAAAGAACTCTGGGCTTGTAGTAAAACACCTGAATTGTTTTTCTAACTAACTTGTGAAATGACATTGGACAAGTTGCTTCACTTCTCTGGTTCCTGTTGCTTCTAATTTATAACAGCCTACTCTCAGGAATAGTCTTTTGATAAAACAGTAAAAGATTATTGAATTTCTTTTATTTGCAGAATTCCTGTAGTAGATAGTGTTAGTATATACAGAAGAAGGAAATGTGCTCCCTGCTTATGTATATACTAGATAAGTGACGGTTAATGGAGAAGACAAGCACACAGGGAAAGTCTTAGGGCTCTAAGAGTTGAAAAGAGAGAGTTAGTATGAAGATAGGGATACTTTTGCAAAGGCTTCGTGCCACCTCCTCAGAGGGAGCCTGATGACCCCTTTCTTTCTTCTCACAGTCCTATATAGTTTCTGGAAAGGACTACCCTCGTGTGGAGTTGGATACCCATGGTTGTGGCCTGCGCTGCTCAGCTCTAAGTGACCCTTCTCAGGACCTGCAGTTCATAGTGGCCGGGGATGAGTGTGTCTACTTGTACCAGCCTGATGAACGTGGGCCCTGCTTCGCCTTTGAGGGCCATAAACTCATTGCTCACTGGTTTAGAGGCTACCTTGTCATTGTCTCCCGTGACAGGAAGGTTTCTCCCAAGTAAGGACTCTAGGGAAAAGGGAAAGGGAGAGGGCTGGACTTGTTCCCCAGAATTAACTTGGTTTTAAAACCCTAATGCCTGGCTCCTGTCAATCTGCTACTTTGGTTTTATGTAGATTGTGCTTTTATTGAGACTCAGTTATGATGTTTTTACTGAAAAATGTGTTTTGCTGTAGACATTTGTTGAGCAGCTCTGATGCACTAGAATACTCTAGAGAATTTTGGTCCTGGTATTGATTTTTTTACTCTTTAGTAAAAGTAAATTGGGGCAGAAGAACATAGGATTAAGTAGTAGAAACATTGGGAAGTTCAAGACCTAGAAGTTTTTCTCTGAACCCCCTGAAAGGGGCGACAGGGTCTTCTGCATGATGGAAGTAATCCCTGTCAGATGTAAGCTTATTTTCATTCAGTACTAAGCTCAATGTTTTACATGTACCAGGTAGTTCAGTTGGTTAGAGCATCGTCCCGATACACCAAGGTTGTGGGTTTGATCCCTGGTCAGAGCACATGCAAGAATCAACCAATGAATGCATCAATAAGTGGAACAACAAATCAGTGTTTCTCTCTGTCTCTCCCATTTCTCTCTAAAATCAGTTGATAAATAAAAAAGCAAAGTTGTCATTGGAAAGGAAATAAAGGGGAAGCTGAGGCAGAGAAGGTACAAATGTCTGGTGCTTTTTCTTTCCCACACAGGTCAGAGTTTACCAGCAGGGACTCACAGAGCTCCGACAAGCAGATTCTCAACATCTATGACCTGTGCAACAAGTTTATAGCCTATAGCGCTGTCTTTGAGGATGTAGTGGATGTGCTTGCTGAGTGGGGATCCCTGTACGTGCTGACGCGGGATGGGCGGGTCCACGCACTGCAGGAGAAGGACACACAGACCAAACTGGAGGCAAGGCCACCAGGTTCCCAGTGCTGGCCACAGGCACACAGATATAGCTGTAGGAACAGGCTCCCCAAGACACCTTGGCCAGAGTGTATCCTTCCCTTTGGGTCACAGCCTTACTCAGCTCCTTTAGGGTAGAGTTACACAGTAAATGGCCTGAGATGAGGCCTTAGAGGGAAGTAATGGCTGGGAGCCTGAGCCCACTTTTAGGGTCCACTCTCTCTGCAGAGAACCTTATGAGGTAAGGTGATGTTGGTCTTGGGGGTATCTGAGAGATCTTGCCCTGTCTAGGATCTAGGCAGAGCGGAACTTCAGGACTGTCTGGCATGTGTGTTGTGGGTTCATTCTGGGAAGGTGTCGCCTCAGAACTGCCTCGACCAATTTTCTTTCTTTCCTTCCAGATGCTGTTTAAGAAGAACCTTTTCGAGATGGCTATTAACCTGGCCAAGAGTCAGCACCTGGACAGTGATGGATTGGCCCAGATCTTTATGCAGTACGGGGACCATCTCTACAGCAAGGGCAACCATGATGGTGCCGTCCAGCAGTATATCCGGTCAGTCTGGAGGCGCTTTAGGATGTAGCTCTGAATGCAGAGCCAGGCAGCCGGACAGGCTCAAACCTGTGCTTGGGGGAAGGGAATGGACTCCACTACGAACTTTCCTTTTTTTCTGCAGAAACTGTGATGCCTTGATTGAGAAGACAATATACCTTATTAGGAAGGGAGAGTATTTAGGGTCAAATATTACATGACTAGTATGCATTGAGCTAATAAATACCTATTATTTCAAAGTTTAGTTTGGCCTTTGTTAATATTCATTTTGACCTAATTCTTCCACACTTTCTTTCCTTGATATTAATTCTTGGAATTTTCTGCCCTAATAAGGGGTTTTAAGAACTTTTCTAGCTTCTTTCCCAACCTCTGTACAATTCCTGTTTTTAACCAGTTTAAGAACCAGTGCTCTGGAGGGTTGCTGTCATGTGGTCCACAGTCTAGTAGCTTCAGCATCACCTGGGACTTGGTTGGAAATGCAGGCTCTCAGGCCTCACTCCAGACCTGCTGAAACAGAGTTTGCATTTTAAGAAGATCTGCAAGTGATTCCTATGCGTGTGAAAATTTGAAAAGTACACTCATCCAGATGCTTATGATGCATGTGTCTCCCTAGAACCATTGGAAAGTTGGAGCCATCATATGTGATCCGCAAGTTTCTGGATGCCCAGCGTATCCACAACCTGACTGCCTACCTGCAGACCCTGCACCGGCAGTCCCTGGCCAATGCTGACCACACCACCCTGCTGCTCAACTGCTATACCAAACTCAAGGACAGTTTGAAGCTGGAGGAGTTCATCAAGGTGCAGGATGGTGGTGGTAGGGGTGTTCTTTGAGGCCCCTACTGAGCATGAGGTGGCTCCACGAGGGTTTGCCCTTCTTCAGCAGGTTGTAGGGGGAAGAAAGAGCTGACCTTATTTGGAGACCAGGACCCTCTCGTCTATAAAGTGGGAAGAGGAATCACCTTTCCTGCTAGTTCTCTCTTGGTCTTCCCTCTTATTTTATGATGCCAGAACTTCCCATAGCCCAGGGAAGTAGCATTGGGGTAGCCCTTTGTCCCCAGAGGAGTCCCTATAAGTAGTAGGGGCAGAGGAAGACTTTGTCTCTTAGAGACTTCCTGAGAGGCAGGATAACATAATATTTTAAAAGCAGGGACTTTATTATTATCTTAAGAATCTGGTCTTAGAATCAGATGCATGTTTACTTTCCCTTCCCTAATCACACCTCTTCTGTGAATGATTTTGTCTGATGTTCCCGGCAGACAAAGAGTGAGAGTGAAGTCCACTTTGATGTGGAGACAGCCATCAAGGTCCTTCGGCAGGCTGGCTATTATTCCCATGCCCTTTATTTGGCTGAGAACCATGCACATCATGAGTGGTACTTGAAGATCCAGCTAGAGGACATCAAGGTAGGGGAGACTCTATTTTTTAAATTTTGTGGATGTGTTTTCATCTTGTTAATCCTCACCCGAGGGCATTTTTTCCATTGATTTTTAGACAGAGTGGAAGGGAGGAAGTGGGGGAGAGAGAGAGAAAAACATCAATTGAGAGAAAGACATCGTTTGGTTGCCTTCTGAACTCGGCAAGATCGAACCTGCAACCCCAGGTACATGTCCTTGACTGGGAATCGAACCCAAGACCCTTTGGTGCCTGGACCAATACTCTAACCATTGAGCAACACCACACACTAGCCAGAGTGGTAGGGGAGACTCTTGACTCAACGTTCTTTTCTTGCCTGGCCGGGCATGGCTCAGCAGTTGAGCGTCAACCTAGGATCCAGGCGATCGGGGTTCGATTCCTGGTCAGGGCACATGCCCGGGTTGTGGGCTCTACCCCCAGTCAGGGGCGTGCAGGAGGCAGCCGATCAATGACTCTCTCATCATTGATGTTTCTGTCTTTCCCTCTCCTTTCCTCTCTCTGAAATCAATAAAGATATATATTTTTAAAAGTTCTTTTCTTTTTCTAGGACATTCTGGAATGATGACAGTATTTCCTGGTGGGTGAGACAGGAACATGCACTTACTCTGCCCTTTACCTCTCTACAGAATTATCAGGAAGCTCTTAGGTACATTGGCAAGCTGCCTTTTGAGCAGGCAGAAAGCAACATGAAACGCTATGGCAAAATCCTCATGCACCATATACCAGAGCAGATGACCCAGTTGCTGAAGGGACTTTGTACTGACTATCGGCCCAGCCTTGAAGGCCAAGGTGACAGGGAGGCAGCAGGCTGCAGGGTGAGACCTCTGGGAGAATGGCTGTCGGACAGCAGGGATCACCTTTGGGGCCTCTTAGGTACCAGCCCACTCACTCAGCCTCCTCTCTCCTCCATTGCCATCTTAGGCCAACTCAGAGGAGTTCATCCCCATCTTTGCTAACAATCCACGAGAGTTGAAAGCTTTCCTAGAGCACATGAGTGCAGTACAGCCCGACTCACCACAGGGCATCTACGACACGCTCCTTGAGCTACGACTACAGAACTGGGCCCATGAGAAGGATCCACAGGTGAGGCCTGCAAAAGCTGCAGGAGGTACTAGAGAAAAGGCAGTTCTTCCATCTTTTATGGTTGCTTTGGCTGCCTTCTGTAGACCAATAACACCTCACCATTGGCTAAGTGGTCCTCAGTAAAAAGGAAATTGGACTGAGAGGAAGAGTTAGTTAACTTGCCTTGTCCCAAGAGGCCTTGTGATTTTTTTTCCTTATGTCCAGCAGTTCTACTCTCCTCCTTCCCTAGGTCAAAGAGAAGCTTCACGCAGAGGCTATCTCCCTCCTGAAGAGTGGCCGCTTCTGTGACGTCTTTGACAAGGCCCTGGTCCTCTGCCAGATGCACGATTTCCAGGATGGGGTCCTTTACCTCTATGAGCAGGGGAAGCTGTAAGAGTTTGGGGAATTTCAGGGAAGGGGGAAGGATCCAAGTAATTTCCCAGGGACAGCCACTGAGGTGTGCCTTTCCTCGGCATTAGGTATCAGCAGATTATGCACTACCACATGCAGCATGAGCAGTACCGGCAGGTGATCGCAGTGTGCGAGCGCCATGGGGAGCAGGAACCGTCCCTGTGGGAACAGGCACTCAGCTACTTTGCCCGCAAGGAGGAGGACTGCAAAGAGTACGTGGCAGCTGTGCTCAAGCATATTGAGAACAAGAACCTCATGCCACCACTTCTAGGTACTTGGGAGGACAGGGTGGTGGCTAGGTGCCAGCTGCTGAAAATCAGGGGCTCTTAGGCAGGAGCCCTTCAACTCTGTCCAGAAGGTACTGCTTGTTCATTGTTTTGTTTCCTCCTGGACCCCAATCTCAGTGGTGCAGACCCTGGCCCACAACTCCACTGCCACTCTGTCTGTCATCCGGGACTACCTGGTCCAAAAACTGCAGAAACAAAGCCAGCAGATCGCCCAGGACGAGCTCCGGGTACGGCGGTACCGAGAGGAGACCACCCGCATCCGCCAGGAGATCCAGGAGCTCAAGGCGAGGTACTTGGCATTTGGATGTGTAGAGGGGTCCAGGGGATAACCTTGTTCGCAGGGTGTCATTAAATACTTTTCAAAGACAAAAGATTATATGGAGTGTGTTTGAGCATTTCATGCTTGAAGATCTGTTTTAATGGAGGAATTCCAAAGAAGGGTTTATTCCGTAGATTGTTGTTTACTAGGCTTTGGAACATATCAGCTAGTACAAGTACTTTTCTTTTTGTATATGCCTGACTATATTTTATATTTTCTACACACATATCTAAGTTATGTGGCTAGAAGTCATTTAGAAGTAAAAACTTCGCTTTAGACAATACAAAAAGTGGCCTGGCTGGTGTGGCTCAGTTGGTTGAGCATTATACTATTGATGTCTCTCTCTCCCTCTCCCTGCCTCTCTCTGAAATCAATAAAAACATATTAAAAATATATATATATCTATATATAAAAAGTGAATAATTTATATGTATGTATAATAGACATTAATGTCTACTCTTAAGTCTTATCTGCCCTTAACTTTTTTTTTTGCCCTTAACATTGTATAGTATTTATTGGAGAGCAACTCCATGAATATTTACTGAGCCCCTGTTATGTCCTAAGCACTGTTCATTTATTTTTTTAATCCTCACCCAAGGATATTTTTTCCATCACTTTTCAGAGAGTGGAAGGGAGAGAGAGAGAAACATCGATGTGAGAGAGACTCATTGATTGGTTTCCTCCCACACACACCCTGACTGGGCCAGGGATCGGGCCTGCAACCAAGGTACGTGCCCTTGGCCGGAATTGAACCATACCAGCTAGGGCCCGAGTACTGTTCTTAACACAAAGCCCTGCCTTCATGAAGCTTACATCGTAGAGGTAGAGAAAGACAATTAACATGTTAAGTAAGCAAAATATTATAGTATGTTAGATGGTGATAAGTTCAAAGGAGAAAATTAATTGAGGAAAGGGAGTAGGGTGAAGAGTGTGTGTGTGAGATAATTTATAAGGTTTTCGGGGAAAGGCTTCTCTGAAAGGGTCACATCTCAGTAAAGACCTGAAAGACAATTTTGTTGCAGTTTTGAAACCAAAAGAGAAAAGTGTCCCCCTGGGTTAGTTGGACTTCCTGGGAGAATACTGAGACTTACTGCAGGCCCAGCACTGTTGTTGTCTTCTGACCTTTATTAGGTGGTAAGAAGAGCAGGACTTGGATCTCTCTCCTCTTGGCTATTGGCCCTGCCCTCACTGTTTGCCACTCCTTTCTGGTCTCCCTTGCCTGTAGTCCGAAGATTTTCCAGAAGACTAAGTGCAGCATCTGTAACAGTGCCTTGGAGTTGCCCTCAGTCCACTTCCTCTGTGGACACTCCTTCCACCAACACTGCTTTGAGAGTTACTCAGAAAGTGATGCTGACTGCCCCACCTGCCTCCCTGAAAACCGGAAGGTCATGGATATGATCCGGGCCCAGGAACAGAAACGAGATCTCCATGATCAGTTCCAGCACCAGGTGGGAAAGAATGGGATAGATGAGGACCCACTCACAGAATCAGGGGAGCACTATAGTGCTTTCCTGCTCTTATTTGAGGACATGAGCACTTCAGTTCTGATTCCTGCTTCTCTCCTCTTTCCCTACAGCTCAAGTGCTCCAACGACAGCTTCTCTGTGATTGCTGACTACTTTGGCAGAGGTGTTTTCAACAAATTGACTCTGCTGACTGACCCTCCCACGGCCAGGCTGACTGGAAGCCTAGAGTCCGGGCTGCAGCGGGACCTGCTCATGCACTCCAGAAGGGGCACTTGAGCAGCCTGTGGGAGGGGTGTGATAGTGAAGGCACAGCAGCAGGGACACAGGAGGACAGAGGCAGGGCTGTTGTACAGGAGTCAGACAGACATGTCCAGGACTCCACTCTGATCTGATGCCATAGCCTTCAGGACTAAAGGGGATTTTTCCCCCCTGCCTTCTCTTTGGTCATTCCACTGTTCCTCCTGTTCACTTTTAGAGCAGTATGGATTATTCAAGACCAGTGGGGGAGGGCACCTCAGCAACCTCTGAGTCTAGACAATAGCTGCTTTATTCTCTATCCAAGAGCACCAGTCTGTGCTTGGGTCCTTGCTCCCAGAGTCTATAAATAAAATAATGATTTCAGCCCTGGCTGGTGTGGCTCAGTTGGTTGGGCGTTGTACCGTTCACCAAAAGGTTGCTGGTTCGATTCCCTGTCAGGGCACATGCCAGGGTTTCGGGCTTGTTCCCCATGAGGGGACATGCAGGAGGCAGCTGATCAGTTTCACTCTCATGTCCTTGTTTCTCTCCCTCTCACTCCCTCTCTAAAAATCATTTAAAAATCTTTTTAAAAAATAATGATTTCAGGGTTGATAAACTTACTTTGGGGACTTGCTGATGATTCTTAACTGTGTAGAATACACTTCTGTCCTATGTTCCTAGAGCTCCACTCTCCACTTCCCTTACAGAGCTCCATAAAGATCATGTTGATTGGACTTCATTTCAGTAATGGGTGGGGTCTGTGGCATCTAGTAGAGTTCAGTTTATTAAAGAACCTCTGCAAAAGATGTAATGCCTGAGCTCCAAGAGCATTTTGGACTGTGGCCCCCAAACAGTTCCTGCTCTTTAGTCTGGCTGGTCTCTGTGGCTCTTTGTTTGGACACAATATTTAAGTAGGAGGCAGATTCTGATGAGCCTTGGGCTTAAGTCTTCTGCCTTCATAATGGGTAGACTGGTGTCTTGCTCTGTTCAGTATCAGATAAACAGGGTAAAAGGGTCTTATTGAAACACATTCCGTCTTTCCAGTTGTCAGCTGAACTTGGTGCTGCTGGTGTCTGCATGTAATTTGGGTTGCATTGCTTGTCAGAAATTGCTCCTATGGGTTGTTTCATTGAAGGAAGCAACTTGGATGCTGTGGTTTGGGTAGTATTTAAAAGAGGCAGGGTACACAACCTATATTTGTAGTGTCTAAGACTACAAATGGAGGTTCAGTGGAGTTTGATTCTTCTTTTGACTTAGAAATACTCAACTTCTGTGAACCTTAGTTTCCTTCTCTGTACATTAGGGATAACATCTTTCTTTTATGGCCCTTATGAAGGCCTGTGACATGAATGGGTGTCCGTGCAGATCTTTGTATAGTGATTCGTGCATGGGTCTCCAGTACAGGTTATTAGTAACGTTAATGAGTAAAGCATTTTTTCTAACGCTCTTTTTCCATGTTTAGCACTCCCACTTCACAGTTGTTTTTAGACAAGACCTATAATCTCTGAACCTCATTTTAAAAATATAAATTGCCTACTTCAGGGTGTAGCAGAGCTAAGTTTGAACAGAGCAAAGGAAGTGCCACATGAGTTGCTCTAATTGCTTGTGCGGCAGGGAAGGAGATAAAGCTGTGAAATTCCGGATGACCAGCTTAATGAAGCACTCTCCTTGTAGGTGCTCCATCCAGCCTAGGGAGGAGCACGGTGAGTTGCTCAAGGACCCTTTACTTCCAGCGCAGCACTGTACGGTTAACACCGGCTCCTTGTCCTCTTGGGGCTAACTTTGGCTAAACGGACCATCTGAGTGGTGGTGGGAGGGGACTGCAAAGGGGAGCAGCTGGCTAATCGGGGGAGCTGCCTTAGCCACTGACCGTCGTCAGTGTTGCTGGCTCAGAACAAGGTGTAGGTGACGGTAGAAATGACTAGGCCGCAGGCCTGGGTCCCAAACCGGGAAGACGGGGCAAAGACTGCCAGCCTCGCCTCAGTCTGGCCCAGCGGGGGCGGGAGCCCAAGGCCTAGGTCTCCTCTGTCGCAACCGTTCCTAATTCCCGCCCCGAGGGAGGCGCCTCCCCTCGGAGGGCGGGCGCCGGTAGTGACCTAGGGCCCGGCCGAGCCGGCGGGCTGCAGGACGAGCTCAGGCCCCCGTGGCCCCGCGCCTGCCCGCGGCGCCTCCGGCTCCCCCGCGCCCCGGAGCCCCGCGCGGGCCCCTGCCGAGCGCTGCCATGTCCGGTAACAGCAACGCGGCCGCGTCGGCGGTGAGTCCTGAGCAAGTGACGCTCGCAACTCGGGTTTCCGGACCAGTGGTGCAATGATTGGCTTACAGGTTGCCGCCATCTATCGTCCATTGGTCCCAACCACTATCCGTCTTCCCCGTCCCGCCCCCGCCCGAATAGCTTTTAAAGGGCCAGGCGCCGAGTTGTCCTTTGGAAGTAAGGAGATCAGCAGGGGGCGGGCGGGGTTGAGAATGGAGGGGCTGTCTGGAGCGGAGGGGTCCCCGTTCCTGCGCGGATCTGGGTGGGATTCCTCCACGGCTGGCATCCACGGCTCTAGGTTTAGTTGACCCAGCCCAGGAAAGTTCGTGTGCAGAACACGGGGTGCGGTTCCCGGGATCCTTTCACACGAGGCGGGGCCGCCATCTTGGGAAGGCGTCCCCCCTGCAGAGGGGACGGCGCGCCCCGTCTCCCAGCGGTACCCAAAGGCCTTGGCGTGCAGCGTCTCCCCTTTTTCCGTTTTAGCGGCCACCTAGCCCCAGCCTGCTCGAAAAACCTCAGCTGACAGCGCGGCCACTGCCCCGGGGGGCGCCGGCGCTTCCTCCCCCCGCCCCCCTCGGAGCTCCGGCCGGGCGCGGAGGCGAACCCCGAGCGTGCGGGCCGCCCCCGAGATAAAGAGGCGGCGGCGCTTATCTCCCCGCCCAGCCTGCCGGCGAGGGGGTGCTCGGCCGTTGCAGACGTGCCCGAGCACTGGACTGCGGGTGGGAAGCCCTCTGCCCACTATTGGCCGTGCACCCTGGACAAGCCGCTTCACCCTCGGAGCCGGCCGACACGGCCCCAAAGGTGCCTGCCCTGGCTACCCGATAGGTGGCTATGAAGATTAAACGGTAGCTCCAGCGTATACATGCTAAATAAAGAAGTTGTAGTGGAACAATTTGACTTAAATATGCTCTGCAGCGTCCATGAAATTAAGGGATTGTTGGGACCTAGCAGGACCTTACAGTCCTTTCTGTTGTCTCCCTGTGGCCCAGAATTTTAGTGGCCATGTGTAGCATTACAGTCCTAGCCTAATTTGCTCAGGTCCCCGAGGGTTTATTTTTTAGAGAAGTGGTAGCAATGGAAAAGACGAATCCAAGAGCAACCAGCTATCACCTCCTCAGATGCCTGCCTGGCAAAAGAGCTCCATGGGATAAAGGTCGCAGAACAGGGAAGTTGAAAGTATCTGCACTGGCTACTGTCAGATCTAGAAAGAAATAGGACCTCACATTGAAGAACCCAGTTCTACTTGCTTGGCACTGAACACCTTTGTCCTGGAAGGAGAAAGAGTTTTTTGAGTTCTTGGTTTGATTTTTGGTGTCCCAATATTTCCTTGTTGGTGAAACCAGAGGCAGCAGCCTAAGTGAGTGCCTCTTAGTCTTAAAGAACATCAAAGGCAGAAGATACTTGGGTCCAAACCTCTTCATTTTATAGATAAACAGTAAGTACTGATGGGATGATGTGCTCAAGGTCACCCAGCCAAGAGGCTGAGCAGGACTGTACATCAGATCCATTGACCCCAGTCCTTTATGTATCATTCCTACTGGATTAGGGGATTCATAGTTTGGCAGCTTTCGCTAGTACTTGGATCTAGGTGGCACGGAAGTTTCCTTAAGTGCCTGCTCTGTTGTGGATGCTGAACTTGTCCTCAGTGACTCAGCATCTAAGTTCCCCTGTGTGGCCCCAGCTGCCCTGCCGCTGCCTGCTGCAGGCGCCACCCTCTCTGTGGCCAGGCTGATGGTTCCTTATCTCTTTACCCACCTGGCTATGTGCAGCACTCCCACTGCCTTGGCCAGGATGGGCTTATGAGTTACAGTGTCCTGGTTATTGCAGCAATAGCAGATCCTACTATCGTTTCTCTCTGGTCTCTGCTTCTCTGGGACTGTGAGGAGGGCAGAAGGTACTGAGGAAAGTAAAGGGACAAGTCTTGGGATATTTCCGTATTCCAGGGCTCAGGCGGCCACAGGCCAGGGGCTGAAATTCCTTTCTTCCAAGCCAGTGATTCTGTTTCTTGGACAAGGTGTTAAAGAATACGGGGAACAGAGGGGACTGTGACCTGGGGAATTTTATTTTTTTTTGCAGGAGGAAAACAGCCCAAAGATGAGAGTGATTCGAGTGGGTACTCGCAAGAGCCAGGTGAGTGCGAGTACTAGGTGGAGGTTTGTTGGAAGAGTTCTGTGCTCACAGTATTATAAGTTGGGGTGGGGGGTGGGGGGGCTGAGGGTTAGTTCCCAGCAGCTTGGGGATGGAGGAAATGGGGTGGCTGGGTGTTAAGTTTTATGCAGAATGGCAGATTACATTCTGTGGAAAGAGAGTTCCTGGGCTAGGGAGGTTGTTAGTGTGCAGAGGACTCCCAGACCAGACCCCTCTTCTTCCTAGGTGGGCATTCAACCCCCTTTCTGAATTCCAGTCCCTTCAGGGTTGTCCTGAGCCTATGAGCATCTGAGCCCAGGGCCGTGGCCAGGGAGGGAAAGGACTAATCCAAATTTCTGCCCCCAGCTGGCTCGCATACAGACGGACAGTGTGGTGGCAATGCTGAAAGCCTTAAACCCAGGCCTGCAGTTTGAAATCAGTGAGTTTTCCAGACAGGAATGAAAGTTAATGGGAAGCTCTTACCCACCCTGGAAGCGAGAGCACAGTGTTTCTGGCTTCATAGCCTGGCCTGTTGCCCCCAAGAACTCGTGGCTGTTCCCAGTTTGAAGGGCCCTCTCCTCTTCTACCTGGGCTAGCCGGTATTTAAGGTCTTCTGCTTTGGGTCTTTTTATGAGGGTGTCTGCTCTTGCTAGATCGTACATTCCCAGAGGGTTGGGACTGGGGCTTATGTGCCTCAGTGTCCACCTTGAATCTTAGACTAATGCCGGGTTTAGTAGGGGCTCAATAAATGCTGATCAATGGGTGATTGACTCTCTCCTCAGTTGCTATGTCCACCACAGGGGACAAGATTCTTGATACTGCACTCTCTAAGGTAACACCGCCCCCCAGTCCTTGTCCCCTTCCTCTTTCCTTACCCCGAGAAATTCACCCACATGCTTTCTTGTGTGGCAGATTGGAGAGAAGAGCCTATTTACCAAGGAGCTGGAACACGCATTGGAGAAGAATGAGTGAGTGACAGGAGAGTGGCCCAGCCTCCTGCTAGGACCCCAGTGGCATCAGACCCCTAGGTATCAGCGAGGCTGGGCTGAGACCCTTGGAGAGGCTCAAGGAGGAGTTATGTGTGTTTTTTAGGCATCAGAAAAGGAGAGCGTCCTGGTTCTGAGCCATCCGGCTGTCTGGAGTGCAAGAATGAGTGGGAGAGGGGTAGGGTAGGAGAGTGGGGAGAAAGGGAGCAGGTCTCAGGGTCCTGAGGTCTCTAAGAGGCCTGCTTCTAGAATTGCTCCTGGCTCTGCCACTGAAATAGAGGCAGAGGTAGGTAGAGAAGAGGTGGAGGCCTGCTGCCCGACCCCTTCTCCTTGTCCCCTATCCCATCTCTCTAGAGTGGACCTGGTTGTTCACTCCCTGAAGGACCTGCCCACTGTGCTTCCTCCAGGCTTCACCATTGGAGCCATATGCAAGTAAGTGGCCTCTGAGTCGGCCGGGGCTGGGGAGGGGTGGGAGTAGGCAGCAAATTAACCTTGGCTTTTCCCTTTAGGACTTCACCCTCTGCCTCTAGGGTTTTCTCCCCTGCCCCGAGGAGTATTAAACATGGTAGAAAAGCTCAGAAAATGCCAGTTAGTTGGTTATCAAGAGAAACGAAGTGATCTGAGCTGAGAACTCTGATTCTGTGACCCTCTCTCCACCCCTAGGCGAGAAAACCCCTATGATGCTGTTGTCTTTCACCCAAAATTTGTTGGGAAGACTCTAGAAACCTTGCCAGAGAAGAGGTGAGTGGGGCCTGGATAGGTGGAGTATGCACAGAAGATGGAGGGTTGGAAGGAAGAGGAATGGAACAGTGCCTGCCTAGGGTTAAATCTCCTTTTAAACCCTCTCTCTGAGCAGCGTGGTGGGAACCAGCTCCCTGCGGAGAGCAGCCCAGCTGCAGAGAAAGTTCCCACATCTGGAGTTCAAGAGTATTGTATCCTTTTAGAGAGGACAGCAGCTAGCAACCAGGTGGAAGAGGAGGTCCAGAGGAGCCCAGTCCTGAAAGTGGAAGGGACTTCCAGAAGTAGACCATGGGGGCCGTGGGTTGTCTGTCTTCCCATTCATCCACTCATCCATCCAACCACTCATAATCCTTTCCTATTTTCTCAGCCCTAGACAAGTGCTTGGCACTGGGGATAATGATGAGCAAGGTCAGCATTGTCCCTGCTCATATAGAGTTTACATTTTGGTTTGGGAGACAAACAGGCATTAATAATACAGAGTGATCCTGAATAGTGATTACTATGGGGGCGTGAAAGGGAGTATGGAGAGTATTTCCACTTTTATTTTCCGTATTGTTTTGATTTTTACAACGAACATGTATGTTTTAAAAAACTAAAATAGTATGTGCTCCAATGTGCAAAGTAAGGAATTCTCTGGCAGCTTCTAACTAGAACATCTAAACACAGACTTCGGGGTCAAGGAAGGTTTCTGAGAGATCTTTGTAACCTTGGGCAATTTATTTAACCTACCATTTTCCTCATCTGTAAAATGTAGATAGTAAAACCTACCTCATAGAGTTTCTGTGAAAATTAAATGAGTTGACATAGGTACATAGCACTTTAGAATAGTATCTGGCATGTAGTATGAGGTATTAGCTGTTCCCATTAAGCTAAGAACCAAAAATGAGAGGTTAGCCAGTTAGAAAGTTTCAGGCAGAGGACAAGGCTTATGGTCCTTAGCATCTCTCCACAGCGGGGAAACCTCAACACACGGCTTCAGAAGCTGGACGAGCTGCGGGAGTTCAGTGCCATCATCTTAGCCGCGGCTGGCCTGCAGCGCATGGGCTGGCAGAACCGAGTGGGGCAGGTAGGGGCTATCCCTATTCCCTCCCCAGTTAATCTTTGTCCCCTTCCTGCCTATCTGCTATTTCGGACACCTTGTCTCTAACACTATAAGCTGAAAACAAGTCCCGGGCTGGAAAGATTGGCAATCAGAGGCCAGACTTCTTTTGCCTGTACATGCTTTCTCTGTGATAGGGAAGCCCTATATCACTGTCCTGTGCCTTTAGTTACCCCCATCTCCATGCTTCTGCTCCCACAGATTCTGCACCCTGAGGAATGCATGTATGCTGTGGGTCAGGTATGCTTGGCCAAGGAGCTGATTGTACAACCTTCTGCATCTGCTTCCCCTAGCATAAAAGTTCCTAGGAAGGGGCCTTGGGACGCTACTCTACCAAAAGGCCTTGGGGAGCACGTGGAAGTGGGCTGGTTCCTATCCTTAGCTCCATTGGTTGGGAAAAGATTGGGCCTGATGTTCTTCCATCAGGGGGCCCTGGGTGTGGAAGTCCGAGCAAAGGACCAGGACATCTTGGATCTGGTGGGTGTGTTGCATGATCCCGAGACTCTGCTTTGCTGCATTGCCGAACGGGCCTTCCTGAAGCACCTGGTAGGCCATGTGTTCCACATGTGGAATGCTGGGGCAGGAGCTGGAAAGGGTAGTGGGGAGATTCCTCAAATTGATGCTCTGTATTTAGTGGTAACTCATTCTCGAATGTTGTGTATGAAGAGGACTGGGGCCCTAGCCGCCTTTTCAGTTATGCCCTCACAGATCTATGGATTTCTGAGGACTCTGGTCACAGGGTAGTTAAGGGTCTTTGGAGCTCACAGGAAGAACTTCTTACTGCAGGAAGGAGGCTGCAGCGTACCAGTAGCAGTGCACACAGCTATTAAGGATGGACAAGTAAGCAGGGAAGACAGGTGGAGGGAAGGAAGGACTGTGGCATTTCTCCCTGTGCATCCCAAATTGCCAGCAAGAAGAGCCCAGGTTTCTAAGCAGTTTCCTCTCAGGATATATATACTTAGACAACTGCTTTCTTTCCCAGCTGTACCTGACTGGAGGAGTCTGGAGTCTGGATGGCTCAGATAGCATGCAAGAGACCATGCAGGCCACTATCCATGTCCCTGCCCAGGTACCAAGGCGAGGGTGAGGGTAAGAAGTCTGCCTCATCTCTCCTTTTGTGCTCACCAATTCCAATCTTTTTCCCTCATCCAGCATGAAGATGGCCCTGAAGATGATCCACAGCTAGTGGGCATTACTGCCCAGAACATTCCACGAGTAGCCCAGCTGGCTGCCGAGAACCTGGGCATCAGCTTGGCCAACTTGTTGCTGAACAAAGGAGCCAAGAACATCTTGGACATTGCACGGCAGCTTAATGATGCCCACTAACTGGTCTATGGGGCACAGGTGCCTGGGTTGCTACTGTCCAGTGCCTGCATCCCAGCCCTCAGTGCCCCATTCTTGTTGCTAACTGGATTGCCGCAGTCCAGGGGGTTGAACTGCAGGGTCAACTTCCAGGGGCTGCCTTGTCTGCTCAGTAGGTGGGGCTTCATCTCTACTGAGTCCAAGCCTTTGAGTGTAACCAACCTTACTAATAAACCAGCTCTGCAGGTGTCTTTTGTTTTGGTGGAGTTGCAGGAAAGGACAAACACAAAACCCTTTATTCCTTCAGAGGCTGGGAACTCTGTCCAAAGCTCTTCTGAACCCTCGTTTCTGCCTCAATAGTTCTCATTTCACCTCAAAACAATAACTTATGTCCCAGGGACACCCAAGAGCAAGCTATAATCTTAAAATCCTGTACTTTGCTCTCTCCTGTTAACCAGTCTTCTAACTGGTAGTCCTCCCACTACAGTACCCTCAGGAGAACAGAGGGATCTAAGTCATCCATCCTACAACACTTTGAGGCAAAATGAAAACAGGACACGTTTTAAAAAAATCCTTTAATAAACAAAATCAGTCCATCTGAAACTTCCCAATACCTAAGGTACTACTCCTGGGTAGGGTAGCTGCTCAATTCCAGTTCGGAAGCCTGCGGAGGCTGGGCCCAGGCGGGGATCACCGGATTGTGCTGGTACCTAGCTCGGGGCTGCGGGGAGCGGGGAGGCCTGGCTGTTCGTCCGCCCCGCGGGAACGCCGGGACCCGGCCTCGCAGCACAGCCCGTGGGCGCCCGGCGCCGGGAGGCTGCACGTCCCGGTCTGTCCCCGCCGCTCCGCACAGGCCTGGAACGAAGATGGAGGGAGCGATGGGGAAGGCCTGGGGTCTGGCCGCAGAGGGGACGCCCGGACTAATTTAAGGACCGAAGTCTCCTCCACCAAAGCCTGGAAGGAAGTCAACAGCCATGTGTGAGGGGGCGACTAAGCACCGAGCTGGAGAAGCTGAGGGGCTCCGCCGGCGACTCACCTTCCGGGGCCGCGGCCGCTCCCCTCAGCCTACGTCAGCGCAGCGGGCCCGGCCTTCCAGAAGGTGCCGCAGCCCGTCCACCCCCAGAGGGCAGGGCGGCTGGGCCACAGCTCCGGCCGCGACTCGGGCCGGCCGCGAGGCCTCCGCGGTGGCTCCGGGCCGGAGAAGGGGAGCGGGCCGCGAGCCCGCGCAGGGAGGGCGGCCGGCCGGCCGGCGGCGGCGGCGCGGGGAGGGGGCAGCCGACCTCCGTGGCTCAGCTCTTTCCGTGAGGGCTGTGGTGGCCCTTAAAAGGGCCTTTGTGGTGGCGCGGGGAGGGCCGGGCTGCCGGGCGCAGCGCCCTCAGTACTCCTGAGAGGCCTGGCTGGCCTTCTTGCCGCCCGCGGGCGCCTTCGGGCCCACGGAGGCACTGGTCTTCTTGGGCAGCAGCACGGCCTGGATGTTGGGCAGGACGCCTCCCTGCGCGATCGTCACGCCGCCCAGCAGCTTGTTGAGCTCCTCGTCGTTGCGGATGGCCAGCTGCAGGTGGCGCGGGATGATGCGCGTCTTCTTGTTGTCGCGGGCCGCGTTGCCCGCCAGCTCCAGGATCTCGGCCGTCAGGTACTCCAGCACGGCCGCCAGGTACACGGGCGCGCCGGCGCCCACCCTCTCGGCGTAGTGGCCCTTCCGCAGCAGCCGGTGAACGCGGCCCACTGGGAACTGGAGGCCGGCGCGCGACGAGCGCGACTTGGCTTTGGCGCGCGCCTTGCCTCCAGTCTTGCCGCGGCCGGACATTCTGCGTGAGGTAGACGAGCGGTGAGAAGCAGCGAGGAGAGGCCGACACTCAGCCGTCCGCCGCAGTCCAACTACTGCCGCGAACGCCCAGGGGCCGTCCTTATAAGCCTCCAGGGCACACCTCTGCGCCCCCCTGATTGGTTCTTTTCGGTAAAGGCGCCTCTGATTGGTAGCAGTTTAGCCTTCGGTGACGCGTCTCAGCTGAAGGAGCGCGACAGCCGATTGGTCGAATTTGAAAACCTTTTGCCCGGGGAAAATGGCGAGGAGCAGTGGCTGCTCACGGCCAACTACTGCCTCGCGTAGCCAATCCGCGGAAAGCGCGCGAGATTTAAACGCCACAGCGGGAGACCAAAACCGGAAGACAGAGAGGGTGGAGTCTAAAGCCACCTCCAGAGCCCTTGGGAAAAGTGTGGGGCCTTGGGTTTTTACAGGAAAAGGATGAGCACTGTAAGTACCTCTGCCACCCCTTCCAGCTGTCACTTCCTCCTCCCTCCTCCTATCCAACAAAGGGAGAGTGAAAAAGGAAAGAAACGAGAGCCCGTGCAAGTTCCGATCCCATACCCGAGAGCAGACAGCTCCAATCCATGGCCCTTCATGCCACCTGACATATCACGATTTCAGTATTTATTCAACATGTTCTGTCTGGTCTGTTTTTTCTGCTCACAATCTTGCTAGAAGGGGCCTGGTATACTGGGGGGTAAAGGATGGGGCAGAGAGAGGCACCTTCTTGGAGGAAGTGCCTCCACCAACCCTCCCAATTTACCCTAAAATGCCCATATCGGAAACACACCTACAGGAACAAGAAAAAGACATTTTATTGTTACCACTGGGAGCACCTGTGTCCCCAATCCCCACAGTCCCATCTCCTTTTACTAATTAGAATCCTTAATTTATAGTCTAATGTGAAGTCATCTTCAAGCCTGTGTCCCTATCACCAGCCAGGGTTCTATTCACAGGCCCAACATATTCCTTGAAAGAGTTGTGGAAAACATAACAGCTGCAGTTTCCCACCTTAGGGGGCTGCAAAGACAAGATGGATTGGGAGAGTGGCAAGTTGAAGAAAACTACAGGCAAAGTCCAGTCAATAGTCATTGGAGGGCAAGAAAGGCCCACTATTATTGAATCACAGGGGAAGGAAATGCTAAGGAGAATGAAGGGTGGGAGGGGCCTGGCTGAGAGGCAATCTTGGTCTAGAACGAGGTTGGCCTGAGTCAGGAACCCTGGGGACTGTGAAGTAAAGGGCAATGATCAGGGAACTCAGACATCATAGAAGAGTCGGACAAGCTGGTATCGAATGGAGAAGGTGAGAGCACTGCCCAGGATCTGCAAGGAAAAATGGACTACAGTAAAAACCATGGAAAAAGGGAGACAAGGAGGTGTAAACCCCATCCCCAACCACACCTGTAGCAGCAGCAGGAGCAGCGTGAGGTTTCTCTCATGCATGGGCCCGAAGACTTTAAGTAGCAAGTTGATAAGGGTCATGTTGTTACACTCGGTGAAGGCACCATCCTCATTCTCACACTGGCGCACTGTCACTAGCTGGAGACTCTCTGCTACCTGGAAAGGCCAGAGGTGGAGAGAACTTCAGCTAATACTTATGCTTATTAAATGGGGACCTGCTTAATGCTCCCAAACTCCCCTTGGATCTAATGTAGGCCTAGGTTCCTCATTCCCTGAATTCAGGATGATGGCCTAAAGCCTTAAATCCTTGTTCCTGTTACAATATGTGTTTTTTTAAAAACTGGTTTTAGAGAGAGAGGAAGGGAGGGGGGGAGGGGACATAAATGTAAGAAACTTCCATCAGCTGCCTCCCACACACACCCTGACTGGGGATCAAGCCCACAACCTGGGCACCTGACTGGGAATCAAACTGGCGACCCTTTGGTACACAGGACGGCACTCAACCAACTGAGCCACACCAGCCAGGGCCCCTGTTACCTTTAGAATAAAGGTGCCCAAGAAAGAGAGGCTATTGGTCTTGAACTTGGAATAGCTCATCTCCAGTTTGCCTGTGTTGGTATTAAGTCTGCAGGGGGAAGAGAGCTTTATGTAACTGGGGCACTACTTAAAGTGTGGTTATTTAATAGGAAGAGCACTGAATGTGGAGTCAAACAACTTATCCATTTCTGGCTCTGTTACTTACTACTGTGATCAGAGCTACAGGGAACATTACATGAGATTATGTAAGTAAATGTGCTCTATAATTTATAAAATGCTAACCACATGGAAACAGTCAGCCCACCTTTGGGGCCACTCCCTTTGCACAGCATATGTATAAGGCTGGCTTTATACATTTGCTCCCAAGCAATAAAGCTATGATGTCCCTTCCAAGCCCCAAAGCAACTACCTGGGCACACGGTGGCGAGGGCAGGGGATGATATGCAGGAGCTGAGGCAGTGAGTAGAGAAAGTTGAACACCTGGGGCATGAAGAAGAGTAGCATGGTCTTGCTGAAGTGTCCCAAGATGCCCACCACGGCAAAGGTCATGCCAGCAAAGTAACAGAAGGTATCTCCCACAAACACCCGTGATGGGTACCTGTGTGGGGGAGAGGATCTGAGCCAGTGGCAAGAGGCATTATCAATCTTTTCTCTCATATCACACACCCTGGGCACTGGGCTAGAACTGACCCTAGTTCTGACTCAAAGACTCCATCCAGCTCTCTCAGCAACTCTCCAGACCCAAGGCCCTGAATTCATCTATTCCAGGAGCTTCACAGCACTTGTCCCCAACCACTGCTGAGTACAGAGCAATTTATGAACACTACCAATTGAAGACCCAGAAAATATTCAATACAGGTATGCACAAGTTTAGCCTCTCCATCAGGAGGTAGGTCATGATCAGGACCACACTTGCTACATGTTAAAACAGTTGTCCCTCCATCTACAGGCCTACTTACCAGTTATGATAGAGCAATCCCAAGGTGGTGAAAAAAAAGGGTATCATGAAGTAGAGGGAAAAGACATGATCATCTCTACAGTCACCTTTGGAAGCAGGGGAAAAAGAAAGAAGGAAAAAGTGATAGCGACTCCTCTGTATACTGTTTTCGCCTGCTTCTAAGTTATGTCCCAAGCTTTATTGTCCACCTCTCACAAGTCACATTCAAGAACTCACTACCCTGCCCGGTCGGGTGTGGCTCAGCGGTTGAGTGTCGACCTAGGATCCAGGCGATCCGCGTTTGATTCCCGGTCAGGGCACATGCCAGGGTTGCGGGCTTGATCCCCAGTCAGGGGCGTGCAGGAGGCAGCCGATCAATGACTCTCTCATCATTGATGTTTCCATCTCTCTCTCTCCCTCTCCTTTCTTCTCTCTGAGATCAATAAAGATATATTTATTTTTTAAAAACCCTTACTACCCCTTTTATGTCACCCAGGCAATTCTCAACACTCCAGCTCTTTCATGAACCCTTCCTAAACTTATTGTCTTAAATTGTTTCAAACCTAGGTTTGACTATGAGCTTTACTTCCTAACTGTGTAACCTTGGTCATGAAAATTTAACTTCTCTAAGCCTAGAGCTGTTACAAAGTTTAAATGAGATATTTTAAAAGTGCTTAGTTTTAAAAAAATTTTTTTAACCCTCACCTGAGGATATTTTATCCATTGCTTTTCAGAGAGTGGGAGAGAGAAACATTGATGTGAGAGAGACACATCAATTGATTGCCTCTCACATACACTGGGATCAAACCTGCAACCCAGGTACGTGCCCTTGACCAGGAATCGATCCTGCCCACGACCCTTTGGTTTGAGGACCAACACTCTTTAACCACTGGAGCACACTGGCCAGGGCAAAAAAGTGCTTAGCTTTAACAAACACTTATTGATGTTCATTGGCCAAATACCACCAGAAACAAACTTGTAATCAAAGATGGATTTACTGACTTGTAACAAGGGAGTCTTTTGGAAACCACATCCCATGGGGAACCATGGGATGCCTCAGTAAGGGGATGTTAGGAGGATTTGTTATAGGATTTTAAGTAATTCTGAGGAAGATGCAAGGAAGCAGAGTTTTGCCCTGGTCTCGGTGCTGTCAACAGGAGTAATTCTATGAGAATCTTAGTTTTTAATCTATGAAGTAGGAGGAACTGACTTAGAAGTAAGCAGCAATCACTCATGTTAGCCAGAAGAGGGGGATCTTGGTCATTTTTGTGAGATTCACAGTGTTCTTGTCTATGCTCAGACATAGTTATGGAGGGGTCTGGCCTTTGTCTTACTCTGTCATGGTCACAGAGTGATTTGGGGGTTCTATGAAATTGTTTATGTTCAATAAGAGAAGACCATGGCCTACCTATTAGTGCCAATCTAGCTATAAATGACAATGCTGCTATTTTTCTTACATTTAATAAATCTTAATTGTTATTTGCATAGTAAATACCTTCCCTTATCATCTATAGTTATTTATTTATTTTTATTGATTTGAGAGAGAAACACTGATTTGTTGTTCCACTTATTTATGCATTCTTGTATGTGCCCTGACCAGAGAACGAACCCACAACCCTGGTGTATTGGGACAATGCTCTAACCCACTGAGAGAGCGGGTCAGAACTTGAATCTTCTATAATTATTAACATATTGCTTTTTTCCTGAATTCCCCAAAGCCAGATATCAGGCAACTAACTTCCTTAAGACTCAGACTTCTCTCTCCCTACCCCCAATCCCACCTACCTTTCAGCTCCACCAGGTTGAAGATGATGATGGAAGCAGAAATGACTAGGGACTGGCCAGCCTCTAGGCCATTAATTCCTGCTAGGATATTGATGGCATTGGTACAGAACACTGCCAACAGCCCCATGTAGACATAGTACAGGATTCCTGGGGGGAGAGGACAATAAGAAAAGAAGTAGCACCGAGTACAGAATGAGGATTTAAGGATATTCTTCTGAAAGAAATGATGAGTACAAAGGGTAGGATGAAGGGCCAACAGAAAGGATCTGAGAAAACACAGCGACAAAGCAGGGACACTAGGAGAATGCGGAGCACCAGGAAGGATGCTGTTGGATATCTTATGGAGTAAGGGTGCCCTGAAGTAGAGGACATACGGGCGGTAGTAGAGGGGCTACTCACCCAAGTCCAAATGCAGGCCAAAAATCGGACGAAAGGGCTTGGGTACCACAATGGTCGTGTTGCCAAAGTTGGTGAAATAGACCATGAGGAGAGGTAGTGAGGCCGCTGTGGGCAGCAGCAGCTTATGGCGCCAGCGCAGATTCAGGACATCATCCGCAAAGCCCAGGAAAATCATGCAGCAGATGGCAAGAAGCGCACCTATCAGGGCCACAAACTGGGGGAGGCTCGGGCAAGTCACGGCTCAACCCTACTCCCACTTCACCATTCCTTTCAAGAATTCCTCTTTTCCCAAGTGCCTTAGCCCCTCTCCCCAAACCCGAATAATCCCAACGCTCAGCCCGCAGCCCCGCCTCCACTAACCCACTTACTTCGTGGTGGGGGAAGGCTTCGCACTGCTCCTCTACAAAGCAGCTCAGGAAGGGGAAAGGGATGAAGCAGAAGAGAATGATCAGGAAAACGGCGCCGCTGATCACTCCCTGGGACTCTGGGCTGTGGCCCAGCAGCACGGGGGAGGGGAAAGAGGAAAGGGGGCGTGGTCACTCACTAGTGCGCGCAGCGGTGACCGAACTTGGGGAGGGGTGCCACTCTGCTGGAGTCCCCGGTGCAGCCCAGAGTTCCCCTTCCCCCTCGCGCAGCCCTCGCCCAATGCTACCCAGCTCTGCCCCTCACCTCCCAGGCGGGCTGTCTGCTGGGTGGGCGCGGCGTCTCCGCACGCGGACGAGCACCCCAGCCCCAGCCCCTGCCCCTGCCTTGCCCACCCTTCCCCAGCCCTCGGCCTCGGCCCGGACCCGCGTGCCGCCGCTCACATCTGCTTCCGGCCGCATTTGTTCAGGTCCTGGCCACAGAGGCGCGCGGCGATGAAGTGGCCACGGAAGGCTGGGATGAGGGTGAGTGTGGCCACAAACCCCAGCAGCGAGCCGATCAAGTTCACCAGCAGCGGCAGCGGCAACTCCGGGAAGGCCCACATGGTGACCGACCAGAGGCCCGCTCCGCCGCCGCCTCAGCGAAGACGCAAGCAGCGCAGAAGCCCTGAGCCCCGGCGGGGAGGAGAGCGGCTCCCCAGAGGCTGGGTGTTCCCACACCAGCCAGAGCAAAACCCTACAACTCGACTCTGCCGCCCTCCCGACGCCAGCGAGCCTCTCCCAACCTCAGCTCGGCCCGGCTGCGGTTACTTATCCACTGTTTCCGCCCGGATCTTGTTTGTAGAGCAACGACCGTTGCTGAAGGTGGAGGCGGCCATTTTTAATATGGGCAGAAGAGTGGGGACAGAATTATTTCAAACTACATCTTTTATTCGAGAATTGAGTCGTCACGTGGATACTGGAAAAGCAATGAAAGACAAAAGCAGATACGTTCCTATCATATTAAAGATGTACAACCCAAAGCGGAAAAACTCCTTGCCCTGTTCCAAGATGAACGACCCCTCTATCACGCGTCTGACGCCACTTACTCTTAGCTCCACGTCAGTTTTAGCTCCGTCGGCCGCTGCGGGTCACATTTAAAGGGCCAGTATCCTGAGTTTCCTCTGGGATAGCTCTGAAGTGGGGAAGACCGCTACTGGGCGCCGAGGGCGGGGGAGGCAAGAGGGACGCGCCCGCGGAGAAGCACCTGCTCCTGTGGAAAACCTGTTCCCAATGTAGTCGGAAGCCAAGGTAAATACAACGCAGTTCCTGAAACGCAGCTACAGTTGGGAAGATGATGTAAATTCTAAAGCACAGACTGAAAAAGCCCTACTCCGTGTTTTCCTTGTCCTTGGTCTTGCTGCTTTTGCCCGGGCACCCCACCCATCCTACGCGCCCCCTCAGGGGCATTAGTTGCAACCAGCACTGCCCCCGCAGGGGCCCGGCGTGCCCTCAGGTCCTGGAGTTCGCCGGCGCCTGACCGTCGGGGGTGGCGGCGGGGTCGCGCGCCCTGCGCGAGGCCTCGGAGGGGCGGTGGGCGGTGCAGGGCGCCCGCGCCGGGGAGCGCTCCGCCCAGCCGCTTCCGCCAGGTTCCCGCGCCTCTTGCTTGGCACGTTTCCTTGCGAGGAACGGTTCACCACCGGCGTCTTCCTGGTCTTCCATCCACCCACAGCTCTGAGGTGGCCAGCGAGTTCGGAAGACGACTGGACTCGAGCGTCCGGCACTTGGTCCGCTCCTTGGGATATGAGGGGCTTGAGGAGGAAGGGTTGGGTTGGCTTTTTGGCCAAAGATAGTCCCCCTCGTCCCTCAAAACCAGGTGTGAAATGTCTCTTCTACTTGAAGGTGGCTCTAATTAACAACAAAACCCATCTATTTATAAAGCGTACTATGTATATATGAAGTAATCCCTGTAATTTACATGCTATAAGTCCATCAAATTTTCAGGGCTTCCTATCCGTCTGGTACCGCTTTCCTGTGCGTGCGCCCACTCGCGCTCCTCTGTCCTCGGGCCGGAAGCTCCCTGGAGGAAAGTTTTCTGTCCCATAGGCTGCCCCGGGGGCCCGAGGGCACACAGACGTCTGTATCCGAGGCGTCTCCACTCACCATGCGCCTGGGCCCGAAAGGGGGCAGGGCAATAGGGGCACATGGATAGAGCCTTTAGTTGTGATCAAAGGAGGTGATAGGCGCGTGAGGAAGAACAGCATCTCCAAAGATTTCGGCAAGTGGCAGGAGTGGGACAGCCTCCGAGGCAGGCAAAGCGAGAGGCCGGGCGCGGGTGGAGGGAGGAGCTCCGGGAGCCCCGAGGCGGCAGCCTTCGGCCCTCGGAGCAGGCGCCCAGTCCTCCCCGCCGGGAGAGGGCGCGCACGCGTGTTCCGAGACGAGACAGGATTCCTCATCCAGCCCACGTGTTACCCTCAGAGCTTGGATACTCGTCGTGTATCCTGAATATTTTTGTTCCCAAGACGGTAACTGCCCAGTTGATTATCAGACTAATGAGGAGAAACAAACACATAACTTCGCCACACTTGAGATTTCCTGCCTTTCCTGGCAAGAGCTCAAAGCATTTGCTTGAAAACTGAAGCTCATCCTAGGACTCACAGATTAGGTGAGTTGTCGACGGCTTCAGCTGGTTTCTTGAGCTGAGTAGACCATGTCTGAGATGCTTATTTCCTACTGGGGAGTCCTGAGTGCCTCCAAGTGAGCAAGGCCAACCCACTATTAAGACTGATTGCCTGATAAGGCCTGTCCCGAAAATGTTTCCCAGTGCCAGGAAGCTCCGTGAGGCAGCTTTGTGTGGTTTTGTTGTTGTTTTTTAAAAATATATCTTTATTGACTTCAGAGAGAGGAGGGAGAAGTGGAGAGAGAGAGAGAAACATCAGTGATGAGAGGGTCTTTGATCGGCTGCCTCCTGCAAGCCCCAGACCAGGGATGAAGCCCCCAACCTGGGCATGTGCCCCAACTGGGAATCCAACCAGGATCTCCGGGATCCTAGGTCCACGCTCAGCTGCTGAGCCACGCCCGGCCGGGCCATGAGACAGCTTTGGATGGATAGTCTGGGGGCTATGACACCTGCGAGGCCAGATCTATGGCTTTTTGCTTTTCTTCCTGCCTACCCACCCATCAGTTTTTCAAAAGCTGCTTTTTAAAAGCAAGCCCCAGACCTCCCATTCCACTGGGATGACATGAATGAATTTTCAAAAGATGGAAACAATATAGGAATTTTTAGTGTTTACATGTATATTGGAATATTTTCTGTTAGACTTCTAAAAATTACATAGAATTTACTCATCCCTGCTATGTGAATGGGGAACTCTTAAGTACTGTGGAGACACAAAGTGATATAAGTACAGTCGTTTTTCTCAAAGAGTCTGCTTCAGCACAGTAAAGCAACTTGGCTGAATATGAGGGAAGAGAGATGAGTAAGACAGGACTCCACTCTTAAGCAGCTTCCTGGTGAGTGGGAAAAGCATACATATAAACACCCAGCTAGACCATTATGCAGAATGAAATAAGTGCTACAGGACTAAGCAACAAGAGAAAGGAAGAGTGGGAGAGCTAACAAGGGAGACTTGTGGGAGACTGAATTGTGAAGCAGTATCTGGTAGGCGAGGAGCGAGTGCTCAGTGGAGGAGTTGAGGAAGTAAATCCAAGATCTCAGAACTGAGGCCCCTGGAAGGTCAGAGGTTTCCTGCAGAAGGGTTCTTGGGGGAAGAGGGTCTTCATAGTGAAACTTTGCACCTGGACAACTTCCTGTGGAACCAACCTGCTCCTCTAGCTCTAGCTGCTCTGCCCACTAATAGCTTCCTCCTGCATTCCTAGGTTCTGGCCCTGAATTCTCTCCTCCCTTCATTTCATGTCTTCTCCTCCCCTCAAGATTATAAACCCACACTCTAGGAATCCTCTGCTCTTTTTAGAGTTAAACGATGATGCATGGGGCAGGCCCACAGCAAGGTTACAGTGAAATTCAGGGATGTTCCAGCTTCCCCACCACCCACCACCTCCTCTGGCTTAGGCACCTTGTTGCTGACCTGCCAGGTTCCGCCTAGTTCTGCAACTCTACACTTTAAAGAGCAAACTTACTCCCAAGTGCTCATTCCTCAGGCTACCAACTGGATTTAGGTGATATTTAATACTTTCCCTGTTTACTTCTCTAAGGAAGGCACTGTGTACCAAAGTCCTTACAATGTGTATGTAGAGAAGGACCTCTTGGGGAATGGAGTTTCCTTTGAATCCTTTTGTAGGATTTTCCTTCCCCTGCCTCCAGAAAGCAATGAAAAACCCTTGTCCTGTAGGGATGGAATCCACTCCCATAAATCTAGGAAAAGGTGTACCTGTAACACAATTTGTGGGTGCTTGTTGGAATATTAGATATTTGGATGGCAGGGTCCTCTAGGTAAATCTATTTATAGTCCAGTGCTACCTTGCCAGCTCCCTGCTCATTACCACTCCCTCCACACATGCTCCTTAGGCAGGAGCTGTTACTATGGAAATAAATTATTTTTAAAAAACAAGCAGCCCCAGGCTTGAGAAATATCTCCTGAACAAGCCCGCAGCAGCAGGAGGTTAATAGGGTGTTCCCCTGTTCCAGCTCCAAGGGGGAGAGGACTGGGGGTGGTAGAGGGGGGATATTCCGTGTTCTGTTCGCAGCCTCCGCCAGGTTGGGTCCTGCGCTCTCCGTGGTCGGTGTCGGCCGGGCCTCTGCCAAGTTCTTCTCTCTAGGGCGGCGCTCCGCACCTACATACCCGGCGTCTAACTTCGGCCAGGAAACGGGAACCGAGAAGCTGCTGAGCCTGGGGGTGTTGGGAGAAGGGGCAGATGCTGCCCACAGGGGTCACCTTCTTCACCCCACAGGCGCCCAAACCACAGAGACCTAAGCGAGGGGAGAGCGGAGGCGGCGTCTCAGGTGAGCGCGGCGCTCTCGGTGAGCTCGGGAAGGCGGAGTACCCCGATTCCAGATGGGGCGGGGTGGCCAAAGATCCCGCCTATTTTCAACCCCGGAACCACCTCCGCTCCCGATCGTCCTCCCGCCCTCCTCCCGAGCCTCTGCACCGCGCTCCGCAAGCCCCGCCCGCGCGGGTGCGGCTCCTTTAAGGGCGGGTGGGGGCGGGGCGGGGCCGAGTTGTCAGTGTCGGCGCCGTGCGCGCAGCCCCGGAGCCCGCGCGCCCCCCGAGTCTGCGGGCGAGTCTCCGGCGGGGTCCGGGGGGCCCGCGCCGCGGGCGGGAGGAGTCCGGCGCGGGCCGGCGACGACCCCGAGTCGGGCTGCGGGACGAGGAGCGACCCGACCGCGGAGAGAGGGACCCCGGCGTCGCCCCCCAGGATCTCCTCCGAGTGACACCGGCGCCCGCTGGCCCCGGGCCCCAGCCCCGGAGAGCTCCGAGCCCGCTCGCCCGGCCCGGGGGAGCCCGCGCCCCGCGCCCCGCGCCCCGCCTGGGCCATGCTCCCCCGGCGCCGCGGCTGAGCCCGCGCTGGGGCCGGGGCCGGGGCGCGGCGCGGAGCATGGATCCGGGCTGGGGGCGGCGGGACGTGGGCTGGGCGGCCCTGCTGGTCCTGTTCGCTGCCTCGCTGCTCACGGTGCTCGGCTGGCTGCTGCAGTACGCGCGGGGCTTGTGTCCCGCGCGCGCCGCCGGCGCCCGGAGCCCGGGACCCGCGCCGGCCGGCCCCCCGCGGGAGCTGGGCGTGTGGCGCTCGCTGCTGCGGCTGCGGGCCGCGCGGGCCGGCGCCCCGGGGGAGCCAGGCGTCCGCGGCCTCCTGGCGTCGCTTTTCGCCTTCAAGTCTTTCCGGGAGAACTGGCAGCGGGCTTGGGTGCGAGCGCTCAACGAGCAGGCCTGCAGGGACGGGGTGAGTTGGCCGGGCCCGGCGGCCCCTCCCGCAGCCGTTCCTTTCGGGGAGGCACTGCTGGCTCACACCGGGAGGGGGGGGCCACCTGGGGCGCCCCGCGGCCGCTCCTCCTTTCTGGGGTCACAGAAAAGGGCGCAGGTGAGGCTGGAGGTTGTAGCAACCCGGCTGTGCCCCAAAGTCGCTGTTGGTGCGGTCCGGCTGCGAGCCCTGCCCAAGTTGCTGTTCTCCTGGCAACGCTAACCCCTGCGCCTCTGGGCGCTGCCGTCTCGTCCGCGCGCCGGCTGGGGGCGTGAGGCGGTGGGGGTGGAGATACGAGGGTAGGAGCGAGACAGGTGCACCTTCCTAAGGAATTTGCCTCCTTCTCCTGCCACCACCACACTCAGCTGACATTTCCAGTCCCAAGCCCCTGGTGTGATCAGGCAGATTCCGAAGGAGCCTGAATTACCCCCTCACCCCCACCCCTCAATGAACTGCTACAGCCTCGCATCTTTTTGCACGCTGATGTGCTGAGGGAAAGGTGTTTGGGTGGAGAGCAGATCGACAACCCACATTCTTCCCTGTATGAGCCTGGAGCTGCCCTGGAGAGCCGGCCGCAGACCAGCCTAGCCTACTTCCTCCCTTTGCACCACCGGCATTTGACTCCCAGGAGGTGGGGCAGGAAGCTTGGTCATGAGACTGAGAGGTGGGGTGGGAGGTAGAGGTCTCCCTCTCATGGGCCCCTACCCATCCTGGCCCAGTAATTTCTCCTTGCTCTCACATCCATCAGGCCCCTCGCTCAGAGGGTTCTCCATTTCCAGCCACCACTAGTGGGAGGGCTTTATTAGTTCTCCAGATGCCTGGAAACAGAAGTGGCCACACAAGAAGTTGCCCTGTCTCCTGCCCAGCTGGCCAGCAGAAACCCAGTTAGCATCTTTCAGTCTACATCTTAAACTCATGCCTCCACCCAGCTTTCCCTGCACCTTGTCCCTTGGTCAGGAGTGACTCCCTAGGGTAGCTGACTCAGCTGGACATTGACCTGCCTTGCAGGGGGTGGGGAGATTGGGGTTCCAAGCACCCATCTCCCATGGCCTGGCCTTCAAACAAGACACCTGTAAGGGCGGAGAAATTGGCTTCCCTTGGTTTGCCCGGCAAATGAGCCCTGTGGATTTGTTTTCTCCAATCCCAAGACCCAAGGAAGAGCTGTCAGCTCAGTCTGTGCCCCCTGCTCAGTTCTTCCCATCCTGCTCTCCAGTTGGGGCTGCAGTAGGTTGCTTCTACTGCTGTGAAAGAATTAGGAAGCTCTTTCCAGGCTTAAGCTAAGCAGCTTTTTTCCTCCCTAACACCACTGTGCTGTCTGCCTTGAGGAATTAGCCAGGCCCCTGGACCCTTGAGCCCTTTGAGCTTGCTTTTCTTCCCAGTCCCTCTGGTAAAGTTCTCCAAGGCCATGCTGAGCTGTCTTCATCTCCAAGAACATGGATAGAGTCGTACTCTTGTGCATGCTCATCCTAGTTATCTGGAAGAAGGCTTGGCCTCATTTCTCCAGCTCTTGCCTTGAATCGGTGGCCTTACTGGTTTTACCCTTAGCTCAGTCATGTCTCTCTGCTCAGCTCTTATATGTAGGTGGCCGCCAACACCTTCATTACTCTTTCTATGTGTCCTTTCCTTTGGGTGAAGGGTAGAAGATGAAGAGGAAGTTGGGGGAGAAGAGGGAGGCTCCTGGTATTTCAGGAGGAATTTAGCGTCTTCTGCTCAAGGTGATCTGGTCTCAAGGTGATCTAGCTCCCCAGTCTCCCTAGCAGCTGCAGGCCCCTTGAGAGGTGGGGTTTGAGGAGAACACTTCCTATTCTAAAGCCCTGAGTCAAAGAGGGGTCAGAAGCCAGCCTGCAGCTGAGGCCTCGGCAGTGCCAGGTCCGAGCCAGCAACTGAGCAGGCCAGCCCTGCCGTGGTAGCTCCAAAGACCTGATCCTATGTCCACATTACTCCCTCAGAGCTCCATCCAAATCGCCTTTGAGGAGGTGCCCCAACTCTCACCCAGAGCCAGCATTGGTCATGTGACCTGCATAGACCAATCAGAGCACACCATGGTAAGGGTCTGATGGGCAATGCGTTCTTTAGGGTCTCAGAGGGGGCTGATTCCAAGAGTTCCCTTCAGTCCAAGGGTTCTTAACCTGAAGTTGATGAATGATTTAGAAATCCAAGGATTGGCTTCAGGAGGTCTGAGAATGCCACTAAAGTTACATGTGAAATGTAGTACATGTGTTTATATCTGCATTTTTCTGGGGAGAAGAGTCTTTAGCTTTTACATGATTTTTTTTATGGACTTGTGGCCCCAAAACAGTAATATCTTAAGGACAACTGAAGTGGGGAGGGGTCTGCTGACCCATTACAGGGCAGGGCAAAGCAGGATTGAGTATCCTTCCTCCATGCCTAACCCTCTTTGCCTCCATGCCTTGCCTGTCCCAGGTGCTGCATTGTCAGCTCTCTGCTGAGGAGGTGATGTTCCCAGTTTCTGTGACCCAACAGTCCCCCGCTGCTGTCTCCATGGAGACCTACCACATCACTCTGACACTGCCACCAACACAGGTGGAGGGGGGTGTGGGAAATAGAGTGGGACAGCAGGTGGTTCAGTTGCCTCAGCCTTTTCAGTTGGATCCCCTTCTGAGATGGAATTTGGGGAGGGAGGGTCCTGGGGAGTGGGCATAACTAGAGGACTGGGGTGAGTCAGCTCAACCCCTCTGTCCCTGTCCCCAGCTGGAAGTCAGCCTGGAGGAAATCCCTGGTGAGGGGCTTCTTGTATCCTGGGCCTTCAGGGATCGCCCAGATTTCAGCCTGACAGTGCTTCCCAAGCTGCAGGCTAGAGAGGTAAGGGAGCAGGGCTGGGGGTGGGGGGCAGGACGAGGCCGAACAAGGAGGGAGAGGCAGAGTGGGGGCCCCACCTCTCTGTTCTCTTCTCGCTGCAGAGAGGTGAGGAGCAAGTAGAGCTCTCCACTGTTAAGGAGCTGATTGAGGATGCCATAGTCAGCACCCAGCCAGCTATGATGGTCAACCTGAGGGCTTGCTCTGCCCCTGGAGGTCTGGTGAGTAGACACTCAAAGCAAATAGTTTGTGTCCTGGCTGGTGTTGCTCAGTTGGTTGAGTGTCACCCCATGCACCAAAAAGTTGCAGGTTTGATTCCTGGCCAGGGCACAGGCCCGGGTTTTGGGTTTGATCCCCAGTAGGGGGCATGCAGGGGGCAGCTGCTCAATGTTTTTTTCTCATCGATGTTTCTAACTCTCTCTCTCTCCTTCTCCCTTCCTCTCTAAAAATCAATAAAAACATATTTTAAAAAATAGTTTGCAGGCATACTGTCTCCAGGGTACTAAGTCAGAATTCTCTTTTTACCTCCTTCTGTTCTTAGGTGCCCAGTGAGAAGCCACCCGTGGTGTCCCAGGCCCAGCCAGTCATCCCCAGACCTACCCGGTTATTCCTACGGCACCTTCGAGCATCGCATCTGGGAAGCAAGCTGGAAGGTGAGAGCTAGAAGTGACTGGGGGATTGCCAAGGTTATGGTTGCAGGTTATGGAAATGGCCTCTCTTTTCCTCAGTGGCTTCCCATCTTTGATCTGAGCATCTTCTAATTTCTGTCTCCTCACAGGCACTGGGGAACTGTGCTGTGTGGCTGAGCTTGACAACCCCATGCAACAGAAGTGGACCAAGCCCACAAGGGCTGGTCCTGAGGTGGAATGGACCGAGGACCTGGCACTGTAAGGAGCGCCTCCCCTGCCCCCAGTCCTGCTCCCATGGGCAGACTGAGAATCATCCCCTTCCAGCATAGCCCCGGCATGAACCAGCTCTGTTTTCACTAAGCCTTGTTGTGTGCCCCTTTTGTGTGCCAGGCCCCAACCTAGGTCCTGGGGATACAGACATGACCAAGATAAACTCCCCACCCCTGATTTGATGTCAGTCTCAAGGCAGACAGATGTATGTAAAGAAAATGGTCTAAGTGCTCTATTCGAGGTTTGTAAAACGTGCATGGGAGCGCTTACGTGGGGAGATTGCTCCCTGCAGGGATAAGGATCAGAGTAGGCTGCATGGACGAGGCGATATTTAAACCACACCTTAGAGTAAGAGGATTTTCAGCAGGCCGTGAAGGACAAGTGTTCTTGGCAGAGGGAAGAGCTTGAGCAAAGGAGAGATGGTGGTTTGACATGGAGAGACTGGAAGGCAGGGTGAGGCAGGATCAGGGAGGGTTTGAATGCCCAGCTGAGGAGTATGGTCTCCACTCAAGCCCTGTCCTGTTCTCTTGGGAAGAGAAAGTATTTGGAAGGCAGGAATTAATCTGATTGGAGCACTTGTACCATCTTATTTATGTACATCACTCTCTGCCTCTGGCCTGTAATCAGCTCGAGGCTGGATTCCCTTTGCTAACTTTCCCCCTCCCTGCCCCTTCTTCTCTTGGCCACAGGGATCTGGGCCCCCAGAGCCGGGAGCTTGCCCTCAAAGTGTTAAGGAGCAGCAGCTGTGGAGACAGTGAGTATGAGGCAGGAAGGAGCACCTCCGGATGGGCACTGAGTGGAGCCTGATCATGGACCCAGCTCACAATGCTCCCCCTTTCCCCAGCTGAACTCCTAGGCCAGGCCACACTGCCTGTGGGCTCTCCTTCCAGACCACTGTCCCGAAGACAGGTGTGCCCACTCACCCCTGGGCCAGGAAAAGCCCTGGGACCAGCAGCCACCATGGCAGTGGAGGTGAGAAGCTGACCCCTGGGGGAAGATGGGAGGAGACAGGAGAGGGCAGTCTTTGAGGCCTTGATTATCTTTGTCTTTGTTCTTCCACTCCTTGACAGCTTCAGTATGAGGAGGGCTCCCCCCGAAACCTGGACACACCCACCTCCTCCACTCCACGCCCCAGCATCACACCTACCAAGAAGGTCGAGATGGACCGTACCATCATGCCTGACGGCACCATTGTCACCACAGTCACCACTGTCCAGTCCCGGCCTCGTGTAGATGGCAAATTAGGTAAAAAGGAGGAGCCTGAGAGCCCAGCTGTAGCGAGGGCCCCAAAATGCAGATCCATACAGGACAGGGAAAGGGCAAAGGAAAGCCCTAATTGCAGCCGCCCCTGGTTTCAACCACTTTTTCCTGATTATCTTTGTCTCTCTCACATGGTCCCTTCCGCCCTTCCATTTCCCCAACTCTTCCCCTCCCACTTCAATCCTGGGTCCACCAGCCCTTCACCTGGGACTCTTGCACTTCCACCTCCTCAGGCTCCCTCTGTCTTTTCACGGGTCTGTTCCCCTCTTTTTCCCCAGCTCCAACTGCCTAATCTTGCCTCCCTCTACCCTCAACCTTCTGGTACCCTGTGGGATCCTTCAGCACACCCAGTGGCCTCTGTGGTATTTCTTCTACTCCCAGGAGCCCTCCATGACATTTGTCCTATCTCTGGGGGTCCCATGAAATCCCCCTTCCTCCAGTGGACCCATGTGCCATCTCTGTTTTCATGGCATCTCCCACACCCTCAGTGCACACTCCCTGTGGTATCTTTCTGTCGCCTTGGCATCTTCTTAATCGCTCCTGTGACTAATCATCCCTTAGTCACCCCTGCCCTCTGAGTCACCAAGGCCTACATCTCAACAAAGATGGGGTGGGGACCACTCTAAAACACCTCCCAGCTCACTGACCCTCCCCCACCCACCAGACTCCCCCTCCCGCTCCCCGTCCAAGGTGGAGGTGACTGAGAAGACAACAACTGTGCTGAGTGAGAGCAGCGGCCCCAGCAGTACCTCCCACAGCAGCAGCCGTGAGTGGGGAGCTGGGAAGTGTGAATGTTGGCTGGTACCAGGGCCCCAAAGTAAAAAACCACTTTGGGTAAGGCACGGGAGTTCAGGTCCAAGGAGCTGGAGAGGAGTCAGGTTGTCCACCCTCTGTATCCACAGCAGGAGAGAGCCATCTTTCCAATGGCTTGGACCCTGTAGCAGAGACAGCGATTCGCCAGCTGACTGAACCCAGTGGGCGAGCAGCCAAGAAGACACCCACTAAACGTAGCACTCTCATCATCTCTGGTGTTTCCAAGGTAACGGCTCTGGGGAGAGGAGCTGGGCTAGGGAGAAAGCCCTAATGGGTCACTCTGGTCCATTAAAATGTGTCCCTTTTGCCAGGTGCCCATTGCTCAGGACGAGTTGGCCCTGTCCCTGGGCTATGCGGCATCGCTGGAGGCCTCAGTGCAGGACTGTGCAGGGAGCAGCAGCGGCCCCTCTCCACCTCCCTCAGACCTACCAGCCATGTTCCCGGGACCTCTCGAGGCTCTGTCCAGTCCCACAAGTGTCCAGGAAGCTGATGAGACAACACGTTCCGACATTTCTGAGAGGCCATCTGTGGATGATGTTGAGTCGGAAACAGGATCTACTGGTGCCCTAGAGACCCGCAGCCTCAAGGATCACAAAGGTGGGGATATATTGGCAGCCCCCCTTCTTTTATACCCAGTATCATGACCTGGGTCCTACTGGGCCCTTAGAGACATGAAAGCCTCAAGCCAGTTTGCTTTGTCCTTCCTCTCCCTAGGGATTACCAGAGGTCCCAGCCTGTCCCAGCCAAGCTAAAGCTAAAGTAGAGAGAGGAGTGTGATGCTCTGGGGCTTGGGGCCTGTGGCATCGTTTACCACTATGTTTCTTTTTCCCTGTGTCTAAGTGTGTATCTCCCTTCCTCTGTTTTCTTTTCTTCCCTTTTGTCATGTACTCTTTCCCCCCGAGTATGAGAAACCCTCCCCCAGGCTAACCCTAGGACTGTCCTAGCAGTGACACAGTTTGTGGACGGCTGTGGTACTTCTCACTTCCCCCAAACATCTTCGTTCCTCCATCAATGAGTCTATCAACCACAAATGTACTTAACTATTAATGATTTAAGCCTGCATCACTTCTTGGGATAATGAAATTCCTAACTCCAAAGCCTGCTGTGGAGGTGCCTTCCTCATTATATGGGCCTGAAGTGACCTCTGAAGTGTTCCAGATGAGCCCCTTCCTGCTCACATCCTGGAGTTGTCAACAAGTCAGTGTCAGCCAACCTTGTTGCTTCATGTCTGCCTCTGAGGACACTCTTTAGAAACACCCTCTGCTCAGCCTTTGTCTTTCCACAGTAATGAGGCCCAGTTCTCAGTCTACTCACAGAGCGGCCTGCTGGCATTCCTCTTCAGAGCAGTAGTTAGGAGTGCGCACAGAATCCCACGAGCACTCCCTTTCCCTTAGGAAGGAGAAAGGACATGTTTCGTCTCTATTTTCCTAAGGAAGCCTGGCTTCTAGGCCAGAGGCCTGGTTCTGTTCCGCATTGTTGACCCCTCCATGCTTGGTCTTTTCTCTGCTCAGCAACCCCCCACCCCCCATATCCCCTTGGTGCCTCTCTCTCTGCCTCAGCCTCCCCTCTTCCCCCGCAGTGAGTTTCCTGCGCAGTGGCACCAAGCTCATCTTTCGCCGGAGACCTCGACAGAAGGAAGCTGGTCTGAGCCAGTCACACGACGACCTCTCCAACACGATGACCACACCCAGTGTCCGAAAGAAAGCTGGCAGCTTTTCTCGCCGCCTTATTAAGCGCTTTTCCTTCAAATCCAAACCCAAGGCCAATGGCAACCCCAGCCCCCAGCTCTGAGGGCCTCCTCACCTCCTGAGCTAGGAGAGGGCAGGAGTCCTCTCAGCCCATTCCCCACATCCCTTTGGGTTCCCCTTCCTGGATACCCAGCAGCCTGGGCCAGGAAAGCCCTCTGGGTTCCAGGAAGCCCTGTCTGTCCTGGACCATGGGGCCAGTGGGAAGGGTCTTGTAGGGGGAAGCACATGAGATGAGCACCTGTTGCTGAGGACCTAAAGGAGCGGGTGGCTAGGAGTCAGAGGAGGGCTCTGTCCTGGTGTGTGGGCACTCCTCAGAACTGTTTGCCTGCTGTGGACACTGACCCCTCAGAGGAGTCCCAGGGTGCTCAGCTCCTCAGCTGATCCTTCCTCCCTTATTTATTCTCTTTTCTATTTATATGTGTGGTCCAGGGCCCTCAGTGAACAGATGTAGAGGGCGTCTCTCCCAGATGACCCTTCTTTCCTATCTCCGGAGGGTAGGCAATTCCCTTTGGGATGGGGCTCCCACACCTCCCTTAGGTCCCTTCTCTGACCAGCACCAGTGTCTCCCTCTGAGGACATTGGCAGCTCATAGAAAGTTGGGCTAGCGCCAGGATAGGGGGCAGGTACTCCCCACCCCCCTGCCTCCTCTTCTACTCCTCCCACCTTTCCCCTTTATTACATTTTTGTACTTGAGGCCTTCTCCACGAGCAGTGGCTCTGTTGGAAGGAGGGATTCAGGGGCCAGGTGGGAATCCTTCCCTGAACAGATGGACTTAGGGTCTTTATTTAAAGACTGTGTGATGACGGAGCATGAGCAGTGCCGCAGCTCGGTATGCTGGGAGATGATGATGCCACTGCTGTGTGATGGCTTGGAATTTAATTTATTAAAGTCAAATTGGAGTTTATAAACTGGACGACTGGTTATCCTTTGGAAGTCGAAGGGGCAGTGAGGCTGTGGTGTTGGTGGAGTGGGAGGATCAGAGATGGCCCAGGCTGTGAGGTGACACACATATTGGGTCTGCTCAGAAGTCCCTGCAGCGCAGAAGTGACATGTGGAAAGAGAGTGGGAGAACAGAGTCTCTGAAGGGTGAAGTTGTAGCAAAAAGGCAGGCAAATTGACAAAAAAATCATTTTGCTAGTATAGGCACCCTCATTTCCCTTTCTTGAACAAGTTGCTCCTTCCAGGATGTAACAGAGTCCGGAGCGTGGGCTCTGGATCTAGACTGCCTGGACTTGACTCCCAGCTCCATTAATTACCTTTGTGACCTTGGGCAAGTTATGTAACCTCAGAGTGCCTCAGTTTTTTCATCTGTAGAATGGGGAATGTGATAGTAGCTCTCATTTGGCTGTAGATGAGAAGTAAGTAAGTAAAGTGCTTAGCATTCTCCTGGCATATAGTCAGTGACGAAGACGGTAACTGGTGCCTCAGAAGAGATAGACTGGGACAGGGAAGTCTTTTTAAAATTTTTTAATTACAGTTTCAGGTGTACAGCATAGTAGTTAGATATTTATATGATTTATGAAGTGATGATAGTTCTAGTATCCACCTGGCACCATACATAGTTACAGTATTATTGACTGCATCCCCTAAGCTACCAATTTGTACTTCTTAATTCCTTCACCTTTTTCATTTAGCCCCCTAACCCCCTCCCTTCTGGCAACCATCAGTTTGTTCCCTGTATCTATAAATTTGTTTCTCTTTTGTGTGTTAGTTTAGTTTGTTCTTTAGATTCCACAAATAAGTGAAATCATATGATATTTGTCTTTCTCTTTCTGGCTTATTTCACTTAGTATAATTACCCTCTAGGTTCATGATGTTGTTGCAGATGGTAAGGCTTTGTTCTTTTTTACTGCCACGTAATATTCCATTGTGTGCATGTATCACATCTTCCTTACCCACTCGTCTATTGGGGGACACTTGGGTTGTTCCCATATCTTGGCTATTGTAAATAATGCTGCAATGTACATAGGGTGCATATTTCTTTTTAAGTTAGTGTTTTGAATTTCTTCAGATAAATACCCAGAAGTAGAATTGCTGAGTCATAAGGTGGTTCTATTTTACATTTTTTGAGGAGTCTCCATACTGTTTTCCATAGTAGCTGCACCAGTTTGCAATCAGGAGGGGAAATCTTACAAAGGTTTCATCATAATAAAAAAATTTTCATTCCTAAATGTGGGCTAGTTTCAGGGAGTTATAGATACTAGCAAACTCTATATCCCTGGTTCCTGTTCTCTGGGACCTCATCCAGGACTCAAAACAGGCAAGCTGCTGCAGGATGTCAGCACTGGACCAGGGATGGGAAACCTGAGTGTGCCCCAGGTACACTAGGTGACCTCAAGCAGTCCACTTCTTTCTGTACCTTAACTTCTGCCTAGATAATCAATCATTCAGGTCACTCTCAGTCTTGCCATTCTGGCTTATCTGCTTCACAGGGGGGTTGGGGCACGTGCTTTTGGGAGGCAGCATGGAATTGTTAATATTCTCCATAATCCTGTCCATACTAGTCACAGAATATGGGATACTGTATTTAGAAAGAGTGGCAGAGTGCAGATATTTGGTTAATTTGAATGTAATGATATGCTCAACTCTAGGTCATGAAAACTCAGATTTATCAAGCTGTTTCCTCTGATCTAAGGAATGCATCTCTCAGTGGTTCACAGAGGAGCAGTTTGTTTACCAATATGACAAGACAGCCAAACACACTGAGCTTGAAATTTCACAAGAAACTTGTTGGTGGGAGGGCAGGTATTCAGATTCACACTGTATTCAGCTTCCAGCGTTGAGCTGCCCAGAGCTCAATGGATCCACATATTTTATAGTGAAGTGCCTGGTCACAAAGACGGATTTAAAAGTGAGTGCGAAAGGTACACAAAGCATAACTTAATCAACTCTATCCATTTTATACCTTCAGGAGAGAGCACAGCTTTTGATGAGTATGCATTATGCTTTAAGTTTTTGTGGCAGTTTTTAAAGAACAAATCTCAGAATGTGAATTATCCAGCTGGAATTGAGGCTTATTTTCAAAAGAAGCAGATTGAGATAGAAGCAAATTATGCTAGACACTGCCTCAAATTTTGGAAATGTGTGGATCACAGAACTATCTTGAAATTTTTGCTCTGTAAAAATAGTACGAGTCTACATAGTTCTGCGGGTGAATTTTTTCTTCATGAAATTGCTAAATTAAAGCTAATAGCCATCTTCAGTGGTATAAATCTGAATTAAAATAAGTAGCATTTTGTGAAGTATTACTATAACCATGCTTTTGAATGAATAAAGTTGATAAAATATATTTTACTATTGTATTATATTTTTATTGATTTCTGAGAGAGGAAGGAAGAGGGAGAGAGAGAAACTTCAATGAGAGAGTCATTGATCAGCTGCCTCCTGCACGCCCCCTACTGGGCATGTGCCTCTAAAAAGCAATGGGGGAAAACCCAGGCATGTGCCCTGACCTCCTGGTTCATAGGTTGATGCTTAACCACTGAGCCACAGCTCAACCATTGAGCCATGCTGGCTGGGCTGTATTATATCTTATTTTTTATTTTGTTATATATATATATGTACATATCTTTATTGATTTCAGAGAGAGGAGAGGGAGAGATAGAAACATCAATGAGGAGGGAGTCATTGATCAAGCCCGCAACCCGGGCATGTGCCCTGACTGGGAATCGAACCCCGATCGCCTGGATTCCAGGTCGACGCTCAACCGCTGAGCCACGCCCGGCCGGGCTGTATTATATTTTAAAACAAGGACAAAGTTATAATTTACTGTTGTTAATAAACTTCATGTGCAAATTCCTGATTTTACTATAACTTTGCTATTTTTGTTGTTGTTAATCCTCACATGAGGATATTCCCCCCCCCCATTGCTTTTCAGAGAGTGGGAGGGAGGGAGGGAAGCGGGGTGGGGGGAGAAACATGGATGTGAGAGAGACACACATCCTCCCATGGGGGCATGGGAAGTGAACCCACAACCCAGGTACATACCCTTTACCAGGAATCAAACCTGGGACCCTTTGCTGCTCAGGCTGACACACTGATCCACACTGGTCAGGGCTGACTGCTATTTTTAATCGCATCTTTATTTTATTTATATTGAACATTTAATGTGTTTTATTACATAAATTATATAGGCTTATTTTTAGGTTAGAAAAGTATAACAATAAAATAACTATTAATCCCAATGAACATTACCTAGGTGCAGCATTTATTTAACAAGTCTGTTTTGAATCCTTGCTGAGTTCTGGCCACTGGCTAAGTGGTGGAATTACAATGGCGAAGAACACATGCCAGCCCTGCCCTCTCACTGAACTGGGTGGCGGACAAGGAAACCAGCAAATACAATACACGATAGAGCTGTAATGGGGTGCAACAGGAAAGTGATGCCAAGAATGACTTCTTGGAAAAAAGCCTATTTGTTGAGACCAGAAGAAGAATTAGCAATCAGACAAGTACATGTGTAAGGGGGAAAAATGGAAGATTGTTCCAGGCAGAGGAAATAGCAACTAGAAAGCAGGAGAGGTAAGAGGTGGCGAGCTAGGCATGGTGGAGAAACAAACAAATTTGGGGCTGCTGGCTGTGTAGCTCAGTTGGTTAGAGCATTGTCCTTATGCGCCAATGTTTCAGGTTCTATTTCCGGTCTGGGCACATGCAAGAATCAACCAATGAGCCCGGCCAGTGTTGCTCAGTGGTTGACCCAGGCACCAAGAGGTCACTGGTTCCATTACCAATCAGGGCACCTGCCTGGGTTGTGGGCTAAATTGATGTTTCTATTTCTCTATCCCTCTCCCTTCCTCTCTCTAAAAATCAATAACATTTTTTAAAAAATCAATGAATGCACAAATACGCAGAACAAATCTCTCCCCCCCAACCCACTTCCGTTCCTCTCTCTAAAATAATAACACACACACACACACACACACATAGAAAATTGGGTCTGGAGCAGGAAGTGAGGTGGAGGTTTCAAGACATGGCTGGAGAAGTATGCAGGACGCAGACGCTGAAGGGTCTAGAAAGCCTCAGTATGGTTTGGGGGTTTTGCCTAGAGGCCAACAGATGGCCTTTGCGTGTTCGAAGCAGAGTGGTGGTTTGATCACATTTGCTCTCTGTGAAGATCACTTTGAGTGCTCCATCGAGGATCCTTCGTAGCAGTGATTATCGATGTTCAACCTCTTTCATCTCATGGAACACATAAACTAATTACTACATTTCTGCGGCACACCAAAACATGTATTACATTTTTTGCTGATCTTACAAAAAAAAAAAAAAGAGATAGGTATAATTTTGATTCATCCACAGCAGACAGCTATTATTGTACCCTCACCCTAGGGTACTTTCCCACTGCTTTCCAGAGAGTGGAAAGGAGAGAGACACATGGATGCGCGGGCTGGCTGCCTCCCACGCGCGCCCACCCGGCCAGGACCGAGCCTGCGGCCGAGGCGCCGGAGCTCGGCGGCTGGAACCCGGGCTGCACGCTGTCGCGCTGGCCAAGCCCGCCGGGGCTGCGGTCATCCTTTATTTGACGACCTGAGGGGGAAAGAGTCAGTGCCCCTGACTAAATAGTCAGGCGCTGCATGTCCTAAAAACTCCCGCTGGTTTGGAAGAAAGCAGGATGCACGCGGCGGAACCAGTTGGGTCAGGGCAGACCTCGGGCTGGAAACCTTTACTTCTAGTTCACCTAAACTGGAGAGGGGCGGAGATTAAGAACGGGAATGGCTGGGAGAGACCCTGTCTAGGAAGGCAGATCCACAGGCCTTGGCAATGGGTTGCGTTGACTGGCGAGGGAGGCATCAGGACGACGGCCCGGTGGACGGCGACACCGGAGGCACACCTGCCCTCGCGGAAGTGGTCTGCAGAGGCTGGCACGGGAATACCGACATTTAACAGGTAAGATCAGGGGGGGACGGACGGAGGCATGACCGAGCTTGGGCCGAGCAGGGCCGGCCGCCCTGGGGACCCAGCCCCTCACCCCTCCTCCTCGCCGCCCCGCCCCCCGCCAGACGCGCGGAGCCGCACCTGGAGGTAGGGCCATGCGCATGTCCAGTGGGGGCCCCGCGCCGAGCCTGCGCAGTCGGGTGAACTCGGTCCTGGGGCTCCCGCCGCGCTCCGCAGGGACCCCCGCGGCGCCAGCCACGCTACCTTTCCCGGCAGCCCGCCGCCCCTCACTCCCGCCCCTTCCGTGTTTTGGTGCGCACAGTTCCGTCAGTCGCAGCGGTTATTGGCTGTTAGAGGGATACGAGAGCGGCGATTGGCTGTCGTTGGACGTCGCTCAAGTGCCCTCCCGGAAATGGTCCGAGGTGACGGCGAGCTGGAGAGACTCGGGGACCGCGGGGCGGTGAGCCTGCGCTCGGGCTCGGCGGGGCTGCGTCGGGGGCTGCGCTCGGGCGGGCCTCGGGCCAGGCTCTTCCCGCGTCGCCTCAGCCGGGCTTCCTCTTGCAGCTCGGCCACGTCGGCCGGCTTGTCGCCTGCCGCTCCCCGGGCCCCGAACCCCATTCGAACCGGCCTCTTGTTTTGTCGTCTGAGTCTTCGCTGCGCTGCGACGCGGTCGCCGCCGCGCCTTGGGCGGAAGGACTCCGGGGAGCCTGAGGGGCTGCGAGGGAGAGGTTTGCCCGCCCGGACGGTCTCGTTTTTTCCTTCCGAATTCTGCCCGTCCTAACAGGGCCAGGTACCCGCCGCTTAGGGCAGCACTTTCCGTCCTCGCCTGGCCTCTGCCCCGGTTTCCCTCATCTGGCGCTTTGTTTGGTCGTTGTCTTCACACGTCAGAGTCTTACCTCTTCGGCCAAATTGTGAGTCTTTAGGAGGTTCAGAACCTGGGTCCCTCCTTTTCTTGAGTACCATTCAGGGTTCATTCGGTGCCTTGCGTTACATATACCCTTGAGTATGCGCTGATTGCTTTTTAATATGATTCCCGATGAAAAGAAGTGGTAAGGATCCCTCGGGTTTTCCTTGTGTTGACCTTTTTTTGTAGAATTAGATCAGGCTTAGAATCGTCTCACCTACAGAAGCAAGGTAACGAATTAGCTAACATTTGTTGCGTTCTAGCGGTGTGTTATGCTAAGCATTTTGATATCTATTACGTAGTTTGGTTCATAAATAAATTCAGTGAGACAGGCATAATTACTCCCATGCTACGTGGGAAACTGAGGCATAAGTTACTTTGCCTAAAGTCACATAGCTAGTTGGAGCTTCCTAACCAGATCTGTTGAATCCATCACTCGTTGCTGAGATAAGTTTCCCATTTTACATTTAAGGAAACAGGTTTAGAGAAGCTAAGTGATTTGTCCAAAAATAAATAACTTTGGTCGTGTAGCTCCGTTGGTAGAGCGATGTGGGGATACACCAAGGTTTTGGGTTCCATCCCCAATCAGGGCACATACAAGAGTCAACCAGTGAAGGCATAAATAAGTGGACCAGCAAATCAGCGTTTCTCTCTCTGTCTCTCCCTTCCTCTCTCTCTAAAGTCAGTGCAGTAAAAAATAATAATAATAATAATGCCCTACCCGGTTTGGCTCAGTGGTTAGAGTAGCACCCTGCTGACTGAAGGGTCCCTGGGTTCAGTTCTGGTCAAGGGCAGGTGGCTCGGTTACAGGCTTGATCCCAGACCGGGTCAGGGTGCGTGTAGGAGGCAACCAATCAATGTCTCTCACATCCATTTTTCTCCCTCTCTCTATCTCCCTTCCACTCTCTCTCAAAAGCAATGGAAAAAATATCCTCGAGTGAGGATTAAAAAAAAAAAAAGTAATAAATTAAGTTTACTTAAACATTAGAAGAGCCCCCAGTAGGTATGTGCTGGCCCTGTAGTTAGAACTGAACAGGGCAAGAGGCAGGCTAAGAGCTTCTAGCATATTGGAGGAAACTGACAAAATAACTACTCAGTAAGACATGTTTTGGGTGTTGTGTATGTAGATAACATGTCTGTGGGGTGTGGGGAGGAGGGGATCAGAAAAAGAGAAGTAAGACAGATATAGGAGGAAAATGGAGCTAAACTCGGCTTTGAATTCTCTTTCCATCACTTCCTAACTTTGTGACCTTAGGTAAATTACTTAATCTTTCTGGGCCCATTTCTTCATCAGTGAAGTGGAATAATAATGGTATCTACTTCAGTAGGGTTCCTGTATTAATGAGTTTTTATACATATAATATGCTTAGAACAGTGCTTGACAGTTATTGTTATATTATTATAGGCATAGCAAAGTCATTGAGACAAAAAACTTGAGCCCAGGTCTTTTTACAGCTGGTCCGGTGTTCTCTCCACTACACAAGTTGCCTTATTGCATTCCTTGCCTTTGGAAAGAGTGGTGATCAGATAGTCACTCTGTCCATTAACTGCCCAGGGTAGAAATAAGGGTACAGAGAGAGAAAGTAAAGAAGACTAGGGGTCAGGGAAGGGGGATTCAGGGAGCTTGCTAAGTTTCAGGTCATTCTAAATATCTAGATATTCTGCTTTCTGGGCTTTACCCTCCAGTCTAACAGCAGCTATGTGTTTAGAATATTTGCTCAGCACTATGGTGGACACAGTGTAGGGACACAGGTGGATGTAAATGGTTTCTGCTCAGAAGCAGCTATATTGCCCAGTTGGGTAAATGAGAGTAGAACGCATGGAACAATCATGAGTGACCATGGGCAGCAAAAAATTGGGCTGAGGTTTTCTGGTGTCAGACCAACAAACACATGTACACCCCAGAGTGTCAAAGGTGATGGGATTCTTCTTGGGGAAGGGACAAGAGCTATAGATTAAAAAGGGGTTTCTCTGGTAAGCAGTTAGTTATAGTAGGTTCCTATACTTGTAGGCATGAAGGATTTTATGTATTTTATATTCTTTTTTTCCCCCTTCTTAGTATGTAGTAGAGGACTTTTTCAGAGGTCCACCTCTCTCAGGTAGGCCAGAGGGAGCAGTGCCTCACTCCCAGGGTCCACCATTGTGGGTGCATCGAGAATCAGCATTCTCAAGGTGGAGGTGACACTCGGGGCAGAGTCAGGGCCTCTCAGTGTCCACTCATCCCCCAGAAATTTTGCTTACAGTGTCATCCACTGCTGTTCTGTGTTTTGTTTTAATGAGGGAAACCTGTGTCTTCAAACTCTGTTCCTGGAACTGCCCACATCAGAACTGGGGTGCTGAGTTAAAAGGGCAGATTTCTAGGCTTAACCCCAGCCTTCCTGAATCCAAACTTCTAGGGGAGGGACTGGAGAACTCTGCATTTGTATGCTTTATAAAGACTGAGAACCGTTAGTTTTTGGTGTGTTTTTTTTTTAAGTGGTAAAAACAGATTTTATTCAGAAACTGCTGCAATAGGAGAAAAGAGACCTCAGTATAGAACTGGACTCAATAACAAATACAGCAAGAAAAGTGGGGATCAATGGAAGGAAAATTACTGAGAGGAAACACAGGGGATGGAGGGAAATTGTGGTAAACAGACTTAGGATTCTAGCTGTAGGCAAGCCAGGATGATCAGATATAACCGGGGGAATAAGGGAGGTGTGTGGAATTTGATCAGATATTGAGGGTGATTAGATATCAAGGGTGGGGAATTCCCTTTAAACTGATTGGGCAGGATTCTTGCCAAAACGACTAGGCAGGTCTAGCAAACTAAAGTTTAATTAAGAGAGTCTTTGTCAGTCTGTCCTCTCATTCAAGGAAAAAAGGAGACATTCTCCTTTTCTTTTATCAGTGTAAGCCGTGTCTCGGTAGATTGCCTCTTGTTCATTAAGGACCAGCTGAACCAGTGATTGAGACTTGGTAGTAAAGGGTGTTGGTTGGGTGGTGTGAGCAGTCAGGCATCTATCAGGGAAATTCACCTCCTCCAAGGAGACTGGCATTTGCTGCATTGACTAGCATCTACCTCTAGCAAGGTGATGTCACCTCTGTAGAGAGGAACTTTTTCATTAAAATTTTTCTTCACCTGTGATTTTTCCTGAGTATTTTCTACGTCATTTTGCCTCTTGCCCTTCACCTCCTCCTTCTACCATAGGCTAGTGTTCAGGGGAACAGTTCCCTGTGTATTCTTGGCGTCTTTTCTCTAGGGTCATCTTCAGTAAACATTCTTTCTCTTCTCTCCACACCTTTTTCTTCTTTTTTTTTTTTTTAAATATATCTTTATTGATTTCAGAGAGAGGAAAGGAGAGAGAGAGAGAGAGAGAGAGAGAAACATCAATGATGAGAGAGTCATTGATTGAGCCCGCAACCCGGGCATGTGCCCTGACCGGGAATCGAACCCTGATCGCCTGGATCCTAGGTCGACGCTCAACCACTGAGCCACGCCCAGCCGGGCCCTTTTTCTTGTTGCTGGGGTGCCAAAAACCTTTGGTTTTTTTATTTAGCTTTCTTCAACAGATATTTAATACATGCCTGAGTGTGCTGAATACACCTGAGATATGGTATCAACTAGACAGATATGGCCTTTCTTGTTCAAATGAAATCTGCATTTTATTTATTTATTTACTTATTTATTTTTAGTACTCAGGCAAGAGGTTTATTAAAAAGCTCATGTGCAAGAGGGAGTTATCCCCTCCCCAAGGGAAAGGAAGAATGGGCTGCCTTTTTTTTTTTTAATCTACATTTTTGTTCAGAGGATGTTAAGGGAGAGTTGGAGTAAACCACTGGATAGGTGTTAGGGGAAGGCAGATTGTATGGCATTTTGAAAGCCTGGCAGGGGATTTATGACATGGTGCAGTAAGAAATAAGGAGCTCTGGGTTTATTTGCAGGCTATGTGGGTTAGAAGGAATACGGACTTTGGAGTTAGCCCAACCTGACCTTACTACACTGCTAGTGTGTGGCTTGAGCAAACCAGTTAATCTCTCTGAGCTTCAAGTCTTTATCTATAAAGTTAAAAATAGTGCTTACCTCATAGTGTGATGAAATGAAATTAAGTGACATAATGAGACATAGAATGAGTGCGTTCTAAAATTTGTCATTTGCTAACTTGATCTGAATTTGTGAAAACTGCTACAATGTTCTCTTTAGTGTCCAATGTATAACTTGTGACTGTACAATAAACTTGAGCATAAGGTGCCAAAAAGAAAAAAAGAAATTAAATGACAATGTAAATAAAGTGCTTAGTATGGTGCTTGGCATATAGTAAGTGCAAATTTAAAAACAAATGGTTTTGGTATCCCGTTTTGAAGCTGATGATGTTCAGGAGTGGAAGGGTTAAGTTACTTGGCTAGGGTCACACAGCTAGTAGATGATGGACCAGGGAGTCTGGATTTGAACTCTTGTGCTTCTCCAGAGCCATCTCTTTGAACCTGAGCTTTGTCCTACTTCCCACAGGAATGATTCCTTGGCAGGTTGCTGAAGCTTTATGAGAAAATGCCTGTTAAAGTTCTTAGCTCAGTGCCTGGCAATTGCTAAGTAATGTTAGTTTGTGCTCTCCTTTCCCTAGAACACCAGATAGCTTCCAGGGTTTTGAGGAACTGCTACTCCATCCTGATTGAAGAAGCACAGGGTTTCTCACAGGTTACTGGAAAAACTTTTTGCCTGCTGGTTGTAGGTCGGATGCCTGCCCAGACACTTGCCCCCAGCCGCACTGGGGCATAGTCCTTGCAGCTGTGGATTTCTTGCTCCTCTAGGGTGAAGGCCATGCCGCCCCCTGGGAAAGTTCCCCGAAAGGAGAACCTGGGGCTCCAGTGTGAGTGGGGGTCCTGCTCCTTTGTGTGCTCGGCCATGGAGGAGTTCTGCGAGCACGTCACGCAGCACCTGCAGAAGCACCTGCACAGCTCAGGGGAGGAGGAGGAGGAGGAGGACCTGCTGGGTAAGGGAGCAGGATACAGGGAGGGCGCCCAGGGGAGGTGGAGCCTGGCTTTCCTCCGCAGAGGGAGAAGGCAGCCTGGGAGAGTCATGGCTTAATTTCCTAGTTGTGCTTTTGTTGTTTATAAAAACATTGTAGACTCCTTTTGAAAACTCATTCAACAAGGATTTTCAGAATGAATCTGCCATCTTCTAATCAAAAGGCAATTACAGTGCTTTTGTGAACATTCCTTTTGACATATTTCAAACAGACACATAAAAGTTTTTAGTTTATTAATCCTCTCATGAAAAATCTGCAGTCACCACAGATAAAGTCACTGAAGAACCTTTACTCCTTCTGTCGTCCAACCTCCAGTTCATGTTTTGCAGCACCAACACCGGCCTTTGCAGTCCTTGCTTTCTTCATTCTGTTCTTGTGTTCTTCTCACTGTTTTCTTTTTTAAAATATATCTTTATTGATTTCAGAGAGAGGAAGGGAGAGAGAGAAAGAGAAACATCAATGAGAGAGCTACCTCCTGCACACCCCGCATTGGGGATCGAGCCCACCACCCAGGCATGTGCGCCCTGACTGGGAACCAAACCGCGATCTCCTGGATCCGAGGTCGACGCTGAACTGCTGAGCCACGCCGGCTGGGCCTCTCACTGTTCTCTTGAGGTCTCATATAGGCCATGTCTTGTTTGTCTGTCTGGGTTCATTTTTCTTTGGGAGAACCCAAGGAATCATAAATCATGACAAAGCCAGTTTGTCTTGCCACCACCAAAATGTGTTCTGAATCCAGACACAAAGATGACACCTGGTGTGGTCTTGTACATTTGTTCTGGTTTTTCCTGAATTTCTGTCTTGGGTACTGTTGACTTCCCAGGGTGAAGAACGTCAGTGACCATTTGTTTCACTGAAGTCATCTCTTGGTCATGAACTTCCTGGTCCGGATACTTACTGTGTCATTCATGATAGCAGCTGATCTTCAAGCCTGATTTTATTTTTATATTGTACAAGCTGTTGGCAACCTGCTTTTTTCACTACCTAGTAGTGCTTCTCTCTTTGTCTTTTTTTAATGTGACCACCTGTTAGGAGTGCAGTTTACATCACGGTTCTGTACACAAAAGTTAAAAATGCTTGAAAAAATATTTGCCTTTATTAAATGTTCCCTGAGGTAGTCTATCTGACATATCTTATTATATTTCATTAAAAGAAAAAAATGTGGCTCTAGCTGGTATGACTCAGTGGTTAGAGCGTCGGCCCGCAGACTGAAGCGTCCTGGGTTCCATTCTGGCCAAGGGCACCTACCTTGATTACAGACTTGATCCCTGGCCCGCCCGCCCACCTGCCTGCCTCCCTGCCTCCCTGCCTCCCTCCCTGTCTCTCTCTGTCTCTGTCTCTCTCTGTCTCCCCCCCCCCCCCCAAAGCATGTCCTTGGGTAAGGATTTAAAAAAAAGAAAGAAAAAAATGTGGTGTGCAGTCCCCTAAATTGATTTCACCGCACCCCACTAATAGGTCACAACAGAGTTTGAAAAGTTGTTATATAGAAAGGACAGAGACGGCTCTCTTCAAATTCTGTTTGAAGTCTAGGGACTGAACTATTTAAATAATAGTTTCAAAAGTCAAATGATATTTACACAAAAGAGAAATTAGGGCATTATATTTTTAAAAGTATCTACTTTTCACAACAAGTAAATCCATAAAAGGCATTGAAAATATGGTCCTTAGAGATAGGAAAGGAATTGGAGTAGTTGATGGGCCTTCCTGGAGAAGACAGATCTTAAGCAGGATATGGGAGAAAGAACGATTTGTAGTTTGACACGAAGGAGTGGGGTTGTCCCAGTTTGGGAAGCAGTATCTTCCTCAGGGAACAGTAGAAACTCAGCCAGGGTAGTGCATGCCAGTTACATCTGCCATCTCTGAGTTCTGGCACTGGGTCTTACACACACCATCCCCTTGGCCTAGACCACACTTCTCCACCTAGTTTATAGATACTCACCTTTCAGATCTTAACACTTTGAGACATCGGTCTACCTCTGTTTATTTTGTAGTAATGCCCCACCTTCATAGTACTTTAGACTGGCTACAGTTTTATATTTATACGTGTGATTATTTGATTAATGTTTTTTCTCCCTGGCTGAAAGCTATGTAAGGACAAAGGCTGGGACGCTTTACTCGTTACATTCCCAGCACTTGGCACACGATTAGTGGTGATTACATACTGGTGTTTGCTGAATGAAATCCCGTCAGTCTGGTCAGAGTCCAGCCTCCTCACTTGCTGCTAAGTGCCCCAGGTGGAAGGAGAGCTGAGCATTAGAAAGTATCACTCTTCTTTCTAAATCCCTTTCTACAGAGGAAGAATTCTCCTGCTTATGGCAGGAGTGTGGCTTTTGTTCTCTGGACAGTTCTGCTGACCTTGTCCGCCATGTCTACTTCCACTGCTACCACACCAAGCTGAAACAGTGGGGGCTGCAGGCCCTGCAGAGCCAGGCTGACCTCAGCCCGTGCATCCTGGACTTCCACAGCCGCAACATGATTCCTGACATCCCTGACCACTTCCTGTGTCTGTGGGAGCACTGTGAGGTCAGCAGGCAGTTGCTGGTAATAGGGGTGGAAGGAAGTTGTGGATCTTAACTCAAGATGCCTTGACCGTTTCTCTGATCCCCTACATTCCTGAGGTTCCTGCTAGTATCTCCTTTATTCTTGGTAGCTCCCTTGCTCAAACATTCCCATCCCCAGCAAGTTAATTTGGGAGAGAGCCAAGAGACCCCCTTTGGACACATAAGAGTAAGAACCCCTCTACCCACCCTCAGTCCTTACCCCAAGTTGCTCCTGGCACAGAGCTCCTTCGACAATCCCGAGTGGTTCTATCGGCATGTGGAAGCGCACAGCCTGTGCTGTGAATACAAAGCTGTTGGCAAAGACAACCACGTGGTGCTGTGTGGCTGGAAAGGTAGGACCACTCCTTAACTTCTGGCTGCTAAAGAAACCCTCAGTTGCTGAGGGATTACGGCAGCTGGGGATGGGTACTGCAGGGAAAGGTTGGCTGTTGTTTGAAGAGACTTGGGGGTACCAGAGCCTACTCCCCGGGTTTATGGCTGGAGTGTGACTGGGCCTTCCTTCCCAGGATGTACCTGTACCTTCAAGGACCACTGTAAGCTTCGTGAACACCTCCGTAGCCATACCCAGGAGAAGGTGGTGGCCTGCCCCACCTGCGGGGGCATGTTTGCCAACAACACCAAGTTCTTAGATCACATCCGTCGCCAGACCTCGTTGGATCGTAAGCAATCTGAAGGGGAGTGGGTGCAGGCTGTTCCGCTTGAGGAGGCTGGGGGCATATTCCCAGGGGAGGGGCCACTGAAAGTATCTGCAACTTGGCTACATCTACCTTTAGAGCTCAGTTACCTGCCACAGTCTCTGCTGACTCAGATTTATTAGACTCTGTATTCAGGGCTGACTGTGCCCAATCAATTATCTTAGTGATCCTCACAACAACCCCATGAGGCAGGCTTCTTATCCCCCTTTTTGCAGATGAGGAAACTAAGGCACAGAGAGCTTAAAATCACTTACTTGAGACCACACAGCTAGTAAGTGTTCAAGCCGGGATTCTAATTCAGGTTCTCAATGCCAAGTCCCATGCTCTCTTTGTGATACTGTGCCCATCTGTAGTTCCCTAAACTCCCTTCTCTCTTTGGGTGGTTCCCTTCTGCCTGGGCTGGTTCCCCTCTGTGACTCCTTCTCCTCTACCTCTCCACCCCCTCCCCCACCACAGCTCACCCTTTCTTTTTACTGCCCTACCCCAGAGCAACGCTTCCAGTGCTCTCATTGTTCCAAGAGATTTGCCACTGAGAGGCTGTTGAGGGACCACATGCGTAACCATGGTGAGTAGCTGGCTACCACCAACCTCCCTGCCCACCCTCCAAGGTTCCACTGGCCCTCAAATCACAGCCTCCTCTCTCCTCCTCTCAGTGAATCACTATAAGTGCCCTCTGTGTGATATGACCTGTCCACTGCCATCCTCCCTCCGCAACCACATGCGCTTTCGCCACAGCGAGGACCGGCCCTTTAAATGCGACTGTTGTGACTACAGGTAAGAGGAACCAGGGGCAAGAAATCACAGACTTCATGTTCTAGAATCCCCTATGCCTTCCAACCCCTCCTTACCCCTCCTGGCAGCTGCAAGAATCTAATCGACCTCCGGAAGCACCTGGATACTCATAGCAAGGAGCCAGCATACAGGTGTGATTTTGAGAACTGCACCTTCAGTGCCCGAGCCCTCTGCTCTGTCAAGTCCCATTACAGAAAAGTGCATGAAGTGAGTGGGGCTGGTGGTGGGAAAGGGCTAGCAGAAGTATGGGGGGAGTCCAGGCTGAAGAGCTGACCTCCCTCTCTCCCCCCTCCCCACCAGGGTTACTCAGAGCCAAGGTACAAATGTCATGTGTGTGACAAATGCTTCACAAGGGGCAACAACCTCACCGTTCATCTTCGCAAGAAGCACCAGTTCAAGTGGCCCTCGGGGCACCCCCGTTTTCGGTATGTTGCGACTCTTCCCCCATAGATTCACACACATTTTTTCCCATGTTATTTTAACAAGTTAAAAATTTTTAATTTGATAGTGCTTTGATGTCCACCATCTCCATTTAGGCCCAAGGAACCCTGAGAATAGCAATGGGGCAAAGATTATTTTTCTGGTTTTTGAATCCACGGCACAGTTTCAAACCCAATAAATGGTGCACAAAGTCTTGCAGCCAAAACTAGAAGTAGGGCCTAATGGTCCAGATCCATAGCTGCTTGATCCCACCCTCCACAAATAATATCTCACTTTTTCCCCCTTCCTCCTTCACCCCCACCCTCTGGTTTCTACATAAAAATTCCCATTTTGAGTAATGATTCTTCCCTCTTCATATTCTGATAAAGATCTTTTTGTCTTCAACTGCCATCACTTAGAACCTCGGGGTTTCTTCCACCCCTTCTGTTTGTTCCTTACCATGCCAAGCTCCAGACCATTTCTGTAGCCCCCTGCCCATGTTTGCTGCCCTTTGTGCTCTACTTCACCAGGTACAAGGAGCATGAAGATGGCTACATGCGGCTGCAGCTAGTTCGCTATGAAAGTGTGGAGCTGACACAGCAACTGCTGCGGCAACCACAAGAAGAATCGGACCTTGGAGCATCACTGAATGAGAGTGGCCTGCAGAGCATCATTCTAGAAACAGTGCCAGGGGAGGCAGGACCCCAGGAAGAGGTGGAAGAGGAGGGCAGAGGTGGTCAGGAGACAGCCTTCTCTGCCTCTCAGGACACCTCCAGTTCCGTCATCCACATGGTGAATCAGACCAATGCTCAAGAGATTGTCTATTATGTGCTGTCCGAAGCCCCGGGAGAGCCTTCCTCCAGCCCCTGAGTCCCTCTCAGGAAGCATCATGGAAAAGCTTTGGGGAATAGCTGAGGAGCCAGAAGTTCAGATGGTATGAAGGTGGTCGAGCGTGGCCATTCCTAACCTAGGCTTGGTTTAGAGCCAGGCTGGTGGCAGTGCCCCTTTGGGCAGCCCTTGCCAATGGATGCCTTTGGAGTGGTGCTGAGAGCAGGTGTGGCCCGCTCTGGATCTGGCTTGCATCAGTCAGCAGATTCTAAGGACTTTCCTTTTCTGCCAGACCACGTTTTTGTGGGGATCCTGAGGAATTTGGATTCTTTGAGGAGGACACCTGGTTGTGTATGTTCTTGTAGAGGGAGCTAGTATCATACTCAACCATGACTTGCAGACTTGCTGGAACAGTGATTAAAATCCTTAGTCAACTTGCATGCATTCCTATTTTTAGGGTTTCTCAGGCCCAGGGATGACATGTAACTAGTCCCCACAGTCCCTTTCATCACAACCAGCTGAGGCGTTGTGAACCAGGCAGCCATTGCCCTCAAAAGGGTTCCTCCTACAACCCCAGGAGTGCCCTGTCATCCTCGGGGATTGGGCTGGGGGCACTGAGTGTTGTAGGACTTGTTTTTAGTAATAAATGCTCCTGCTGCTACTCCTTTCTTCTTCCTGGTGTTTGGCAGCAGTTAACTAGGTAATGAGATGCAGCCTCACAGAAGAGGAGCTGAATAATCAGGCTTGTTCCCCTTTTAGTGGCTGGGGTTTGTTTTCTGTGTTTAATGTGTCTTGTTTCCAGCTCTCCTCCCCCTGCTCTTATGAAACCTCCATTTCTTCTTAGCCATCCCATCTCCCTGGAGGTCCCAGGCATAGGCCATGAGTTGATAATAGCAGCACTCTAGAATGGATGAATGGGGCTAACCAGGAAGATACCACAGCAGACCCTCTGAGTTCTGATTAGAACCCATTACCTCTGGGGTAGGCAGTTCTTTCTCTGTGGGACTGTGGGACAGGGAAGGAAGCTGGTGTGGAGGATGGGTTTGGAGGCCGTAGGGACTGGTAGGTGCTCGGAGTCCAGGAACTAAGGTAGAACATTGTGAGAGTACATTTTCCTGGGGAAAGGGTCTGGTTTTCATTAAATCCCAGAGGTTGAAACCCCCTGAAGTAAGAATTAGGCCTGCCCAGCCACTTTACAGTAATCTATGTCCATTCTTAGTATCTCCTGCTCTGGAGAGATCAAGAAAATATTATATTATCTGGGGTCTTGGATGGGCAGGGAGCTGCCCAAAAAGGGTTTCTGGGTCTTTTTTAAAAGACCAAATTTAATTCTTATTATAAAGACTGTGTATTGCTGAAGGAAATAGGAAAGAAGAATCTTCATTAATTCCATCAGCCATCCACTGAATTCCTCCTATAGTGCAGGCACTGGGACAGGTGCTAAGGATACAGATGACTAAAACCCAGGACCTGCCCTGGAGGGACTTGCAGTACAGAGGCAAGGAAAGATCTAAGTCAGTGAAATGATAGAAGCCTGTCAGGGTTCATTTAAAAGGCTCCAAGTAGGAGTAGACAGTATTATTTGGGCAAGGGATCAGGCAAGGCTTCATCAAGGAAATGATTAGAGCTACCATTACAAAGAGGTGGACAAGTTATTCCAAGTGGAAGAAAAGTCTGTAAACAAAGCTAAAGAGGTACTTTATGGTGTGTGGCACAGAGGGCCACAGGCCGTGGAGAGACAAGACAGAAAGGAAGGCAGGACCACCCAAAAGGACCATATAAAGTTTTAGAGTGGTGATTCTGGTACTGATGGTTGCTGGAATTCAGACAAGAAATAACAAAGGCTTTAAAGCTGTAGCAGTGTTCATGTCCACTTTGCCTCTACAAGAGCTCCTTCATGAAATGGCAATGTGGAAGAGAGAGAACACAGGAATTAAAAATTTCCACAAGCAAGCGCTGGCCAGGTAGCTCCGTTAGAGCATCATCTGGATACACCGAGGTTGCGGGGTTCCATCCTCAGTCAGGGCACATGCAAGAGTCAACCAGTGATGCATAAATAAGTGGAACAGCAAGTTGATACGCTCTCTCTCCTTTCTAAAATCAATCAATAAAAAATATTTTTTAAAACCCACAAGCAAAGGCACTACATTTCGAGGTTTTAGTATCCTGTACTAAGTTTGCCTCCACACCCTGTCCATCCACAAAATAAGTGTTATCCCTGTTCTCCCATCAGGACTTCTTTGGGTTAAGCAGTACCCTCAGTTTCTTCTATGCTTCCTCATGTCTTATAATTTGGGGTTGCCTCCTCTGGGCCTGTGGTTTTGGTAGTTACATCATGCTCCCAATTTATTGCGAAGCACTGTCCCCTGGAACCCCAAAGTTTTGTTTTTTACATTTTGCCATTGCCCAATCCATGTTCCCTCACTTTGTGTGTATGTAGCTGTTACTTTGTACCTAATAGCAGGCCCTCGTGTTTGTCCCTATTAAATTTTGCCTTGTTCGACTTGATTGACAGCTGTCTCCAAGTGGTAGGTGAAGAGGTTGAATAGAACAGGGTCCAAAAGACCCCACATGCAAGTCATTAGAGATTTTCCTCCTGACCAGAACCAGATGAAGATTTTGAAGGCTAAATCCTTAAAAGACTGTAGTGCCCCATTCTCCATATATAATTCAAAAATGGAAATATGAAACATACAGGGAGTCAAACATGATTACACTTTCAAAAATATGCGTATGTATATAAAAATATGGTCTTCATTTTTTTGCTTTTAATTTTGTTGCATTTGTTTTGCTTGTGTTCTAAGCATTGGCTTGGGCTGCCCCTTGAGTAATCCAGCATTACTGATGCCATCTGTCCCGTGGTAGAGCAGTGCCTTCAGGATTAAGCCGGCACCCTATGAAGAGGGCCTTCCCTCCCAGTGTTACCCGTCACACCCACACCAAATCTACCTGGACCGTGAGACCCTGGCCCACTACCAGGAGGTTCCAGCTTTCCAGGAGAGGGGTCCTGGGCTCAGCATGCGTGGACTAGATAACACTGGGCCAAGAGTGAGGATTATCACTTATCAAGAGGAAGGATATTAGAAGCTGGTGGTGGGTGGGAACAGACACCTGGGGGGAGGAGGGTAACACCAATTTGACAGCCTTAGTTTAGTGTTTCATTGGGAGTCAGCCATGAGATCAGACATCTAAAGAGTGCAGAGACACCCTGTCTCACTGTTCCTCAAAGGAGTGGGAGTAGAGAGAATGCTGGTTTTTTCTGACTTGAGGCAAGTCCACAACCTCAGAAGAGCACAGAATTGCTGAGTGGGTATAAAAGATCAATGGTTCTCCGAAATGAGAAAAGGGAGGAATGGGCATGGGGAACAGAATCATGACCTAGTGAGTAGGTGCTCAGTGAATGGTAAGTAAATGAGTGGATTTTGCTCAAGATCTGGAGTCTGCCCTAGCCAGTTGGGCTCAGTGGTTAGAGCGTCTGCCTGGGTACTGAAGGGTCCCGGGTTCGATTTTGGCCAAGGGCATGCAACCAATCAATGTGTGTCTTGCATCAATGTCTGTCTCCCACCTTTCAGTCTCTGGAAAAAAAAAAAGCAATGGGGTCAAAACCCCCTGGAATCACATGGTGTATTTATGAACGAGGAGCATACCCATTTCATACGTACTACAGTAGCAGAGGGAGTTGAGGCTGACAGAAGGCTGAGGGAGAGTGTGAAAACTTGTTCATGCCAAGTAGAGGAGGGAGGACGGGTGGGGTGGGTGAGGGTTTCATTTACAGGAGGTGTGAAGGAAGTATGAGGCATGGGGTGGGGGTGCCTGCTGGTTTCTATTTCCTTATAAAGTTGAAATTAAGGCTATTGAGGGCTAATTTATTGGATTAAGGACATTTATAAGAAGTGTCTGGTTTTGCCCTGGCCGGGTAGCTCAGTTGATTGGAGTGTTGTCCCCATCAGGGCATAAAGAAGAATCAACCAGTGATGCATAAGTAAGTGGAACAGCAAACTGATGTTTCTCCCCCGCCCTCTAAAATCAATAATAGTAAAAAAGAATTGTCAAATTTTTAAAGTGCCAATAGATACAGGAGTGAGCTAAGTCACCTGACAGCCCAGCTGAGGTTGAAGAGCAACATCAGGCACAGTGAGACACTTTTGTAGCAAATACCAGCACCCCTGGAGCAAAGCAGAAGACAGACCACTGGGTTGGTCCACAGCCATGGCCTGACAGCCAGAACATGGATTACTTAGGGCCAAGGAGAGGGTAATTGGAGCAGCTGGAGAAGGATCCTGAGATCCAAGCTGGACAGGAGGCCTTGCAAGCCTGGAAGACAGTAGTTAGAATCAAAGCACCTAAAGTTCCAGCGAGATTTCTGAAGATGAGAGGGCAGACGGAAAAGGTGGTGGTCAGAAAGGTGACATTTTAAAAAGGGAGTCCACAGTATGTCCACAGGGCAGTGGACTGCTGAGTGGAGAGGGGTCACTGGAGTAGAAGAGACCAAGGGAAATAAGGCATTTTACTATTTTATTATTTTTTTAAATCTTCACTTGAGGACATTTTTTCCATTGCTTTTCAGAGAGAGTGGAAGGGGGAGAGAGAAACATCGATGTGAGAGACACATCGATTGATTTCCTCCCACATGCACCCCAATCAGGGCTGGGGATTGAACCTGCAACCGAGGTATATGTGTGCCCTTGGCCGGAATCGAACCTGGGACCCTTCCGCCCACGGGCCAATGCTCTAACCACTAAGCCAAATGGGCCAGGGCGAAATAAGCATTTTAAACACCTACCAGCAAAGGCCTTCCTGGCCCACCACCCTCCAGTGGAGTGGGCCCTGTATCAGGAGGAGAACAGGTCCCAGAACAAAGCTGGGTGGGCATCTGGTCTGAGGCTCGTTCCATGCAAAGCATATAGACAGAGTTTGGTGGGAATTCAGATTCTAGGGGAAAGAAGGCAGCAAGTTAAGACTGGGAGGACAGTGTGTGGGTTCCCAAGGAAAAAGACTAGCGCAGAGAACCTTGGCATTCTGCAGCTTTGGAGAACCTCTCGCTTGCTGCTTTTTTCTTTTCTTTTTTCTTTTTACATATATATCTATTGATTTCAGAAAGAGGACGGGAGAAGGAGAGAGAGAAACATCAATGGTGAGAGAGTCATTGATCGGCTGCCTCCTGCATACCCGCTGCTGGGGATTGAGCCTGCAACCTGGGCATGTGCCCTGACCGGGAATCGAACCCTGATCGCTTGGATCCCGGGTCCACACTCAACCACTGAGCCGTGCCCGGCCAGGCTCACTTGCTTCCTATTAAAAGAAAATAGCACTAGCCCTGGCTGGTGTGGCTCAGTTGGTTGGGTGTTGCCCTAGGCACCAAGAGGTTGCCAATTTGATTCCTGATAGGGGACATCCCTGAAAATGAATAAAAAGTCTTTAAAAAAGTTTTTTTTAAAGAAAGGAAATGGCACTATATAGCAGGAGATAGATAAATATTACACTTTAAAATATATACTTTGTTATTGCTTGATTTTGTTATATATATTCTTATAATTGTAAAACAATATCGATTTTTAAAAAGCAACGGCGGGGACTCTGACCAGCAGGTGCTCCAGGCCTGTGCGCAGCTCGCTGCCCGCCTGGCGAGGGACGGGGCTCCCCAGGCTGCTCCTCCGCGCCTCCTTCCCTCCCAGTCCTGGCTGCATTTCTCCAAATGGCCAGCAGAGGGCCTTTCCATTGGCAAAGACACTGACACCGTTGGGTCCAAAGACTGTCACAGTGGGCAAGGCAGGCGTGGTGGGTGAGGGACCTGGGGTGACAGAAGCGGAATTGGATCAGTTCCAAAGCCCCCAGTCCATTTCTTTTCCAGCTCCCATGGGACCCTACCACCTTCCTTTTCCTTAGGTCCATAAACCTTACCACTGCTGCTTCCACAAATTCCGGCCCAGAGCTGACTGCATCTGTTAGATTAGCTCCTGGTACTAAGCTAAGATGGGAATTTTCTGCTTCTGTCTTGCTCCCTTAAGCCAGTTATCATCAACCCTGACCTGTCTGAGTCTATGGAGCCTGATCCCCTCCAGCCTCTGTCTTGATGGTTGAAGGGGAGGGTCTGGGGTGGGAACTGGGGAGGGTCCTAGAGAAAGGAGAGGATTAATCTTAAGGAATGGAAGAGGTTTATTTGGGGAAAAGGCCCATCTGGGAATTGAGGGGAAGTGGTAGAAAATGGTTTTGTTCTGGGGATGATGAAGTCCAGACTGAAGAACGAAGGTTCTCTGGAGCAATTCTGGAGCATTGTGGCCCCGGGCTACAGCGTCAGTGTCACCCGGGGTATTAGACATGCAAATTCTCTGGCCCCGCCCCACACCTACTGAATCAGCAACTCTGGGAGTAGAGTCCAGCAATCTGTGTTTTAACAAGCCCTCCAGATGATTCTGATGTGTGCTAAAGTTTGAGAATTATTGCTCTTGAATTACAAGGTCTTTTCTAGGAGTTAGAGGTGTGTGTTCTGGGGAATCAAAGGTCCATCCTGGGGGATATGTTGTGGGAGTGGGGGGGTATCCCTCAGAATAGGGAGGGTCTGTCCTTGTGGACCTTTAGAAGGTTGAAAAGGTTTTGTATCCTAGTATGAGAAGAGGTCAGTTCAGGTGAGCAGAGGTGAATCCGCTTTCTAAAATGGGAAGGCGACAATATTAGGGAATGAGGAGGTCTGACGCAGTAGGTAAAGCCATGATTTAGAATCACTAAGACTTGAATTTGGATCCCTGGATCCATCATACTAGCTGGGTGACATCATACTTTTACTTAACATTTCTGAGCCTCAGTTTCCTTATCTGAAACCTGGGAAGAAAATACCTCATAAAGTCATGAGGATTGGTTATAGCATTGAGTCAACGTATCTGTTGAGTGTGTTTTCTGTGTACAAGTTCTGGAAATAGGAGGAGATACAGACCTAGCCCTTTTCTCAGAGATCGTATCTCTATGCCAGGTACCAGGCATACAGTAGGCATTCAGTAGTTTCCCCTCCTTTGCCAAGGAAATGGGAGATTCTTCTGGGGGAAAAGAAATGATCCTGAACCATAGTAAGTCTAAAGAGTAAGGATGTATGATCTACTCTTTAGAATTAAAAAATAATTTATTGGTAAATATTTGTACTTTAACTTCATAAAAACCTTTTGAGGCAGATATGCAGGTTTTAAAAATCATTCTCATTATACAGATGAGGCTCAAAGAGGTGGAAATATTTGTTTAAGGGTATAGAACTAGCCCTGGCTGGGTACTTAGTTGGTTAGAGCATCATCTTGATACACCAAAAATGGGTTCAATCCTTGGTCAGGCACATACAACAATCGACCAGTGAATGCGTAAATAAGTGGAACAGCAAATCGATGTTTCTCTCTCTCTCTCATTCTCTCTCTGTCTCCTCCTTCCTCTCTCTCTAAAATCAATAACAATAAAAAAAAGGGTGCTTGGTTGTAAAGACATCTGAACCCTACTTTGGTTCTTTATACTCACCAGGTACAAATTACTAGTATGTTTTATAAGCCACAGATACCCTACATAGTCTATCTGCTATAATCTTGTTCTGCTGGTTTGTTCCTTGTAAATATTAAAATGAATCCCCCCCCCAAAAAAAGGTGGAGGTAAAGTGGGGATAAATGATGATGGAAGGAGACTTGACTTGGGGTGGTGAACACACAGCCCAATATACAGATGATGTATTGTTGAATTGTATACCTGAAACCTGTATAATTTTAACCAGTGTCTGTCCAATAATTTTTTAAAAAAATATATCTTTATTGATTTCAGAGAGAGGAAGGGAGACAGAGAGACAGAGATAGAAACATCAATGATGAGAGAGTCATTGATCAAGCCCGCAACCTGGGCATGTGCCCTGACCAGGAATCGAACCCCGATCACCTGGATCGTAGATCGATGCTCAACCACTGAGCCACGCCCTGCTGGGCCCAATAAAATTTTTAAAAGGGGTATAGAACTAGTAAGTGATAGTGCCAAGGTTAGAATGCAAATCTTGTGTCTCCAAATTCAGGATATGGGGAGAGGATGTGTTAGGGAATGTGAAGAGTGGTTCCAGGGAAGTGAGAGACCTTTACTGGGTGCATGGCAGGGGTTCTCACCCAGGAAATGGGAGATTCATCTAGGGTCATGGTTCTCAACTTTGCCTACCCAGTGGGACAGCTGGGGAACTATTAAAAATACTAAAGCCTTACCTGGCTGGCGTGGCTCAGTGGTTGAGCATCCAACTGTGATCCAGGAGATAGCAGTTTGATTCCCAGTCAGGGCACATGCCTGGGTGTGGGTTCAATCCCCAGGAGGCAGCGGATCAATGACTCTCTCATCATTGATGTTTCTCTCTCTCTTTCCCTCTCTCTTCCTCTCTGAAATCAATAAAAACATATTTAAAAAAATACTAAAGCCTTGAAACCACCTTAGAGATCGAAATTAACTTGTTTGGAGTGTTAGCCAGACACCTTTCAAAGCTCCCTCACTTGAAGCTCTCAGTCAAGGCTGAGGACCGCTGCTCTGGGGCATGAGGTGTGAACCCCGCGTTGTGAAAGCTGACAGAAGACTTGGAAATGTTGGTTTCTGAAGAAGGCGAAGCCTGTCCTGAGGAATGGGGGATAGTGTGTTCCTGATAAAGGGGAGGAAATTTTCCTGAGAATGGTAAAATTGCATGCCAGGGAATGGGGTGGGGTCATTCAGATAAGGAGGTCATCTTGGGAGAATGAAGAGTCTGTCTAGAAAGCGAAGGGAAACAGGGACTTGGGAGCAGGGTCTGAGAGGCCCCCTGGAAGCACGAGTAAAGCGAGGACGTCAGAGTTCAAGCCCTGATCTGCTCCCAAATGGATGTGCCCCTGGGGGCCACTGCTTAACCTTCCTATGCTTCAGTTTCTTGATCTCTGGATACCTGCCTCGAAAGGATTTTGTGAGGATTAAATTAGGTAATGTCCATAGCAGCTGCTCAATAAATGCAACCGCTGGGGTGCTGCAGTGGAGCACTGCAGGTGTGCGTGGGGAGAAACTTCGCTCTCGGGTTTCTTTTGGCTGGTCTATCAAAGAGACATGAGGCAATTCAGCAAGAGACAATGACCAGTTAATTACTCACGTATGTATGGGAACCCCACATACATGAGAGTCAGAGACCCCCACATGCACGAGAGGTTCAGAAGCAGAGGGGAAAGCGTGGTATACATGACGTTCTGAGCCCCCACGGGGTAAGACTCCTTGGGGACTTCAAAGGGTCACTGCAGGGTGATGAGAGATGTGTGGTAATTAGACGTTTGTCTTGCCCTGTAGATAAGTAGAAAAAGGCCATCTCTGATCATCTCTTACGGTAGGAAACCCCTGCTCCAGATTCCTCCAGGCAGTCAAGGGTGCGGGGTGCGCTCCTGAGCAGGCCGGCCGGTTGCGCGCGGCCGTCTCGGGGTGACTTCTGGGCTCGGGCAGAGGTCAACCGGAGAGTCACGGGAGCGCGGGTCCTGAGGAGTGGCGGCGAGGTGGGGCGTGGGGGGCGGCCCAAAGCCCACCTGAACCGCGCAGTTACCAGGGGGAACCCGGGGATGCCCCGCAGGGCCGGGGGCGGGCGGGGAGCCCCGGCAGCGCGCCGCGTCCCCTCCGTCTCCGCCGCGCGCTCACCCCCGACGGCGGGCGGGGCGGGCGGGGGCCAGAGGAGTTGCCTGAGAAAGCAGCGGGGCAGGGAGGCCCTGAGGGCCCGGGCGCCTGTCTCAGGGTCGGGGGTGCGGGAGAGGCCGCACCTGAGACGGGAGGGGCCCGGCGGTGCCCTGAGCCCCGCGCCTGCCCGCCCCCCGCCCTGTTTCGAAGGCCCGGGCTCCCCCGAGGGCGCGGCTCCCGCGTCGGGCCGGCGGCTGGGTCCCGGTTCAGCCGCGGAGCCGCCCGAGACGGCCGCCTCCCCGCGCCCCCCGCGCCCCCCGCGCCCCCTCGGAGGCGGGCGGAGGCGGGTGTCCAGGGCTTTTTCGCCTGGTTTGGGGGTTCCCCGGGGGAAAGCCTGAGCTCCGGGGCCGGAACTCAGGGGGACTGCGGGAGGGCGCGGGGTGCGGGCCGGCCGACGGCGTCGCGATCCCGCGAGTGTGGAGTCCGCGCTCCACCCGCCCCGCCCTCGCCTGGTCGAATCCAGGGACCGTCCCGCCGCTGACCTCGGCGCTCCCCCCTCGGCCCCAGGTCGGCCCTCGGCCGCGGGTCCCGGGTCCGCGTCTGCTCCGCCCGCGTCGTCGGCGCGGCGGCCTCCCCGCACCCTCGCCCCGCGCGCCGCGGCGGGCGGGCCCTTTAAGAGCAGGTACCGCGGCCCGCAGCGGGCACCGGGCGCGGAGGCCCAGCCGGGACCGAGCGCGCAGCCCGGCGGGAGGCGCCCCGCCCCGCCCGCCCCGCCCGCCGCTCCGGGACCCCAGGCGGGCCCCCGCCGCCCGCTCCGCTCCGCTCCCGCGCCGCCCGGGCAGGCGGGCCCGAGTCTCCATCCCGGCCCGCGGGTCTCCATCCCGGCCGCGGGAGGCGGAGCGCCTCGGCCGCGCGGCCCGGGCGCCTCAAGGTGACTAGGCCGGCGGGAGGGGGCGGGGAGCCCGCCGCGCGGGGCTCCAGTCGGCGGGGCGCGGGGCCGAGTCCGGGGCGCCTGTCTTGGGGGAGCGCCCGGGGCGCCGGCAGGAGGGCGGGCCGGGGCGCCGCGCCCCAGGGTGGGGAGCCCGAGCCGCGGCTCCCAGCGCCTTCCCCGGCCCACCCCGCTCGCCGCCGCCCCTCCTCCCGCCTCGCGACCGGCCCCCTCCGGGCTGCGGGCCTGGGGCGCGGAGGCCGCGGGCGAGGGCTTCGCGGGCCGGGCGGGGCCCCGATCCCGGGGAGAGGCCGCGCGGAGCGGCGATGCGCGGGGGGCGCGGCGCGGGGGCGCGCGGGGCCGGGGCGGTGGGAAGCGGGCGCCCTGCCGGGGGAGGAGGCGGGGACTGGGAGCGGCGGCGGGACCGAGGGGCCTCGCGCGGGGCTCGGGGTCGGCCCCGGCTGAGCGGCGCCCACCCCGCAGGCGGCGGCGCGATGGCGGAGAAGGCGCTGCAGGCCGTGGGCCGTGGGCTCGGACCCGGGGCTGTGGCGGCGGCCATGGCTCCGGAGGACGCGGCGGAGCCCCCCGTGCTGACCACGCACCTGAAGAAGGTGGAGAACCACATCACCGAAGCCCAGCGCTTCTCCCACCTGCCCAAGCGCTCGGCCGTGGACATCGAGTTCGTGGAGCTGTCCTACTCCGTGCGCGAGGGGCCCTGCTGGCGGCGGCGCGGTAGGCGGCGGGCGGGCGCGGCCCCCGGGGCCGCCTGCCGGGGCGCGGGGGACCTGGGTGCCCCTGTCCTGCAGACCCTGCACCCGTGGGCCCCGTGGGGACACCAGACCCTCAGCCCTCGCGGCGCTGAGGTGCGGGGCCTGGGCTCCCCCGCCCGGGAGCCTGCGGGACGCTGGGTCGGACAGGCGGCCGCGGCTTTCCTAGTGTCACTGCTCGGGAAACTGAGGCCCAGGGAAGCTGAGTGACCTGACATGTCACATAGCGAGCAGGCGCTGGGGCTGGGGCCAGAAGCTGGGTTTCACAACCCTCCATGCATTTTTCTGCCAATGTAAGAATGTCCAAACCTATAGAAAAAAAAATCTATGAGTTTACTTAAACTGAGGACCTGCCCAGAAGCAAGATCTCAACAGACAGAAAATGCTCCATGCTTCTGAGGACCCGAGAACCTTTAGGATCAAAGGACAGAGAGCAAAAGGAAGGTTGCATGAAATCTGTTGGTGGTAGATTAGGCAGGTGGAAGAGCCCAACTGGGAAGTCTCTGGAATTTAACATTTGCAATAAATGGAAATGGCAACAAGATAACGATGAGGACTGGGAGCAGGGCCCCTGTAGAGGGCGATTACACCTTGGGGGCCTGGAAAAGAGGGTTATTCTGGCTTTTATTTCTAAGGTGTGTTATCCTAGGATGCTCAAGAACAATGGACGGGGCTCACTGGGGGGAAATTCAAGAACTGCCCAGTTAGGAATTTAGCATCAGATCACCCTGTGAAGTTACTTTTAGTGACTGAGCTTGCCAGGCCTGCCATGTGATCCCCTCAGCTTGTCAGATTTACTACACAGCCCCTCTTTCGTTCGGTGTTTTTTCTCTCCCTTAACTTCCCTTTTACAGCATTTTCATCTCCTCTTTTCCCCCGTCAGGACATTTGGGTAAGGTCTGGGGATCTGAGTTCCGCTGAACCACGACCATCCCCCGCAGCTGCCCTGGACCACTTGGCCTAGGAATAGAGAAGCTGGGTTTCCCCAGAGCCTGGCGTGGGTCAGGAGTGGAGCTGGGACATTGCTCTCTGAGGCTGAAGAAGCAGATCTCAGGTGCTTCAATTCAGAGCAGAGCTGTCTCTGCATTTCCCGCCCTCCTTCCGGTGAGCCACCAAAAGGTGGCAGGGCATGAGCCAACGGAAACTGAGGCACCCTGTTCCTAAGCAGCCTCTCCGCTCTGAGACCAGCTCTGGACAAAATGAGGGGGCAGGCCTGGCCGCGTGGCTCAGCAGTTGAGCATCCACCTAGGATCCAGGAGATCACAGTTCAATTCCCGGTCAGGGCACCTGCCCGGGCTGTGGGCTCGATCCCCAGCAGGGGGCATGCAGGAGGCAGCGGATCAGTGACTCTCTCATCATTGATGTTTCTATCTCTCCCCCTCTCCTTTCCTCTCTCTGAAATCAATAAAAACATATTTAAAAACAAAACAAAGGGGTAGCTATAATTTCACTAGCCCTCTCATTTCCTCACAGTTTAAAGGAGAAATGAAGATAAAGAGGAAATGTGGTAAGATGAGCCAGCTGTCTGGTTGCTTCAACCCACCAGCCACAAAATTGGCGTCCCTTAGGCCTTTTGACCTTTTTCGCTCTGCTGTCCATCCTGCTGACTCTTCCACCCCTTGCCCCTTTCTCTGTCCTCTGCTCTCCTCTCTCTAACTTCTCTTTTCACTTGAACCACTCTCTCTGTGTCTAAAAGGTAGAAAGTAATTACAGGGAGAGAGAGAGGGAAAAGAGCAAGAGGTGTGGAGAGGGAGATTTTAGCCTTTTTGAGGTAAGGATTCATCACCAGTCTCCCCTAATTATATGTGATATTTCTTGTTTTTTAAAACACTTTTTAAAACTTTTTAAAAATCCTCACCTGAGGATATGTTTTTATTGATTTTAGAGAGAGAGGGAGAGAGAGAGAAACATCGATGTGAGAAAAACATCCATCGGTTGCCTCCCGTATGCACCCCAACTGGGGATCGAACCCGCAACCTGGGTATGTGCCCTGACCAGGAATTGAACCCAAGACCCTTCAGTGAGTGGGACTATGCCCCAACCAATTGAGCCACACCAGCCAGGGCAAAACACTTTTTTTGTTGTTGTTGTTAATCCTCACATGAGGATGATTTTTTCCATTGATTTTTTTGAGAGCGAGTGAAAAGGGAGGGAGGGGGAGAGAGAAATATCAGTGTGAGAGGGACACAGCCATTGGTTGCCTCCCAAATGTGCCCTGACCAGGGCTGGGGATCGGGCCTGCAGGCCAGGTATGTGCCCTTGACCCAAAGTTCAACCTGCAACCAATGCTCTAGCCACTGAGACACACTGGCCAGGGTCAGGGTTTAAATGTATATATATATAATATATACATATATATATGTTTTTATTGATTTTAGAGAGGGAGGAAGGGAGAGGGAGATAGAAACACAGATGAAACAGAAGCATCAGCATCTATTGGCTGCCTCCTGCACACACAAGACCTCTGTGGGGGATTGAGCCCAAACACTTTTTTTTTTTTTTTTTAAGAAATATGTCTTTATTGATTTCAGAGAGAGGAAGAGAGAGGGAGAGAGAGAGGTAGAAACATCAATGATGAGAGTCATTGAGATGCTGCCCCCTGCTGGGGATTGAGCCTGCAACCCGGGCATGTGCCCTGACAGGAAGTCAAACCAAGCTCTCCTGGATCCTAGGTGGATGCTCAACAGCTGAGCCACGCAGGCCAGGCAAGCACAAACACTTTTTAGTTAATTATCTCAATATTCAAAATAACCCTGTTATATCCTTGGTAGGAGATATTACTATATTTATTTTATAGATGAAGAAATGGAGACACTGGAAAATTAAGTGACTTAAAATTGCAAAGAGAGTTACTGACGGAGGTGGGACTAGAACTTTGGTCCTTTCTTGCCTGAAGGCCTGGCAGGCCCCTTCCATGCTGAGCAGTTATGGTACAGTAGGAATCGAAAGACACTGGTTTTTAGCTGCTTGTAAACAATGTGGTCTTGGGAGGGCTACTTCCCCTCTCCTGGCCTCACTTTCCTCATCTGTGATCTGGGGTGATAAGGTACCCACCACCCAGCTTGCTGTGAAGCTCAGATGGTATCTGTGGATGTGCTTTGTGGAAGGCAAGTGTAAGATATTTGTATTGGGCATCAGTGTTCTATCTAGTCCTTAATGCGGGGCAGGTTTGTCATCGACAGTTTCTTTCCCTGCAAAAGAAGTCACTTCCCATGTGTGGCTCTGAAAGGCATGTGCGGCAGTGCAGAAGCACAGGTCTTCCTGATTGATGATGGTGATGACTGAGGCAAGGGCTGGAACCTAGGACTTCCCCTCTCCCAATAAGCAACTTGCTGTGTGACCTGCAGAGAGAGTAGCGAGGGAACTGGGCTCCGTGGGGGTCAGAGAGGGTGGCAGTGAGCAGAGAACCTGGTGGGGGACTGGCGTTGTGGCCTCACCGGCAGGCCCGCCTCGTTGGCTCCACCCCGTTTCACCAGGTGACCATGGAGTTGCTGCCCGCTGCTCCCTGGGCTGTGCTGACATATAGGAGAGCTTTCCCCCAAAGCGCGGACAGCGTCTGCTTCCCTTTCCCCGCTGGAGGCTGCTCACCCTCCAAGGCTTAGTGCCAAGGCCACCCCTTCCATCAAGCCATTCCAGACTCCCCTTCGCCCCACCCGCCACTCCCGCTGCCTGCATCCTCCTGCGTTAGTTATACTTTTGTCATGACCCTTATTTTGTCTCCTTTAGATCCATAGATGTTTTCCATCATTTTTACCTAGACTGTGGCCTTCTGGAGTACAGGAGCTGTGTCTTCCTCATTTCTTTTGTCCAGTGTCTAGTACAGAGCTTGGAATGTAGTAGATATCAATAAGCATTTGTCAAATAGAATTAATAATAAAATGTCACTTTAAAAATTATTTTTTTAATCCTCACCTGAGGATAATTTCTCCATTGCTTTTCAGAGAGTGGAAGGGAGAGAGAGAGGGAGAAACATCGATTGGTTGCCTCCTGCACTGCCCTGACCGAGGCCAGGGATCAAGTCTGCAACCCAGGTACATGCTCTTGGCAGGAATTGGACCTGGGACCCTTCAGTCTGCCGGCTGATGCTCTAACCACTGAGCCATACCAGTGAGAACAGTAGAGTGCCACTTTTTAAATTCACTCTGTGTGCCAAGCACTGTCATATGCCTTACATATATTATCTCAGTGAATCTTTATAGCAACCCTATGAGATAGGTACATCATCCTCATTTTACAGATGAGCGACCTGGAGCTCAGAGAGGTTAAGCGCATGCCCGAGGTCACACAGCTTGTAAGCCAGGATTTGAACCTAGATTCACCTGACTCTAAACCAGTGCCTGTGCTGCCTCCTAGTGAGTGAATGAAGGGTGAGATTTTACTGGGCCATGTCAGGGGCTGCAGATACAAGCACACAGAGAGCTTACAAAGAAGATGGCTTTTTCAGAATGAGGCCAAATCTCGGAGAGGACACTATGGAGCATCTAGTTGCCAGGCAGTCTGCTGAGGCTACAAAGATGAGTAAGACAAAAACTCTGCCCCAAGGAGCTCACCAGCAGTAAATCGCAGACCTGCGGGCGTACAGGAAGTGCTGGGGGACACGGGATAGTCAGCCAGCTCGGGCAGGATCCAGAAAGTCTTCCTGGAGGGGTGACAGCGTGATGGCTGTTTATAGAAGAGAATCAGGGTTTCCTGTAACCTTGACCCCTCTCCATGCCCATCCATGAGATGTGGGGTTTTCCCCTGGTTTTCAGAAGAGTGTTGTCACCTCTGGTACATCGCCTGTAGTAGTGGTCATTTCTAGGGGGATGGGTAAGAGGGTGTGGGTTATTGTCGGGGCTCAGGGTTACTCCTCCATCCTAACCGATCCACACTGAGTAAGGACTGCCTATTTCACTGAGAGCCACGGCTGCTCCTGAAAGCTCAGGATGCCTCTGTTCACTGCAGCCCTGATCAAAAGTTCCTCCCTCCCTCCCTGCAGGTTATAAGACCCTCCTCAAGTGCCTGTCAGGTAAATTCTGCCGCAGGGAGCTAATTGGCATCATGGGCCCCTCAGGGGCTGGCAAGTCCACGTTCATGAACATCTTGGCAGGATACAGGTGAGGATGAGGGCGGGACCCAGGAAGGAGGAGCCCCTGGGGAGCACAGAGGGTGTCCAAGTAGCCTCAACAGCTGTCCCCAACGATGCTCCTGCAGGGAGTCCGGAATGAAGGGGCAGATCCTGGTCAACGGGAGGCCGCGGGAGCTGAGGACCTTCCGCAAGATGTCCTGTTACATCATGCAGGACGACATGCTGCTCCCACACCTCACAGTGTGGGAGGCGATGATGGTGAGGCAGACGCCACCTCCTCCTCCCAGTCGCCCCTCCTGCCTGCTGTCCCTGTCCTCCAGGGGCCTCCTCTCCCACGTAGCTGACCCGCCTGTTCTCTGGGCCTCAGGTCTCTGCTAACCTGAAGCTGAGTGAGAAGAAAGAGGTGAAGAAGGAGCTGGTGAGTGGGAAGGGGAGGGGAGGGGAGGGGGGGAGGGGAGGGGGGGAGGGGAGGGGAGGGGGGATAGAAGGAGCTGGTGAGTGGGAAGGGGAGGGAAGGGGAGGGGAGGGGGGGATGGCACAGCCCTGCTTTTCGGTGCTGCTGAGTTCTGGGGCGGAGCTGGGGGCTGGGATAGTGGCGGCCCAGGCTGGCACACGGGACCTCGGGAGATGCTATTTAAATGGGGGCGGTACACGGGAAAGGGGAGATGCTGAAGCTGATCTGGGGTTGGGGGCGGGGCTGGGGCAGGTGACGGAGATCCTGACAGCCTTGGGCCTGATGTCCTGCTCCCACACGAGGACAGCCCTTCTCTCTGGTGGGCAGAGGAAGCGCCTGGCCATCGCCCTGGAGCTGGTCAACAACCCACCTGTCATGTTCTTTGATGAGCCCACCAGGTAGTTCTCCCCCTTCCTGGGCCCTGGCTGGCGCTGGAGGCTGCGTCTGCTCAGCGGCTGTAGACCAGAGCCTGTGTTCTCAGCCTCCTGGGCCCAGATGAGGGCTACTTCTCGTCACCATCCCTGCCAGCCCTGTTGCTGTAGCAGCCCCATCCTTCACACAGCAGGAATCCCAGTGTCCTCCCCTGATACCTCCCTCTCCTTCTCCCGCCACAGCCAATCAGTCACCAAGTCCTGCAGATTCTACCTCCTTTACCATCTCTCAGATCCCCCCTCTCCCACCCCTGTGCCAGTGCTGAGCTCAGGACACCAGCAGTTCTTGCCTGCATTCCTCAGACTCCCGCCTCCTGGTCTCCAGTCTCTCCCAGCCAGGCCTTCCTCCAGGCTGCCACCAGATGAACTTTCTAAAAGACAGGTCTGGCAACACTCCCTCCCCTTCTGAAAAACATGCAGTGGTGCCCATTTGCCCTCAGGATAAAGTCGGAGGACTTACAAGGTCCTGCTCGGAACCTACTTCTTTGACCTCACACCTTGCTTCATGCTGTCTTGTGTTCTACGCTCCAATAATACTGAGCTGCTTGTGATTCCTTAGTCAGGCCATGTGTTTCATGCCTCTGAGCTCTGCACATGCTGTGTTGCTGCCTGGATGCCCTTCACCACCGTGCCTGCCCTTCCACCTTCCCCTGGTTGAGCGCTTTCTTCCTCCAGGCTCCCTCAGGAACCTTCTCTGACTGCCCCACAACACCCTAGTACAGATGGACTGGGTCCCCCTCCGCTCTTTCACCCCATGTTTCTACCGCATGCTCCACGTGATCACAAATGGTCTGTGCACTGTTTTCTCCCTCTACCTAGAGTCTGTGTCTTATTTATTCATTATTGTAACCCCAGTGCCTGGCATTCAGTAGGTGCTCAATGTATGCTTATTAAACTGAACAGTGCTCTAGGCTTCTTGGTACCTCCAAATGCCTTAATTATAGGGTGTACAGGATGTAGGGGTGGCCAGAGTGGCCCCTTCCTGCCAGCTCTGTCCCCTTTAGAGTAAGTTGTCCCACCCCAAACACTCCCTTCTTTTGGCTCTGCCCACCTCACACCGCCCCCTGGTGGCCTCCCTCTGGACAGTGGTCTGGACAGCGCCTCCTGTTTCCAAGTGGTGTCCCTCATGAAGTCCCTGGCCCAGGGAGGCCGTACCATCATCTGCACCATCCACCAGCCCAGTGCCAAGCTCTTTGAGATGTTTGACAAGGTGAGTCTCTCTGGTCCTCAAAGATGACTGACCCGAGATGGGGAGAGGGAAGGGGTCAGTAGAGGTGCTGGCCTTGTTCTCCTCACCCTTCTCTCTCCACCTCAGCTCTACATCCTGAGCCAGGGCCAGTGCATCTTCAAGGGCATGGTCACCAAGCTGATCCCCTATTTGAAGGGCCTTGGCTTGCACTGCCCCACCTACCACAACCCAGCTGACTTCAGTGAGTGGGGGCCTGTTGGTAGGGCCTGGGTTATGCGGGGGGCCAAACTGGGGGCTTGGGTCATGCCACCTGCCTTCACCATACACCCAAGGAGGGGCTGGCTTGCCCTTGGGAACCGAGGATAGATCTTAGCTGAGCACTGCCCTCTGTGTACCCCAGTCATTGAGGTGGCCTCTGGCGAGTATGGAGACCTGAACCCCATGCTGTTCAGGGCTGTGCAGAATGGGCTGTGTGCCGTGGCGGAGAGGAAGAGCAGCCTGGAGAAGAATGAGTCCCCTGCCCCCCGCCCCCCTTGCCCTCCGGTGAGTAGGGGTGAAGAGGGCAGAGAGTATAGAGTGGGGGAGGGGAGAGGGGACCGTGATAATGGCCCTGCCAAAGAGGCTGTCCCTCAGAGGCATCACAACCATGGGGTACTAGGAAGAACCCAGGACTTGGAATAGCCCTACTACTAACAGCTACGGGACTTTGGGCACTTTACTTGGGGTACTTTGAGCTTCTGCTTTCTCCTTCATTTATTCCTTCAGTAAATTTTTACTGAGCATCTGTAGTGTGTTGTCCCCAGTGCCAGCACAGTGCCGCCTGGTAAGCTAGGCTGACACTGTCTCTGGCCTCGTGGCCAGCATGGCTTTACTGTCATCTCCAGCCTGGAGGTGATTGTGCTTAACTCCCAGGGCTGATGGGTGGCTAAGATCCTCACGTAAAGCTCTTCCTGCCGTAGCTGTTCATTCAGAGCCACTTTTCCTCCTTAAAAGAGACACTATAACCCTCGAAACAGGAAGCGTTAGTGTGTCGCTGTCACCGTTATTATCATGTTATTATTGTTAAGTAGCACTACTGTGGAAGTGGTGGCAGAAAGGAATTACACCCTTAGCGTCAACGCTTTACAATGGGTTAAAGAGAAGTGATTGATCTACTGGGGGGCCTCGCGGGTGTCCACTCCCCTTCTCTCTCCCCTCCCGGGTTGTTAGCCCTCCTCCTGTGTCTGTATCTCACTGCGATTTGCACCCTAAGGCCGCCGCTCAGTGGCGATGACCCCCTGTAGACCTGGAGGACCCCGCCCGGAGGGCTCAGGGGCCTCCCCATTCCCCGCGGGGTGCGGGTGCGCGGGGCCTGTGGGTAGCCTCACTTGATCCAGTTTCCTCTCCCCAGGAAGTGGATCCCATTGAAAGCCACACCTTTGCCACCAGCACTCTCACACAGTTCTGCATCCTCTCCAAGAGGACCTTCTTGTCCATCCTCAGGGACACGGTGAGGCGTCAAGTTGGGGGAGAGGGGGCTAGCATAGGCCTAGCCTTTTGGGGCACAGGATCCCAGCAGCGCCCCCCCCCCCCCCCCGCAGCGCACCTCTGGGTCTACGTGCCTGTGAGGGCAGCTCAGGTCCTACCCCAGTGTGGGTGCCCATTCCTAGCCTGTGACCCTTCCCCTCTCCTTGTGATGACTGTCACACAGGTCCTGACCCACCTGCGGTTCGTGTCCCATGTGGTGATTGGTGTTCTCATTGGTCTCCTCTACCTGCACATTGGCGATGACGCCAGCAAGGTCTTCAACAACACCGGCTGCCTCTTCTTCTCCATGCTGTTCCTCATGTTCGCTGCCCTTATGCCAACTGTGCTTACCTGTGAGCTGAGCCGCCCTGGGCAGGGGCAGGGGCAGGGGCAGGGGCAGGGGCAGGGGCAGGGGCAGGGGCAGGGGCAGGGGCAGGGGCAGGGGCAGGGGCTGGGGCGGGGACGCTGAGGCAGGGGCAGGGGCCTAATCTGTATGTGTCCTCAGTTCCCTTAGAGATGGCAGTCTTCATGAGGGAGCATCTCAACTACTGGTACAGCCTCAAAGCGTATTACCTGGCCAAGACCATGGCCGATGTGCCCTTTCAGGTGAGCTCTTCCTCTCACCTGCCCTCTGCCTCCCTCCTGTCTTGCCTCCCTCAGCCTTACCACCTGTCATCTTTTCCTTTACTTCTACTCACTTAGAAAATAGGTGGTGAGGACCTGCCGTGCACCAGGCCCTGTGCCAGGTGGGGACATAGCAGTGAATGAGAGGAGAGTCTTGACCTTGTGGGACTTAATTTTCTAGTGGGAACAACTGATGACAAACAGAAAATGATAAAAATAATAACCCTGCAAATGACTGTAAATCTCATTCGAAGCGGTAGAGAATAGTGCCAGCTTGGAGCCTTAAGGCTGCTTGCTAGCTGTGAGACACTGGGCAAGTCACTAAGTGTCCCTTTGCTTCAGTGTCCCCACCTGTAAAAGGGAATGGTGACAGAATCTCACTTGGGAATGGCTGAGAATTAAATGAGTTAATACATGTCAAGCGCTTAGAATGGTGCTTGGCACATACTAAAGTGTCCAATAAATGTTAGCTGCTTGGGGTTGTTGTTATTGCCACCACCACCCTGTTTCAAGCACTAGGGCCATGAATAATCCATAGGGCACCTTTGTGCAAGTTAGAAAAAGGTGCCCCTTCCTCAGAGTGGATGCTGCACTGGGCCAGGGTGCCCCTGGCTGCCTCTTGTTTATTAGGTGTCCTTGTGCAGGGAACAGCCTATGTGACTGTGTGTAGTAGGGTTAGCCCTTTCCCTTCAGGAGTCGATAACTCATAGGGGACAAAGCTCATATGTAGAGTTAATTAACAATATGAGGAATAAGTTGGGCCGGGGTAGGGACTTTGGGAGCTCAGAAGATATAGAAGTCACCATGCCTGAGCCGGTCAGAGTGGGTCTAATGGAAGATGTGAGGCTGGAGGATGAGTGGGGCTCTTACGGCCAGGGAGGAGGACATGGGACCCGGGGGCACAGCCTGAACAGGAGTGTGAAGCCTGGACTAGGCACAAGCTCTGTAGGAGCAGCTGTTCTAGAGGCTCCTGCCTGGGTGAAGGGGAGGGTTTTGGCTGCCCCAGCCCTATGCCACTCCCTAGGTGGTGTGCCCAGTGGTGTACTGCAGCATCGTGTACTGGATGACAGGCCAGCCAGCTGAGACCAGCCGCTTCCTACTCTTCTCAGCCCTGGCCACTGCCACAGCCTTGGTGGCCCAGTCTTTGGGGCTGCTCATTGGGGCCGCCTCCAACTCTCTCCAGGTGGGAAGGCTGGCCTTTGGGGACCCCTGAGAAGGGAGGAAACAGGGGCTTGCATAAGGAGTGGGAGAGATCTGTAGGAAACCTTGGGGCACCCCAGGACTGGGTCTGTCCTGGTCACCCCTGTGATGGCCCGGTCCCCTTCCTTCCCCTCCAGGTGGCCACGTTTGTGGGCCCGGTTACCGCCATCCCTGTCCTCTTGTTCTCGGGTTTCTTTGTCAGCTTCAAGACCATCCCCACTTACCTGCAATGGAGCTCCTACCTCTCCTATGTCAGGTCAGTGCAGCCTCCCCTGCCATCTGCCCCTGCTGCTCCCTGCAGGAGGCCATGCCCAAGGAGTGACAGAGTTGCATCTGGGCTCTGGCAGTTTGCCCAGGGAGCAGTGACACTCCACTCCGTGTCCTCCCTGATGCCCCTGCTTGCCTAGGTACGGCTTTGAGGGTGTGATTCTGACCATCTACGGCATGGAGCGAGGAGACCTGGCCTGCTCGGAGGAGCGCTGCCCTTTCCGGGAGCCACAGAGTATACTCCGGGCGCTGGATGTGGAGGATGCCAAGCTCTACATGGACTTCCTGGTCTTGGGCATCTTCTTCCTGGCCCTGCGGCTGCTGGCATACCTTGTGCTCCGGTACCGGGTCAAGTCGGAGAGATAGAGCCCTGCCCTGGCCTGTGCCCAGCCCCCGCAGCAGGAAGCCCCCAGCTCCAGCCCTTTGGGGCTGTTTTAACCTTGTAGACCTGGGCACTGGTTGCTGGTGCAGCTGCCCCCCCTCTTTCAGCTCCTCCACAGGCTGGGGGGCTGGCTGTGCTCCCAGCCTTGGCCCTTGGAATGGGGGCTGCAGCCCTCCACGCTGTGCCCAGGAGTCTTCCCAAGTTGATGTGGTTTGTAGCTTCCTCCCTTCTCTCTCCAACACCTGCATGCAAAGACCACTTGGAGGCTAGTACCTGTCTTCCTGCCCTCGGCACCCTCCTCTGTTGTCTGCCTGAGAGCCCAGGCTCCCCAGGCCCCCACTTACAACTGACCAAAGTGGCCCCCTTTGGGGGTTCCAACCACACAAGTGTTTGTAAACTGAGCTGTTATAAGGTTGGGGCTCCAGGGCTGGGCCTGATGGGGTCCCTGGAAGTCCCATTTGGATGCTGGAATGGAGCAGGGAAGGACTCTGGAAGTCTCTTCCTCCTCCTATGCCCCCACCCCGCCAGAACCTCATTAATTTGGACAATCTGCTGGGACAGAAGCTGGGTTTTCTGTCTGGGTCATCCTCCCAATCCTGGGGATTGGAGCAGCCTGGGGCCATGGGATGCCCCTTCCCCCTTCCCATCACCTTTGGTGGGAGTAGGGCCTGGTGGCACCTCTGCAATAATGTCTCCGTTTCTCTCTCACCTGCCACTGGAACTGGAGAGTGCACTTTATTCTGGGGGGTGAGTGGGAGAAGACCCAGGCCTCCTTTCTCCCTGCAGCAGCGCCTGCAACGTTCCCTCCCCTCTCAGGAGTTACAGGCACATACATGCTATCTCAGCCCTACACACCCTTGCTGTCCCTGATGGCTCAGAGGAAGAGTGATGGTGGCAGGGTGGGGGTGGGTGCTGCAGGGAGGGCAGTGCCAACCTCCTCCTGGGGTTCCTGCTTTGACTGTAAGGACGTTGTCCAGGGCATCTTCTGGATCTGTTGGTATCTCCCCCCCCCCCCCAGTCTTCCCTTCCTCCCAAGCCAGGGGTGGCACAGGGCATTAGTTCCCTGGAGTTCAGGACCTAACACAAGCACAAGCATGGGCATAAGTTGGCCTTGGCCACTGCCACCTCATGGCCCTTCTTTTGTGTGTCAAGCTGACGTTGTCACTCTTCCACCCCCTCCCCAGCCATTTGTTGCTCATTCAAACTCTTGTCCATGTCTCTCTACCCCTTCCCATCAGCCAAGGTGGGCCCTGGGCATGCCCTGGGCACCAGGGTGACAGACACACCTGGAGCATGTCTGGCTTTCCTGGTGGGTCCAGGCTCATTCCACTTCTGATTTCCCTTTCCCTAGGACTCTTTCCCTTATTTATTACTATGCATATACCTCTCTCCCTTCCCTCACCCTGCCACAGATCCTCCCCATCACACAGAGATGCCAGTGCAATTTGTGGGATTTCACCCATTATTAATAAAACCTATATTTATACAGTATGCAGTGTGTGTACATGTGTGTGGGTCTGGCACCTGATACCATGGGCTGCGAGGGGGTATTCAAAGCACTTGGCAAGAAGTCTTTGAGCTTTAGGGAGCCTGTGGCAGGGGAGGGTGAGTCCTAGGTGTATGTCAAGCTAGTGAATGTGTACCTTATGAAATACCTATGTCATGTTTTGCATCTTACAAATGCTTCATGTTTATTATCTCAAGGGAGTCCCATGACAACCCTGCATTATTCCTCATGACAACCCATTTTGCAGATGGGAGAACTAAGGCTTAGGTTAAATCACTTGTCCAATGAAGACGGAACCAGGTCTTCTGCCTCTAGGCTCCTCATCCTTGACATCTGTTCATGGTGGACCTGTAAGCTGTGTGTGGGTGCCCTATGTCTGCTGCATATGTGTGTTCTTACAAGAGTGATACGTGAGCCCTGGCCAGTTTGGCTCAGTGGTTAGAGCGTTGCCCTGCGGACTGAAGGCCCCGGTTCAATTCCGGCCAAGGGCACGTACCTGGGTTGCAGGCTTGATCCCCAGCTGGTTGGGGTGCGTGTGGGAGGCAACTAATGGATGTGTCTCTCTTACATCAGTGTTTCTCTCTCTGTGTCTCTCCCTTCCACTCTCTCTGAAAAGCAATGGAAAAAATATCCTTGAGTGAGGATTTTTAAAAAAAAATAAATCCTCACCTGAGGATATTAAAAAAAAAAAAAAAAAAAGTGATACATGACTTTCTCCTCAGAACTGACTGAATCCTACTTGTGCCTATGAGGCAGTGGTTGGGGGTGGGGTTAGTGGTCATCAAGGGCAATGAGAAGTAGAAAAAAGAAAAAACCCTGCAACCTAAGCCCTAGGGGGAGAGTGGCAGAGCCTCCCTGAGCTTACCCCAGTTTCCTCTCTCTTCCACTCCTTTCCCACTGGGCCACACTTACCAGGGCTAAACCATCAGCCACCAGGGCTGCAGATGGGTCTGGTAGCCTGAGGTTTGGAGTAGGCAACTGTCCAGAAGTCCCTGAGAGTTTGTGGCAGGGTGGCAAGAAGTAGCACATTGTCTCACTCTCTTCCCTTTCAGTCCTGAAGCTTGGGGACTGAAGGAAGGGACTGGCACGGACCAGGCCAGATGCCTGGAACACCCTAGTTGTGTCACTTGCTGAGCTAATTGCCCGAGGCTAGATTAGGGTCCAATCTGGGATTGCTTGGGTGCTTGCCTGGAGATGGACTAACTTTGTTTTTTGGGGGGTTGAGGGTGGGAGTGGGAAGTGGAAAGGAATTCAACTCCTGAAATTCTAGCTAGTTTTAGGGGCGTTCTGGGTGCTACCTTCTCCCTGAAGTGATGCCAATACATGGTTCTGTAAAGTCAGAGAGCACAAAATTCCACCATTAGTTTTTCTTAAGAGTCTTTATCTTTACTCTTCCTCTTTTAAAATGCAAACACTCCTGAGAGACTAAAACACTTATAAATTCACACATTTGTAAATTCCCTTGGTTACTAAGGAGATGAACAGCCATCATAGAGCCAGCAAAGGCCATTTGGGCACAGAGAACATTTGTGACTGGCTGATATATTTGTGAAGAAAGCTCTTTGATTCTTGGAGCAACCCCATGAGGCTGTTAGGATGAGCATTATTTCCTCTGCTTACAGAGAAGAAAACCAAAGCTTGAAGAAGTGGTTTGAGCAAACTCACAAGATATGGTGCTCTTGCCACTGTGAGGCACCTGTGATTTTTCCCACCAGTCCCAGCAACCTGCAGAGGTGGGGTGTAAAAGCCCCCGGCCATCCAAGCGAGTTTTGAAATGGGCCCACTCAACCTGAGTGCCGAACTTCCTGGACTCGGAGAGCATCTTCTTCAACACAACCACCTCTGTATCAGGGCTTGTGCAAGGCTCTGAAGGGCAGAGATGACCTAGACTGTTCTCCATGAGACGGCTCTACAGCACCTGGCACCCCATCCTGAGGTCAGATGACAGAGCCCATGCCCCCAGCATGACTCAGAGTACTCCAGTCTACAAGAGGCCACAAAAATCATGTTATTAAAAAGCTGACATGACTGTCATACCCTGGGGGTGGGGAGCTTGCTCTGAGCTGTGTCCAGTAATTGCAGCCAGGGGCCTGTCTGCCTTGCATAACTGGGTAAGTGGGGTGAAGCTAGAGGAGTCCCCCAGGCCCAAAATGTCACATCTGAGACCACATTCGTTGGGTTGCTCTACTTCCCTCTCCTCATCCCTTTCTACTCTCCTTTCAGAACATCTCTTAAAATACAAATGTGGCCCACCCAGGCGTGGCTCAGCGGTTGAGCGTGGGCCTAGGATCCAGGTGATCAGGGTTTGATTCCCGATCAGAGCACATGCCTGGGTTGTGGGTTCGATCCCCAGTTGGGGGTGTGCAGGAGGCAGCCGATCAATGACTCTCTCATCATTGATGTTTCTATCTCTCTCTCTCTCTCCTTTCCTCTCTGAAATCAATAAAGATATATTCAAACAAACAAATGTGTTGTTTTCCCTGATGCCCAAAATTTCCTTCCCTTCCTGGACTTATTTCTTAAGATTCAGTTCAACTGTCATCTCCTCTGTCAGAGGCAGTTAATAGCTTCCTTCCCAGGCTTTCCTAAGCCTTCTGTCTACCATCATTTGGGTCCTGGAGCGGAGCTGCTGGTCTCTGGTGCCCGCATGCCTTGCCCGGTTGCTCACCGCTACCCCAGTGCCTCGCGTCTTCAGCGTAGAGCAGGGTACACGGCCCTGCCCGGCGGAGCGCCGTGCGTTCCCCGTTGCGCACCCATGTGCTTGTGCAGACGTGCCCTGGCCGCGGGTGGAGGGTGGCTCCTCGGTCAGCTGCGCAGGCCCTGGGTGTGCCTGTGGAAGCAGCGGGGTGCGGGTGGGGGCTCTGAGGACCAGGAAGCCCGGGGCTAGGCCATGACGGTGCCCGACGAGAAGAGCAGGTTGGGGTGGGAGCTGTTTCTCTGACCCCTTCTTCCTGCTTCCTCGACCGAAGTGACCAGAAGCCACACGCAGGGCTCTGTGGTCCGCAGAGAGCCAGATACAGAGGGAAGGACCCGGGAAGACCTTGGCTCAGGTCCGTGCCAGGAGGCGGGTGAGGAGCGGAGGTGGCAGAGCGAAGGGTGCCCGGGCAGGGCCGGGCGAGCCGGGGGCCCCGCGCGAGTGCTCCCGCCAGGCGCAGCGCCCCCGCCCGGGGACCCGGAGAGGTCGGGGAGGTCGCCGGATGCGGCCGCGGACCCTGAGCCCGCGGAGGGCGGTCCCGCCGCGCGGGAGGCGGTGCCCGGGGAGGGCGGGCGGGGCGGCCGGAGGAAGTGCCCGCCGAGCCTGCCGCCCGGGCCGCGGGTTCCTCCCGCTGCGCCCCGCGCCCCGACCCCGAGGGCCCCGAGGACGCCGAGCGCCCGGGCTCTTCCTCTCCGGCCGGGGCAGGGCGCAGGCAAGAGGCGCCGCGCGCCCGGGACGGGCGGGGAGCCGGCGGGCGGGGCGGGGAGCCGGCGGGCGGGGCCGGGACGGGCGGGGGGCCGGCGGGCGGGGCCGGGCCGGGCGGGGTGCCGGCGGGCGGGGCCGGGCCGGGCGGGGTGCCGGCGGGCGGGGCCGGGCCGGGCGGGGCCGGGCGGGGGGCCGGCGGGCGGGGCGGGGAGCCGGCGGGCGGGGCCGGGCCGGGCGGGGGGCCGGCGGGCGGGGCCGGGACGGGCTGGGGGCCGGGCAGGGCCGCGCGGGGGCGGCGGGGAGCCCGCGGCGGCGCTGAGCGTGGGCGCGCGCGGGCCGGGAGACTGTTTTGGGGAGCAGTGCGCGCACCCTTCCTGCCGTGTCCCTGGAGACCGGGGCGATCCTGGGAGAACTGCCCGCCACCACCGCTTCCGAGCGCCGTCCTGAGCCGCCCCGAGGCCCCGGCGCCCGGGCCCTGACCCCGCCGGACGGGGGCCGCCTGCTGGGACCCCGCGGGCGCCTGGCCCCTAAGCAGCCGCGTCTCTGGAAACCGGGTGCCAAATAGCAGGAGCTCAGAGGGACCAGGAAAGACTTTCCAGGAGGCAGGACCTTTGGGCAGGATCTCCAGGGACTGGGTAGGACTCTGACAGGGGAGAGGTCGTTCCAATCTGAAGAAAGCGTGTGGACACAGTTAGGAAAGTGCAAGCAGGCTCCAGCGAGCCTGGGAAATGAGGTGTGGGCTTCGGCGGACTCGGAAATAGCTGGTGTGGGCCAGGTATTTGCACTCTCTATAACCTAGGATTTTAGGGGGCTGATTGGTGGCTGGGATGAGGGATTGGAATGAGATGAGGCTGAAGACAGGTCAGTAAGGGGCAGGGTCCCCAGAAGTCTGCAGATGGTCTGAGTTAGCACAGGGACAGTAGGGACAATGCAGTCGGGACAGGCTGGCAACGCACCGCGAGGAGGAATCAGGACTGTTTCCACTGGGACGCAGGGAGGGAGGATTTGAAGACTGAGGTCAGATTTCTAGTGTAAATCGTGATTGGAAAGATTTGCAGTGAAGTGACTGAAAGGGGAGGGAAATGGTGAGTTTAGTTTCGCAGGTGTGAAGCTTGAAGCATGGGCAGGATACCCATATGGAGATGTCAAGTAGGAAGTTCATTCACTTATTTATTATTTATACCAGCCTCAAAGGCAGCTTACATAAACATCACAGAGGAGAGAAAATGACAAAACTGTGAAAACTCAGCTAAAAGGACCTGATACCTAGGGGGGAAAATGCAGAGGGGAGAGGATAATTATTACTGAAAAAACATTGAAAGCCACTGAAAATGAACACAGGACTCACCTGAACTTGCTGGCAGCCAAGCCAAAAACGGACACCTAAATAAAGCAATTCACTAGGCTGACACTCAGGAGGAAGACATTCCTGACGCTCCAGGGGAGAGGCAGTAGGTGGTTGGAGGTAAAATGGGATCACTCCTCCAATGGGAGGTAAAGGAGAGGGAGGAGATCTGAAGGCCAGGCCAGGACTTTGGCGACACTGACATTTAAGGAAAGGCTGATGCTCTCCTGAGGAGGAAGACCTTCCTTCGCCTGCACAGGGAGGTGGGAGTGAGGTGTGTGTGTGGTCCATTCACACCATTCTTTTTGCAGGGAACCGGGATAGACGGTGGTGTGCTAAAGCCCTGGGATCTGACCTTCTCTTCTGCCATGAGGTGGAGCCACCATTTGCCCAGGGCCTTTTGGGGCCCTCGCCTGGCAAGAGCACTCCAGCCAGCAGGTTAGTGGGAAGCAGGGGTTTCTGTTTCCACCTCTTTCCCTTCAGATGGTGCCTCTAAGAGGGCAGGGGTTCAGACACCAGGTGTGCCAGTTCCAGCTCTGTGATTCACTAGCTGTTGGCCTTGGGCAAGGCACCTCAGCTCTCTAGCTTCCTTTTTCCCATCTTAAAATAAGAGAGTCGGACTAGATGATCGTTGAGGGTCCCTGTAGCTACATAAGTACACTTGTCTGATTTCATTTTGCATTCAACAAATATTTTTTGAGTGCCTGCTGTGTGCCAAGTATGTAACTGTGCCAAGTTCTAAGTATATAATTGCATACAAAAACAGGTGTGATCCTGCTCTTATGGTGGGGTAGTGGTGGAAATGAATGTTAATCAAATAATCACATAATAAAATATAAAATTGCACAATAACTGCTACAGAGGGTGGTGCATGATGCTGTAAGAGCAAATAAGGGGGGATTTGATGTAGGCGTGGGGTCTGTATTGGTGGGAAATATGGATGGGATGCTATGTCTCCCTTTTCCTTTCTCTCTGTAGATGAAAGTATCCCTTTCGTGATCCACTGGAACTGGGCCCTTAAAGGGGAGTGTCCTCTTGGGCCCCCTAGGTGAGGCCTTGGTGTCATACCTTAGGATATATCTGGGTATAGCAGAGTAGCCTGGGAAGGGTCAGGACTTGGAGAGAGCTTGATCTTCTGGAGGTGCGGAGGGCAGAGTCAGCTACCAGGCTTAAGAGGAAGTTGGCTTACATCATTTACAGTACAAGTCACAGTGGTCAGCCAGTGGGAGGATCTGTGGGAGGTGGGTGGAGTCTGGCAGTGACCTGGCTGAGTTCCAGACAGGCAGCTGTGGGGAGCTGGAGGGCTAGGGGTGAGACCTCAGTCCCTGGGAAGGGTGAGAGTCAGAGTCTTGACTTGGGTGTTCAAGGTTGGGCCTGGATCTCAGGAAGCCAGAAGTTCATCATTCCAAACAGGCCTGGACTCCAAGTTTGAAAATGAACACAATTAATTATCATCTGAGCTAGTAGCCAAGCCCCAGCTCATCCCTTCTTCTCGCTCCCAGGGCCTTTATACGTCACTACGGAAGCTCAGTGGGCAGTGTTCCCCCATCAGGGAGGCATGAACAGTTGTTCCAGAGCATCTCTGCGGCTGGTAAAAAGGAGAGGGGCCTGAGGGGAGGGGCTGGCTGGGGTCCCAGTGGGGCTCGAGTTGGGAGAGGGGCCTGGAGGAGAGGCATAGGGGACCCGCTGACATCGTCCATCAGGCCCGCCCTCCCTCACCCCGTCATCCATCTGTCCATGCATCTCTTCCTGTAACACTCATGCAATGCACAGTGTGTACAAAGCCCTGGGAGGGATGTACTGTCTCTACCTTCAACCAACTGGGTGTAGAGGTCAGGTAAAGATTGCACTTAGATATGATCGTGAAGCCAGTCAGCCCCGGCTCAGCATCACTCATCCCGTGGCTCCCCACTTTCTGCAACAGGGATTCCAAACTTTCTGGACACTGTATTTTCTGAGGGAGTCCTGTGTGCAGCACCATTCTGGGTCTCAGCATCTCTGGTGCTGTCTTGACTCTGCAGCCTGACCCTACGACCACCCTGACTGGCCCTAAGCTCCTGCCTTTCCTGGTCCCTTCCCCTGGCCCAATCCCTTTGCCTTCCCATCCAGAAGCCATCCAGCGGCACCGTCGGAACCTGGCCGAGTGGTTCAGCCGGCTGCCCAGGGAAGAGCGCCAGTTTGGCCCTACCTTTGCACTAGACACGGTCCATGTGGACCCTGTGATCCGTGAGAGCACCCCCGATGAGCTTCTTCGCCCACCTTTGGAGCTGGCTCTGGGGCATCAGCCGCCCCCGGCCAGGCTCCCCACACTGGCCTTGTCTCAGCTCTTTGACCCAGATGCCTGTGGGCGCCAGGTGCAGACAGTGGTTCTCTATGGAACCGTGGGCACAGGCAAGAGCACTTTGGTGCGCAAGATGGTTCTGGACTGGTGTTATGGGCGGCTGCCAGCCTTTGAGCTGCTCATCCCCTTCTCCTGTGAGGACCTGTCATCCCTGGGCTCTGCGCCGGCCTCCTTGTGCCAACTTGTGTCGCAGCGCTACACATCCCTGAAGGAGATTCTGCCCCTGATGGCTGCAGCTGGGTCTCGCTTGCTGTTTATACTTCATGGCCTGGAGCGTCTCAACCTAGACTTCCGGCTGGCAGGCACAGGGCTTTGCAGTGACCCTGAGGGGCCAGAGGCGCCAGCTGCCATCATAGTCAACCTGCTGCGTAAATACCTGCTGCCTGAGGTAGGTGCTCCCACCCCTCCCTACCGTCTCTGTCTGTGATTTTCCACCTAAGAGTTTTTGTATCCTAGGCCTGCATATTTCTTGGGTAGGAGAGGCCCTGGGCTAGTTCAGATCCTGGCCCCACCACTTCCCAGCTGTGTATCTTTGAGCAAGTCCCCAACTTCCCCAAACTTCTGTTTTCTTCTTGAGTTGTGCCGATCAAACGAGGTACTGAACGTAAACTGCCCGGCACGGTGTGGGCTCGTAGGAGGTGCACAGTATTTGTTAGTTATAATCATTACAATCATCATCATTTTCATTCTTGGACACTCAATTAATTATCAGGCGCTCCCTGGGGAGGGAGGCAGTCAGAATAGCTTAACCCTCAACTCTGCTCTTCCCAGGCCAGCATTCTGGTGACCACCCGGCCCTCTGCCATCGGCCGCATCCCCAGCAAGTACGTGGGCCGCTATGGCGAGATCTGTGGCTTCTCTGATACCAACCTGCAGAAGCTCTATTTCCAGCTTCGCCTCAATCAGCCAGACTGTGGGCACAGTGCTGGGGATGCAGGTGTTGCAGCCACGTCTGCTCAGCATGACAGCCTGGTGGAGATGCTCTCCAGGAACCTGGAAGGACACCACCAGATTGCCGCTGCCTGCTTCCTGCCCTCCTACTGCTGGCTTGTCTGTGCCACCTTGCACTTCCTGCACGCCCCCACACCGGCTGGCCAGACCCTCACAAGCATCTACACCAGCTTCCTGCGTCTAAACTTCAGTGGGGAGACGCTGGACAGCAGTGACCCCTCCAAGTTGTCGCTGATGGCCTATGCAGCCCGCACCATGGGCAAGTTGGCCTATGAGGGGGTGTCTTCCCGCAAGACTTACTTCTCTGAAGAGGACGTCCGTGGCTGTCTGGAAGCTGGCGTCAGGACGGAAGAGGAGTTTCAGCTGCTACATGTCTTCCGCCGGGATGCCCTGAGATTTTTTCTGGCCCCGTGCGTGGAGCCAGGGCACCTGGGCTCCTATGTGTTCACGGTGCCGGCCATGCAGGAGTACCTGGCTGCCCTCTACATTGTGCTGGGCTTGCGTAAGACGACTCTGCAGCGGGTGGGCAAGGAAGTGGCTGAACTCGTGGGCCGTGTAGGGGAGGATGTCAGCCTTGTCCTGGGCATCGTGGCCAAGCTGCTGCCGCTGAGGGTCCTGCCTCTGCTCTTCAACCTGCTTAAGGTAACAACAGCTCCTGGACCCTAGGCTGTCAGCCTCCTACTCCCCAGGCTCCTCTTGCTCCTCTCGGGAGGAACTGCTGCTTCCTGCATAGGGGTGAATCCTCTTTCGGCTTTGGTTTCAGACTGGGCAGGGCGGCCTTAGTGGGGCTGTGGCATAAGGAGGGGGAGAGAGAAGCCACAGGCTGGGGAAGGAGTGGAGGCTGGGAGGGGAATTTGAGGGTGCAGGGACTTGAATGACAATCCTGCAACCCTAAGACGGCTTTCTTTCGCATCTCCCCTCCCAGGCTTTGTTTCTGGGAGGCGGCTGCCATAGTTCAGGTTCTGACCTCTGCTTTGCAGGCCCAGACACCCGGCTGTATCTTTTCCCCAGAGGTGATTAGACTCCAGGAACAATGACTCATCTTAACTGAATAACCAGAGGCAGGTTTTTAAAGGAGATGCCATTTTATTCGTTTACCCCAGGAGGATAAGTGCATTGGTAATTGGCTTAGGACAGTCCACCCAGGGTGCAGGTCTGCTTCAGAGCTGCATTACAGGCCTGAGAACTGTGCTGTGAGCAGGGCGGGTGCTCTAAGCATTTGAGGGGAAGGATTCACTGCCTGCTGATGTCTGCAGGGTGCCTTGAAAATGAAGTACTATTATGATCTCTTTTATAGATGAGGAAACCGAGGCTCACAGAGGCTAAGGAACTTGTCTAAGGCCACTCAGATAGTAAATAAAATAGCTGGGATCTGAGCTCAGGTTTCATGATTCTGAATCCTCTTTCTGCCAAACTTTACTGATGTATTGTGGATATTTGTCAAGCTACGGTGCCTTTCTAGGTAACCCTTTTCCTCTCTAGGAATGTTTTAGTAACTGGTCCTGAGGAGGCAGAGCCCTGGTCAATGTGCAAAATTTCAGCAAGTTTTCCATTTTGTAGGCATCGAAGCATAAAGGTTGAGAACAGGGATTCAGTAATGCCGCTACCTGGGTTGAAATAAAGGCTCTACTCTTAACTAGCTGTGTGACCTTTGAGAGCTTAAGTTGCTTAACCTCTCTGTGCCTCAGAGTCCTTATCTCTTAAATGGGGATAATAGTAGAATCTAGATCATTGGCCTTATAGGAGGATTAAAAGTATTCATCCTCAGGGCCTGGCACATAGTAAGTGCTATTTAATTGTTAAACATAAAAACAGGGTCAGGCAGCCCACTCCTTCTCACACCATTACCTCAGACAGGGAGGTAATGGCCATTGCTGAGGCTACACCACCCCTTTAAGGATGTTCTTGCCTTATCCAGATTGCAGTGAGAGGCTGTGGTCCCCTAACAGGATCCAGAAAGCCCTCCATTATTATAGAGTGCAGCAAGGTTATTAGCACCACACTCCCAAACCCTCTCGGAGGGAGGGTTGCCTAGCAGAGGACAGTTCCATCTGTTGCTTCATGATCATACTGATTCAGCTTCCCAGGGTAACATTTTCTCATCCCAATACCAGATTGGTGTTGGGGGGAAGAGCACTATAATGTTCATGGCAGGAACTTCACTTATAAAAAGTGAAAAAATGCCTGCCTGGGGTGGCTCAGTGGTTGAGCATCTACCTAAGATCCAGGAGATCGCAGTTCAGTTCCCAGCCAGGGCACATGCCCGGGTTGCAGGCTCGATCCCCAGTAGGGGGCGTGCAGGAGGCAGCCAATCAGTGCCTCTCTCATCATTGATGTTTCTCTCTCCCTCTCCATCTCTCTCTGAAATCAATAAAAACTTATTTTTTTAAAAAAGGTGAAAAAAAGTGAAACCAGACATTAGAGAAGGTGCCACAAAACCACCTTGTACGACCAGAGGAAGGGGCCTCCTTTCCTTTCAGAACCATTGCAAGGATGAGGGGTGGTGCTGTAAATGTCCCCAGCATTCATTTCTTCAATGAATATTTGAGTGCCTGCTGTGTGCCAGGCACTATGTTAGATTCTGAGAAAAAACAGTTAACAGAACCCCAGGTTCTGCCTTTTCTAATCATATAGTCTGAACACAAACCTGTCAGCATAACCATGTAATTAAAAAGTATGGTACATGCCTGTGAAGTAGAAGTCTGGGTGCTGAGAGTGTGCAGTGGGCATCTGGTTTGAGGAATAAGGAAAACCTCTCTGCAGGAGGGCAGGTAGTCTGATCCCTGGAGGATTAGCCAGAAAGGGAACCGAGTGGAAGCACCTCAGAAAATATATAACTCTGAAGGAGGAGAAACTTTGGCACTGGAGAGAGAGAGAGAAGCGTAAATGACAGAAGCAGAGTGAGTGAGGGTGAGAGGCCTTGATGGACTTGCCAAGGGACCAAGTGACGCAGGGTGTTGTAGTAGGAGTGACATTAGTCGTCATTGCTCTGTGATGATGGTGAAGATGGAGATGTGTTTATAATGCTAGCTGGCTCCAAACTAACTGCATGGCATATGCCCCCCCCCCCCCCCCCCCCCCGGAAAGCACACGCATTGTTTGGGACGAAGAATGTCTGGAGTGCATGAGACCAGTGTTGAGGGATGACTCTGGAAAGGTCAAGTTGGTGCCAAATTATGAAAAGTTTTATATGCTCTGTGGGCAAAAGGTGTTCCAGCAGGGTGTGAGCACACAGATCGTGCAGGAGTTCAGGGGACACGAAACTGGAGCAGCCAGGGAGCAGGCCTGCAGGGGGCTACAGCACCCTCCCCTTCCTTTCCCAGGTGGTTCCGCGGGTGTTTGGGCGCATGGTGGGTAAGAACCGCGAGGCCGTGGCCCAGGCCATGGTGTTGGAGATGTTCCGGGAAGAGGATTACCACAATGATGACGTCCTGGACCAGATGGGTGCCAGTATCCTGGGCGTGGAGGGGCCCCGGCGCCACCCAGATGAGGCCCCCGAGGATGAAGTCTTTGAGCTCTTTCCCATGTTCATGGGAGGGCTTCTCTCTGCCCATAACCGGGCCATGCTGGCTCAGCTTGGCTGCCCCATCAAGAACCTAGATGCCCTGGAGAACGCCCAGGCCATCAAGCAGAAGCTGGGCAAACTGGGCCGGCGGGCGCTGCCCCCATCAGAGCTGCTCGACCATCTCTTCTTTCACTATGAGTTCCAGAACCAGCGCTTCTCCGCTGAGGTGCTCGCCTCCCTGCACCAGCTCAGCCTGGCAGGCGTGCGCATGACACCCCTCAAATGCACAGTGGTGGCGGCAGTCCTGGGCAGTGGGAGGCATGCCCTGCACGAGGTGAACTTGGCCTCTTGCCAGCTGGACCCTGCTGGCCTACGCACACTCATGCCCGTCTTCTTGCGTGCCCGGAAGCTGGGGTGAGGACCTCATGCACAGGCACGGAGAAAGGAGGGCTGCAGGTGAAGGGGTGGGAAGAGAAGGAGCTTGGGAAACCCGAGGCGTTGAGGAGGGACCAAGGCGCAGGCTGGAGATGTTCGGTCTGGGTGGAGGTGATGAGCATGGAGGGAGGACAGTGGGGACTGCAGGCGTCAGGCCGCTGGATGGACAGGCCCTATGCTGAATTCCTTTGGTTTCTTCCCTCCTCTCCGGCCACCTGCTCCAGCTTGCAACTCAACAGCCTGGGCCCAGAGGCCTGCAGGGACCTCCGAGACCTGCTGCTGCATGAGCAGTGCCAGGTTACCACCCTGCGGTAAGTTTCCTGGGAGGGGCTGGAGAGAGGGCTGGCCCTTCAGGTGCCAGCTAAGGTCAAGGGTGTGCTCCTTGCCTCAGCATGCCTGCCACAGGCCCACCCATGGTGTAGTAAAGGGGGTGGGGGTCTGGCCCTGTCCTGCCCCCCAGGTCCAGTACAAACAGCAGGGTGGGGATGGGGGTGAGGTGCCACCATCAATAGGTGCTAAGAAAGCCTCTCATGTGGCTAAAATCAGCCTGGGAAAGGGGTTAGAATAATACCCAGGCCTGTTACCTGGTAACTGTGCCACTGATTCCCTCCTGGGATTTTCCTTGTCGCCTCATAAGGACGGCCTAATGCTGAGCACTCAGTAGATGCTCCCAAAGAGTTGACTGATTTACGAGGAACCCACACTCCTGGGTTTCCAATTTCTGGTTAAAGTAAGGGGAGGGGTATGAGGAAAGAGAAAGGAGGGAGAGCAGGAAGGGTGGGCAGTGAGACCTGGGGAGGAAGCCACACAGGAGGAGGAAGGGAAATGGTGAGATGAAGAGGAAGAGAGCCGAGGAGGGAGTCAGCAGAGGAGAATGGGAGGCGGGAGGAGAGGTGAGGAGAAGCCGGCTTCTACCCCTCTCCCCCTGCAGTGCGCCACACCCGCTCTTCTCCACCCTCTCCTGGACCTGCAGTTCTGTGTCCAGGCTGGGCTCTGCCCAGGCTGTGTACCCTTTCGGCCCAAGCACATGGGCCCTTATAACCTTGGGGTACTTGTGGCTGTAGGCTGTCCAACAATCCGCTGACTGCCGAGGGTGTGGCCTTGCTGGTGGAGGGGCTAGCGGGAAACACCTCGCTGACACACCTGTCCCTGCTACACACGGGCCTTGGGGATGAGGGCCTGGAGCTCCTGGCTGCCCAGCTGGACCGTAATCAACGGCTACAGGAGCTGAATGTGGCCTATAATGGCGCTGGCGACACAGCGGCCCTGGCCTTGGCCAAGGCTGCCTGGAAGCACCCTTCCTTGGAGCTGCTGCAGTGAGTCTTGTCCCTGGTCATCTCCCCACCCCAGCCTGAGCCTCTGTTTCCCATCCCCTTTTCCTTCCCCCTCTCCACTGTGCTTTTCCCACCCTAGGGGGTTGGCCGGGACCTGTCGTCTCTTCCTGGCTTTTGAATGATGCTTGTCAACCTGCTTCTGAGCCAATTCACCCCTCTGTGACTGGCCCTTACCCTGCCCTGATTCCCTCCCACCACCTGTCCTAGGGTCGTGGTGGCCCCATTCCTAGTCCCTGGTCCCACTGAATTCTAGAGTCATCCCTGCCTCCCATTGGCCACCACCCTCCATCTCTGGCTTATTGAAGACACACCCCTTCACATTACTCAGCCAGGGACTGAGCTGCGAGACACCCTCTGTGAATCCTTCTCAGAGCCTTGCTGAGTGGCATCTTCTCTTCTCTCTCCTGTCAGCCTCTACTTTAATGAGCTGAGCTCAGAGGGCCGCCAGCTCCTGCGGGACTTGGGGGGCACTGCTGAAGGCCATGCCCGGGTTGTGGTATCGCTGACAGAGGGGACAGCAGTGTCAGAGTACTGGTCAGTGATCCTCAGTGAAGTCCAGCGGAACCTCAACAGCTGGGATCGGGGCCGGGTCCAGCGCCATCTTGAACTATTGCTGCGGGACCTGGAAGATAACCGAGGAGCCACCCTTAATCCTTGGCGCAAGGCCCAGCTACTTCGAGTGGAGGGTGAGGTCAGGGCCCTCCTGGAGCAGCTGGGAGGCCCTGGAAGCTGAGGCAGTGGCAGCAGGCACCTAGCCGGGTGACCCCGATTCCCAAGCCCCACCTCTGTGGCCCTCTGGCGTGCATTACTACTCTGTGAAGATCCCTTCACAGCTGGAGTCAAAGGACTGGGCACAGCTGTACCAGTGGCCCTCCTGGAACATGTCCAACCAATCCTCCCAAGTCTGGAATTTCCAGGGTCCTGAAACATGCTCCTCTCCATTGGGCTGGAAGGACGAAGGATGTGGCATTTTTGTGGCTAAACTGCCCTGTAGCACCACCACTAACTTTGTCCCTCTCTCCTCTCAAGAGCCTCTGTGCCACCAGGCGGTGCACTTCTTATGTCCGCCTTGCCAGGGGTGTTTTCCAGGTGTGTTGGGGGGCTTCCACCTCCTGCCTTTACGCTTTCTGTGGACACCCAGGACACCCACAGCCACCCTCCTCTCATTGGTGCTTTCTGCTCAGCCTCACGCTTCTCTTACCACAATGGCACTTGTGCTCAGTGGTCCCAGCTGGCATGTGTGCTGACTCACTGTTATTAAAAAACATCTACCTACTGTGGCCTCTGCCTGGTGCTTTTAATGAAGGACGCTGTTCTCAGTCATTCTGATTAAACTACTGGCCACTTTTTGTTACAAGTGGTTCTTATGTACTAGGTTCAAAGGCAGTGGGGGCTGGGGGGACCCATGAAGAAGATGTTGGGGTGCGGCAGGCCATGCTGGGCTGTAGGACTCCTACCACCCTTCATCCATACTTACCCAGGCTTGGAATTAGTGGTCAGCATTCCTCTGCACGGCGGGGGCCGGGGCAGCAGCAGGGGCTCGGGGCTGGGCCCGGGGATGGGTGCGGGAGCATGCACGCGTCCCGGGGACAAGACTCCTCGGTTAACCATTATCCCACGGCTTCCAAGGCAGCGAAAGTCTTCAAGGAGGCGGGACTGGGGGTAAGTGGGAAGGTCAGCTGGTTTCGATGGACCTTGTCCCTACCCTGAGCGCTGGGTTGTTGATCCAGCTATGGAGGCAGCTGCAGGTAGGAGGCTGGGAGGAATCTCCTGGAGGGGACTTCAGTCGGGGTAGATCGGGAGGCCGAGGCTTTATAGACCAGGGCGCCCTTGATGCTGGGGCTTGGAGCCCTGAGACAAATAGACTGGAAGTTAGGAGAGCACAGGTGAGTGTCTATGTCTGCCTTCCTGGTCCACACCCTGTACTGATATGTTCAGATTTCTGTGCCATGGCCTCTGGGGGGAGGGGAAGGAAGGGAAAGGAAAGACCCTTTTGGAGCAGAATGGAGGATTACAGCCTGAGTTTGGGGTTTGCCCTAAGTCCTTTCAGTTAATGAGCATGGAAGGGGTGGAGAATGCACCTCTCTTCCCCTCACCCCTTTTTTGCCCAGCAGATCTCCAGGACACAGCTTTGCTAACTCCGTAAGTGGTACCCTGTGAGGGGTGGGGCAAGGGGAGGAGGAGATTGAAGGTGGGAAGCTCTTCAGCTGCCATTAGCATCTTGAGTGGAGTCTGGGATCTCCTTGCAGGAGGTTTGAGTTTAACCCGAAGTTGGGCATTGATAATCCTGTCCTGTCCCTGGCTGAAGATCATGACCCCTCTGGTAAACCCCTTACCCCCTGGGCAGCCATTCCCCTTCCCCAGAGATATTAGGGGCCTGTACAGGCTGCCATGCCCTTGGTAACCACTCATCTGTCTCCCTCTGATAATAGCCTTAGTTGGGAGCAACCACACGGACAGAGGAGGGGACAAGTGTTTTCTTCTGTCCCAGCTACTCTGCCCACACAGTGTTTGGCCCTACTGCCCTACTGCCCAACACCTAACTGGGTAGAAGTCTGCCTGGTGCCCTACCAAGGGGACAGCATCTCGGGGGCTCAAGGTGACTTGCACTTGGGCCATATCCCACTCCCCACCCCGTTTCTGCTGCCTACCACCCCTCCAGATCTCTGGCGCCTGGAGCGGCCTCGCTTCTGTCTGCTGAGTAAAGAGGAGGGCAGGAGCTTTGGCTTCCACCTACAGCAGGAGCTGGGCAGGGCCAGCCATGTGGTGTGCAGGGTGGAGCCAGGCACCTCTGCCCAGCGGCAGGGTCTCCGGGAAGGAGACCGGATCCTGGGGGTGAACAACCGTGTTGTGGAGCATGAAGACTCTGAGGTGGTGAGGTTGGGCTGGGACTCCCCGTGGCACTGGAGAATGTTCCATATGAGGGATTACTTCCCTGGGTATATGGGCACAGGACCCAAACCTCAACCTCCCCCACGTCCCAGAATATATGGGTGCTCAGGCCAGAATATTTGGGTGGAGGCATCTAGAGGGCTGGCTCCATGGTGAAAAATAGGTTCCAGGGGCAGGGGGCGGCAAGGGCCAGCTCCAACCTCACCCTCTGTTTAGGTGGTGCGCTGCATCCGGGCCAGTGGCCCACGGGTGTTGCTGACAGTGTTGGCGCAGCATGCACACGACCTGGCCCGAGCTCAGCAGGGGAGTGCTGCCCTTCTCTGTCCTACTCTCAGCCCTGGGGTCCGGCCCCGTCTGTGCCACGTAGTGAAAGATGAGGGTGGTTTTGGCTTTAGTGTCACCCATGGTGAGCTCAGAGGCTCAGGAGGGCGGTCAGGAGGGGGATCAGCCCTGCCCGGGTCAGCCAGCAAACTAACATTTGTTTTTTTGTTTTGGCTTCCAGAACATCAGGGTTCTTTCTGGTTGGTGCTGAGTTCTGGAGGAGCAGCTGAGAGGGCAGGGGTGCCCCCTGGGGCCCGACTGTTAGAAGTGAATGGGGTCAGTGTGGAGAAGTTGACTTATAACCAACTCAGCAGGAAGGTATGGCTGCCTGTTTCCCCATTCATCCTACACTTTTCTGGGTCTGGGGCCCCTGCCCCAGGAGGCAGACTCCTCCCCCAAGCACCTAATCCCCTGATCTGATCTTGTATCTCCATCACCACCCTTCCCTTTATAGCTTGTGCTATGCCCTTCTCTCCCCTTCCCTTATTGCCTCATTCCTGGGCCTGGGAGAGGTCTGTGACCTGCCTCTGCCCTCCCTACCCAGGGAGTTGATGCTGAGGCCCTACTGGGTCCCCACAGCTTTGGCAGAGTGGAGAGCAGGTGACCCTGCTGGTGGCAGGGCCAGAGGTGGAGGAACAGTGTCGCCAGCTGGGAATGCCTCTGGCTGCACCCCTGGCAGAGGGCTGGGCCCTGCCCACCAAGCCCCGCTGTCTGCACCTAGAGAAAGGGCCCCAGGGCTTCGGATTCTTGCTCCGGGAGGAAAAGGGCCTTGGTGGTCGCCTCGGTGAGTGGGAGCCCTGGGGAAGGGGAGGGAAAGGTGGGCCTTGGGATGGGCATACAAGTGTATATGTGCACCTCTCAGTGCACAGCGGTGTCCCTGTATGAGCCCCAGCCCTGGGCCTCCTCCTCCTGTGTACCCCGGGTCAGTCCCCCAGTGTGCCTGGGCTGACATTGGGGGTAGTCAGGGGAGGAGCAGTGAGGAAGTCTATGTCCCAGGGCAGTTCCTATGGGAGGTGGACCCAGGATTGCCAGCTGAGAGGGCTGGGATGCAGGCTGGGGACCGGCTGGTGGCTGTGGCTGGGGACAGTGTGGAGGGGCTGGGTCATGAGGAGATCGTGTCCAGGATCCGGGCGCAGGGCTCCCGTGTCTCCCTCACCGTCGTTGACCCTGAGGCTGACCGCTTCTTCAGCATGGTGCGAGCTGAGGGACAGGGGATAGGGTGGGGGCAGGAATGGAGTGGGGCTCAGTTGGGGGGATGAGCAACAGGTTTGTCCTATCTGCCTCCTTCCAGGTTCGTTTGTCCCCGCTCCTCTTCCTGGAGAGCACAGAGGCTCCTACCTCTCCCCTGAACACCTGCTCAGCCTCTCCGGTTGAGACCAAGGACCCACCAGTTAAAGACACAGCTGTGCCTCCTGTCCCAAGTGGCTCCCGCCAGTGCTTATTGTACCCTGGGCCTGGCGGTGGCTATGGCTTCAGACTCAGCTATGTGGCCAGTGGGCCCTGTCTCTTTATCTCTCAGGTGACTGATGCCCCATGGGCCTTACCTCCCGGTGAACCTTCCTCTGCTTCCCCCCAGGACATTTTCCCCTGGTGTTCCCTGTTCTGTATCTCACCCCCCACCCCCAGGTGACTCAAGGAGGCTCAGCTGCCCGGGCAGGGCTGCAAAGGGGAGATGTGATTCTGGAGGTGAATGGGTTTTCTGTGGATGGAGAGAATGACCTGGAAAGGCTTCAACAGCTGGCTGAGGCTGAGCCACCTCTGTGCTTGAAGCTGGTGACCAGGTCTCTGCAGGACTTGGAAGCATGGATTCCCCCAGAGTCTGTAGAGGTGAGGAAGGAGAGACAGAGGGACTGTGAGCAGCCCGAGGAGAGAGGGGAACCAGAGAGGCAGGTAGAGCAGGAGGGCTGCAGGGTGAAGTAGGGTGGGCCATGAAGGTTGGGACTGTAGGCCATGGTAGGTAGGGACAGAAGGACACAGGGAACAAGTCCCACTCCTGGGCATTCCAGTGCAGGTGGGGACAGGGCAAAGGACCTCTTCTGGTCCTTGAATGACCTCCTTTCTCCCTCTGCTTAGGAGTGGACTGGAGCCTCGGAGCTGCTCTAGTGCTGCCCTCCTGGCACAGACCTACCTGGTAGCTTTCCTGTCTTCACTTTCCAGCCGGAGGTGGTAGGAGCTGAACTCTTTAAGCCAGAAACGGGACCTCTAGGACTCTGGACAATCACAGGCTGGCCCAGAGCCTCCCTTCCTTCCTTCCCACAGGCCCACCTCCCAGGAGAGGGTGTGGTCAGAGGCCTCAGGTGGGCCCACTAGGAATCCTCCGGTCTGACTCCAGAGGAAGCCGTGTGGGAACTTTGGAAGCTGTGCCCCAAAGGATGAAGTTCTGCCAGAGATGAGTGGTGTGATTTTGTGATTTATATAAATATATAAGAAATATATATATTTGGCCTTCATATGCATTCCTGGCAAAGAGCTCCTACAACCCTTGGCGTTTCCTAAGTAATAAGAGCAATAAAAGGGTCTTTTGTTATTCATAGAAAGCTCCTTTCAACCACACCTAATTTTGTTAATGAGGTGACTTTTGGAGGCATCTAAGGATGGGAAGGGGCTGATTGCCAGGGGAACCAATGGGGTGGAAACTTTCAGCCTTCTCCCCACCCCTACCCCCACCCTGGCCTCCTGGGAGGGTGGAGGGGCAGGAGGTTAAATGAATCTCCAGTGGTTTAGTCAATCATGCTTATGTAATGAAGCCTCCATAAGAAACCCAAAAGGACCACGAGGCTCCGAGAGCTTTCTGTGGAGGTGCTAGGAGGGTGGTGCACATAGAGAGGGTGGAGCTTCCATGCCCATACCCTGCCCTATGGTTGGAGCATCATCTCTTTGGCTGTTCCTGAACTGTATCTTTTATAATAAACTGGTAAGCCCCTCTAGCAAATGATAGGAGTCATGGGAACCTCTGACATATAGCCAGTTGGTCAGAAGCACAGGTGACAACGTGTACTTGAGATTGGCGCCTTAGGGGACTGAGACCTTAACCTGTGGTATCTCTAGGTAGATAGTGTCAGAATTGAGTTACATTTTAGGACACTGAATTGGTGTCCACAGAAGAGTTGGAGAATTTCTTGGTGTGAGAAAAAACCCTACATATTTGGTGACCGGAAGTAAAGTAGTACTGAGAGTGTTTTCATAGAAGAGAGAAACACAGGCTTTCCCTTTTCAGTTGGGCTGTCGGGCCAGCTAGGATTGAAGTCATCTGGAAGTTGCCCTAGACATGGCTCCAGGACTCTTGGATGTATTGCAGGAGTTTGGAGACCAGTTGCACTGGCCTTCTGTGAGCACCTTAGCACTGTGGGGGCTGGCGGCTGTTACAGAAAAGGCCTTTCCCCACAGATCTGGCTGCCTGTGTTTGTGTGGGTGGGGGCAGGAGGCTGCTGTTCAAAGGGACAAAAGGGCCCCAGGCTCAAGGGGTGGGAACTGTTTTCTCCAGAAGAAGGCTAAGACATTGTCAAAGTTCTCTCCCATCACCCAGTCTTCAGGCTAATGGGTGAACCCAGAGCCAAGATGTTCCCACGACAGGCACCCATCTTTGCCAAAAAGCCTCAACCCATAGTTCTGTTGATTTCTACATCAAGATAGCTTTATTGCTGGGCCTCAGAGGGCCCAGAGACTGCGTGCGCAGTCTCACAGATCCAGGGGGTTGAGTCCCAACTGGAGGAGCTGCTCCTTGTGCCTGGTGTGGAGTCTCAGCACAGCTCCATCCCCCTGAGGCTTAATCGCTCTCAGCTTAGCCAAGAGTTGGTCCAGGCAGCCCTGCAGACACCAAGCTTCAGGCTCCAGGAAGGGAGAGGGAAGGCGAGGGGTGTCCAGGTTGGTCTATAAGCTTTCCTTGCCAGTGTTTTCTTAAAGTTCTTATTCTCAGTGGGTGGACACGGTTGCATCCCCTCAAGATAGAACAGAGCTCCCTGTGGAGAAGGGCCTCCCCCCTCATTGACACACTAGCTGGGGTTTGGGTGGTGGGGGAGTGCTGGGTACTGGGTGGTGCTTACATGCAAGATTTCCTCACACTTGGCTTCCATGTCTGCCACGTGGGTCTGAAGCTGAGCCAGAGCCTGGTCCCGCTCTGTGAGGGCCTGCTTTGCCTCTCCCCAAGCAGCCTCGGTCTCTCTCTGGCACGTCTCTGGGGAGTGGAGCAGAAGGATGAAAGAGGACAGGATGGTGACACTCTATCCTTGAACAAAGTCTCCAATGGTACCCAAAAAGGGACAAGAGATCTGGGTCCCAAATCTGGTTGTCACTTACTACCTGTGTAACATTGGGCATGTCTCTCTCTGCGCCTCAGTTTCTTCATCTTTAAAGAGAATGCCATACACTGGCCAGGTGGCTCAGTTGGTTGGAGCATCACCCCGGACACCAAAAGGCTGAGGGTTTGATTCTCAGTCAGGGCACATACCTAGGTTGTGGGTTCGATCCCCAGTTGGGGCACGTACGGGAAGCAATCGATCCATGTTTCTCTCTCACATCGATGTTTCTCTCTCTCCCTCTCCCTTCCTTTCTCTCTAAAAGTCAATAAACATCCTCAAGTGAGGATTAAAAAGAGAGAGAGAGAGAATGTCGCTTGCTTCACAGGCCTGCAGTGAATGATGTAAATGTGATGATGTACGGGAAGGCACCTAGGAGGTGCTCAATAAATATTGATTTATTTAAATTTGAGATAAGGCAAAGATTAGGAAAGGAACTCAGGGTCTACATGACAGATAAGCAACTCCTGAATACCTATAGCTGAACTAAAGCTATTTTAGAATAAGAAAACTTTGACGCCTAAATTAAGAAAAATCTTGTGTGCCATGATGAAATATTTCAACTGTATCCCGTAACCAAGAGGGAAGAAAGAAAAACTTCCTGTTTTAAATATATTTGCTTATTTGGAAGGTTCATTCATTTACTTAGCAAATAGTTATTTAGGATCTACCATGCCCTAGGCCTTGAAGATATGGAAGTAAGTAAGTCAAACATTTTCCCTTAGTTTTGTTGTAAAAATCAGCCACACTAAGAGGGAATGTGTTTTAGTTGGGAAAGACCTGGCAGTATTGGGGAACTGAATTTGGGGAGACCATTGAAAAGGGGAAATGTGGTGAGAGACTTCTGTCTTCTTTACTTAAGATTTTTGATATCCTGAACCCTCTGTTCCAATCCTCAATGTGGGAGAGTCAGTGGGAAAAGGGATACAAGAGCCTGGATTTCAGTCTTCTAGAGAAGGACCATCCTAATTCCACCCCTTAGGCCAGACTTCCTCAGTGATCCTCTGAGAGGAAGGGCTTAGGAGGTGGGGATCCTACCCAGCTGCTCCTGAAGGCCCCTCACTTCTTCCTCCAGCTGCCTGCTGCGGGTCTCCATCTGCTCCTGCAGGACCTGGCACTGACGCCTCGTCTCTGTAGTGGGGGCAGTGGGCAGCCAGGGAGCCGGGTGGGGTGGGGTGGAGGAAGGATGGGAAGAGGGTGTGTGAATGGCTCTGTGTAGCCCAGTGGGACAAGGGCAGAAAAGCCTTCTTGGTTCTTGGGGCAACTCTGAGAAGCTGAGAGACCCTGAAAACCCAAGAACAGCTAGGAGACCAGGCCCCTTTCCCCCATGCCAGCTCAAGATGGGTACTGCAGCCCTTCTCCCTACTCACTCCCACGGCATGAACGAGATTAAGGCTATGACTGCATTTTGTAACCCACAAAGCATCGACAGCCTGGCCTCAGGCATCCTGGAAGGTCCCTGCCCAGGATTCCAGAGGCCTTCCTTTCCTTCCTTCAGGTTCCTGCCTGACTTGCACTCTGCTGGGAAGCCTGAGACCAGGCATGGCCGGTGGAGTCCTCCTTGTTCCCCTTCTTGCATCCTCTGGTCCTCTTGGTTGTCCTTTTTCAGGCCCCTGTCTCCTGCCTACCTGCTTGACTGACCACATACCTGCATATATGGCCTTTCCTTCACTTCGGGCCCCCTCCAGCTCAGCCTCCAGCCTTTGCAACCTCTGCTTCAGCTGGTCTTCAGAAGCCTTGGCTCGGTGGGCCTCCCTCCTCTGCAGAGCTGTGAACAGCGCCAGAGCTCTCAGGACGGGCAGGGGACCTTACTGAATCAGCCTCCATGGGCTTGATGGACTCTGCCCACCTCTGGGAACCTGGCAGCAGGCTTCCAGTCTCTCTCATTCTCATTCGCCAACTCGCCCCCCCCCCCCCCCCCCCAGTCCGACAGGCTCTTCATTCCTAAGAAGCAAAAACTCCCTTTATGCTCTGGCCCATCAGCCCTCACTGCCCTCCCCTTCCTCACAATCCCAACTTGTGACTATCTTTCCCCATTAGGGGATGGTGAGAGGTCAGCTCTGACCCCCACCATCTCTCCAACCCTCCAAGCCCTTAAGGATACAGAAATGCCTCACTGCCCACTTTTATTGTACCCAGAGCTTCCATCCTTCTTACCTAAGTGGTCTCGGAGCAACTCCTTTTCCAGCACTGCCAGCCTGTGCATGGACTCAGCCTCCACACCTGCCCTGGCAAGTTGGCAGAGCCTTAGCTTATGACCTCAGCCTTCCTTCCTTCCCTTCCATACTCTGGACTTTCTTCCTGCAGGAGGTCTGAGGGCCACTAAATGAGGGATCTCTGATGGCAGCATCTGCTGAGCTCGCCACTGCGCCCTCACTGCCCAGCACGAATATGTGTAATGAATTTATAAGGAAGACATGCAGCCAAAAGGGGCTCAAGGGAGGGGTGGGTGCCAGTTTTCCCACTTTCCCAGCTTTGTGAAGCCTGGATGTGAGGATATGAAAGGGGAGGGTCAAGAAAGCTCTGTCCTGTGGTGCAGAGAGCTGAATTCTCTCTGGAGCACCTTTGCTTGGTCTCTGAGCCAGAGCATGGAGAAGCAGGGGCACCCACCTCCACCCATCCTGACTCACCAGCACCTGCATTCTTTTTCTTCTTCTGAACCCCAGCTCTCATCCTTTCTTTTTTGGTCTTAGGTGGCATCTCCTTGCTGTCCTGGGGGGGGGAAGGGGACTTGTATTTAGGTCTGGACATAGGGATGCTTTCCTGATCCCTAGATTGAACTGGGAGACCCAGGAAAGTTAGAATTACAGTCTCCAAATCTGTCTCTTATACTTTCCAGAAGCTTCCATTCTTGGTCTTCTTGGAAGCTTAGGCAAGGCTGGAGTCAGTGAGGAGGGTGGAGATGTTTCTCTCTATAAGTCAGGCTCTATGTACAGAAATCACTCCTCTCAATCCTCTTTTGGAGAAAATAAATCTCAGTACCTGGTCCCGTCCCTCTTCCCATCATCTTTACCCTGCCTCATCCTACCTATAGGACCCTCTCTTGCATCTGTTGTGTTTCCCCGTGGAGTTACCCAGTCATGGGGTGGGGCAGAGAAAAGGCCCAACCAGCTAGGAGCCTGAGGAGGAGACGTGGTTCTGGGAGCCAACCCAGGGTGGCAAATTTCCTTCAGGGGCAGGACTCAGAACTGGAAGGTTGGGTTTCCTGAGACTGCATGTTGTCCAGGCAACTGGGAAACAAGAAGTTCACCAGAAGGTGGAATGTACTAAAACACCAAGGTCCCGGAGGGCTAATTCTCGCCTTATCCCAAAATTCAAGTGTAGTTTGAAAAGACAGGACTTAGCACTGCCTGCAATCTGGAGACTTACAAATGGCAGGTTTACACATCTGAATTAATGCTGTTGTGTTGATACAGAGCAATAGAACTGACGGTAGCCATTTGGGGCAATTTTTTTTCTTTTTAAAAATTTATTTATTGATTTTAGAGAGGTGAGGGAGAGACATTGATTTGCTGTTCCATGTATTTATGCATCATTTGTTGATTCTTATATGTGCCCTGACTGGGGATCAAACCCACAACCTTGGTGCGTTGGGATGATGCTCTAACCAACCGAGCTACCTGGCCAGGGCTTATTTGGGGGCAATTTACATCCATCGGTTTCATCAGCAAAGTGACATTAGGCTTAAAACTGAAGGTCCCCTTCAGGAAGGCATTTTGTGGGGTATGTGGGAAAGTAATGCAGAAGAAGATAGTTAAGAGAGCTCCCCCCTTTGGGAAAGTGAGACACAGAGGAGAGCTAGGCCCATGGCCTCCAGGTGCTGACCTAGAGGGATACAAAAGTAGGAGACAGGGCATGGGTTAGAGATGAGAGCTGTAAGTCTCAGTTGCCCCTTTGGATATGTGAACTTGGGCAAACCACTTAACTTTGCTCAGCCTCAGTTCCCTGGTCTTTACACTTTTGATTTTGTAAATCCTGAAAGGCCTGGGTTTTAATATTTACAGGGCTATCTTCTCTCGTGGTGACTTAATTTATTGCCTCTCTTGCTCCATTCCCTTATGTGGTTGGTTTTCAGACAGGTACTGAGAAACTACCGTGTCTCTGGGCAGCATTGAGTTGCCTGGGGCTCCCTCTAGTGAACTTGCTTGACCTTCTCCCCAGTCTCCTAAATTTTTCTGTTTATTTATGGGGCAGTGTTGGAGGTGCTTCCTTCTTGGGGATGCTTCCTAGCATTTTGATGGAGTTATGAATGGTTGGACAAACAAATTTGAGGATGGGAGTATGAAGGATAACTTGTCCTTGTCGGGCAGCCCCCCCCCCCTCCTGTCCTGTGCTATGGGGAGCCTTGTCATCCATCCACCACCTGGATCTCTGCACACCTTACTCACTAGAATGAAAACAGCAGAAACTTCAGGACTCTTCCCCTTGTAGATTAAGGTAACTTCAGACTCTTTCTTTAGCTATTTCTTTCTATCTCTGTCTCCCTCAACATTTTTGTCAATTGCCTATTGTCAGGAGCAGATCTGAAGAAATAGCCATGAGATCTGGGAGAGAAAAAATCCTTCCTTTGGGGAGCAGGCAGATGCAAGCAGAGGTTGATTCGTCACCTTCACGACTGCAGGGTACTTCTCCGACCCTCTCTACTCTATTACAGAGTAAAGAGAAGAACACGGCTTGTCTTTCCAGGTGCTTACAGTTCCTGTACCTCAGGGCCACAGAGCCTCGTGCCCATTTCCCAAACATGGAGAATGCTTTTCTTCTAACCTTGAAGAATGTTTTTGGTTTATCGTGCTCCCCCCCCCCCACCCGCTCTTCCTGCCTAGGAATGCAGTAGAGGTTCCTGCCCGGTCCTTCTCCTCAGCTAGAAGCCCATTTAGGGACTTTTCCCATGGGACATCAGTGTCTCCACTATGCTGATGCATGGAATGACACATATTGAGGACAGAGATTACAGAATGCAAACAACATATCATGCCTCAGAAGAGCATTTACTTTTCAAATATGTTCAGTCAACCGCCTTTCAGGTGCAGGAGGATGTGGTCTGGGGTTAAGGTAAAGTAGGGTAAGAAAAGTGCCACGTGTCACAGGATATGACACAAACTGAGTGAGCTCTAGAATAACCCAGGAGTAAGAATGGCATTGTGACCAACAGTCCAATCCCATCTCTAGTCCATTTTGGAAACAAGCCAAGTAAAAATTCTGAAAAAGGTCTTTTCTTTCTTTCTTTTCTTCTTTCTTTCTTTCCTTCTTTCCTTCCTTCCTTCCTTCCTTCCTTCCTTCCTTCCTTCCTTCCTTCCTTCCTTCCTTCCTTCTTTCTTTCTTTCTTCTTTCTTTTTTCTTTCTCTCTCTCTCTCTCTCTCTTTCTTTCTTTCTCTTCTTTCTTTCCTTTTTAAAGGTTTTATTGATTTTAGATAGAGAGGAAGGGGGAGTGAGAGAGAAACATCATTTGGTTGCCTCCCCCCAGAAGTGGGATTGAACCTGAAACCTGGGAATGTGCCCTTACCAAGAATCGAACCCTCAACCTCTCCTTGTACAGGACCATACTCCAACCAACTGAGCCACACCAGCCAGTGCTAATGTTTCCTTTTTAAAAATTAACTCAGTTTAGAAGTGAAAATAGGAAAGATCATTTGAGCATAACTCTGTCTTCCTTTGAGCAGGATCACATTTGGGAGCTTTGAGGAGATAGAAAAGAGAAGGGCCACTCTCTCTATTCAGATGTGAGAGAGATGCCACTGTGTATTAAAAGACATATGGCTTACTGCAGCAGAAGCAACATGCAAATTGTGCCATTCCATTCTATACAGACCATACTAAAGATAATACAAATTGGAGGCCTTTAACTAAGCCAGAGATGTATAGATGTCCTAGACAAGCTCAGCTTTAAAGGTTGATTTCTTTTCTTTTTCAAAATTTTTAATTGAATTTATTAGGGTGACATTGGTTAATGAAATTAAATATAGGTCCCAAGGGTTAATTTCTTACCTGTATTCTATTAAGACTAGGATTTGACAATGAGGGGAAAAAATTACTTTTGTGTACCTACTGTGGATGACTGTGGTAGGTGTAAGAAATAAACAGTTCTGGAAATTTAGAGGAGGGAAGGATTATTCCCACTGGAATGTCGTAAGGACACTATTTGAGTTGATTTTTGAAGAGTAGATTGGATTTTATTTATTTAAATTTTTGTTCAAAATACTACTGATGTCCCTTTTTCTCCCCAATGACCCGTTCCACCCCCTCCCACCCCCCTCCCCAGTCCCTCTCCCCACCACAGTGGGTGTCCTCGGGTTGTGCATATAAATCCTTTGTTACTCTCCCCCTCTCCACCCACCCGCCCTGGATTGGATTTTAGTAGCACACCCTAGAGCAGAGGGAATGCTTCAAGTAACGGCTATAAAAAGAAAAAAGGGATGGTGGCATTTTGCGACTTGGTGATATAAGCGTTGGAATAGTATAAAACTGCAAGGCAGTTCCGAGTTAGATCGTGACTCCTCACTTCGTCCAGGAGAAATGGTGGGCATTTAAAGCTTTTTGCGACGCTGTCAGAACTATGCTTTGGGAAGACTGGTCTGGTGACAGGATGGGTTGGAGGCAGCGGGGCAACCAGTGGGGAAAAGGCTTCCGCGGACCAGGGCGGAGGGCGCGGGGCGCGGGGCGGCGTCATCCCAGGGCTTCGCCCCGACTGTCCGCGGGCAGAGCGTCCTCACTTTCTCGGCAGGAGCTAACAAAAGGAAATTCTACTGGTAGGAATGAAATGTTGGCTTTAAAATTATACTCAACCCTAGGTCAAAGCCTTTGAATTGCAAAACCAGTCTGGCTGCAGGGCTCCCGAGCTCAGACAGTTCCCGCTCCGCGGAGGGCCGGGCTCGGCGCGGGCGGGCGCCTGCGGGGAACCGAGGCCTGACCGGCACGCCGGGCCCGCAGCGCCGAGGCTCGGAGCCAGCCGTCGGGGCGGGCACTTCCTTCTTTGGGGGGAAGTTCCTTTTTTCAAAGTCTTTCCAACGGAACTCTCAGATTAGAGAAGTGGAAGTGGCCGGGACCCGCGGCGCTCCGGCCAGGACGCGGCCCCCCGCCCTGCGGTCGGGCCGCGCTGAGCTGGGGCGTCTCCAGCGCGCCCTCGGCGCCCAGAAGAGGAACCGGGCTCCCGGGCCAAGGAGGGGCGCTTTGTTCCCGGAGGCCGGGGGCTTGGGAGGCGCGCTCGGGCCCGACAGCCCCCGCCTGCCTGGGGTCAGAGAGGCCCACCCTGCGGCGTTCACAATCCTCCCGCGGCGGGCTCGAGGGGCGCACGGGGAAGGAACCTCCCTGGCCCACAGCGTGAAGGAGCGACGTCCTCGTCTGTCAGCTCGCGTGGGCCGAAGACTCGACGTCAGGGCGCTTTCTACAGCCACCTGTCTCCCACATTCCACCCGCCCGCCCACGCAGCACCGGCCCTCAGCCCGCGAGGAGCATGGCGGGCTCCGCTTCCGCCCCGCGCGCAGACTCCGCGGTGGCCCCGCCCCGCCCCGCCCCCCCGGCTGCTCCGCGGCCCCGCCCCCGCCCACTGCTCCGCGGCCCCGCCCCGCCCCCGCCCCGCCCCCGCCCACTGCTCCGCGGCCCCGCCCCGCCCCCCGGCTGCTCCGCGGCCCCGCCCCGCCCCCGCCGGCTGCTCCGCGGCCCCGCCCCGCCCCCCCAGCTGCTCTGCGGTCCCGCCCCGCCCCCGCCGGCTGCTCCGCGGCCCCGCCCCGCCCCCCCGGCTGCTCCGCGGCCCCGCCCCGCCCCCCCAGCTGCTCCGCGGTCCCGCCCCGCCCCCGCCGGCTGCTCCGCGGCCCCGCCCCGCCCCCCCCCGGCTGCTCCGCGGCCCCGCCCCCGCCGACTGCTCCGCGGTCCCGCCCCGCTCCGCCCCGCCCCCCCGGCTGCTCCGCGGCCCCGCCCCGCCCCCGCCGGCTGCTCCGCGGCCCCGCCCCGCCCCCCCAGCTGCTCTGCGGTCCCGCCCCGCCCCCGCCGGCTGCTCCGCGGCCCCGCCCCGCCCCCCCGGCTGCTCCGCGGCCCCGCCCCGCCCCCGCCGGCTGCTCCGCGGCCCCGCCCCGCCCCCCGGCTGCTCCCGGGCCCCGCCCGCGGGCAGGGATGGTGGAGGCTGCGCGGCGACTCCGCGGGGCTGGCCGCGAGCTCGCAGCTCTGGCGGAGGGCGCTACCCCGTAGGGACCAGGACGCCCGCCCCCGCGAGCACCGCGGCCGCCCCGCCCCCCGCGCTCCGGGCCCGCCCCCCGCGCCGCCTCCCCTCCGGGACAGCGGCGCTGGGCGAGGCCCCTCCTCGCGCCCTCCGGCTCCCCTCGCGCGCTGCCCCGCGGAGCCGGCGAACGCGGCCGGGCCCCAGCGCTCCCCGGCCATGGCGGGCAACGTGAAGAAGAGCTCCGGGGCCGCGGGCGGCGGCGGCTCCGGGGGCTCGGGCTCGGGCGGCCTGATCGGGCTCATGAAGGACGCCTTCCAGCCGCACCACCACCACCACCTCAGCCCCCACCCGCCGGGGACCGTGGACAAGAAGATGGTGGAGAAGTGCTGGAAGCTCATGGACAAGGTGAAGGGCCTGCGGAGACCCGCGGGCGGGTGGGCGTGGGCGTGGGCCGCGGCCGCGGGAGGGAAGGAGGAAACGGAGGAAGCTGGGGGAGGGGACGTGTCAGGCGAGGCCGGGGCGGCGCGGAGCCGGGGTGACGGCGCTGAGGGGCGGGGGTCGTGGGGGCGGGGGAGGCCGGGAAGCGGGGCGGCGGTGGGGGGAGTGGGGGACGTCGAGGTGGAGCGTTCCGGGTAGCGAGACAAAGGGGGCTGGGGTGAAGGTGCACTCGGAAGCCACCGGGGCGGAAGTATCGTGGGGTGCGGGGTTTGGGGCTCTGTGCAGGGCACAGGGCTGTGGGTCACGGGCGCGCCCCCGGGAGGTAGGAGGCGGGGGACGAGGACGGGTTTGATTTACCGGTGGGGCTGGTCGTTGGATGGGGAGTCGAGCTGCGACCCGGGAACTCAATTTCTTGGGGGCTCTGATGGAGAGACCTGGGGTCGGGACCCCTCTGCGGGCCAGCTGCGCTCTGGGTTATCGGTTAGCTTTTTCCGCACGAAGATGCATCACCACGGTAAAAGAAACAGGGATGTGTCAACGGGCCGAGGAAGGAACTTGCCTGCACTCGAGCGCAGGCTCAGGTTCTCACCCTGGCACGCCGAGGTGGCCCTGCTGGCGCGTCGGTGCGCGCCGACGAAACCGCAGGTTCTGGTTGGAACCGTCGCCTTCGGGCAGAGCGGGCCCGAGCGTGCGAGCGGCGGTTCCGACTTCCCTCGGAACTTCCTCCTCACGCTCTGCCGTAGCGGGGTTCTGCTTTGGGCAGCGCACCTGTCTCCTCTCTGCAGGACCTGACTCTAAGCTGGTTTGATGAGCTGCTTTGGTTACCTATTAAAATTTTTATTTTTAAAGCAAGTTGGGAAAATAACACCATTATATTTAACCACTTTAAGTTTGTATTTGGGAGAACTTTACTTCCTTAAAGTTGTGTCTGTATAACGAAATATAGTAAGTCCCAAGTACTGAAGAGTGTATTTAAGCAGTCTAACAATTTGTTCCAGAGAGTTCAATACGATAGTTCCTTGATATTTTTCACATTATTAATTAGTAACTTATTTTTGCAAAATTTATACTGTGAATGAAAAGTGATTAGAAGGATATGGCATATTGTAACAGAATGGTGGTGTTTCCAGAATAAAATTGGTTACTCTCTGGTCTAAGATTCCTCTTCTGAAAAGTTCTTCATGGGTTGTTTTGGATTAGAAATGACTAATAAGAATTATTATGAAGCACTTGGCAAATATAAATGTGCTATATATGTAAATGCTTAATAAGTCCTGTGTGTGAATTAACAATCCTGTAGTGCATACCAGTGGTTCCAGAGCCACTTTTTCTCGTTAAATTATTGATACTGTAATTTATGATACAAGTATTTTCATGTTGATTATATTGGTGGTGTAGTGCTCATTTCATTATTAGAAGTTGTAATAAAGTTATTACAGAAAGTTAGGCATGTAAAGGAAACTTTAAATGCATTGACATCTTTAAAAACAAAAACAAAAAACGAATATTGAAAAGCTGAAGTTTGTAGGTTTGCATTTTAGGGACTTATAATTAGGACTAAAATGGTTCTCCCGGAATAGAAAAAAATGTTTACATTTCTGATTAGTTTCTCATATTAGATGTATACACAGTGTATCAAAAATGCATTGATTAGACACCTCTCCTTAAAAATAATAAACTTTGATCAGACTTTTGAGTCTCTGTAAGGTAGTCCAAATAAGATCCCTCCTTAAGTCTTACCCCTTCATCTATTTAAAGTATTGAATTTTTACTACTTCTGCTGAATGTTTAATTATTTGGGAAAAATAAGGAGGACTCAGGGTTTTGAGTGAAAATAATTTTTAGGTGTTGATAGTTTCAGGGAAAGGAGGCTTCTAGCTTTTCCATTTTAGCATAGGGAGAGGGATATTTTACTCCTGTGCTGCTTGTCTTGGAAGATGCTTTTTAGTCTTCTCTCTGCTCTGTATCACATTACTGGTTGTGCTGAAATGAAAACTTAGTTTTTTCTGATGTATTAGTCTGATAGGTTCACACTACTTTCCAGACTACCCAAATATTTCTGCATTGTTGTTAGGTCACACAGTCTCTTTTACTCTTGATGTTTTGAGCATAGATGTTCTCTTTTTTCACTCTTTTTATTGTTGAAAGTCTTAAATGTGATTTCATGTGGTATACATGTGAAGAACTTACTGTCAAATCCATAAATATTTCACACATTTATTGAATTTAGTTCTATGTCACCATCTCCTACCTGTTTTATTCTTGTTGTTGAAGCTAGATGAATATTATTGCAGCCTATTACTAATCAACTTACTGATTTAGCACTGACAATTTTTAGTCGCCTCCCCTCTTGCAATATTGGACGTATGCAGATGGAGAAGTTGGCATAAGTCATGGGTTCTGGTCAACATAGGCCTAATTTACTAATCCATTCATAGGCTCAGGTTACTAATTCATTGTAGAATTAAATTGGTTAGAACAATGCTTGTGCTACAATGCTTGTTATTAAAAAAAGACATGCTCAGCCTCTAGTTGTTCTTTTTTTTAAACCAACCCAGTATATTGTGTAAACACTTGTATGTGAAGAGAGTGGCCAGTAAAGAGACTGCTGGACAGGGAAATGGAGAGAGAAATCATATAAATTTTTAAAAATTAAATTTAGAAGTATGAAGGTATTTAGTTTAGTGACTCAAAATTTCATTATGAAGTAGAGCAGGAGTAGCAAACTTTTCTGTCAAGCAACAGATAGTAAATGTTTTAGGCATTGCTGCCCACATACTTAGGCCCATATTCTTTGTTGTGGTTTTTACAACACTTTTAAAAATGTAAAAGTCTTTTTTTTTTTTTATTCATTTCTCACCTGAGGAGTGAGGATATTTTTTCCATTGATTTTTAGAGAATAGAAGGGAGAGGATAGAGGAGAGAGAGAGAGAAACATCGATGGGACAGAGACACATGGACCAGTTGCCTCCCACACTCACCCTGATTGGAGGCAGGGATCAGACTTGCAACCCAGGTACGTGCCCTTGACTGGGAATCGAACCTATGACCCTCTGGTGTGCACACTCATTTTTTAAAAAAATCAACACCTTAAAGTCTTTTTAAAATGTTGCTCCAACCACTGGGAACGCTGGCCAGGGCATAAAAGCAATTCTTAGTTTGCAGGTGTGTAAAAAAAAAAGCTATAGGCTGTAGTTTGCCCACTTCTTTTTTTTTTTTTTTTTTAATATATCTTCATTGATTTCAGAGAGAGGAAGGCAGAGGGAGAGATAGAAACATCAGTGATGCATCATTGATCGGCCGCCTCCTGCACGCCCCTGACTAGGGATCGAGCCTGCAACCTGTGCATGTGCCCTGCTCGGGAATCGAACCCCGATCGCCTGGATCCTAGGCCGAAGCTCAACTGCTGAGCCACGCCCAGCTGGGCTAGTTTGCCCACTTCTGAAGTAGAGCATCATGCCGGGAGAATTTTATGTCTATACTGGTTTTATTTTAAATTAGCTTACATCATTAATATATTAAGGTGTTGTCCAGCTGGCGTTGCTCAGTGGTTGAGTGTTGACCTATGATCCAGGAGATTGGGTTCGATTCCTGGTCAGGGCACATGCCCACGTTGCGGGCTCAATCCCCAGTGGGCGATGTGCAGGAGACAGCTGATCAATGACTCTCTCGTCATTGATCTTTTTGTCTCTCTCTCCCTCTCCCTTCCTCTCTCTAAAATCAATAAAAACATTTTAAAAAGACTTTAAGGTGTTGATTTAAAAAAAAAAGATGTACTTTATTGGAAAATGCTTATCCTTAAAGCGTGAGTTCAAAAGAAGTGTTTTCAACTCCAGATTTTGAAAAAAACCTAAGCCTGCGTCTCCTGGGTGAGTTTTAATTATCATCATATGCATCATTTTAGTCAGTTGAATAAGTAAAACAATCAGGTCAAATGACATTGCTTGAAACTTAAGTTAAAAATCTTGTAGGAGACGATTAAGTCCACAGGCTGCACACCCAAAGGGAGGTCTCGGCAGGCACCACATCCTGCTGGGGTGAATTCTGCTTTCTGGGGTCAGCTCTTGCACAGCAGCTCATACACTGTGGTTGGGGCCAAGCCTTACAGTCAGGCTGAGGGTCAGCCACACCCACGGAAGGTCAAATAGCAGTCAAGACAACTACAATAGGAAGGCTCACAGAACCCATAAAAGGGACACTTTTAGAACACCTAGCATAAGTGATCAGGGAGACTGTACCATTGAGCCCCACAGGACACCTCCTACATAAGGCTACCCTACCAAGACTGGGACACATAGCAGATTGACCTAATACACAGGAACGAATACACAGAGACAGCCAAAATGGGGAGACAGCATGCTCCAAATGAAAAATCAGGAGAAATCTTCAGAAAAAGAACTAAATGGAAGCAAGCAATCTACCAGATACAGAGTTCAAAACCATGGCTCTAAGGATGCCTAAAGTACTTACGGGAAGAGATGAGCTCAGTGAGAACTTAAAGAAAGGGATCTAAGCATAAAAAAAGGACCAGTGAGAAATGAAGAATATAATATCTGAAATGAAGAATACAGTAGAAAGCCCTGGCCGGGTGGCTCAGTTGGTTAGAGCGTTGTCCGGTACACCAAAAAAATTTGCAGGTTTGATTCCTGATCTTGGCATATACCTAGGTTGTGGGTTCGATCCCTGGTTGGCTCGCATATGAGAGGCAACCGATGGATGTTTCTCACATCAGTGTTTCTCTCTCTGTTCCCCTCTCCCTCTCTCCCTTCTCTCTCCTCTCTCTCTTTCTCCCTCTCCCCCTCTCCTTTCCTCTCTCAAATCAATATCCTTGGTGAGGATAAAAAAAAAAAATACACTAGGACTCAAAGGCAGATTAGATGAAGCAGATGATCAGATCAGTGATTTGGAAGACAGGGTAGCAGGAAATACTCAGCAGCAAAAAGAAAAACAAATTTTAAAAAATGAGTAACTTTTAAGGGATCTTTGAGACAACATGAAGCGCAACAACATCCCCATCATAGGGTTTCCAGGAGAAGAAGAGGAGAGCAAGGAATGAGACCCTATTTGAAGAAATAATGACAGAAAACTTCCCTAACCTGATGAAGTAAAAAGACAAGTCCAGGAACTGCAGAGTCCCAAACAGGATGAACCCAAAGAGGCCCACACCAAGACACATCATAATTACAGTGGTAAAGGTTAAAGATAGAGACTCTTAAAAGCAGCAAGAGAAAGACATTTACCTACAAGGGAGCTCAACAGAAACTGATTTCTCAACAGAAACTTTGCAGGCCAGAAGGGATTGATGTGAAATATAGAAAGTGATGAAAAGCAAGGACCTAAAACCAAGATTACTCTGCCCAGCAAAGCGATCATTTGAAATTGAAGGTCAGATAAAGAGATTCACAGACAAGAAAAAGCTTAAGGAGTTCATCACCACCAGACGAGTATTTACAAGAAATGTTAAAGGGACTTTCTTTAAGAGGAAAGAAAAATGGGGAACATAGATATGAATAATGAAGTGGCAGTAAATACATACTCATCAATCTATTTAAACCATTTTTTATTTTTTAATTACAGTTGACATACAATAAGGGATTGGCAAAAGTAGTTTTACAGTTATAGTACAAATAAATGATACAATGACTAATAATACAAGAGTAAACCCTGTGTTTGATGTACTAATAACTGTAAACCTACTTTTCCCTACCCCTGTATTGTATTGGATTCCAGTGCACACCCCAGGGATTAGACATTTTATAACTTATTAAGTGATCATCCTGATAAATCTTGCACCCATCTGACTCCATACATAGTTATTAAAATATTGTTGACTTTATTCCCTGTGCTGTACTTTACAACCCTGTGACTATCCTGTAACAACCAATTTGCACTTCTTAATCTCTTCACTTTTTTCACCCAACCCCCAACCCCCTTCCCATCTGGCAGCCATCAAAATGTTCTCTGTATCTATGAATCTGTTTCTGTTCTGCTTGTTTGTTTTTTATCTTTTTTTTTTTTGATCCTCACCGATGACATTTCCCCCCCCCCCCATTGCTTTTCAGAGAGAGTGGAAAGGGGAGAGAGAGAGATGACAGACAGACATTGATTGGTTGCCTCTGGCCTGGGGATAGAGCCTGCAACCAAGTTACGTGCCCTTGGCTGGAATCAAACCTGGGACCCTTCAGTTTATGGACTGATGCTCTAACCACTGAGCCAAACCTGCTAGGGCCTATCATTATTTTATTTTTTTAATATGTCTTTATTGATTTCAGAGAGAGGAAGGGGGAGAGAGAGAGAGAACATCAGTGATGAGAGAGTCATTGATTGGTTGCCTCCTGCACGCCCCCTATGGTGTATCAAGCCCACATCCTGGGCGTGTGCCCTGATCAGGAATTGAACCAGCAACCTTTTGATTCAGGGGATGACACTCAACCAGCTGAGCCACTCCAGCCAGGCCCAAATCATTGTTTTGGTTCTTGGCATTGTCTACTGTTGATTCCCTATAAATTGTTCTTCATTTCTGTGTGTCCTTCATTGCTGACTGGTTCTTTTTTATGGTTTCCACTTCCTTTCTGATGCTGTTGGAGTTCTTTCTAAGTTCCTCTACTCTTCCCCTAATTGCATTGAGCAGCCTTATAACCCCTGTTTTGAACCCTGCACCTGGTAGGTTGCTTGTCTCCATTTTGTTTAGTTCTTTTTCTGGAGTTTGTGCTTTTCTTTCATTTGGGACTTGTTTCTTTGTCTCCTCATTTTGGCTGCCTCCCTGTGTTTGTTTCTATGTATTAGGTAGAGCTGCTGTGTCTCCCGGGTTTGGTAGAGTGGCCTAATGTAGTAGGTGTCCTGTAGGGTCCAGTGGCACAGCCTTCCCTATCACCCAAGCTGCGCACTCCAGGTGTTCTTCCCTCCCCACCACCTATGTGGACTGTGTATACCCCCTCTTGTTGTAGTTGAGCCTTGATTAGTGTTGGCATGTCAACGGGAGGGATTTACTGCCTAGGCCGGTCGACTGTAAGGACTGGCTGTGACCACTTTGGAAGATCATCTGTGCAGGGGCCCACCCCACAGAGCAAGACTTACTTCAGTAGGCTCTGGTGCCCGCTGAGTCTGCCCTTGAGTGTGTCTCTTGTGTAGGTAGTTGGGTGGTACTTCGATGTGGTCTGAAGCTATCCACCAAGTGCACTGGCTCTGGGGCCTCCCAGGAGGTGCAGGCCAAGGTAAGCCACCGCCTGTGCTCTGCCTTGGGCTACCTGGCATGAGCTGCAAAGTGGTCTGCTGATGGCTGCTACTTGTTTTGGACTTGGAGGTGCCCAGGAGAGGCCAAGCTGTGAACCAAGGCTGCTAGTGTTGGGGCTGAGGACACTTAACGAGAGGTATGGGCCACACTGAGGCCAGATGCTGTTTGTTTGAGAGATTTTAGGAAAGTCTGAAGCATGAACCAAGAGGCCATTCATATGAAAAAGCCACTGGATGCAGCTTGGGCGGGCAATAGAGTAAAAAGAGGAAAAGGAACTGCCTGGAAATTAAGCAGCCCTCTGCCTCAGCCACAATCCCCACTGGATTTTTTTTTTTTTTTAAAAGTAATTAATATTTTTTAAATTTTATTTTATTTTTTGTTTAAAATATTACAGATGTCCCTTTTTCTCCCCAATGACCCATCCCACCCCATCCCCTCCCCCTCCCCAGTCCCTCTCCCCACCATTGTCCGTGTCCTCCCACTGGAATTTATGGCCAGAAGTTATGGGGACTTCTCTTTTTTGTTTTAATTTTTAAAAAATTTTAATTTAAAAAAATTTTTCACTTTTTTACTTTTTATTTTTTTATTGATTTCAGAGAGTGGGGGGAGAGAGAGAGAGAGAGAGAGAAACATCAATGATGAGAGAGTCACTGATCGGCTGCTTCCTGCGTGCCCCTGACTGGGGATTGAGCCCGCAGCCTGGGCATGTGCCCTGACCAGGAATTGGACGGCAATCTTTTGGATCCTAGGGCGATGCTCAACTGCTGAACCATGCCTGGCCGGGCTTGACTTCTCTTCCTGGTATTGGATCCCTGGACTTGGGGCCCTGTTATGGAGCTGGGACTCTTCCCTATTCAGGGGTCCTCCGCAGAGAAGATACCCCTCCAGATTTTAATCTGTTGTACTTGGGTGTGGGACCAGCCCATTCGCTGTCTTTGCCCCTCCTACCAGTCTCAATGTGGCTGCTGCTTTGTATCTCTAGTAGTAGGACTTCCTTTCTGTCCAGCTTGATTTCAGGCAGTTCTGAATGATGATTGTTCTGTAGTTCAGTTGTATTGTATTTTTTGGAAGAACTTTTTGTTTTTTATTATTCAAAATATTACAGATAACCCCTTTTCTCCCCAGTGACTCCTTCCACCCCCTCCTCACCCCAGTCCTCAGTACCTCACCACACTATTATCTGTGTCTTTGGGTTATGCATATATGTCGTTTAGTTGTATTTTAGATGTCTTTGTGGGAGAATGTGAATACCGCATTTATCTATGCCACCATCTTGGCCAGAAGCCAATAGTAACTTTAAATGTAAATGGATTAAGTGCTCAAATCAAAAGACATAGGGTAGCCCTGGCTGGGTGGCTCATTTGCTTGGAGCATTGTCCCATACACCAAAAGGTTGTGGGTTTGATTCCCAGTAAGGATACATATCTAGGTTGTGGGTTTGATCCCCAGTTGCGTGTACAGGAGTCAACTGATCAATGTTTTTCTCTCATATTGGTGTCTGTCTCTTTCAAATCAATAAACATATGCTTGGGTGAGGAAAAGAAAAAGACATAGGTAGCTGAATGTATAAGAAAACAAAACCCATATATATGCTGTCTACAAGAGACTCACTTCAGTTGGAAAGACACACACAAACTAAAAATAAATGGATGAAAAAGATTTCGTGCAAATAAGCAACAAAAAAAAGCTAGGGTAGCAATACTTATATCAGACACTATAGACTTTAAAAGAAAGGCTGTTTAAAAAACACCATTTTATTTATTTATTTCAGAGGAAGGGAGAGGAAATATCAATGATGAGAGAAAGTCATTGATTGGCTGCTTCCTGCACACCCCCTGCTGGGGGTCAAGCCAGCACCCTGGGCATGTGCCCTGATGGGGAGTTGAACCTCTATCTTCTGGATCATAGATACTCAACCACTGAGCCATGCCAGCTGGGCAAGAAAGGCTAATTTAAGAGACAAAGAGACAAAGAAGGACATTACATAATGGTAAAGGGAGCTATTTATGCATGTAACAAGAGCACTGAATATATAAAGCAAATATTGATGGACATAAAGGGAGAGACTGACAGTAATACTGTTATAGTAGGGGAGTTTAGCACTCATTGACATCAGTGGACGGAACTTCTGGCCAGAATATCCAAAAGGAAACAGTGGCTTCAAATGACACATTATAACAGATGGATTAAATCGATATTTTTAGAGCATTTCACCCTAGAGAGCCGTAGAATATACATTCTCTTCAAGTGCACAGGGCACATTTTCTAGGAAAGACTACTTGTTAGGCCACAAAGCAAGTGTCAGTAAATTTATGAAGATTGAAATCATATCAAGCAACTTCTCTGACTATAGTAGTATGAAAAGCGAATTCAATCACAAGGGGGAAAACCCCCTGAAAAACATACAAATACATGGAGGCCGAATAACATGTTACTAAACAATAAATAAGTTAACAGTGAGATGAAGAAGGAAATCAGAAGATACATTGAGACAAATGAAAATGAAAACAACCCAAAATCTATGAGACATAGCAACAGCAGTCCTAATAGGCAAATTCCTAACAATTCTACCCTACCTCAACAAACAAGAAAAGTCTCAATTAAGCATTCTAACCTTACATCTATAAGAACTAGAAAAAGAACAACAAACAAAGCCCAAAGTGAGTAGAAGGAAGGAAATAATAAAGATCAGAGCAGAAATAAACAAAATAGAGTCTTAAAAAAAAATACAGATCAGTGAAACAAAGAGATGGTTCTGGGAAAAAGATAAACAAGATTGATGAACTTTTAATCAGACTCATCAAGAAGAAAAGAGAGGACCCAAATAAATGGAAAAAAAAGTGAAAGTGGAGAAGTAATAACTGACACCATAGAATTACAGAGGATTATAAGAAAATATTATGATAAATTATAGACCAACAAATTGAACAATCTGAAAGAAATGGAGAAATTCCTAGAAACATAACAATCTTCCAAGGCTGAATTAAGAAGAAATAGAAAATCTGAATAGACCGATTACAACCAACAAAATCGAAGCAGTAATAAACTCCCAGCAAACAAAATCCTGGACTGGATGGTTTCACAGGTAAATATACACCTATCCTTCTGAAACTATTCCAGAAAATTCAAGAGGAGGGAAGACTCCCAAAGCTTATTTTACGAGGCTTGCATTGTCCTGATTATAAAACCAGTATCCCCGATGAGCGTGGATGGAGAAATCCTTAACAAAAATTAGAAAACCAATTCAGCAATACATTAAAAAGATCATACACCATAACCAAGTGGGATTTATTCCTGGGATGCAAGGATGGGTTAATGTATGCCAATCAATTAATGTGATATACCACATAAACAAAGGATAGAAATTATATAATCATATTGATAGAAACAAAAAGCATTTGATAAAATCCATCACTCATTTATGATAAAAACTTTCAGTAAAGTGGGAGTAGAGGGAACATACCTTAACAAAATAAAGACCATATATGACAAACCCATAGGTGATGTCATACTCAATGGGCAAAAACCAAAAGTGTTTTCCTTAAGATCAGGAACATGACACAGATGTTTACATTCACTGCACTTATTGAACATAGTAAATAAAAGAAATAAAAGATCCAAATTGAAAAGGAAGTAGTAAAAGTGTCATTATTTGCTGATTACATGATATATAGAGAGAATCCTAAAGATTCCATTAAAAAAACCTACTAGAACTGATAAGTAAATTCAGTAAAGTAGCAGGATACAATACAAAACAAATATTCAGAAACCTGTTACATTGTTATACACCAAAATTGCTATCAGAAAAGGAAACTAAGAAAAGGATCCCATTCACAATTGCATCAGAACAATATAATACCTTGGAAGTATGGGTTGTGTGGACACTTTAATGATGTTCATTCTTCCTGTCCATGAGCATAGTATATGCTTCTATTTATTTGTATCTTCATATCCTTTCTTTAATGTTGTACAGTTTATCAAGTACAGGACTTTTACCTCCTTGGTTAAACTTATTCCAAGGTATTTTATTTTTCCGATATAATTGTAAATGGGATCATTTTCTTAGTTTCTCTTTCTGATAGTTCATTATTGGTGTATAACAATGCAACAGATTTCTGAATATTTATTTTGTATCTGGGTACTTTACTATGTTCAAATCTATCATTGATAGATTCAATGAAATCCCTATCAAAATACCCATGTCATTTTCACAGAACTAGACCAAATAGTCCAAAAATTTATATGGAACTGCAAAATACCCCACATAGCCACAGCAAGCTGTAGAGAGAAGAACAAAGTTGGAGGTCTCATACTACCTGACATCAAACTATATTACAAGGCTATAGTAATAAAACAGCATGGTACTGGCATAAAAACAAAATACATGGATCAATGGAACAGAATAGAGAGCCCAGAAATAAACCCATGCCTATATGGTCAGTTAATCTATGACAGTGGGGGCAAGAACATGTAATGGGGTAAATATAGTCTATTCAATAAATAGTGTTGGGGAAACTGGACAGATACATGCAAAAAACCAAAACTAGACCACTTTACACCATACACAAGAATAAACAAAATGGATCAGAGACTTAAATTTAAGACTTCAAACCATAAAACTCCTAGAAGAAAACATAGGCAGTAAAATCTCTGACATTTCTCTTAGGAATATTTTTTCTGATATATCTATTTCCTCAGAGTAGGGAAAATAAACAAGTGGGACTCCATCAAAATAAAAATTTTTTCACAGCAAAGGAAACCATCAACAAAACAACAACAACAAAACAACCTACTGAATGGGAGAAGATATTCACCAATGATATATCTAATGGGTTAATATCCAGAATTTATAAAGAACTCATACAACTCAGTACCAAAAAAACCTCCCAGAAACCCCAATTCACTTAAAAAGTGGGCAGAGGACTGAATAGATACTTCTTCAAGGAGGTTATACAGATGGCCCTAGACATATGGAAAGATGCTCAAAATCACTAATTATCGGGGAAATGCAGATTAAAACTACGCTGTGGTATCACCTCACACCTGTCAGAATGGCTGCCATCAATAAATCAACAAAGAAGTGCTGGCGAGGATGTGGAGAAAGGGGAACCTAGTGCACTGCTGGTGGGAATGCAGACAGTGTGTAGGTTCCTCAAAAAGTTAAAAGTGGAGCTGCCTTATGACCCAGCAGTTCCACTTCTGGGTATATATTTGATGAAACCCAAAACACTAATTTGAAAGAATATATGTACTCTTATGTTTGTTGCAGCATTATTTACAATAGCCAAGATATGGAAGGAACCCAAGTGCCCATCAAAAGATGAGTGGAACCCTGGCTGGTGTTGCTCAGTGGTTAGAGCGTCGGCCCACCCACTGAAAGGTCCAGGGTTTGATTTCTGGTCAAGAGCAGTACCTGGGTTGCAGGTTCGATCCCCCACCCTGGTCGGGGAGGTAACCAATCAATATGTCTTGCATGGATGTTTCTCTCTCTCTTTCCCCATCTCCCCCCTCCCTCCGTCCCACTCTCTCTGAAAAATCACTGGAGAAAATACCCTCGGGTGAGGAGTAACACCACCACCACCAAAGATGAGCGGGTAAATAAGCAGTGGTGCACATACAATGGAATGTGACTTGGCCATAGAAGAGAATGAAACCTTACTGTTTGTGACAGCATGGATGGACCTTGAGGGCATCATGCTCAGTGAAATAGAGAAAGACAGATACTATATGATCTCACATGTGGACTCTAAAGAACAATATAAATGAATAAACAAAACAAAGTGACTCATAGATACAGAGCCCAGACTGAGGATTGCAAGAGGGGAAGGTGTTGGGGGGATGGGTGACAAAAGGGAAGGGATTAAGAAGTACAAATTGGTAGTTAAAAAATAGTCACAGGGATGTAAAGTACAGCACAGGGAATATTATCAATAATGTTCTAATAGCCCGGCTGAGTGTCGCTCAGAGGTTGGGCATCGACCTAGGATCCAGGAGATGGCGGTTTGATTCCTGGTCAGGGCACATGCCCGGGTTGGGAGATGGATCCCCAGTCGGGGGCATGCAGGAGGCAGCTAATCAATGACAACTCTCTCGTTATTGATGTTTCAACTCTCTCTCCCTCTCCTTTCCTTTATCTGAAATCAATAAAGATATATTAAAAAAAAAGTTGTAATAACTGTATGGTGCCAGGTACTTGAAGTCGGGGATCGCTTTGTCAAGTATGTGATTGTTTAACCACAATGCTATACACGTGAAAGTAATTCAAAATAATATTGAATGTAGGTTGTAATTGAAAAGTAAAAAGGTTTTAAAAGTTGATTCTTATGATTTCACTTATTTATGGAATCTTAAAAACAAAAGAAATGAACAAACAAAACAGAAACAGACTCATAGAAGAGCAAAGTGATGGTTGCTAGATGGGAGGGGGGTTGGGGGACTGGGTGAAAAAGGCGAAGGGATTAAGAAGTACAAATTGAACCCTGGCTGGTGTGGCTCAGTTAATTGGGCATTGTCCCATGCACTGAAGAGTTGCTGGTTCGAATTCCGGTCAGGGCACATGCCTGAGTTGCAGGCTCAATCTCCAGTGGGGGATGTTCAGGAGGCAGCCAGTCAATTACTTTCTTTCATATCGATGATTCTCTCTCTCTCCCCCTGTCCCTCCCTCCCTTCCTTGCTCTTTCTAAAAAAAGTAAATAAAATAAATAAAAAACAACAAAAATTTCAAATTGAAAAAAAAGTAAGTCCAAATTGTCATTTACAAAATAATCATGGGGATGTAAAATACAGCACATGGAATATTCTCAGTAATATTATAGTAACTATGTATGGTGTCAGGTAGGTACTAGAATTATTGGGGGGATCACTTTGTAAGTTATACAGTTGTCTAACCACTATTGCTGTAAACCTGAAACTAATATAATATTAAAATATCAACTGTAATTGAAAAAAAGTAAATAAAAAACAAACCCATAGAAACAACAGATTAGTGATTGCCAGAGTCAGGTGGTAGGAACTGGGCCAAATGGGTAAATGTCAAAGGTACAAACTTCCAGTTACAAGATAAGTTCTGGTGATGCAGTGTACAGCATGGTGACTATAAGTAATAATCTATATATTTCAAAGTTGCTAAGAGTAGATCTTAAAAGTTTTTATCACAAGAAAAAAATTGTAACTGTGATGGTAAGTAAACTCACTGTGGTAATCATTTTGCAGTGTATACACATACCAAATCATTGTGTTGTACCCCTTTTAAAAAAGGTCCTGCCCTGGCTGGGGTCGCTCAGTGGTTAGAGCACGGCCCATTCACTGAAGGCCGAGGGTTCGATTCCCATCAAGGGCACGTACCTCGGTTGCAGGCTCTGTCCCCGGCTGGGGTGCATGTGGGAGGCAGCCAGTTGATGTGTCCCTCTCACATCGATGTTTCTCTCTCCCCCTTCACTCTTTAGAAAATCAGTCAAAAAAATACTCTCGGGTGAGGAGTATCAAAAACGAACGAACGAGAAATGATCCTTCCTTCCGCTCCCTACCCTCCTGCTCTTGGTGGCACTGCCCACCTGCCTCCACCCTAGAAAATCACTTTGAGTTAATTAACATCCTATACTTGGGAAGTAAGATGCATTAAATAGAATTTATGAATCAGTATATATTTGAAAAATTTATTGATTGATTTTCAGAGTGAGAGAGGAAGGGAGACAGAGAAACCGATTTGTTGTTCCACTTACTTATGCATTCATTTGTTGTTTCTTGTGCGCGCCCTGACCCAGGATTGAGCCTGCAGCCTTGGTGCATTGGGATGATGCTCTAACCAGCTGACCTACCCAGCCATCGCTGAATCAGTACATTTCATTGGCCTTCTTCCTTCCTTCCTTCTTACCTTCCTATGTTTGCATGGTCGCTAAATCCCAGGCAGAGTGCTTGGTGTAAATTCTCATACTACGGAAGATTACATTATAGTGATAAATGACCACATAAGCATGTACACAGTGATAAGAGATCTCTTTAAGTTTAAACATTGTGTATGTATTTCTTCTGTGTTTATCTTAACTTCTCAAGGTTGTAAGCTCCATGTGGGCAGCAACTATATAGTCTGCTTATCTGCTGCAGTGTCCAGTCTTGAGGCCTTACAGAGTAGTAAGTGCTTTATAAATATTTGTTACTCAAAGGAATTACTGGAAGGGAAAGGTATTGGGATGTAATGTAATTTTAATTGCATTAAACTGACATATTTCTTACTGAGCTCTTTAGTGGTATCATCCATTTATTTAGGGAGATAAGGAGGGAAGGAGGGAGAAGAGAGAGAGAGGGAGAGGGGAAGGGAGAGGGAGAGAAAGAACAAAACATTGATGTGAGAGAGACATTGATTGTTTGCCTCCCTCATGCACCCCGACCTGGGCTGATGATCGAACCTGCAACCTAGGTACGTGCCCTTGACTGGAAATCAAGCCTGTGACCCTTTGGGCCACCACTCTAACCATTGAGCCACACCGGCCAGGGCTATCATCCATTTTTTTATAGATGAAGATAGACTCAGAGAGGTTATGTAATTTAGTTACTAGCAGAGACTGACTTGGAATCCAGGATTACCCACCATCTAAGGTTTAGTTATTTCCTCCATACAATATCTTCTCTGGTATATATAACAAAGTTTCAGTAACAAAAGCCATTTATACCTATGTTGGCACACACAGCATTGCACACACAAAGAACACCCTGCCATTCACACAATCAAGCAAAGTAGACATTCTTTTGAATAATAATAAAAGTGTTTAATTAGTACATTCAATGAAATATCTGTTAACTACTTTTTTTTTTTTTTTAATATCTTTATTGATTTCAGAGAGAGGAGAGGAGAGGGAGAGAGAGATAGAAACATCAGTGATGGGATAGTCATTGATCGGCTGCAGCCCGCAACCCGGGCATGTGCCCTGACTGGGAATCAAACCCCTGTCTCCTGGATCCTAGGTCGATGCTCAGCTGCTGAGCCACACCCGCCTGGGCTCTGTTATCTACTTTTAAGTTAAGGGTTCATGTGTCTTCAGATCATGTGTACTGATTTCTTTGCATAGAGACACATTATTTTCCCATCATACTTAATTCAGGTTATCTGTGATAACATTTATATTTTTTATTCCATCTCTCTCCCCCTCATTAGAGCTCCTCAGGACCAAGGCTTTGTCTTAACTTCTGTTTCTGTGCCCAAGACATAGAGTACTTGCTGGGTAAAGTGCAACCAGTTAACAAAGTCAGGTGGGGTCAAAGCATATCCCCTCGTTTTCTATATGGTTAATCAAGGGGTCAGGTAGGGAATCTTTTTTGATTTTAAAAATTTTTTATTATTTTTAATGCTTAATTGAAGTAACATAAGTAATTTTACCCTTTTGGGTTATAAAGATAACATATAGTCATTGTAAAACATGAAGTGTTGTTTTTATGCCTATTAAGAGCTGCCCCAAAGCATGCAAAATTTTTAATAATTCCTTATGAAAAACGAACTCAATTGAGCATTTCATGTGATTCATGATAGAAAATTTGCAAGGTATATAGAATAAAAGTAGCATTAGGCCAGGGAAGAAGATAATCTGCTCTGTTCAGTTTGTGACTTTGGTTGAATTCTTTGGTGATTCTTGCTATAGTAAAATCTGTTTTTAATACAGGGTGGGGCAAAAGTAGGTTTACAGTTTGTGTGGAAAAGAATATAATAAATAATAATACATGAATAAACTGTGTTTTGCATACTCACAACTGTAAATCTACTTTTACCCCACCCTGGATGTTGTTAGTCAGCAGTATACATGTAATGAACCTGACGAATCAGAGTTCATGTTATATTCAAACATACAATAATGTTTATACAATGAAAAACCATTTCCCTAATGACCATCCTAGAGCATGAAAAGAAAAATGGACTAAGTATTAGTTTGAAAACTGAGCCTGAACTTCAATCACATTTTCTAATGAAGTTGTTAATTCCGATCTATATTAGGTTTGTTAGAAGAGGGGGATTATAACAAGCAAGTCATTGTGAAATGTTTTCATGATTAGCACATTTTGTGCTGGAAGGAAATAGGTGGGAGTAGTCAACAAGGAGTACTGGAAGCTAGCCTCAGCTCTGTCCCCACAATGTTCCTTCCTGCAGCAGCTTCCAAAAAGAGGAGTGGAAAGGGATGCTTATGATGGCATCATGGCTGGTGCATGCTCTCTGGGGATTCAAGCCCTGGGGGGAGATGCAGTGCCCCTCTCTTAGAAGCTCCCATGGTTCCCTCAGAAGAAATCAGCAATGACTCTGGGTCTTCTCTCTGCAGCTTTTGGGATGATGCTGAGTCTTGTTTAGTAGACTCTGCTGCCTGGGCACCTTCCCATAAACCACTGACTGCTGCCTTTCCTGTGGCTCTGGGCTTAGCCATGGAGAAGTCTTAAAGTAAGGCCAACACATGGTTCTTCAGTGAGTGGGATGGAATCCTAATTCCTGCCTCCTTTCTGACACCCACTTTGAATAGCAGTACATCAGTGTGACTCTCTTTGTAAAAACAACTTATGAACCATAAAATATACAGGACGAAATGTAAAAGTCCCCTTTTACTCTCATACCCTCAGGTGACCACCCCTCCAGCGGTGACTATCACCCCAGTCTGTGTCCCCTTCCCTAAGTAGCTCTGAGGGGGTTGGACCGACAGCATTGTCTTTGAAAGATTTATGGACTTGATTAAGGTGTTGACTATAGCGTTCACTAAGACTGATAGCCAGGTTCTAATCATTCCTTATATTGTAGCGCATTTACAATTTCACATCTGCTAATACATGAAAAGCTCAGGTGTTTCTTATGAGAATGAAACAGATTCAGAGAGATTAAGTAACGTGTCTAAGTCATCCCGCTAATACTTTTGTTTTTATGTGAATCTTGAGTTGTTATTCAGACTCTCAAGTGATTTCTTTTTTAAAAAATATGTTTTTTAATTGATTTTTTAGAGAGAGAGGCAGGGAGAGGGGTTGAGAGAAAGAAACATCAATGAGAGAACATTGATCGGCTGTCTCCTGCACGCCCCCTACTGGGGATCGAGTCTGAATCCCGGCGTGTGCCCTGATGGGGAATGGAACCAGTGACCTCTTGGTGCATGGGATGATGCTCAGTCCACTGAGCCACACTGGCCAGGCTGTTAAGTGATTTCATATAAACAGTGCTTCTTGGACTTTAACATGAATTCGGATCATCTGGGGATATTGTTAAAATGTACTGCCTGAGTAGATCTGGGGTGGGACCTGAGATTCTACATTCCTGACCAGCTCCCAGGTATAGTCCATGCAGCTGGCTAGGGAATCACACTTGAAGTAGCAAGGCTCTAAACCACAGTTGCTTTAATCTTTGACAAATGACAGATTTTTTAAAAAGAAATGGTAACAAAGCATCCTATTTCTGTTTAAGATTTTAGTTATGTTCTTTTTAAAAAAAATATATCTATTGATTTCAGAGAGAGGAAGGGAGAGGGGGAGAGAGAGCTAGAAGCATCAGTGATGAGAGAGTTATTGATTGACTGCCTCCTGCACACCCCCTACCTGAGATCAAGGCCGCAACCCAGGCATGTGCCTTGACCGGGGATCGAGCCGTGATCTGGATCGTAGGGTGATGCTTAACTGGCCAGCCCAGCTGGCCGGGCAGTTATTATGTTCTTAAATTTCGAAATTATCACTCATAGAATTATACATTTTTAAATAAAAGTGGGACTTTTAAGCAAAATTAGTTCTAGAATTTTTTCTTTTTAAAAATTTGCTACATTATGGAGATTTTTCCATGTTAATACCACTTATACGTCTTCTTGAATTTAAAAAAAAAATTTTTTTTTTAATACACTAGGGTATGTTTTTTTAATATTGATTTTTAGAGAGAGAGGAAGGGAGGGAAAGAGAGAGGGAAACATCAGTGTGTGAGAGACATCAATCGATTGCCTCCCAGGGATCAAATACACAACCCAGGTATGTGTCTGACCAGGAATCAGACCTTCGGTGTATGGAGGCTGCTCCAACCAGCTGAGCTTCTTCAGTTCTTTTTAAGGTCTGTATAAGATTTTATAATATGACTGTATATTTATTTAATGTGTTTATATTGCTTATCTTCTAGGTTATTTTTTATTTTTAATATTAGAAACAGTGCTTCAATGACTATCCATTATGCAGTTTCCAAATATTTCTTTAGATTAAACTCCTAGAAATGAAATAGGCCGAGTCAAAGGAATCGTACATTAAACTTTAAAAAATATATACTATATGAAACTAAATAACTTGACATGTGTTGACATCTTAACCATACAGTTTTTATACATGGATTCTTTTTTAAAAAAATTCATTTTAGAGAGAGAGGAAGGGAGGGTTGGGGGGAGAGAGGAGAGAAACATCGATTTGTTGTTCCACTTATTTATGCATTCATTGGTTGTTCTTGTATGTGCCCTGACCAGGGATGGATTCTATTTTTAAAAGGGCAAAGTAATTCTCTGCCCAGACATATTAGTTAAACTTCAAACGAAACACTTAGAATGAGCTAGAGATGAAATGATTTTAGCATCACTTTTGGGTGTCTGACCCTAATTAAAGATACAGCTATGTGTTAGGATACTGCAGTGCCTGTTTGGTCTGAAGTCCCCCCCATCCCCAACCCCCTATCTTGTCTTCTCAGATTAAGTAATAGTTTGCCTAATGATCCTCACAGAGCTATCCCAGAGCCCTTTGTATACACCTTCAGTTATATCACCAGATTGTAAGTGTGCTTGTGCTGGGTCATCTTTAACTTCCCAGCATCTGGTATATAGTTTGTGTTCAGTGAAAGTGTGGAAAGGTGCCAAAATAATTTTCACCTAAGATAACTAGGAATCAGCTACCATATTTCAATCAACAAACTAGAGAAGGATTGTGGGTGGAAGCAGAGGGCAGATATGTGCTAATATACATATTTACATTTGTAAAACTGTTAAATCTCTTCAAGTTTCTGAGTTGATGAGTTTCTGAAACTTGAAGTTTTAAGAAGACTTTAGGAAATTAAAGTCTTATGAGACTTTAGAAACTACTTTGGTCTCTTTCATTTATAGAGGTAGAATTGAGACCCAGAGAGGTAACCTGCCAGGTCATGTAGCCAGTTCATGTCATTCACCAGATGAACCCAGGGCTGCAGACTCCTGTTCTGGTGTCTCTTTTGCTATACATCCTGCTCTCTTGAGCAGTGTTGATTCTTTTAGAAGTATAATCAAGTTTTGCATGTTTTATGTATAGCTCAACATACTGAATACTCGTTTTTGAGGCCTAATGCTTATTTTAATCGTGTTTTAATGTATGAAAAAGTTTGAAATGAAAAATGCTTCCATGGGTAAGTTGAGTCTACAGAGATAAAAATCCTGAGTCACAGTCCTCAATGCTTATAGTCTTCTGCTTAATTAGAAACGCAGGTTCCTTTGTGTAAGAAAACATTGTGTTCAAAATAGAATTAGGCTTAGGCAGTGTTGTCTATAGCTTTTCTCTTTTTTAAAAATTTAGCAATTTCCAAGCATAATTTTATTTCTCTTTATTGTGATGATGGCACTTTCCAGATTTTTTCTGTTGACCATTGAGCCTTGGCAGAAGCAGAGGGGAGCCAGGCTAGTGAGAAAGCTACTGTGAATGGAGTATGTGGCAGCTGTACAAGGGTACTGTTGGTTTCCCAGAGCTATGCACATTTTTCTTTTTGACATTATTCTGAGTGATGCTGTAAATGTACAGCAGAAGCAAACAAAAGGCAGCCATTTTTGCTATTGTGAGACTCGGAAAGCAAAATAAAGTTGGCCGAATAGAGAACAGACTAGGCAGGAAAATATTTTATCTTTCAGAAATTGTTTGGTGACTTTTTGTAAGCTCAGAGTGTACATTTGTGCTTTAGTTAACTGTGACTGCCAATTTAATATCCACTAGGTAACAAAGGCAGGCTGTTTGGCCTTTGGTATTTGTTAACTATTGACTCGAATAATTCACAGAGCCTTTCTGGAACTTCTCCTAGAGGTTATAAATATTTAGGGCGTGTTTTTTTTTTTTCTTTCCAGAAGACTTTACTATCCAAAGAGTAGTTCTACCTATGTATTTTCTTTATTGTCTGTGTTAGTATCAAAGATTCAGAGTTGTTAGTGGAGTGCTGATTTCCCTGGTTATGTGATGATTCATCTCAGAAAGATCTTGAGAAAAGTAGACACTTATCTACAAATGATCTTTTACAAGGTCACATTCTGGGGAGAGCTATATAACATTCCTGGGAGGTACATGGTACTAGTTTGAAATGCAAATTAATCAAGGATTTTGGAGACATTTTTTAACTTGTGTTAGTGTAGATCTGGTATGTTATGGGGGTGTGTGACATATTTTTCAGTTCACTGTCATTAATAACATTTACTGATTGCATGTTATAGGTTGGGCAATGTATGTAAGATCAGAGTGACGTAAGTTTCGGTTTTTGTTGTTATTGAAGGGAAATATCTTTTTTTCCACAGATTTTAGGCAAATATTACATTTTAACGTGAATTACATGATGTTAATAATTTGCCTTTAAATAGGGAGTATATATGAGTTTGTGTGTTTAGCCTGCATATAAATGTAAACACTTTTATTGGGAGCTGTTTGGTTTGGACCTTTGAAGGAGTGGTTACTGTAGCTTTTGTAGATTGCTGGCCACCCTATTCTTGGGCAGCTTGCTGTTTTTTCTCTATTCCTTGGGTACCAATTAGTCTGAGACCATGCAGAATTGGGAAGGTAGCTGTGGCATGGGCCAGGATGGTAGGAATAATGGTGTCAATTTCTGGGCTTCACTGAAGGGTGATGGGAGGTCTGCATTCTGTCTTCGGTAGATAATTCCTGCCTACCCTGCATAAAAGCTGTATGGACCTGGGGAGGGGAACTAACATTTACTGAAAGCCTACTTTATTGGAAACTGCACCGTTTCATAAACGTTTTACTATGAAGTAGGTATCATAAGAACTGAAGCTCAGAGGTTAAGAAATTTGCTGAAGGTAAATGACTGATAACAGAACATTTTGACATGGCTTTTTGATGCAATCTTGACAAAATACTAAAACAGTTGGCCCTTTAAAAATTTTTTTTAAAATATGTTTTTATTGATTTCAGAGAGAGGATGGGAGAGGGAGAGAGAGACACACACACATCAATGAGGAGAGAGAGCCATTGATGCTCCACTGGGGATCGAGCCTGCAACCTGGGCATGTGCCCTGACCGGGAATTGAACTGAGATCTGGATCCTAGGTCGATTCTCAACTGCTGAGCCACGCCGGCCGGGCAGCCCTTTTAAATTTTAATTGAAAACTTATAAACATATTTTAGGCTTCATTGTAATGTCTGCCTACTCCGTATTTCTGTCTCACTTTCTTCACCTTGTTCTCTGCGTTTTAGTTTCACTGACCTTTCTATTCCTCAGGCAAATCCAAATGTGTTCCTACTTAGGGCTGTTGCATTAGTTTTCCCTTCTATTTGGGCTACTCTTTTGTTGAGTGTACATGGCCAACTCCTTCCTGTAATTTCAACTCTTAACCCAAATTTATCTCAGAAAGCTTTCCCTACTCACTATTCTTTTTTTTTTTTTAAATATATCTTTATTGATTACAGAGAGAGGAAGGGAGAGGGAGAGGGAGAGAGATGAGAGTCACTGATCAGCCGCCTCCCGCACGCCCCCTGCTGGGGACCAAGCCCGCAACCGGGCATGTGCCCTGACCGGGAATCAAACCCTGATCTCCTGGATCCTAGGTCGATGCTCAGCTGCTGAGCTACGGCTGCTGGGCCCTCCTCAGTATTCTAAAGTCGTCATCCAGGATTTTCTTACTGTACTACTTTATTTTAATTCTCTGCATAAAACCTGATTTTTTTAATGTTGATTTTTTTAAAAAATTGTTGTTTCTTGCCTTATTCCTCTCAGATTCAGGGATGTTGTCTTTGTCATTTTTGTGTCACAGTGCATGACACATATGGGTGGGGCAAATGTAGGTTTACAGCTTTGAGTACACGAAACACAGAGTTTATTCTCATATTATTATTTATTTATTATTGTATTATTTTTCCATTCAAACAACTGTAAACCTATGTTTGCCCCACCCTTATTTGTTGAATGGATACACTGAGAAAAATCAAAACCATCAGGTACAGCTTTCTTTAACTTACTGCTGCCTCCATAGCTCTGAATTTGTCTCCTCCTAAACCTGTCCTAACTCCTTTTCTTCCTGTTTTAGAGGAAGGAGATGTCCCTTCTTTTAATGGTGTTAGTGTTCCTAGCAGTGTTGTAGATCCCATTTCCTGTTCAGTTTTCTCGGAAAATAAAAATCTTCAATCATATACTTGTTGTCTTTGCTTGGTACTGCTCTGTTAGTTTCAGTGTCATTCTCCCCTTCTTCCTTCCATGGATTAACCCAGGAACCTACTATTGTAATTTTTTTTATATATGTATATATATTCTGTAAAATATATTCTGAATTATAAACACCCAACTTACAAATGAGGTTTTGGAATGTAACACTTATACATTGGGGACTGTCTCTATTTGTTTTATTAGTAGGAGTTCTTGACTCTCTCACACTTAGAATATCGTTGTCTTCTGAGGTGGAGCCTGTTTTTCTTGGCTGTGCCATTCTCTTTTGGCTCGAAATCTTTGATAGGATGAGCACTTCCTGAGGCACTTGAAATATTCATACATCGGTTTTTTGTTGATTTAGCTCTGTTTATTTGCTAGGCTTATATGTAGGTCCTGTTTTCAAAAGTTTAGGAAATGGTGTACAGAGAATAAAATATCTAGCTTTAAAAATTTAATATTGTCTCACTCATCATGTAAAGAGTCACTGATGAGTAGTCATTAAATGGGAATTTTGCAGTTGTTCTCGATGGACCTGACGATTCCACTTCTGGGGAATCTATCCTAAGGAAATAATATCATATTTAGAAGAGTAAAATACCCAAAGATGTTCATCACAGTGATACTTACAATACTGAAGACTTAAAACAATATAAATGTTAAAACAAAGTGGGGGCAGTGGTTAAGATACAGTATAGACTGGAATCATTTAGACATCTCAAAAACTTTATAATGAGCTTCTGGTGACACATAAATATAGGTATTTTAAAATGCGAAATAATGAGGAAGATGTCAGACTTCTGCAACCTTCAGACTAGGTTGTTTCAAATGAAATGTACTGTTGACAATTAGAAAAGCTAGAAGATGTTGAGGAACTATAAAGGCAGTGAGGAATTACGAGACCAAGCTCTGAAAGATAAGGAAAGCTCTGAGAGGTGTGCCTGATGTTTGAGGCTCCCTTGCCCGTGAAGTCATTGCTGACTCTGGAAGTAACAGCTGAGAGACTGAATAGAGTTTTCAAAATATTTATGTCAAGGAAGACAAAAAAATTGGAATTAGAGCCTGCCAAGGTGAAGGGGCCCTGGGAAACTCTCTAGGTTTTGGGTTGGGTTCCTGAGGTCCTAAATCATAGGAGTAAGGGTGAAACAGAAGTAGACCAGTCCTTTTAAGGACTGAAGCCCAGTTTTTAAATCTTAATTCTGGATTAAGATGATCTAGAATTCCTAGTGTCCTTAGCCTATCTGCCTGCCAGAACCAAAAGTAAATCCTTTATGAATAACATCATCCTCAGCTTGTCTCTGTACTTTTTTATATATAATGTTCAGCATTCCATAAAAAATAACTAGGCATATGAAAATACAAAATGCAGTCAAAACCAAGAGGAAAAATTAACAGTAGAAACATACCTATGAAGATAAAGATATATTTGAGTTATCAGTCATGGACTAACGGTATATTTATGATTAATGTGTTAGAAGAATTAAAAACAAAATCATTTTGACAGAGACTTGAAATGATAAAGAATGAAATAGAAATTCTAGAACTGAAAAAACACAAGAACTGATTTTAAGAACTTAGTGGATAGGTTTACTAACAGCCTAGATACAGCTAAAGAGAGAATCAGTGAAGTGAGAGGTAAATCAGGAAAAAAAAAGTCCAAATTGAAGCATTGAGAGACAAAAGGATGGAGAATACAGAAAAGAATATAAGAGACAGATGGAATATGGTGAAAAGGTCTTATATAAGTAATTGAAGTTCCAGAGGGAGAGCAGAAAGAGAATGGGGCAGAAGGAATATTTGATGAGAAATTGGCTGGTAATTTCCCCAAACTGATGGTAATCATAAAGTTGCAAATTAAAGAAGCCATATAAACACCAGGAAAACTGCAAACAGAATACATCCAGACACATTATAGTAAAATTGCTGAAAACATGAGCCAAAGAAAATCTCAAAAGCAGCCAGAGAATAAATGACATTTACCCTCAAAGAAGCAATGAGACTTACAACCTGCCCTCAACAGTAACAGTGGCATTCAGAAGGCATGAAATAGCAATCGTAAAATGATGATGTAAAATAACTGTCAATCTTTAGTGAAAAAAGCTTGTAAGAATGGATCCTCTCTGTGCTCCCCAGAGAGGGGTCCACACGGCATTGTCCTTGGTTCCCACATAACTTAAAAGGAAACTTTCAGAATGTCTAGAGCCCTTGATGTCCAGCAAATGAAGGAGGAGGAATTTCCTTGCAGCAGGAACCCACTTAAGTCACACCCACCTTGACTCCCAAATGGAACAGTGCATCTATAAAAGGAAGAGTGATGGCATCTACATCATAAATCTTGAAGAGAACCGGAGAGAAGCTTCTACTGGCAGCTTGTGCCATTGTTGCCATTGAAAACCCTGCTGATGTCAGTGGCATATTGTCCAGGAATATTGGCCAGTGAGCTTTGCTGAAGTTTACTGCTGCCACTGGAGCCACTGCTGTTGCCATCCGCTTCACCTCTGGAACCTTCACCAACCAGATCGAGGCAGCCTCCTGGGAGCCTAGACTTATGGTGGTTACCGATGCCAGGGCTGACCACTAGCCTCTTACAGAGGCATTTTATGTTAACCTACCTACTATCGCTCTGTGTAATGCAGACTTTCTGCGCTATGTGGACATTGCCTTTCCTTGCAGCAACAAGGTGGCTCACTCAGGCCACTGAATGGGTAGGAACAACCACTGAGTCATCTTAAGCTGTTTTTCCACAAACTTTTAATTTTTTTTTGTTTTTTATTTTTAGACAGAGGGAAGGAGTTCGGGGTGGGCGGAAACAGAAACATTGATCGGGTGTCTCCGATACATTCCTCGACCGGGGATCAAACCCACAGTCTAGGTATGTGTCCTGATGAGGAATCGAACCCGAAACCTTTTGGTGTACGGGACAGTGCTCCAGCCAACTGAACCACTCACCAGGGTCTGAGGGACCTAATTTTATTTTTTTCCATATGGACAGCCAGTTTCCCACTAATTTTTCTCTTGAACTCTGATGTTATGCCACTTCTGATACTGAATTTCCGTACATGTGTGAATCTGTGTTTTGGTTTTCTTCTGTTCCATTTGGCCATTTACTGTCTTTGATCAATATCACACTATTTTAATGATAAGATACACTAAGTCTTGAGAACACATTGGGATACCTTGTGATTTTTCAAAATAGGCTTGGATGGTTTTGGTCCCTTTTTCTTTCATGTGGGTTTTGGGTTTAACTTGATAAGTTCCATGATAAAGCTCATTGGAATTTTGTTATTTGTTAATCTTCACTCTAGCATATTTTTTCCATTGGCTTTTAGAGAGAGTAGAAGGGAGGGAGGGAGAAAAGAAGAGAGAGAGAAACAGAAACATCAATGTGAGAGAGACACATCAATTGGTTGCCTACCTCAGGCACCATGACTGGGTTCGAGGATGGAACCTGCAACCCAGGTGCCCTTAACTAGAAATCAAACCCACTACCCTTTTGTGCATGGACTGATGCTCTAACCACTGAGCACCACCGGGTGGGGTGCTCATTGGAATTTTGCTAGGAATCACACTGAATTTATAAACTAATCGGAGAACTGACTTTTAAAAAAATGTATATATTTATTGATTTCAGAGAGAGGAAAGGAGAGGGAGAGAGAGTTAGAAACATCAATGATGACAGAGTCATTGATCGGCTGCCTTCTGCATGCCCCCAACTGGGGATCAAGCCCGCAACCCGGGCATGTGCCCTGACCGGGAATCGAACCCCGATTGCCTGGATCCTAGGTTGACACAACCGCTGAGCCACGCCTGGCTGGGCAGAACTGACATTTTTACTTTGAGCCTTGTTGTTCTTTTTTTTTTTTTTTTAATTTATCTTTATTGTTGAGAGTATTACAGGTGTCCCATTTTCCCCCCAATTGATCCCCTCCACTTCGCTCCCACCCCCTTCCCAGGCCTTCACCCCATTATCGACTATGTCCATGGGTTATACATATATGCATATAACTTCTTTGGTTAATCTGTTCCCACCCTCCACCCCCCTTCCCTCTTTCCTCTGAAATATGATTGTCTGTTGCCTGCGTCAGTGTCTTTGGATCTATTTAGTTTGTCAGATTTCTTTTGTTCATTAGCTTCTTCTTAAAGAAGACCCTTCAACTTTTCCTGTAGTGCTGGTCTGGTGGTGATGAACTCCTTTAGCTTTTTCTTATCTGTGAAGGTCTTTATTTGACCTTCAGTTCTAAATGATAGCTTCGCTGGGTAGAGCAATCTCAGTTGTAGTTCCATGTTTTTCACCACTTTGAATATTTCTTGCCACTCCCTCTGGCCTGCAAGGTTTCTTTTGAGAAATCAGCGGACAGTCGTATGGGTGCTCGCTTGTAGGTAACTAACTGCTTTTCTCTTGCTGCTTTTAAGATTCTCTCTTTGTCTTTAATCTTTGGCATTTTAATTATGATGTGTCTTGTTGTGGGCCTCTTTGGGTTCCTCTTGTTTGGGACCCTCTGTGCTTCCTGGACTTGTAAGTCTATTTCTTTCCCCAGGTAGGGGAAGTTTTCTGTAATTATTTTTTAAAATAGGTTTTCAATTCCTTGGTCTCTTTCTGCCTCTTCTGGCACCCCAATAATACGAATGTTGGGCTTCTTGAAGTTGTCCCAGAGGCTCCTTATTCTATTTTCATATTTCTGGCTTCTTTTTTCTTTTTGCTCTTCTGGTTGGGTGTTTTTTGTTTCCTCATGTTCCAAATTGCTGATTTGATTCTCATCGTCCTCTACTGTTGATTCCCTGTAAATTATTCTTCATTTCAGTTCGTGTAGCTTTCATTTCAAATTGGTACTTCATTATGTTATCAATTTTCTCAGTTATTTCCCTAATAGTCTGCTTAAACATCCTTATAACCAAAATTCTGAACTCTCTATCTGTTAGCTTGCTTGGATCTATTTCATTTAGTTCCTCTTCTAGAGATTTCTTCTGTTCTTTCCTTTGTGACATGTTTCTTTGCCTCCACATATTGCTGCTTCCAGGTGTTTGTTTCTGTGTATTAGGTAGAGCTGCTATGTCTCCTGGAATTTGTAGAGTGGCTTTGTGTAGTAGGTGTCCTGTAGGGTCCAGTGGCTCAGCCTCCCCAGTCACCTGAGCTGGGCCTTCTAGGTGCTCCCCTCTGTGGGCTGTGTGCACTGTCCTGTTGTAGTTGAGCCTTGGTTGCTGTTGGCGTCCCTGGGAGGAACTGACCTCCAGACCAATCAGCTGTGAGGACCAGCTGCAACTACAGCCGGAGAGCTGCTGTGCTGGAGACACCCCTATGGAGCAGGATTTACTTCAGTGGAGCTTTGGTTCACCAAGTGTGCCCCTTGAGTGTGTCACTCGTGGATGTGGTAGGGTTGTAGTCCAGCGTGGTCAAGTCTGACCACCAGGTGCACTGTCTCTGGGGCCACCCGGGAGGTGCAAAGTTAGCCTGTGCCAGTGCCTTGCCCAGCGCCCCCCAGCATGAGCTGCACAGCAAACCGTAGTTGGCTGCTACTTGTGCTGGGCTTGGAGGTGTCCAGGAGAGGCCACGCTATAAGCCAATGCAGCTGCCGCTAGTGCCAGGCCTGGGGCCACTTATCAAGCCATATGGGGCCGGCTGCTGCTTGTTTGAGAGATTCTAGGAAAGTCCTAAGCATGAGGCTCGAGAGGCCACTTGCACAGAAAAGTCACTGGAAATGGCCTGGATGAGCTGCAGGTGGGGAGGGGCGGGGCCTCTGGGAATCTCGGGGCGGGGCCAAAGGTGTGAGTCAGGTGCTGGCGATTCAGATATGGCGCCTGCCTGCCGGCTCTATGAGGCGAAGACTCACCACAGGAGCCATGGCCTCGGCCAGCCCTTCTGCCTGGGAGGAAGCCGCCCCTCCACCTCTCGCCCAGATCTCAGGCAGGTTAGTTCCTCCCCGAGTGTCCCAGGTCCTTTCCGGCTGCTGCCCGGCGCTGCGCTCAGAGGGAGCGTCCGAGTGAGTCCCTGCCGGGCCCTTTAAGAGGAGCTGCTGGGGCTCCTACAGCCTCCGAGACCCTCAGCCACAGTCCCCGTTGGTTTCACAGCCCGAAGTTGTGGGGACGTCTCTTCCCGGGCCTGGAGCCCTGGGCTGGGGCCTGATGTGGGGCTGGGACCCCCCACTCCTCTGGGAAACCCCCACCGCCGAGATTCCCTCCCGGGTTTCAACCGCCGCACCGGGTGTGGGCCCATGGCCACGTCTCTGATTCAGCGGCCATCCGCCCGCGTCTGCGCCCCTACCACCAGTTTCGGTGCTTCTTGAGGCTTATTCTTAAACGTGATAGAGTTCTCCATTAATTTCTGTGTTTTATGTTCTTCAGTAAAGTTTTATAATTTTCTTCATGAAAGTTACATATCTTTTATTAGATGTATTCCTAGGAACCTTAAATTTTATTTATGCCATTTTAAATGGCAACAATTAAAATCATTTTCAAATTATAAAATGTGAGTTTTGTGTGTTTTGGTATATTGATCTTGAAACCAGCAACCTATTAGACTGTTAGTATTGTTTCTAATACTTTATCAGTTCTCTTAGATTTTCTTCATGGATAGTGGTATCATCTGCAAATAAAATTATTTTTTGTTTCATTATCTGTACTTTTACCACCTTTGTATGGCCACCTAAACAATATATTTATTTTTTTAATCCTCACCTGGGATATTTTTTCCATTGCTTTTCAGAGAGAGAGTAGAAGGAATGGAATGAGAGAAAGAGAGAAACATCCATGTGAGCACCATTTAATATGTTGATTGGTTATTTGGATATCTTCTTTTGTGTTCCTGTTCAAGTCTTTTGCCCAGTTTTATATTTGTTTGTCTTTATCTTATTGATTTGTAGATTTAAAAAATATGTTCTAGATATGTATGTCTGGATATTTATGTATTGTACATATCTTCTCTGATTTTGTAAATGTGCTTTTACTCCTTCTGTGGTGTCTTAGAAGTTCTTACTTTAAAAATAGTACAACTTAATGTTTTCCTTCATGGTTAATGCTTTTTTTCTTTTTAAATAATTTTTCATTTTTCACTTGGAGTTGACATACAATATTATATTAGTTTCAGGTGTATAACAGCATGATTAGACATTTATATAACTTAGAATGTGATCACCCACAATGAATCTAATACTCATCTGACACCATACATAGTTATTAGAACATTACTGACTATATTCCCTATGCTGTACTTACATCCCTGTGACTATTCTGTAACAACCAATTTGTACTTAATCTCTTCACCTTTTTTCACCCTCCTCCAGTTCCCTTCCCATCTGGGAACTGTCAAAATGTTCTCTGCATCCATGAGTCTTTTTCTGCTCTGCTGTTCATTTATTTTGTTTTATAGATTGCACGTATAAGTAAAATCATCTGGCCTTAGTCTTTCTCTGTCTAGCTTATTTCACTCAGCACAGTATCTTCTAGGTCCATCTGTGTTGTTGCAGATGGCAAGACTTCATTCTTCTTTTTTATTTTTAGTCCTCACCAGAAGATATTTTTTCCATTGCTTTTCAGAGAGAGTTGAAAGGGAGGGAGGGAGGGAGAGAGAGAGAGAGACACACACAGAGACAGAGAGACAGAGACATCGATGTGAGAGAGACACATCGATTGGTTGTCTCCTGCATAAGCACGGACTGGTGGCAGAGATCGAACCTGCAACCCGGGCATGTGCCCTTCGCCTGAATTGAACCCGGGACCCTTCAGTCTTCCGACGGATCCTCTAACTACTGAGCCAAACCAGCTAGGGCAAGATTTCATTCTTTTTTATGGCTGAGTCATATTCTGTTGTATATATGCACCACTTCTTTATCCACTCATCTAATTGATGGACACTTAGGTTGTTCCCATATTGTAAATAATGCTGCAATGAACATACGGATGTATATGTCTTTTTGATTTAGTGTTTTGGGTTTCTTTAGATAAATATCCAGAGGTGGCATTGCTGGGTCCTTCTTTGTCTGTTGTGATAGCTGGTATTTTAGAGTCTATTTTGTCTGGTGTAAGTATTGCTACCCTAGCTTATTCTGTTGTTGTTTGCATTTTCATAGAATATTTTTTTCCAACCCTTTCCTTTTAATCTGTGTGTCTTTTGATATGAAGTGTGTCTCTTGTAGACAGCATATGTTATCCATTCAGCCACTGTATATCTTTTGATTGGAGCATTTAACCTATTTGCATTTAGAGTAATTGTTGATAGGTATATATTTATTGCCATTTTACTCATATTTTTTATTTATTTATTTTCATTGTCTTCTTAAAAAGACCCTTTAATATTTCTTGTAATACTGGTTTGGTAGTGATGAACTCCTTTAGCTTTTTCTTGTCTGGAAAGCTCTTTCTGCTTCAATTCTAAATGATAGCCTTGCTGGGTAATCTTGATTGTAGGTCCTTGTTTTTCATCACTTTGAATATTTCTTTTTTTTAAAAATATATCTTTATTGGTTTCAGAGAGAGGAAAGGAGAGGGAGAGAGAGAGATAGAAACATCAATGACGAGAGAGTCATTGGTTGAGTCCGCAACCCGGGCATGTGCCCTGACCGGGAATCGAACCCCGATTGCCTGGATCCTAGGTTGACGCTCAACCGCTGAGCCACCCCCGGCCGGGCTGAATACTTCTTGCCTGCAGAGTTTCTGTTGAGAATCAGCTGACAGTCCTATGGGAGCTCCCTTGTAGGTAACTAACTGCTTTTCTCTTGCTGCTTAAGATTCTGTCTTTGTCTTTAACCTCTGGCATTATGATGTGTCTTGCTGTGGGCTCTTTGGGCTCATCTTGTTTGGGACTCTGTGCTTCTTGGACTTATATGTCTATTTCCTTCACCAGGTAGGGAAGTTTTCCATCATTATTTCTTCAAATAAGTTTTCAATCCCTTGCTCTCTCTCTTCTCCTTCTGGCAACCCCATGTTGCAAGAGTTGCTATCCTTGAAGTTGTTCCAGAGGCTCCCTGCACTATCCTCATTTTTTTGGATTATTTTTCTTTCTGTTACTCTGATGGGGAGTTTTCTGCTTCCTTATCTTCCAAATTGCTGGTTTGATTCTCTGCTTCGTGGACTCTGCAGGTGATTCCCTGTAACGTATTCTTCGTGTCAGTTACTTAGTTCTTTCCTTTGGGCATCTTTTTATTTATTTATTTATTTACTTATTTAATTTTTAATTTTTTAAAATATGTCTTTATAGATTTCAGAGAGAGGAAGGGAGAGGGAGAGAGAGAGAGATAGAAGCATCAATGATGAGAGAGTCATTGATCGGCTACCTCCTGTAGGCTCCACCCGGGGATCAAAGCCGCAGTCTGGGCATATGTCCTGACTGAGAATTGAACCATGATCGCTTGAATCATAGGTTGATGCTCAACCGCTGAGCCACGCCAGCCTGGCTGGACCTCTTTTTAATGTTTTCTATCTCCATTTTTATGTTTTCTATCTCTTTGTTGAAGTTCTCTCTAAGTTTCTATACTCTTCCCCTAAGTTTATTGAGCATCCTTATAACCAGTGTTTTGAACTATACATCTGATAGATTGTCTCCATTTTGTTTAGTTGTTTTTCTGGAGTTTTGTTCTGTTCTTTCATTTGGGACATGTTTCCTTGTCTCTTCATTTTGGCAGCCTCCTTGTGTTTGTTTCTATGTATTAGGTAGAGTTGCCACATCTTTTGGGCATGGTAGAGTGGCCTTATGTAGTAGGTGTCCTAAAGGGCCAGTAGCTTAGCCTCACCAGTCACTCAATCTGCACATTCTAGGCAGCCTCTGTCTGGGTTGTGTACACCCTCCAGTTGTAGTTGAGTCTTGACTGCTGTTGGCATGCCAGTGGGAGGGATTTACCCTCAGGCCCAAAGGCTACAAGGACTGGCCTTGACTAGTGTGGAGAATCTGCTGTGCAGGGGCCAATCCCAGGGAACTAGGACATACTTCAGTTGGGCTGTGGTGTCCGCTGAGTCTACCCCTTGAGTGTGTCTCTTGTAGAAGAGTTTGGGTGTTGCTTCGGTGTGGTCTGAAGCTGTCTACCACTTGTGCTGGCTCTGGAGCCTCCCAGGAGGTGCAGTTCAAGGTCAGCCGCTACCTGTGCCCTGCCCGGGACCACCCTGCATGAGCTACAAAGCAGTCTGCAGATGGCTGCTGCTTGTACTGGGAGAGGCTAAGCTGCAAACCAAGGCAGGCTGCTGCTAGTGCTGAGTCTGGGCCACTTACCAAGAGGCATGGGACACGCTGAGGCCAAATGCTGCTTGTTTGAGATATTTTAGGAAAGTCCACAGCATTAGCCAAGACAGGGCATTTATATGAAAAAGCCACTAGAAACACCTTGGGTGGGCCTGCGGGTTGGGTGGGGCACGGTCTCGGAATCACCAGGGTGGGGTGGGTGAACAGTTAGCCAGGTTGATGGAGACTCCCATATAGCGTCCGCCTGCCAGCTCTGTCGGGGGGAGGGTTCAGCAAAGGAACAACGGCGTGTGCCAGCCTTCTGTCTAGTAGAAAGCTGCCCCTACAGCTCTGATGTCAAATAATTCAGTTCCTCCTCATATGTTCACAAGGCGCCTTTCGAGCTCTAGCACTGGGACTCAGAGCGAGTGAGTCTGAGTAAGTCTGTGCAGGAGCTCTATAAGAAGAAAGCCTGGTACCCCAGAAGCCCTCCATCTCACTCAACCACAGTCTCCACTTGTTTTTACAGCCAGAAGTTATGGGGACTTCTGTTCTCGACTCTGGAACCCTGGGCTGGGGGCCTGGTATGGGGCTGGGACCCCTTGCTCCTCAGGGACCTCTGCTTTTCAGTGGGGATTCCAAAGCCGAGATGTCCCTTCCGATTTTTCACTGCCACAGGTGGGTCTGGGACTAGCCAGTTCTGTGTCTCCTCCCCTCCTACCAGTCTTGATGTGGTTTCTTTATTATATCCTTAGTTGTGGGACTTCCGCTGAGCTAGATTTCAGGGGTTCTGAATGATGGTGGTTCTGTAGCTCAGTTGTAATTTTGATGTGGTTGTGGGAGGTTCTGAGCCCCTCAGTTTCCTATTGCTGCCATCTTGACCCAAAGCTTGATTAATGCTTTTTATGCTCCTGTTTAAGAAATTTTTCTCTATCATGAAGTCATGAAAGATTATTTTCTAAAGCTTTATAGCTTTGCCTTTCTCATTTAGGTTTATCTCGCTTTTTCTTTTTGTGGTACAGTGTATGTTGAGGGTTTAGTTTGATTTGTTTTTTTTCCCTAGCTGTATCCCTAGTTGTTCCACTACTATTTTTTGGAAAAGACCACTCCTTTGTGATTAGTCAAGGGTCCATATATATGTGGATCTTTTTCTAGACTTCTGTTTACTAATTTATTTGTCTTTTCCAGATACAGAAAAACCTATGTAAATGGAAGGTACAAAATGGTAGGAGTAAATGCAGATTATCAGTGATAACAAATACAAAATGGACTAAACTCACCAGTTAAACACAAAGGTAGTTACATTGGGTTTTAAAAATCTAGCTATATGTTCTTTAAAAGAGACCCGTTTAAAACATAAGAACTCAGAAAAGTTGAAAGTAAAGGTGGTAAAAAGAATTACCAGTCCAGCCAGTGTGGGTTAGTTGGTTGAGGATCATCCTGTGCACCAAAAGGTTGCCGGTTTGATTCCTGGTCAGGGCACATGCTCGGGTTGCGGGTTCAGTCTGGGTCATGGTGAGCGGATGGGGTGGCCAATCAGTGTTTCTTTCTCACATTGAAGTTTCTCTCTCTTTCTCTCCCTTCCTCTCTTTCTGAAATCAATGAAAACATATTTCAAAAAAAAGGAATTACCTGGCAAATTCTGAGAATCCTGCAGTTATATGAGAAGAAAAGGTATCTCAATCAACTCCATGCTTTGTTGGGTCCAAGGCCTCTCTGCTCCTGTCCCCTAGTGGTTGTTCAAAGTCCATGCCCCTACATCACCAAGATTTACCTCTTAGGGCAGCCATCTTCTTTGTTTCCGTGCTTGAGAATTTTCTTATGCTATCCTGGAGTAAGCCATGCATTTAAAAGAAATTTGCTGTATTTCCTCTAGCATATTTTAGGCATTTGTGTTGATGTTCCCCCACTCCCCTGCCTTCCTGCTTCAGTTGTCTAGTCTGTTAGGCTTTGTCTGAATCATTAGTCTCTCATATGGTTTTAAGAAGCCACCCTTCTAGGAGGACCACTAAAAATGTGAATCGATTGCCTGTGGGCAAAGGGTTATGGATCATTTCTTACATTCTTACCCACTTTTCACAGTTCTGCAGTCGCACATATGTGATTCCTTTTTAAACCTGAAAAAGGAAATTTGTCCTTAAGATCCTCCAAGTAATAGTCCTTCTTTTCCATTTGTTTCAGGTGGTGCGCTTGTGTCAGAACCCAAAGCTGGCGCTAAAGAACAGCCCACCTTATATTCTAGACCTGCTGCCAGATACCTACCAGCATCTTCGCACTATCTTGTCGAGATACGAGGGGAAGATGGAGACACTTGGAGAAAATGAGTATTTTAGGGTGTTCATGGAGAATTTGATGAAGAAAACTAAGCAGACCATAAGCCTCTTCAAGGAGGGGAAAGAAAGAATGTATGAGGAGAATTCCCAGCCTAGGTAATGGACAATACTGCACAAATACTCGTTCAGCCTGTGCCTGCTTGGATGGCAGCACACGGAAGTAGTTGAGTTGGTTTTAATTTTGTGTCATCCAGAATGCAAAGTTGACATTTGATTTAAAGGTGTGCTTTATAGAAAAGGTTGCCTTGGAGGATATTGAACTGTCCCTAGCTTCAATAGGTTTGTTTACCTATGAAAAGTCAGTGACTTCTAATCATGAAGATGAGTTGGAGGCAGTAGGTCCTTTAGAGACCCTGAAGATCATGAAAATGATCTTCATGATAGGTGAGAGTGTGAAAGAAAAAGGGGGTTAAACTGAGGCTGGGAGTAAATAATAAGAGGTCAGATTTTGCCAGAGCTGTAGCATATTAGGTAAATTTTAAGTATGGGATAATAGGAAGAAAAATTAAGCCAATAGCTGAGATAACTTTTTAAAATAAAGTGTAGTGAAATGACATATCTTTTATAGGTTAAGTGAATTTTCAAATAGAATAGATATTGGCAAATGCAGTTAATTCAATAAATATTTGGGGGATCACTATGTATTTTTTTGTTCTTATTAAGTACTAAAAACTATATTGGCTATCTTATGTCATTAGCTTAATTGTTGGAAGTTATGTACTGGGAGAGGAGTAGGTTGATTATATATGTGGGTGTAGCTGTATTTGTTTTTATTCAATTGAAAATAAATACTAAGTCATCTAAAACAAGTAATTTCCACTAGACGTTTTTAGGGAATAAATTACTCTTGAGGAGTGACTTGAATTAGGGGGACAGTAATTTCTGAGGGCATTAATTTGGCCTGCATTATTTGAGCAGTAACTTACTAAATGGTGTCCTTGTCCACCACTCCCTTGACCCTGTTTTAGATTCTGCGAACCTTTGTCTCTCACTTAACATTTTATTCACATCATTACTCACATTATCTTTACTACCAAAATTACTCAGGTTGGTCCAGGATATCAGTTTTTTTCTTCTTAAAAAGATTTCTGGCCCTGGTCAGTTTGACGCTGGTTCGAGTGTCAGCCCTGGGACTGAAGAGTGGGTCTCAGGTTCGATTCCCTGTCAAGGCTCGATCCCCGGCTCTGGTCGGGGCATGTGCAGGAGACAACCAATCGATGTGCCTCTCTCACATCAGTGTTTCTTTCTGTCTCTCCCCCTCCCTTCCACTCTCTCTAAGAAATCAATGGAAAAAATATCCTCGGGTGAGGATTAACCAAAAAAAAATTTCTTGTGACTAAATTCAGTGTGTAGGAATCGTTGTAACTTCCAGTTTATACGAAAATGAGCCTCCCATACGCACCCCAACCGGGGCCCAGGGATCAAACGTGCAACCCAGGTACGTGCCCTTGACCAGAATTGAACCCGAGACCCTTCGGTTAGTGGGCCGACGCTCTAACCACCAAGTCATGCTGGCCAGGGTGTATTGTTGAGTTTTAAAAAAATGATTTTATTTTATTAGGTACCAGAACTTTAAAATTTTAGTTGCCATCTACAATGAACTAGGTTCTGTTTAGATTCTAGGAGGTGAAGAAAAGAGTTAAGCATTCAATTATGATGCTATGTAATAAATGCTTTAATAGAGATGTATACAAAATGCTGTGAAAATACAGTTTTGCTTAGTGGCATCAGGGAGGGTGGCACAGAGAAGGTGTTATTTGAGCTAGATTTTGAAGGGTAGGAATTTTCTAGGCAGAAGAGTAATGAAAAGGCCTTTAATACAGTGGCATGAAAATGCAGGCTCTGTATGTTTAAGGAATGTGAGCAGTCTGGTTTGGCTAGAATTGGGGGAGATAGATAAGGTGGAAATACAGGTTGGAGTTAGATTGTAAAGAGCTGCTCTTTGACCTTTACACCTTCTCCTATAGATAACAGGCTGCCATAGAATAATTTTTTTCTAAAACAGCATTTTTTTTAAGATTTTTAAAAATTGATTTTTAGAGAAAGAGGAAGAGAGAGAGAGAAACATTGATGTGAGAGCAAAACATTGATTGGCTGCCGCCTGCATGCTCCCTACCAGGGATCAGGGGATCGAGGCTGCAACTCGGACATGTGCCCTGACTGGGAGCATGGGACGACACCCAGCCAACTGAGCCACATTGGCCAGGGCACATTTTTTATAGTGAAGTAAAAATTACAGATCTTCTGGTCTTGGAGCATATTGACCATTGTTTAACATTCCTTTCATGACGAATAGTTCATCACTTAGAGGCAGTATAGTGTAGTGATTAAGAGGATGGACTCTGAAGCCTACTGCCTGAGTTGAATCTTCACTTTTTCACTTAGTTGTGTGATCCCTCACCATCCTCATCTGGTATAATAATAAATAAATCCTCAAATGGTATAATAATGGTACTTTCCTTGTAGGGTTGTTGGGAGTTATTCAATGAGTAACTAAATGTTTAGTACTTAGAACAGTGATTAGCATTCGAAAGTGACGAGTGTGTTAGATGTCATTATCTTTTTTTTTTTATTAAACATATCTTTATTGATTTCAGAGAGAGGAAAGGAGGGGGAGAAAGAGAGTTAGAAACATCAATGATGAGAGAGTCATTGATCGAGCCTGCAACCCGGACATGTGTCCTGACCGGAATCGAACCCCGTTTGCCTGGATCCTAGGTCGATGCTCAGCCGCTGAGCCACGCCCGGCCAGGCAGCTCTCATTATCTTCATCATCATCATTATTTTCATTACTATAAACAGATTATTGTATCTGGCTGTGTATCAGTGATACTACCAGGAACTAACGAAGACCAATTTGCCCTAACTATCTGGCTTTATACTATGTTTGCAAGTTCTTTTGCCCTTTTTTTTTAAAAAAAATATATCTTTATTGATTTCAGAGAGAGGAAGGGAGAGAGAGAGAGAGAGAGAAACATCAATGATGAGAGAGCCTTGATTGGCTGCCTCCTGCGTGCCCCCTACTGGGAATCGAGCCTGCAACCCTGGGCACGTGCCCCAACTGGAAATCGAACCCTGACCTCCTAGATCATAGGTAGATGCTCAACCACTGAGGCACGCTGGCCGGGCTCTTTTGCCTTTCTTAAAACCTTACTTTCAATATGCCTGTATATATCAGTTTTACTTCCCCTAATATGAAGCTTTTAAGCCATAATGGGCTTTGAATCCGTACAACCAGTTTTATACAAATTATATGTAAAGTGATATTAAATTTCATGTGAAAATCAGATTTGTTTAAAGAAAGGAAAATATATGGCTTTACTGTATGGTCTTTGAGATCTGTATTTTGGTTGCTTAGAGGATTTTTTTCCTATTGAGTTTTTAAATTGAGATATAGTTTACATACCATAAAATTTACCCCTTTAAAGTATACAGTGCACTGGCTTTTAGTGTGTTCACGAAGTTGTGCAACCATCAGTACTGTCCAATTTCAGAATATTTCCATCACCCCAAAAAGAAACCTTGTGCTCATTAGCAGTCACTTCCCATTCCCCATTCCAGCCCCTCCCCCAAGCCCTGTCAATCACCAATATCTACTTTCTGTTCATGTTGATTTACCTGTTCTAAAAATTTCATATACGTAGAATCATATAACAGGAGCCTTTTTTGTCTGGCTTTTTTCACTTAGCATGTTTTCACAACTCACTCATGTTACAAATAGCATGATCAGTACTTCTGTTCCTTTTTATGGCTAAATAATATTTCATTGTATGGATAAATACCATGTTTTGAATATGAACATTTCACTGTTCCCACTTTTGACTACTATGAGTAATGCTGCTACGAACATTTGTGTACAAGGTTTTGTGTGGCTGTATGTTTCAGTTCTCTTGGGTACATACCTAGGAGTAGAATTGCTGAATCATATGGTAGTTTTATGTTTAACTTTTGAGGAACCACCAAGCTGTTTTTCCCAGCAGCTGTACCATTTTACATTCCCCAAGCAATGTATGAGGGTTCTAATTTCTCACCAATACTGTTATTGTTTATTTTTTCTTTATTATAGCCACCCTCCTGGGTATGAAGTGGCTATCTCATTGTGGTTTTGATTTTTATTTCCCTAATAAGCAATAATTTGAGCATCTTTTCATGTGTTTATTGACTATTTAAATATCATCTTTGTAGAAATGTCCATTCAAATCCTTTGCCCATTTTTATTTTCTTTCCTTTTTTAAAAATTGATTTCAAAGAGAGGAAGGGAGAGGGAGAGAGAGATAGAAACATCAGTGATGAGAGAGAGTCATTGATTGCTTGCCTCCTACACACCCTGTACTAGGGATGGAGCCTGTAACCCGGGCATGTGCCCTGACCGGGAATTGAACTGTGATCTCCTGGTTCGTGGAAATTTTTTTTTTTAATCCTCACCTGAGGTATTTTTTCCGTTGCTTTTCAGAGAGAGTGGAAGGAGAAAACAAAGAGAGAAACATCAATGTGAGAGAGACACATTGATTGGTTGCCTCCCGCACTCGCCCAGACTAGACTGCAGCCAGGGATCGAGCCTGCAACTGAGGTACGTGCCCTTGGCCGGAATTGAACTCAAGACCCTTCAGTCCAAGAACCAATGCTCTAACCACTGAGCCAAACCGGCTAGGGCTCCTTTGCTTATTTTTGAATTGGGTTGTCTTTTTATTATTGAGCCGTAAATGTGCTTTGCATATTCTGCATACTAGACACTTATCAGATACTTGATTTTAAAAACTTTACTACCACCCAGCCAGTGTGATTTGACTCCCAGTCAGGGCACATGCCCTGGTTGCGGGCTCGATCCTCGGTGGGGGGCTTGCAGGAAGCAGCCAATCAGTGACTCTCTCATCATTGATGATTCTCTCTCTCTCTCTCCCTCTCCCTTCCTCTCTCTGAAAGCAATAAAAACATATTTAAAAAAAAAAAAAAAAAAGGCATAATGACTACTACCATTCTGTGGGTCTTTTCACTTTCTTAATAGTATCATTTGAAGCAGAAAAGCTTTTTATTTTGATTAATTCAAATATTTTTTCTTTGATTATTTGTGATTTTGATGTCATGGCTAAGAAACCATTGCTTAATCCAAGGTCAAGATGATTACACCATGATCAGTTTGAGTTATTTTTTTATACAATATCTGGTGCACATGAAGGTCTTAATTTCTTTTGCATGTGGATATCCAGTTTTCCCAGTACCATATGTTGAAAAGACTGTCTTTCCCCCTTTGAATGGACTTGGCATGCTTGTCGAAAATTAATTGACCATATGTGAGAGGTTTTATCTCTGGGCTCTCTATTCTATTCCATTGATCTGTATGTCTGTCCTTATGCCAGTACCACACCATCTTGATCACTGTGGCTTTGCAGTAAAGCTTTGAAATAAAGAAATGTGAGTCCTCCAACTTTGTTCTTTTTCAAGATTGTTTTGGCTATTCAAGGTGCCTTGAGCTTCTTTATGAATTTTAGGATAAGCTTGTCAATTTCTGCAGAAAGGGCAGCTGGAATTTTGACAGGAATTGTGGTGGACCTGTAGATCAATTTGGAGTATTGCCATCTTAACAGTATTCCAAGTCTTTCTGTCTTTGACCATGGGATGTCTTTTCATTTACTTAGGTCTTCTTTAACTTATTTCAGCAGCAATTTGTAGTTTTCAGTGTACAAGTGTTAAGTTTATTCTTAACTATTTTATTATTACTGATGGTGTTATAAATGGAATTGTTTTCTTAATTTCATTTTGGATAGGTTGTTGCTGGTGTATAGAACACAATTGATATTTATATATTGATCTTGTATCCTGCAGCTTTGCAGAACTCATTTATTGGTTCTGGTAGTTTTATAAGTGGATTCTTTAGGATTTTCTACAAACAAGATCATGTCATGTGCAAACAGAGATACAGTTTTACTTCTTCCTTTCCTTCGTGGATGCATTCATTTCTTTATTCTGCCTAATTGCTCTGGCTAGAACCTCATGTTGAATAGAAGTGGTGAGAGCAGACAGACATCCCTGCCTTGTTCCTGACATTAGGAGAAAAGTGCTCAGTTTTTCACCATTGAGTGTGATGTTTGTGGTAAAGTTTTTACAGATGCCCTTCACCGGGCTGAGAAAGTTTCCATGTATTTCTTGTTTGTTCAGTGTTTTTTACTATGAAAGGTTGTTATAGGAGTTTTACATTTTGTTCCTGATTTTTCTTCTTGGGAGAGAGAAACCTGTGGATGTGTAAAATTCTAGAAAATGGATATCTAAAGTCGAGAGAAGGGCAAGAATATAGATAAGCCCCAGAATAACTGAAACCAGAGTTGAAAATGCTGCCAAGACTATCTGCATTCTCTCAATGTTGGTTAATAACTAAATTACAGGAAAATTTGGCCTCTGCTACACCCAAGATTTAAATCTTATGGATTTCCACTATAGCAGAATGGTTTGATTCTTAGTTCTGGTTTTGACTTTGGCTTGGACCAAGTGATTATCCCTGGAACAATCAGCTCTGGAAAGAAATGCTAAGTGCTGTCATTAGTCCATCATAGACCAGGTGTCAACTGTGGGTGAATCTGTCATGGTTTGGGAACTTACCTGCTTCTCAAAAGCCATGTGCATGTGGGCGTTTGTTCTCTGGCTAGATATTGGGGAGCTACTTAGTGAAGGATTTTCCAGAACTGTATCTGTCAGTACACAATGCAGTTGCTCCCTGTCTTTACTTTTGGGAGGGTATTAGATGAATTAGCTTCTCTAAGGATAATAAATTTGCCCTCATTTTTCCTAGACTTTATAAAGAACTAATTAAGCAAAAATTGTAAGCTGCTTTCTTACCTCTAATCTTGAACTCTGGTTTCTGCACCTGTTTTCTTTGTGCACAGGATGTTATAGTAAAAGCTGAATGGGACTATACAGGGCAGTTAATTTTAAAATATCACTGTCTTACTGTATTTAGTTTGGAAGTAAGATCAAACTTTTCTGTTGTAACTATATCACCTTTTTAGAGGTAGTTTTAAACTGAAATGATCAAGATTTGATTTTGTTTTATTCAGCTAGGAGTGATTCAGAAATAGCTAAAAGCTCATGTGCTAATCATTCTTTAAAGAAAAAAATTAGTATGAAGTCTTTTCTCCGTGGCAGACACTGCTGTAGGAGAAGTACTGGAGCAGTGAATAGGACAAACATAGCCCCTTCTCTCATGAGACTTAAAGCTTGTGTTCTCTTTCTCCATGAGTTCCCAAAGCATAACCTCTAAAACCAGTATTCTATTGGTTTTCAAATGATCCTTCCATGAAACAGCAGTGTTTCACATACAAGGCAGACGTGTTTGTGCTGCTGTAGTCTTTCCCTAGCACCCCCAAAATAGTTTTCAATAAGTGTGCCAAACAAATCCTTTTGGTAGATAATGGCAGCTTATATTTTTGTGTTGAGAAGCTTGGGCTTGGTGGGTAAAGAGTCCCGCTTAGATTAGGAATGCCTTTCCCATGATTGGGAAAGGGGCAGCACTATGCTCCAATACTTTTCAGTCCAGAAGAGCAATGATGATGGTTTGAACCAAAGTGGTGGTAGGAGAGATGGAAAGAAGTGGACAGCCCTTGATGCATTTTAAAGCTAGGGAAATGTGACTTGCTAATGGATTGGGTAGGTTTCTGGTGTGAGCAACTGGGTAGATGGTGCAGTGGGATGCCACAGAAAGGTATTAAACGGGAAAGACATGACCTGATTTTTTAAAAAACAATGATAGTATTGACTTGTGTGAGAAATGGATTAGGCTTGTGGTGGTAGCAATGATGGAAGTAGAGGGATAGGTTATAAGGTTATTGCTATTGCTGTAGGCTAGGTCAGAGATGAGATCGCTTAGACTAGGCAAGAAAAAGTTGAAAGGAAGGAAAATGGACAGATAGGAGGTAGACTGGAGATAGAATCCGTAAGAATTGCTGGTGGATTGGTACAAGAGGAGGGTGGAAAAAGATGACAGGGAAGAATTAAGAATGACTTGTAGGTTTTTGGTCATTAACTCTGTCAATGTGGCAGCCTTTGCTAAAATGGGGGAATTCAGTGTATAGGATGTGGCAGAACTAAATTGAGATGGAGAGGAATCAACAGACTGTTTTGAACATGTTTAAGTTGGAAATATTTTTATGAGTCATCTGAGGTGCTAAGTTAAGTGGGCAATTGGCTATATTGGGGTTTAGAGTTTAGAGGAAGAGGTCTGGAATACAGATAGAAATTTGGTTGTATTCAAAAAGTATTTAAAGCCATTAGAGTGGACAGAATCATCTAGGGGAAGAGGAGTCAGGAATGGAGATTCAAAAGGAGCAACACGGAGGGAGGGGGGAGGGAGGAAGGGGGAAGGGAGGAGAGAATAGATTGCAATAGCCAACAAAGGAAAATTTTTTTTTTTAAATATATCTTTATTGGTTCCAGAGAGAGGAAAGGAGAGGGAGAGAGAGAGATAGAAACATCAATGATGAGAGAGTCACTGATCGAGCCTGCAACCCGGGCATGTGCCCTGACCAGGAATCGAACCCTGATCGCCTGGATCCCAGGTCAGCGCTCAACCGCTGAGCCACACTCGGCTGGGCGGAAATTTAAAAATAAAAACAAAAAAAGCCTTTCTAAATGGAAAATTGGCAAAGGAAGGAATAATCCACAAAGTAAGAACTATAAAAGGCCAAATATGAATATTACCAGGACAGTCCAGTTTGCCAGTAATAAAATAATTTTCTTTGGCCTGCAAAATTGCCCCCTGAAAACCTGCTTATAATTAGTGTTTCAAAGGAGGGTGCAGCAGGACGAGTACTCCCATACCCAGCTGTGACAGGAATGAAATAGGGTCGGCCTTTCTGGAGGGTGGTTTATATAGAAAAACTTAGAATTTTGCTCAGTCAATCTACTTTTAGAAATTTATTGAAAAGAAGACAGAAGGGATTTGTTTTAAAAATAGCTACAGAAAACCATTCATTAAGATGCTTTATATTAAAGGGAAAACCTAGAAACAATCTAAATGTTCAGCATCAGAAGATGAATTATATAAATAACAGAAGCTATGGTATACTATGTACACATTGAAAAATTTTGTTGATGAAAATTAAAGAAATAGCTGAAGGTGGTCTAAAGGTTCAAACTTCAGTTATAAGATAAGTAACTCCTGAGGATGTAAGGTACCGCTGGGTGACTGTAATATTTCCACTTAAAAAAAAAAATAGGCAACAAAATTGAATGTATAACTAATAAGATTTCACTTTTGTAAAAAGTATTTAAGAAATATAGAAAAAATAGAAGAAATGATACAAAATATCAGTAGTAGTTATTTCTAGGTATTGGAATTAGAGGAAGTTTTAATTTTCTTTCTGTTTATATTTTCAAAATTTTCTACAATGAATATGTAATCCAGGTGTGGGGAACCTTTTTTCTTCCAAGGGCTATTTGGATATTTATAACATAATTCACAGGCCATACAAATTTATCAACTTAAAATTTGCTATGAAAAAAGTTCCTAGATGTATTGAATTCCTAGTCCCTCCTGGCCGGGCACATTTTTTAAAATTTATCTTTGTTATTGAAAGTATTACAGATGTCCTCTTTTTCCCCCCAATGGTCTCTTCTACCCTGCACCTGCCCCCCCACCTGAGGCCTTCCCCACACTGTTGTCTGTGTCCATGGGTTATGCATATGTGCATATAATTTTTTTGATTAATCTCTCCCCACTCACTCTCCCACCTCCGACTTCCCTCTGAGATTTGTCAGTCAGTTCCATGCTTCTATGTCTCTGGGTCTATTTTGTTCATCAGATCCCGAATATGAGTAAGATCATGTAAAATGGATTCAGGAAGAATCAGAAAACTTGAATAGGATTCAGGAAGAATCAGAAAACTTGAATAGGCTAAGAACAACTGATGAAATAAAAGCAATCAAAAAACTCCCAGCAAACAAAAGCCCTGGTCCGACAACTTCAGAGGGGAGCTTTACCAAGCATTCTACTTCTTATAGCTATCCCTGTAACATTTCCTGCAATGCTGGTTTGGTGGCAATAAACTCCTTTAGCCTTTTTTTTGTGTCTAGGAAGCTCTTTATTTCACCATCTATTTTGAATGATAGCCTTTCTGGATAGACTAGTCTTGGTTTCAGATCCTTGCTTTCCATTACCTTGAATACTTCGTGCCATTCCCTTCTAGCCTGTAGAGTTTCTGACGAGAAATCAGCTGACAGCCTTAAAGGAGCTCCTTTGTAGGTAACAGATTCCTTTTCTCTTGCTGCCTTTAAGATTCTTTGTCTTGAATTTTTGGCATTTTAATTATGATGTTTCTGGGTGTGGGCCTGTTTGGATTCTTCTTGCTTGGGACTCTCTGTGCCTCCTGAACTTGTATGACTTTTTCCTTGACCAAGTTAGGGAAGTTTCCTGCCATTATTTTTTCAAACAGGTTCTCTATAACTTGGTCACTTTCTTCACCTTCTGGAACTCCTGTGATGTGAATATTGTTACATTTCATGTCCCACAGCTCTCTTAAACTGTCCTGTTTTTTAATTGTTTTTTATTTTTTGTTCTCTGATCTTTTTCTACCATGTCTACTATGCCATTCTTAATTTTCTTCATAGTTTCCATATCTTTTCTCATGCTGTTGAGCATCCTATGTTCAGTAATATGATAGATTGCTTATCTTCATTTATCTCTTCTTCTGGAGAATTGTCTTGTTCTTTTCATTTGGGGCTTGTTTTTTTGTCTCCCCATTTTGACTTCCTATTTGGATTTGTTTCTTTGTATTAGGTAGATCTGCTAGGACTCCCAGTCTTTTGGATGGTCTCTGGTACAGGCTAGTTCGGACACTGTTTGTGACTGGCCTTGAGTACCCTGTTTAAAGTTTTCTGAACCCCACAGCCTGTGGCTTTCTCTTTTGGGGCTTGGTGCATTTGGAAAAGACCATGATGTGCACCAGGGTCTGCTTTTCCAAGACCTGGGTCCAGAAGCAAATCTAGCAAAGACTCAATCACCTAGAGGCTGATTGTTATTCAGTCTCTTAATGAGCCACAGGCTGTAGGAACTCCACAGGGTGGGGTGAGTGGTTTTCCAATAGGGTGGAGCAATTGCTCCCCCCCCCCCAGGCAAAAGCTGCTTGGATGGTAAATGTCTGCCTGAGAAAGATGTCCTCTGCTGTATGGGGGAATGGGTCAGCACCAGAATCCATATGGCTGTCCTCTAAGATCTATCTCCAGAGTTAGCATTTCTGGGTTCTCCTCACATAGCTCTAGTCTATTCTGCCTTACCTCTGCTGGAGCCCAAGGTGAGTGGCTGCACACAAAATTTTGTGCTTTGTTGGCCCTTTAAGAGGGTGCCTGCATTTCCAGCCATCTCCACCTAGCAGACAGAAACCCTGCTGCTTTTCACAGACAGATGTTATGTGGACACCTTTCTCAGTTCTGATGCTGTGGGCTGGAGAACCCAGCTTGGGGTTTAGACCCCAGAGTTCTCAGTGGGAACCCCTACAGCTGAGATCTCCCTCTGGACCTTCAGCTGCTGCCTATGGGAGCCCAACCAGCCCTTTCATGCCTCCACACTTTCTGCCAGTCTCTATGTGGTTTCCACTTTTCCTCCTTGGTTATGAGGTGCTCTTCAGATTGTCTTCAGTTAGTTATTCAGTTGGTTATTCAACTAATATATTCCATATATTAGTTGTAATTCCATTTTGGTCTTGGGAGAGTGTAGCTTCTAACTTAATTTCCTGCCATCTTGCAATCTTGAACCTGGAATCATTTTTGTGGTAAATATTTTTAAAGGAGTGTTACATTTTTGCAAATCTTTGAGACCACCTTAAAGAACATTTTTATTTTGTTTCATTGAAATCCATAGTCTTGCACTTGGAATTAATCTTTTACTCATGCACTATTTTGTAACATCAGGCATTGGTCACTTGGGAAATATTGGTTTACTAGATTATGTAGATATTCTGAGTGTTGAAACATCATTATACAATCACATTAATTAATTAAATCTCATTATAAAAGTTTTATTGGGAAGCTGTTAAGCTCACGGTGGTAGATGGAAGTTTTCCAGAATTATAATTTTTATTTAAAAGCTCAAATGTTATTACTGGCAGCAAAAACTATCAATTGTTTTCCTTAAAGTGACAGGTCATTTTTTTCATTTTGAAGAAACTGTCTTAGTAACCATACTTTGTCTATTAGTTATTCTTTTACTTAAAAATGCTGTACATGCCATAGACTGAAAGTGTTCCTTCTAATATCAGGAACAAGAAAAGGATGCCTGCTCTCACTGCTTCATATTCAACATATGAGGTTCTAGCCAGAGCAATTAAGCAGAATAGAGAAATACTACCACAAAGGAAAGGAAGAAGTAATACTATCTCTATTTGCACATGACATGATCTTGTTTGTAGACAATCCCAAGGAATCCACTAAAAAAACTTCTCAAACCAATAAATGAGTTCTGCAAAGTGCAGGATACAAGGTCAATATATAAAAATGAATTGTATTCTATACACCAGCAACAAACTATCCAAAAATGAAATTAAGAAAACAATTCCATTTATAATGCCATCAGAAAGAATAAAATAGGAATAAATTTAACACTTGTACACTGAAAACTACAAAATGCTGCTGAAAGAAGTTGAAGAAGACCTAAGTAAATGGAAAGAAATCCCATGGTCATAGATTCAAAGACTTAGTATTGCAATATGCATCCCTATGTTCATAGTGCTGTTTACAATATCTAAGATCTGGAAACAGCCCAAGTGCACATCAGTAGATGAGTGGATAAAAAAAAGCCGTGGCTCATTTATACAATGGAATACTATGCAGCTGTGAAAAAAGAAGGATCTCTTGCCCTTGAGACAACATGGAGGAACCTGGAGATATTATGCTAAGCAAAAATAAGCCAGTCAGAAAAAGACAAGTATCACATGATCTCACTCATATGTGGAATCTAATGAACAAAATAAACCAGTGAACAGAATAGATCTATGAACAAAATAGATCCAGAGACATAGAAGCATGGAACAGACTGACAGATCTCAGAGGGAAGGTGGGAGGGGGGTCTGGAAGAGATTAACCAAAGAACTTATATGCATATATGCATAACTCATGGTCACAGACAATAGTGTGGAGAAGGCCTGGAGGGGGGGTTAGTTGCAGGGTGGAGAGGGCCAGTGGGGGAAAGGGGGGACATCTGTAATGCTTTCAACAATAAAAATGAATAAAACTTAAAAAGATGGCAATACTCCAAATTGATCTACAGGTCCACCACAATTCCTGTCAAAATTCCAGCTGCCCTTTCTGCAGAAATTGACAAGCTTATCCTAAAATTCATAAAGAAGCTCAAGGCACCTTGAATAGCCAAAACAATCTTGAAAAAGAACAAAGTTGGAGGACTCACATTTCTTTATTTCAAAGCTTTACTGCAAAGCCACAGTGATCAAGATGGTGTGGTACTGGCATAAGGACAGACATACAGATCAATGGAATAGAATAGAGAGCCCAGAGATAAAACCTCTCACATATGGTCAATTAATTTTCGACAAGCATGCCAAGTCCATTCAAAGGGGGAAAGACAGTCTTTTCAACATATGGTACTGGGAAAACTGGATATCCACATGCAAAAGAATGAAGCTGGACATTGATGTACAGCATATATAAAAATAAAACTATCAAAGATCTAAATTTAAGAGCTAAAATGTAAAACTCTTGGAAGTAAACGTGAAAATCTTCATGATCTCATTTTGGGGCCACAATTTTTTTAGTATCACACCAAATCACAGACAATAAAAGAAAAAACCCCAGATCAATTGGACTTAATAAAAATTCAAAACTTTATGCATTGGGGGTGGGGGGAGGTAGAAGTAGGGAAAGTTGGGATAAATGGTGATGGAAGGAGACTTGGTTGGTAAACACAATACAGTATACAGATGCTGTATTGCAGAATTGTATACCTGATATGTGTGTAATTAACCAATGTCACCCCAATAAATTAAATTAAAAAATCTTTATGCATCAAAGGACACTAACGAGAGCGAAAACACAATCCATTAATTGGGAGAAAGTTTTTGCAAATCACCTATCTGATAAGGGATTAAAATCTAGAATAGATAAATAACTGCTGCTACAACTCAACTAAAGAACAACCTAATGAAAAAATGAGCAAAAGATATGAATAGACATTTCTCCAAAAAAGATATAATTAGCCATTAAGCACATGAAAAATGCTCGATATCATTAGTCATTAGAGAAATGCAAATCAAAACCATGAGATACCATTTCACACCCATTAGGATGGTTATTAACAAAAAAGGGAAACTAACAAGTGTTGACAAAGATGTGGAAACATTGGAACTCACGTGTACTGCTGGGATGATGTAAAATGGTGCAATCATTGTAAAAACAGTTTGGCGGTTCCTCAAAAAGTTGAAAATAGCATTATCATCTAACCTAACAATTCTAGGTATTTACCCAAAAGAATTGAAAGCAGAGGCTTGAACAATTATTTGTGCATCGTGTTCATAGCAGCACTATTCACAGTAGCCAAAAGGTGGACTCCACTCATTTGTCCCTCAGCAGATGAATGTGGTCTATATATCCAGGTATAATAAGGAAGGGAATTCTGATACATGCTACCACATGGGTAAACCTTAAAAACATTATGCTAAGTGAAAGAAGCCAGATAAGGACAAATTATTGTATTATTTCACTTATATAAGGTTTCTAGAATAGTTCAACTCATAGAGTCAGAAAGTACGAAAAAGACAGGATTAGCTGGGCATAGAGAGAAATAGGTACTGCTAATTCTGTTTGGGATGATGAAAAATTCTAGAAATGGTTAGTGGTGATAGTTACCCAACGTGAATATACTTAATGCTACTGAATTGTATACTTAAAATGGTTAAATGGTTTACAAAAAGAAACATGTTTTATGAAAAAAAGTGGCTACTTCAACTGATAATTTAAACATTGCACAAGTGCTCTTTCAGAGGATGTCATTACAACAGAAGTGCTTTGTGTGTACTTCTCATTTTCTCATACAGAATGTTAAAAACATCCTGAGCAGTCAACATTTAGTAAAATTAGTGATCTTTCCTGCTTCATCAAGGATGTTAAGTATAACTAACATTTTGCTTTTATTGCAAGTTGTGGTGAAGAAGACAGGGACTAAACGTGTAGTTTAGTGTTACTGTCTTGGTTCATGTTGAGGAACCATCAGTCTCACCCACCGTTGCTTTATGCAATCAATGTAAATTTCAACACAGTGGAAAAGACAAATCATGCAGTGTCTTAGTATTGCTATGGAAATAATTTTAACATTTCAGTGCCCCTGAAAGGGTCTCAAGGACCCCAGCGACTGTTTAGCACAATTTGAGAACATCTGTATTAATATGTACAATTTTAAAATGCTATAGCCATATGATAGGGAATTGAGAAAGTAGTGAAAGGAAAGAAGTGATTGCTGCTGTCATTTTGTTGCAGTGCCTTCTAATCTTTTAAAGAGTAGTAAGCTTTTCATGACGTTATACTGTTCCAGTACTGCTTTATAATTCTGGAATAAGGCAAGCTAATCTTGTCTTTTTTTTGTGGTTGAACCATTATACATTTCAAAGGAACAGAATATCAAGGCTGGTAAATAGATTTTAATAAGTGTTGGGTCCTATGGATGGGTTGTAGCTGCTTAGATTGCTGTGTTGAGGGGCTCAGTCAGAAAAGGTTCCAGGGCAGAATAGAAATGTCTTCTGTGGACTTGGGAAAGAGGTATGAGACGATCCAAATTTGTTTGCTCTCAGTATTTTTTAAGTCTGAAATTTATAATTTTCATCAAATTGGAAATTTTTAAAAAATGTACAGTTTATTGACTTTTAGAGAGAGGAAGAGAGAAGAGAGAAACATTGATGTGAGAGCATAACATTGATCAGCTGCCTCCTGCATGTCTCCCACTGGGGAATGAGCCTGCAACCCGGGCATGTGCCCTGACCGGAAATCGAACCACTATTTTCTGGTTCATAGGTCTATGCTCAGCCACTGAGCCACACCGGCTGGGCCATGCTTGGACATTTTTGATTGGATGCCAGACATTGTTAATTTTATCTTGTTAGGTGCTGGATACTTTTTTTTTTTTTTAAATCCTTACCAAGAACATGTTGAGCGAGAGAGACAGAGAGACAGATGGAGGGAGAGAGAGAAGCAGCGATGTGAGAGAGAAACAGGGATGGGTTGCTTCCCACATGTGCCCTGACTGGGGATCAAATCGCAACCAAGGTATATACCCTGACTGGAATTGAACCTGCAACCATTCACTGTACGGGGAGATGCTCCAACCAGCTGAGCCACCCATCCAGAGCTATAGTTTTGTCTTCTTAGAAATATTCTTGCTTTGTTCTGGGAAACAGCTGAGTTACTTGGAATAGTTTGATTCATTTATACTTTGTGAGTCCAGAGCTGAAGAGCTTTTAATCTAGGGCTAATTATTCCCTCTCCCCATGCTCTCTAATAACAAGATTTTTTCCCCTCTCTGCTCCTCTCTGTGTGAGAATGGGGAATGAAAAGAACTCTGCTCCTTTCAGGTAGTTCTTTACCCAGCCTCAGGTATTTTCCTGAGCTGATCCGTGCTCACCCAAAGACATAGAAGGCCCCCTCTGTAGATCTCCAGAACTTGCTCTCTCTATGGCGGTCTCTCCTCTTTGTATTCTGCACTGACCACTCCACCTGCCATGGCTTCCCCAGGTGCACAATTCCGTCTCTTTGACTCAGACTGCTTGGGTTCCCCTTCCCTTCCTAGTGCTGAGGCCTGGAAGCTTTCCAGGCAGTAATTTCAGCCAGTTGTAGGGTCCACCTTGTTAGTTTCCCTCTCTCAGAGACCACAGTCCTCTGCTGCCTAATGTCCAGTGTCTGTAAACAGTTGTTTCATTTATTTTGTGCTTTTCTCTTACTGCTTTTAAGATTTTTTGTCTTTACCTTTGGCATTTTAATTATGATGTGTCTTGCTGTGGGCCTCTTTGGGTTCCTCTTGTTTGGGACCCTCTGTGCTTCCTGGAGTTGTAAGTCTATTTCTTTCCCCAGGTAGGGGAAATTTTCTGTAATTATTTTTTCAAATAGGTTTTTAATTCCTTGCTCTTGTTCTTCCCCTTCTGGCATCCCAATAATACGAATGTTGGGCCTCCTGAAGTTGTCCCAGAGGCTCCTTATACTATCTTTATATTTCTGGCTTTTTTCTTTTTGCTCTTCTGGTTGGGTGTTTTTTGTTTCCTCATGTTCCAAATTGCTGATTTGATTCTCATCGTCCTCTACTGTTGATTCCCTGCAAATTATTCTTCATTTCAGTTCATGTAGCCTTCCTTTCTGATAGGTACTTTATTAGGTCATCAATTTTCTCAGTTGTTTTTGTAATAATATGCTTGAGCATCCTTATAAACAAGATCCTGAACTCTGTATCTGTTAGCTTGCTTTGGTCTATTTCATTTAGTTCCTCCTCTAGAGATTTCTTCTATTCTTTCCTTTGTGACATGTTTCTTTGCCTCCACATTTTGGCTGCTTCCGGGTGTTTGTTTCTATGTATTAGGTAGAGCTGCTATGTCTCCTGGAATTTGTAGAGTGGCTTTGTGTAGTAGGTGTCCTGTAGGGTCCAGTGGCTCAGCCTCCCCAGTCACCTGAGCTGGGCCTTCTAGGTGCTCCCCTGTGTGGGCTGTGTGCACTGTCCTGTTGTAGTTGAGCCTTGGTTGCTATTGGCGTCCCTGGGAGGAACTGACCTCCAGACCAATCAGCTGTGAGGACCAGCTGCAACTACAGCCGGAGAGCTGCTGTGCTGGAGACACCCCTATAGAGCAGGATTTACTTCAGTGGAGCTTCGGTGTTCACCAAATGCGCCCCTTGAGTGTGTCACTCGTGGATGTGGTAGGGTTGTAACCCAGTGTGGTCAAGTCTGACCACCGGGTGCACTGTCTCTGGGGCCTCTCAGGAGGTGCAAAGTCAGCTTGTGCCAGTGCCTTGCCCAGGGCCCCCCAGCGTGAGCTACACAGCAAACCGTAGTTGGCAGCTACTTGTGCTGGGCTTGGAGGTGTCCAGGAGAGGCCAAGCTATGAGCCAGTGCAGGCTGCCGCTAGTGCCAGGCCTGGAGTTACTTATCAAGCCATATGGGGCCCTCTGCTGCTTGTTTGAGAGATTCTAGGAAAGTCCTAAGCATGAGGCTCAAGAGGCCACTTGCACAGAAAAGTCACTGGAAATGGCCTGGATGAGCCTGAAGGTGGGAGGGGCGGGGCCAGAGGTGTGAGTCAGGTGCTGGCGATTCACATATGGCGCCTGCCTGCCGGCTGTGGGTGCGGGGGGGCTCGCCAAAGGAGCCATGGCCTCTGCCAGCTCCTCTGCCTGGGAGGAAGCTGCCCCTCCACCTCTTGCCCGATTTCAGGTAGGTTAGCTCCTCCCCAAGTGTCCCAGGTCCTTTCAAGCTGCTGCCCGGCGCTGGGCTCAGAGGGAGCGCGTCTGAGTGAGTCCTTGCGCTCACCCTTTAAGAGAGTTGCTGGGGCTCGTGCAGCCTCTGTGACCCTCAGGGACAGTCTCCGCTGGTTTTCACAGCCCGAAGTTGTGGGGACGTCTCTTCCCGGCCCCGGAGCCCTGGGCTGGGGGCCTGATGTGGGGCTTGGACCCCCTCCCCCCCACTCCTCCGGGAAACCTCCGCCACCGAGATTCCCTCCCGGGTTTAACCCGGGGCATCGGGTTTGGCCCGTGGCATGTCTCCCATTCAACCCCGATTCAGCCCCTATCAGCCCGTGTCTCCGTCCCTCCTGTCACTCTCGGTGCTTCTTCAGCTCCCTGGCTGTGGGGCTTCTGTTCAGCCGGATTTCAGGAGGCTGTGAGTGATGGTGGTTCTGTATTTTAGTTGTAATTTTGATGTGGTTGCGGGAGGCGGCAGGTACAGCTGTTACCTACGCCGCCATCTTGTTTCCTCTAAGTTGTCGGTTTTAAATGATTTAGGAAAGAAGGAATATATCTGTGTAAAACTAAATATTTTCCAGCAGTAACTCTATAGCGGAGAAGTATGGTAAACACTGCCTTATGTGAGTAGTCAAGGTTGACAGTCCCAGTGATGTCATGTGGACTTTATGTACCTCTGATACAATGTGATGAGTAGGCACTTCATTTCTGTGGTATTGTTTCTGTAAACTTAACCCCAGTCAAAATATGAGAAAAACATCAGTGGAACACAAGTTGAGGGATGTCCTACAAAAATATCCAAGTAGTATTCCTCAAAATGATTAAGGTCACGGGACACAAGGAAGGACGGAGAAACTGTCTCAGATCAGAGGAGACTGAGGAGACAGGATGAATAGATGTGGTATCCTGGGTGGGATCCTGGAAGAGAGGAGGACATTAATGGAAAAACTGGTGAAACCTGAGTAAAGTCTGGGTTTAGTTAATAGGACTAGACTGATGTTGGCATCTTAGTTTTGACAGATGTACCACAGTAATATAAGATAATAAGGGGAACGGAAACTGAGTGAGGGGTATATGGGAACGCTGCGTACTATCTTTGCAACTTTTCTGTAAACCTAAAATTCCAAAATAAAAAGTTAATGTATAAAATAAGTTATAGTTCAGTTGGTGTGGCTCAGTTGGTTGTGTTGTCCCATGCACCAGGAGGTCGCTGTTTCAATTCCCAGTCAGGGCACGTGCCCAGGTTGCGGTCTCCATCCCCAGTAGAGGGCATGCAGGAGGCAACCAATTGATGTTTCTCTCTCATCAATTTTTCTGTCTGTCTCCCTCCCCTTTCCTCTCTCTGAAATCAATAAAAGTATATTAAAAAGCCCGGCCGGGCGTGGCTCAGCGGTTGAGCGTCGACCTAGGATCCAGGCTGTCAGGGTTCGATTCCTGGTCAGGGCACATGCCCAGGTTGTGGGCTCGATCAATGACGCTCTCATTGATGTTTCTGTCTCTCTCTCTCCCTCTCCTTTCCTCTCTCGGAAATCAATAAAGATATATAAAATAAGTTACATTTTCCAATTCAATTGTGCAAATTTTATTGAATGACTGTTAAGTGCAAGGCAGTGTGCTCACTATTGCAGGGGATAAAGTACGTAAGAAACCTTCTCTGCCCCTGCCCTTAAGGAGTTGTCATCCTGATGGGAATAAGACAGCTGATACAAAGTAGGACATGGTGGAGCCTATGCAAAATATGAACAAGATGGAATTTGGCAGGGTGTGGGGGGTCCAAAGTTATAGAGTACATAGTGAATGAAAACTGGCAAACCTGTTCCCCTCCCTGAACACACACTAAGGAGATAGCATTTAAAGTGAACTTTGAATGGACAGGATTTCAGTAACCATAGTCATTGAAAGGAAATAACTGTGTGTGCCATACCAATGAGCCTGGGCTATTGAATCAGACAGACCTGCTCTGCCACTTACTGGCTCTGAAGATTTTCGACAAGTTATTTAATGTCACTAAGTCTTTGCTTTTCATTTGTAAAATAGGATTAGTAATTCCTACTTCACAGCATTATTAAGAGAGTTAAGTGAAGTATACATGTAGTTTAGCAAAGTATCTGATACGTAGTAAGCTATTAGTGTTAACTATTAGAAATGGAGAGAGGCATATATTTATGTAAATTGTCACCCAGCCAGCCAGGAAAGTATATAATGGGAAAAGACAGAATGGGAAATTTTGAGCAGTGTATATTTAGAGTGAATCAAAACCGTATTGTGAGTTCTTTGACGTATAAACTGAGCAATTTGAATTGTTTGGTTATTGGGAAGTCATGAAGGTTTTTGTATGGAGGGAATAGGGAGATTGAGCCTCTTAAGACCGATGTGGTAGAAGTGTGAGGGGCGTGGGGGGTCTCGTAAGGGCTGCTGCCTTTCCCTCCACGTGGTGGACTAGACTTCGTTTTAGAATTCCGTGTAACGGCTCAGAAGGCCAAGGCCGGGGCGGTTCATGTTGTGGGCGGTAATCTGTTACCATGTAGCTTGGGAGTCTCAAAAGCAGCACCATGAGTACAGTACCAAATTCACTTAATACGTGTTTAGTAAAAAAGATTATTGGTATTTTTAGATATACTGGTTTTCGTTTTGCCCTTTTTAAAAAGCAGTTTAAGCAGATAAGAGTTAACCAGTACTTCATTGGCTTCCTGTGAAGCTTTGTTGAAGTTCCGTTGTATCTATTTTTAAAGCTGACTACTGTGAGCAGAGGATGCTGCTATTGAGTTATAAATGTCATCTCAGTATGTTCTCACTCAGCATTCTTGGGATGACACTAGTGTTTGTCTACAGGTTTTTGGAGTTTAACAGTGAATAGGAAAAGCAGCACATTTATCACCGAAATGGTACCTTTATGTGCAATACTTAAAAGCACCAGTCACTTCACCTTTCAGAGTATAATTACGTTATCATCGTCCATATGAGTTTTTCAGCCCACACCATGGCTGATTAGCAAAGAATGGGTGACCTCATTTTGGGAATATTTTACAACTCCAAAATGGTATCATATAATGTTGTGCGGTTGGTTAATCATTAATATTAAAAATGTTAATCATTTTGAAATTTTCTCACTGGGAATTACAGGATCATTAGGTCCTCAAATATTAAAATAGATTTCAGCCTCAATTTTTGTGGTACTCCCTTCCAACCCCCAGATGTTTTATTGTGAAATTTTCGTCATACAGAAAAGTTGAAAGAATTTTACAACAATCATATACCTATCACTTAGACTCTACAGTTAACTAAGTTATTGATTTTAAAAGGAAAGCTCTGCTTCTATTTTTCAAAATCAAAGAAACTTCTTTCTGAGTCTTTGAACCATTTTCACATAAGACTATATTTTGAAATACTGAGATTTTTGATGTTTCTGTATTATTTCTTCAGGAATTATAAAATTCTTTGAGTAAAGTAATTAACATATTTTGGGATTTAGCCAGTCCCTAGTGTCAAAGTAGATAACAATATTTTAACTTATCAGATTAGATTAATTTTTCAGACCCTATATACAGGTTATACAATTAACTGTTCATTTAAAATTTTTAAATTTATTGTTGAAAGTATTACAGATGTCCTGTCCATTTAAATTTTATAAGATTTCAATTCTTTGCAGGCAGGAATAAAATTTACTTTTAAAAATTATTATTTCATGCCCTAGTTGGTTTGGTCCAGTGGTTACAGCGTCGGCCCGCAGACTGGAGTCCTGGGTTCAGTTTTGACCAAGGGAATGTGTCTGGGTTGCAGGCTCCATCTCCAGCCCTGATCAGGGCGTATGCAGGAGGCAACCAATCAGTGTGTCTCTCCCACATAGATGTGTCTCTGTCTCTGTCTGTCTCTGTCTCTGTCTCTCTCTGTCTCTCTCTCCCTCCCCCTTCCACTCTCTCTGAAAAGCAATGGAAAAAATATCCTCAGGTGAGGATTTAAAAAAAAGAAAACTATATTATTTCTTCGTAAAATTTCTAGTCCTCAGTCATATAGAGACAGGCACTAGCTTTCTTTCTCTCGTGCCTTTCTTCTCCATCCCTCTTGTGAAATTAAACTAGCAGTTAAGGTTCCTTTTCCAATTTCAAATCAGTGGTATAGCATAAATTTATACATGGGAAGAGATCTTTAAGAGAGTTGATTCCAGCTTCCTTATATTACTTCTGCGGCAAGAGAGGCCCAGAGAGGTTAAATAACTGTTCAAGGACACAATAAGTTAATAGGAGATCAGGAAATACGTTTTAGATCTCTAGTCCTCTTGACTATTGTCATATGCATATATTTTCCGGTGCTCCTTTGTAGAAGGAATTTAAAAAGCATGCTTTTCAATTATAGAATTTATCACAGTCTATCAAAATGGAGTTTCAAAAAAAAGTAACCCTAAGTGAGAATATCTTTATAAATACTTTGGGCTAACTGTTTTGTAGGTCACTTTTATTTTTTTTCTCAGAGACCTCAATCTCTTAATATTCATTTCTCAACAATCTTTTTCTTCTTGAAACTGTTATTATACCTCTCAGGGATTCTCATTAAAACAAAAAAGAGTGATACTCCTCTCAATACTTGTCTTAAACATTAATAAATACATTTTAATATTAAGGATTAATTGATCTCCCCATACTAGGTTCTTTTTCCATTTCCTCTTTCTCTGCAAAGTACTTTGTGGCCAAGAGTTACAAAATAGCTTGTTTTTCAGTATTTCATGTAGTAAATGCATGGGTCAGCATCATTTGAGTTTTCTGTTTATCTCTTATTATAAAGGCTACTTTCCAACACTGTCTTGCTTGATGCATGGAAATGGTGGTTGTGTTTCCTGTCAAGTGGTATTTATTTTTCTCTCTTTGAAACTAAAACAGGAGCTATAATTGCTCATTTAATTTTTAATATATTTATGTATTGGTGACATAAAAATATTATTCCCTTATTAGCTGGTATTATACACTAAAAAATGTATGCCATTACTTTGGGCCTGAGATACATCAACTTTTAGAGTAGGACCTTTTAGAGGTTGGGGGAAAGAACTGACACTAGTCTTTATAAATGTTTTTTAATTTTAAATTTTTATTATTTTTTGTCCTCACCCGAGGATATTTTTTCCATTACTTTTTCAGAGGGGGTGGGGGTGAGGGAAGTGTCCATGTACTGGTTGCCTCCCACATGCGCCCAAAATGGGGCGGGGATGGAGCCTGCAACCGAGGTACGTGCCCTTGGCTGGAATTGAACCCAAGACCCTTCAGTCTGTGGGCCGACTCTCTAACCACTGAGCCAAACCAGCTAGGGCCTGACACCAGTCTTGAACTTAAAAATAAATTGTCATTACTTACAGAATCAGCATTTGATTATGGGGAAGTTGTGACAGGAAAGAAGAGAAAGATGGAAGTTATAGAGTAGAATTTGCAGTTGCTTAGATGTAAGTGGTTAGGATTAGAGGTAGTAAAAACGACCTTCAAATTCTGAGTTAAAGAAAAACTTGTACTACTTGTTTCTGCTGGAAATTAAAAAAGACAAATTTTCTCTTCAGGGCATTCACAAAATATTTAATAGTAGTGCTCCTCCGTGTGTCTTTGGAGAATTGTTAGAACATATTGTAGGAATTGAAGTAACTGCTGAGAGAATTTTGAAAAGCATTGACTACCTTGCAGTAAGCCCAAAGAGCCATCATGATTTATTGTTCTAAGTACATTTTAGGCAGGTTCTGCTAACTAAACTCTGCCCTATCCACTGTAGACACTGAAGCATAAGCCTAAGGCCTTAAAATGTTATTGAGCAGAATTTCAACTCAGATTCAGTTACAAAATGCTCTGACCCATGGGCTTCTATAGATTCCTTATTTCCTTTTAAGAAGTGTGAGGCTTATGATACACATCTCTGTTGGTTTTAAGAAATATAAGCTGGCTTTTTGGGTAGGATGCATTCTTGAGTAAGAAATTGTCTTAAATCGGTTTTCAGTACCTATTTCAGTCAGCACTTTGAACTGCTTGTGGGTACCTGGTGTCATTATATCCTGTGGTCAATACCTTTCCTGTCTTTGTGGCTTACTTCACAAATTAAGAAAGCTTTCTGTCCATTTGGTATGTGTTTTATCTCTGGGCCGGCAGAGTGCTGGATACCTGGTAGACTCTCAATGGGAAATTATTTGAAGAGTCAAAGGTGCCGACAAGGCCCAGGCATCCCAAGACTCACTTCCTGTTTACTTCAGACTTGGCTAAAGAATCAATCCTCTAGAAGTTCCTAAGACTACCCTCTCTAAAATGGCAACCCTCCAACTCTCTGTGACTCTTTCATATCCTGCCTTGTTTTTCTTCAAAGCACTTTTCTCCCTCCACCCGATACTATCCCATGGGGATTTAAATGCCATAATACTAGGGATGTTGTTTTGTTCATTGTATCCATCCTCAATACCTAGCAGCATGTAGTAGGCATTCAGATGTTTTCTGCTATAATGAAGGTTAGAAATTATGCCAGATGCCCAAAGGGATGTAAGTAAATACACATCAGAAATGGATTCACCTCCATGTACACAGATAGCTGTAGTAGAAGATGGGTTCAGGTGACTGAGAGATTTGCAGTGAAAGGGCCAGGGATGTTTTGGAGATTTAGTACTTGCAGCTGGCCTCTCAAGAAATGACATTTAAGCTGTGTCTTATTTCAGACAAGGGAATGGATAAGCAGAGGCTTAGAGGTAGAGTGAGTGAGTACATAGAGTACATAGAGTACATGTAAGAAAAGGTAAAGTATCCAGTTTGGCTGGAATATACCAGTGAAGAGCTAAGAAGTCAGTTAGAAAGGCTGCTTAGATCCAGGTCAGTGGAAAGTCTTAAAATTAAAGCTGAGCTTGGGTTTTGTCCCATTGGCACCGTGGAAGTTGTTTTCTCCCCTCCTTAAAAGGCAAAGGCAGTTCTATGTGGTATGATTGGGCATGCATAGGAAGAGACTGAAGTTTGAATTATGGAATAGTTAGGTAAGGTAGCAAGGAGAGTATATTAGAATAATAATGTAATTCAGGTAGGATTGACAATAAGTGCCCAGCAGATTGAAAAGTAAATCAGATACAGAGAGTAAGGGAAATGGAAGAAGCCACTGGAGGTTTTGAGTTGTGGGAAGGAAGTGAGGGGGTGGTGTCATTAAATACAGAAATAGGGAACATGAAGAAAGAACAGTCTTGAGAAGGAAGATTAATTTTGAACCTGTTGCTTTGAGGTGGCTTGCATTTGAATGGAGAAATGTGGTAGGCAGATGGAAAGCTGCCAGGCTTAACAGTTGGGAACCATTTGCAAAGTAGTGTTTAAAGCCTTGAGATTGCATAGGAAGGGTGAAGAAAGTAACAGAGAAAGAAAGGGAAATAGCAGAGAGCAAATTCTGGGAAATAACTCTATTAAGAGAATAGTAAGAAAGCCAAAGAAAGGACAAGAGCAAGTAGGAGAACCAAGGGAGGGCACCATTGGAGAAACCAAGGAAAGATATTTTTAGGAAGAAGATTCAAACCCCTTTCCTCCAGAAAGAGCTCTGTTGTAATCTTGGGAGTGGTGATATATACAGGGTGTCCCTCAAAAATGTAAATGCACTTTGAATGATTATAAAGTCAGTGTTTATTAACATACAGTTCATTTTCAAAATTTAAAAGAATCTACAGAAATGAATAATTCTTTTTGTCAATGCCTGTTTTCAAACTGCTCATGACTGTTCTGGTCCAGGCCCTGCTGATAACACGAAGTAATGGAATTGCAAACACCAAGAATCATTTTGTTTGGCATTTGTGTGCCCTCAGTGCGTCCGTCTACTGTTGCCGGTTTTGTACCATAAACTTTATCTTTTATGTGTCCCCATAAAAAAGGTCTAGTGGCACTTTAGGATAAATTTTCTTTGTTCAAAGCTTAGTCTGGCTTCACCCATTATTTCAAGTCAGTTAATCCTGAAAAGGAGTGAAAATTAAGTGAATCATCAGCTGTTAAAGTGTGTCTACATTTTTGAGGGACACCTTATATTTTTTCTGTCATATCATACATTATTCTGATGTACTGTTTAGCATAGTTCTTTACACATAGTAGGTTATAACAGTTTAGCATATCATATCATAAGGGATTTGTGGACTCTTACCTGCCTGTCTTTAAAAATTAACATTTGGCAGTATGTTATATTGATACCGAGGCTCTGTTCACTGCGCATGCAGTCTGATGTCCTGCTGGAATAGTAAGTAAAGTCACTGGGAATAATTTGTGCTTTGAAGATTTACTACCGAGTTATCTGATTCAGAATTCCTCTGTGATATATTCCTGATCTTTTCTCTTTTTATTTTTGAAATAGTAGAAGTCCTAATCAGCAATAAATGAAGGCTCTCAAAGTGCAAGGAGGAAAACAGTAGTGGCGTTTAGGAATTAAATAAGTGCTTGTGTTTTTGTCTTATACTATTTAGCTTTTTAGCATATGAATTATTTTAGGCTGTCTTCATAGGATATTAATATTTTGTAGGTGCTTTCAGAAAACAAATAGGAAACTGGAAAGAATAACTTGCTACAAGTACAAGAAGAAAAATATAAAAAACTGAAGCTGATTTGTTGGCATTCTGGCTAGAAAGATTTCAGCAGCATTTTGCAGAAAAGTCAGGCTAGAGAGAGTCGGTCTCTTTGGTACAGCATTTTATCCAGGAAAAACAAAGGTGGGACTGATGATGACTCCAGGATAGCATAAAAAAGAGAAATCTGTATTAAAGAAAATTTTTAGGCAATCAAATTTGATCATGAATTTACTTGAAATTTTATAGTCAATTTATATGACAAGAATAGACTTTTGAATACATAACTGCTAATATTGAGGCAAGGGAAAACAAGCAAGTGCAGCCAGTAGCTATTCTGGTGTATAGTAATATCTAAGAGCATCTCTGTCTTGTTTCGTGTGACAGTACCATTAAAGATAAAGATTATTGCTTAAAGGATATAACTAAAAGGGAGATTAAATTGGTACTGTGCTACATCTTTATAATCACATCCATTAAATAGGTTATTAGAATAAAGTTAACTAATTATTAAAACAGTAGTAACACGCGCACTTAAACATTTTTACATAGTTTGAATGTTAATGTTTCATTTTTGGAAAGGAAGAGTTGTGTTTGTAAAACCTCTTTAAGGTCTGACTTAGTAAAATATTTGTTAGGTCTGGATATTTAAATAGTCTTTTTTATTGATAACTTTAAGTTATATGAGTTTTATGATAATATTTTTATCCAGAATGGCTTATGCAAAGCAAAAAATAGTATATTTTGCTTTTCTAACATTTCTTTTATGAGTTGAGTGGTTATAGCAGTGTACAAGCTCTTATTTATTTATTGAATCCTCTTATATGTCATCCTAAAAAAGTAAATTTATTTGTTAGTTTATGCTCAGAATTAGTAGGCCTGCTTAATTTAAGATTCAAAGCCTTAAAATATATTACTATTAACTTTTTCTTATTTACTGTACAACATCTCTTTATAGAGTAGGGGGAAGGAGTGGACTGAGTGGAGTCACCAGTCCTTCCACCATATGTTTGCATCTTTCCTGTGATGTTAGGGTGAAAACAGGTTCTAAAGCCATTCTTTGAACAAAGATAATAATATCACAGAGTATAGCTGACCCTTGCATAATGCAGGGGTTAGAGGTGCCTATGAGCATTCCCCTACAGTAAAAAAATCTGTGTATGACTGACTCCCCAAAAACTTTACTAATAGCTCGCTGTTGACATAGTTAATTAACACATATTTTGTATGTTATGTATTATATACTGTATTCTTACAATAAAGTAAGCTAGAGAAAGAAAATGTTACTAAGAAAATCATAAGGAAGAGAAATACATTTACCTTCCTGTATGCATTTATTGAAAAAAATTTGCATATATGTGGACCTGCACATTCAAACCCATGTTGTTCAAGGGTCAGCTGTATTTAATATTGTCAACAGCACATTCCTTTCTCTCGTCTTCCCTAGTTTTATATATCTTTGATAATATTGGCCAGAAAGTATATATTTGAAGAGGGTTTTTATAAATGTACTTTAATGTTCATATATTACATGACTGGTGAATTGAGTACATTTAAGATAAAAATAATTTTATGTCTTTATTTAATTATTGTACTTCTGATCATTTGTAGGCGAAACCTAACCAAACTGTCCCTGATCTTCAGCCACATGCTGGCAGAACTAAAAGGAATCTTCCCAAGTGGACTCTTTCAAGGAGACACGTTTCGGATTACTAAAGCAGATGCTGCAGAATTTTGGAGGAAAGCTTTCGGGGAAAAGTAAGTTTCAATCAAAATCATGAATTTGAACTATGAAGAACTAAAGTTTGTATTGTAAGTTTTTGTTTAGTTTTTTGTTAATGAAATATTTAAAACATGGGAAAACAAAGTAAAATAATGACTGTGTGTAAATATTACCCAGCTTTGGTAAATATTAACACACACCCCTTTTTTTTAAAGAAATTCTTTTGCAGGTTCAGTTGAAACCCAAGCTCTTTGATGGAGTGCTCTTCTCTTCCTTGCCCTACCCATTATGCTCTTAATTGACACATTTCAAATTATTTGCTATTGCAAACAGTGCTGCAGTGAACAAAACTGTATTTTCTTCCTATGCAAGAGTTTGTGCATATTTACCTACCTAGGAGTGGAGTTGCTGAGTCGGGGGTTGTGCATCTTCTGCTTTGCCAAATATTGCCTAATTGCTTTCCAGAGTGGTTGTGCCAGTTTATATTCCTTTAATTAGTATACATGAATTCCAGGAGCTTCATAGTTTGGCTTGTAGGAACTGGTAATAGGAATTGGTATCATATTTTGCTTTATATTACTAATCACATGGGAGATTGAGCATCTTCTCACATTTACGAGTCCGGATTCTTACTCCTGCCATCTCCATTGTCCAGTTGGGTTGTCTTTTTCTTGTTGTAGGTGCTAATTCTTTATTACATTACAAATACGTTCTCCTAGTCTATGCCTTGTCTTTCCACTTTGTTATATTGTCTTTTGAAATACAGAAGTTTTAAAGTATATAGACAAATTCACGAGTCAAGTTTATGTTTTTAAGTATTAATATAAATGTTCTTAAGTATCTGAAATTTTGGATCAAAGAACTGAAAAAGGTAGAAAACAATAAAAGTTTTCAGTTAAATATATAGATCCTAACATAACTCTCTTTAAATATCACCTTTATTTTTAAAAAATCATATTTACATATAAAATATAGAATAATTACGGACTTAAACTTAGTTGAAGAGGACGTGACTAAGTTTAACTTTGTTCCTTTAACTTAATAACTACATTAGAAAGGAGTTCTACACCCTGCCCGATTTTTCAGGCAAGCGAATGCGTAAGCTTTTCAAAGGCTCTATTTGTATTAAAGATCTTAAGGAAGAGAAACCCCGTAATATCTCTTGCTAGCTGTATCTGTATCTGGGGTTTAGTCAGCTTTATGTTCAATGGTTTCTCTCTCATCTATCTGAGAGCTCTGTTCTCCTGTACTTTAAGCCTATTTCCTCCTGTCTAGTCCTTGATGCTGTGGGTTCCTCAAAGAACTCATAATGTTTTACATAGTTTTTAAAAAGTTAGTTTAAACACAAGCTTTCAATTAGGGAAGGTCTGGCCACAGATCACATTTATTATATAAAAAGAGTACTCTCGTCTCTCTTTCTGTACTTCTCTAATAGAACAAATGTCTAAAGAAAGACGAGAAAGGAGATTAATTTTGTGACTTCTGCCAAAGAACAGTGGAAAAAGACTTCTCTGTTGTTAATTTACTCATTAGACAGTTAAGAAATATATCATTTATTCCCCTTCTGTTCTCAATCCAAAACGTAGCCCCGCTTCTTTAAGAGAATTGAAACTGATGTGAGAGCTTAATGTGGCTCTCTTTTCCTTCATTATAGCAATGCCCAGGATTATCTGCCACCTCACTGTGTGCCTTCTCACCCACCCAGGACTATAGTCCCTTGGAAGAACTTCCGACAGGCCCTTCATGAAGTACATCCCATCAGTTCTGGGCTAGAGGCCATGGCTCTGAAGTCCACTATTGATCTGACCTGCAATGATTATATTTCAGTTTTTGAATTTGACATCTTTACACGACTCTTTCAGGTAGGATACTAAAATGTTGGCTAAAGTAGTTATGGCTCCTTTTCTGAAGAGAAAGCTTTAAACAATAACATTTGGGGTTTTGCCTATTATAAAAGTATTTTTAATTATTCTAGAAACTATAAGCAAAAGAAAAAAGGTTAGAACTACCTTGTATTTCATAATTGTATATAGATATGTATATGTACATACAGTATTTTTTTGGTAAAAATAATAACTATACAATCTGCTTTCTTACCCTCACATTTATAGTCTTTCTTTGCTATTAAAGAATTCTTCTGCATCATTTTAATGGTTGTAGGATGTCCAGAAAATGGGTATACAGTCATGTGCTACCTAACAACAGGGATTTGTTCTAAGAAATGCATCGTTAGCCAGTTTCATCCTTGTGTAAACATCATGGAGTGCACTTACCCAAACCTGTGTGGTAGAGTCTACTGCACACCTAGGTTGTGTGGTGTAGCCTCCTCCAGTGCTGCAACCCTGCCCAGCATGTTACTGTACTGAATCCTGTGGACAGTTGTAGCACAGTGGTTAAGTATTTGTGTGTCTAACCATAGAAAAGGTACAGGAAAAATATGGTATAAAAGATCTGAAATATGGTGTACCTATATGGGGCACATCCCTAAGTGGAGCTTGCAGGATTGGAAGTTGCCCTGGTGTGTCGTTAAGTGAGTGGTGAGTGAAAGTGAAGGTCTAGGACATCACTATATACTGCTGTAGACTATCAACACTGTACATTTAGGCTATATTAAATTTATAAAACAACGTGAGACTAAATCAAGCACAAGAGAAAATGATGCATTCAAGATGTGTGGTAAACACAAGATGTGTGAGGCTGCTGCTGGCATGACATGGCACACAGTTTTACAGCAAACTTTTTTTTATAAGTAAAAAGAATACACTCTAAAATAACAATAAAAAGTGTAGTATAGTAAATACATAAACCAGTAAGATAGTTATTTATTATCATTAGCAAATATTATGTACTGTAAGAATTGTGGGCTATACTTTTTAAATTTTTAAAATTTATTTTATTTTTTTATTTTTGTTTAAAATATTACAGATGTCCTTTCTTCTCCCCAATGACCCATTCCACCTTGCCCCCCCAGTCCGTCTCCATACCATTGTCCGTGTCCTTGGGTTGTGCACATATGCATGCAAATTCTTTGGTAAATCTCTCCCCCTCCACCCACACACCCTTCTCCATCCCTCTGAGATTCGTCAGTCTCATCTATGCTTCCATGTCATTGAATCTATTCTGTTCATCAGTTTATTAAGTTCTTTAGAGTCCACATATAAGTGAAATCATGTGATGTTTGTCTTTCTCTGCCTGGCTTATTTCACTCAGCATAATATTCTCCAGGTCCATCCATACTGACCCAAAGGGTACAAGATCCTTCTTCTTTACAGCTGCGTAGTATTCCATGGTGTGAATGTCCCACAGCTTTTTTGTCCACTCATCTACTGATGGGCACTTGGGCTGCTTCTAGATTTTAGCTATTGTAAATTGCGCTGCTATGAACATAGGGGTGCATATATTCTTTCTGATTAGTGTTTCAGGTTCTTAGGATATATTCCTAGAAGTGGGATCACTGGGTCAAAAGGCAGCTCCATTTTTAATTTTTTGAGGAACCTCTACACTGTTTTCCACAGTAGCTGCACCAGTCTGCATTCCCACCAGCAGTGTACCAGGGCTCCCCTTTCTCCACACCCTCGCCAGCACAAGTCATTTGTTGATTTGTTGATGGAGCCATTCTGACAGGTGTGAAGTGATACCTCATTGTGGTTTTAATTTGCATCTTTCTGATGATTAGCAACATTGAGTATTTTCTCATGTGTCTCTTGGCCATCTTTATGTCCTCTTTGGAGAAGTGTCTATTGAGGTCGTTTGTCCATTTTTTAATTGGATTGTCTGTCTTCCTCTTGCTGAGTAGTATGAGTTCTTTGTACACTTTGGAAATTAGACCCTTATCAGATGCATCCTTCGCAAATATGTTTTCCCACCCCTGGGGTTTCTTTGTATTTTGAGGATGCTTTCTTTTGCTGTGCAGAAGTTTTTTAGTTTGATGTAGTCCCATATGTTTATTTTTTCTTTTGTTTCTCTTGCCCTAGGAGATGTATCAGTGAAAATTCTACTACGTGGGATGTCTGTGACTTTACTGCCTATGTTTTCTTCCAGGATTTTCATGGTTTTGCATCTTATATTTAAGTCTTTTATCCATTTTGAGTTTCTTTTTGTGTATGGTGTAAGTTGCTGGTCTAGTTTCATTTTTTTGCATGTATCTGTCCAGTTTTCCCAGCACTACTTATTGAAGAGACTGTCTTTACTCCATTGGATGCTCTTACCTCCTTTGTCGAATATTAACTGACATAATTGTGTGGGTCTATTTCTGGGGTTTCTGTTCTGTTCCATGGACCTATATGTCTGTTGTACCAATGCCAGGCTGTTTTGATTACAGTGGCTTTGTAGTATAGTTTGATGTCTGGTAAAGTGATCCCTCCCACTCTGTTTTTTTTCCTCAAGATGGCTGCAGCTATTCAGGGTCTTTTTTGGTTCCATATAAATTTTCGATACGTTTGTGTTACATCTGTGAAATATGCTGTTGGTATATTAATAGAAATTGCATTGAATTTATAAATTGCTTTGGGTACTTTGGACATTTTAATGATATTAACTCTTCCAGTCCAGGAGTGTGGTATATTTTTCCACTTGTTTAAACCTTCCTCTATTTCTTTTTTCAGTGTCCTGTAGTTTTCCGAGTACTGGTCTTTTACATCCTTGGTTAAGTTTTTTCCTAGGTATCTTATTTTTTTAGTTGCAATGGTAAATGGTATTGTTTTTTGATTTTCTTTCTCTGAAAGTTCATTGTTGATACATAAGAGTGCCATTGATTTCTGAATGTTGATTTTGTATCCAGCTACCTTGCCGAATTTGTTTATCAAATCTAGTAGTACTTTGATGGAGTCTTTAGGGTTTTCTATGTACAATATTATGTCATCTGCAAATAATGACAGTTTTACTTCCTCCTTTCCAATTTGGATACCTTTTATGTTTTCTTCCTGTCTGATGGCTGTGGTAAGGACTTTCAGTACTATGTTGAACGAGTGGTGAAAGTGGACATCCCTGTCTTGTTCCAGTGTTTAAGGGAAATGGTTTTAGTTTTTGACTTTCGAGTATAATGTTGGCTGTAGGTCTGTCATATATGGCCTTTATTATGTTGAGGTATGATCCCTCTTTTCCCACTTGCTGAGAGTTTTTATCAGAAATGGGTGCTGGATTTTGTTGAATGCTTTTTCTGTGTCTGTTGATATGATCATATGATTTTTGATCTTCATTTTGTTTATGTGATGTATCACATTTATTGATTTGCGGATGTTATACCAGCCTTGCATCCCCGGAATAAATTCCACTTGGTCATGATGTATGATCTTTTTAATGTCTTGCTGGATCCGGTTTGGTAGTATTTTAATAAGGATTTTAGCATCTATGTTCATCAGGGATATTGGCCTGTAATTTTCTTTCTTTGTAGTGTCTTTATCTGGTTTTGGCATTAGGATGATGCTGCCCTCATAAAAAGAGTTTGGGAGTTTTCCCTCCTTTTGAATTTTCTGGAATAGTTTGAATAGAATAAGAGTTAATTCTTCTTTGAATGTTTGATAAAACTCACCTGTAAATCCATCTGGCCGAGGACTTTTGTTTGCTAGGAGTTTCTTGATTACTGCTTCAATTTCATTAGTTGTTATCAGCCTATTCAGGTTTTCTGCCTCTTGTTGATTCAGCTTTGGAAGGTTGTATGCTTCTAGGAGTTTGTCTATTTTACCCATGTTGTCCAGTTTGTTGGCATGTAGTTGCTCGTAGTATTTTCTTACAATCCTTTGTATTTCTGTTGGTTCAGTTGTTATATCGCCTCTTTCATTTCTGATTTTATTTATTTGGGTCCTCTCTCTTTGTTTTTTAGTGAGTTTGGCTAAATGTGCGTCAATCTTATTTATCTTTTCAAAGAACCAGCTCTTGGTTTCATTGATTTTTTTGTATTCTTTTTTTTAGTCTCTATGTCATTAATTTCTGCTATGATCTTTATTATTTCCTTCCTTCTACTTCTTCGGGGCTTTTCTTGTTGTTCTCATTCTAGTTCTTTTAGTTGTTGTGTTAGATGGTTCATTAGATCTTTTTCTTGTTTCTTGAGATATGCCTGTAATGCTATGAATTTTCCTCTCAGGACTGCTTTTGCTGTGTCCCATAGATTTTAGGTTGTTGTCTGTTCATTTTCGTTTTTTCCCATGAAGTGTTTGATTTCTTCCTTGATCTCATTGGTAACCCATTCATTGTTTAGTAGCATGCTATTTAGCTTCCAAATGTTTGAATATTTTTGAGTTTTTTATAGTGGTTGATTTCTAGTTTCATGGCATTGTTTGATATGATTTCAATCTTCTTGAATTTGTAGAGGCTTGCCCTTGTTCCCTAACATGTGGTCTGTTTTTGAGAATGTTCCGTGTGCACTTGAGAAGACTGTGTATTGTGCTGCTTTGGGATGAAATGTCCTGTAAATGTCAATTAAATCCATTAGGTCTAGTGAGTCATTTAAGGTCTGTTTTCTCCTGTTGATTTTTTGTCTTGATGATCTGTCCAATGCTGACAGTGGGGTGTTAAAGTCCCCCACTATGATTGTGTTGCTGTCACTCTCCCCATTAAAGTTCCCCAAGAAATTTTTTGTATATTTAGGTGCTCCTATATTGGGTGCATAAATATTATGATAAACTTTGTATTTAAACTTGGTAAAAGCCCATTAGCTGCCAAGAGGGAATAAGGAATAATTTCCAAAAATGTACAATTTCCTGTAGAGAAATTTCAGAACCAAAAGACTAATTTACATGAAAAGCTGTAGAGAAGTAGTTGAAAAGTCCATTCATAAAACTTTTATTCCACTTACATGAACTTAATACACGTGTTCTTAACAATTATGCTTAGATTGTTCATGAAAATTTCATAAGACATTAAACAAAGCTTGCCATCATCTGAAGTTATTTCCCTGTAAACTATTTTTACAGCACATACATGTTAGGCAAGTATCAAAAACAAAAAATCACAAAAGCAAAAAAATATATATAAAAAGTTAAATACATGGGTTTTTTCTTTTACTGCTGTGCTTGATATACATGAAGTGATGGGTATCAAGCAATTCATTTTACTGCATCTTCTCTTGTACATTTGTTCTTAGGTTGCCTAAACATTTAAATACAAATAAAACGAGTGTAGCAAAAATAATGAAAGCAAACAGCAGGTAACCTTACGAATAATGGAATGTGAACCGTTTCTGCCCTTATCCAGAGTAAATTGGGTCACAACTAAAGGAACACTTCTGCAGCTGTAGTTAAAGGTATGCGCTGAGTCTGAGTAATCCATAGATACACACAGGATTCCACACATGCTATCCATGGGCTACCCATTTCCACTACAGCCCTCTAAGTGCTCCAAAACTTAAGGTACCCACAACACCTCCCTGTGACTGGAACCAGTTATCCCTTCTATTCCCCACCAGGACAAACCAATACATAGGCAGTTTTCTTTGCTTAGACATGGAAGCAATTTTAACACTGGCCCCTGTGAAGCCACAATGTACCAAAAGTACTATGCCAAACATTTATAACTTGTATAAAAATTCCACATCCCCATATTGGCCACCTCAAGATGAAAACATAACTCCCTAAATGTTAACTGGCTCTACTCCCCTAATATTAAACATAAAAACCACATGGGAAATAATAGAAATTCAAATAGAAGTAACATAAACCTGTCATAAATTGTAAACAAAAAACTATTTGTGGGACAGCATGGATGACAAATGGTGTACTGGGTCAATTCTAGAATTAGGCAGACAACAGTTTGAAGGCTGGTTAATTCTCTCCTCCTCCTGCTTCAGCTTCATCTCCTTGGGTATCCGATGTCCACAGTGTCAAGTTGTCTCTCAGTAATTGCATTATTAGCGTACTGTCTTTGTATGACTCTTCACTTAATGTATCAAGTTCAGCAATGGCTTCATCAAAAGTTGTCTTTGCAAGAGAGCAGGCTTTCTCCGGGGAGTTCAGAATCTCATAACAGAACACAGAGAAGTTAAGGGCCAGACCCAATCTGATAGGGTGTGTTGGTTGCATTTCCTTTTTGCTGATTTCAAAAGCTTCTTGGTATGCTTGTTGTGACTGGTCCACAATCCCTTTCTTGTCATCCCCAGCAGCAACCTCAGCCAAGTAACGGTAGTAGTCTCCTTTCATTTTCAAATAGAAGACTTTGCTCTCTGTTTGTGAAGCATTGGGGATCAAGAAGTTTTCCAAGAGAGGCAGTACATCATTGCAGATATCTCTTAGCTTAGCTCAATTTTTTTTCTGTATTCTTGAGCCATCTGCTGTTTTTTTCTCAGCACCTTCTGTCTTTTGCTCAATACTTGAGACGACCCTCCAAGATGTCCTACGGGCTCCAGAACATTTTTATAAGCAACTGAGAAAAGATTCCTCTCCTCATTGGATAATTCAGCTCCTTGCTCAGTTACAGACTTCATGCAGGCTGCCATGTCATCATATCGCTCAGCCTGCTCGGCCAGCTTGGCCTTCTGCACCAGCTCATTTTTATCCATGACTGGATGTTCTGTGTCCTGAGTGGGTAGTGGTGGACCAATGGGGACGCAGGAGTCTCTGGGCAGTGGCGACAGCAGTGGCGAGGCTGAGACTCTGTCCCATAAATGTTTATATGGGTTAGTTCCTCCTGTTGGATTGATCCCTTTAGTATTACGTAGTGACCATCTTTGTCTCTTGTTATGGTCTTTATTTTGAAGTCGGTTTTGTCAGAAATAAGTATTGCTACTCCAGCTTTTTTTTTCCTTTCCATTTGCATGGAATATTTTACTCCATCCCTTCACTTTTAGCCTGTGTGAGTCTTTTGCTCTCAGGTGGGTCTCTTATAGAAAGCATATATTTGGGTCCTGTTTTCTTACCCATTCAGCTACTCTATGTCTCTTGATTGGACCATTTATTCCATTTACATTTAAGGTTACTGTTGATATAAACTTATTTAATGCCATTTTCCCCCTTTATGCTGATAAAGTACCTTTCTCACACTATTCTTTTTCTTAGAGCAGTCCTTTTAGCATTTCTTGCAGTGCTGGTTTGGTGGTACTGAATTCCTTTAGACTTTTTTTGTCTGGGAAGCTCTTTATTTCACCTTCAATTTTAAATGATAGCCTTGCTGGATGAAGCAGTCTTGGTTGCAGATTCTTGCTTTTCATTACTTGGAGAACTTCATGCCACTCCTTTCTGGCCTGAAGTGTTTCTCTTGAGAGATCTGATATCAGCTTTATGGGGGTTCCCTTGTAGGTCACTGCTTAGCTCTCTCTTGCAGCCCTTAATATTCTCTCTTTGTCCTTGACATTTGCCGTTATAATTATGATGTGTCTTGGAGTGGGTCTCTTTGGGCTCCTCTTGTTTGGAACCCTCTGTGCTTCCTGAACTTGTGTGGCTTTCTCCCTTGGCAGCATGGGGAAGTTTTCTGTCATTATTTCCTCCACCAAGTTCTCTACCCCTTGCTCTCTTTCCTCCCCCTCTGACTGCCCTATAATGTGAATGTTGTTTCGCTTTCTGTTGTCCCAAAGCTCCCTTAGACTGTCCTCATGCTTTTTAAGTGTTTTTTCTTTTTGCTGTTCTGAGTGATTTTTTTCTACATTGTCTTCTAAGTCAGTTACTCTCCCCTCTGCTTCATTGAGCCTGCTTTTAATTCCTTCTAGTGTATTCTTGTTATCAGATACAGCATTCTTTATCTCTGTCTGATTTTTGTTATGTTACGTATCTCTTTTTTCATGTTTTCACTAATATCCTCAATCTTACCATCTAGTGCCTTGTTTTTCTCATTAACTTCCTTGAGCATCTTTATAATCATTACTCTGAATTCTGTTTCTGATAACTTGCTTAACACCATCTCATCAAAGTTTTTTTCTGGCAATGTTTTTTTTTCCCCTTTAATTTGGGGTTCGTTGTCTCCCCATTTTGGTGGCTTTTAGTGTTTGTATCTATATATTAAATGTATTTGTTGTCTCCCAGTCTTATGGGGAGGGATTTTGTATTGTGAGTCCAGTGGAGTCCAGAGGTGTGTTTTCATTATACTTCTGAGTTCTTTGCTTTAGGCATGTCCCTTCTGTGGGTTCTTTGGGCTCTCCTGTTGTAGTTGGGTGTGGATTGTTGTTGACCAGTCCTTGGGAGGACTCTCCTCTCAGGTTGGCTGTGTGCCTCCGCACCAACCTCGTTGTGTAAGCTGTTGTACGGGTGCTGCCAGGGCAGGACAATACACAACTAAACGTCCAGGAAACAAGGGGTAACTTACAAAATATCTTGACAGTCACAGTGAAAACAACCCAAGTGAAAATAGAAATGGCAGAGTGAAGGGAGAACACAAATTATAGGGGGAAAAAAAGGTAAAAATAAAAGACAGGAAGAAAAGTAAAGCTTAGAGAGAGAAAAGTATATTGTTAATAGTGATGAAAATTTACAAAAAAATAATAATAAACTAAACTAAAATTTTAAAAAATTGAGAAGCTCCTGGGAGATAAAAGGGGCAGAGAAAAGATTCTGAACGAAGGGCCAGCAAAAAATTAAGGGAGAGAATAGGAATAGGATAATAGTTGAAAATGAAAACTAAAAATACATTAAAGAGAGTAAGAGAAATTAACAAACAAAAAGACAGGAAGACAGAAGGGAGGAAAATAAAAGAAAGAAGGAAAAGAAAAAAGAAGGAAAAAAAGTTATGCCAATGGATCTAGAGGAGAGAGAGAGAGATAAGACCCAGGCAGGGAGGGAGTCCGGTAAGAGATTTGGGGGAAACTATAGAGAAAAGCAGTAAACTTGTTGGATATAGTGATAATGTCTCAGGAATTAATCAGGAATATCAAGAAAGTCTTGATAGTAGAAGCAAAGATAAAACGAAGCAAATAAACAAAACAAAACAGAGAAACAAAACCAAAAGCAAGCTAAGCAAAAGGAAATTCTTTAAAAAAGAAAAAAAAGAAAAAGTTAATTGAAAAATTTAAAAAATTAAAAAAATAAATTATAAAATTTAAAAAGAAAAAATAATTTTTTTCCTTTCTCTTCTTCCTAAGGAAAAAAAGAAATGGGAAAAAAAAAAAAAAAAAGAGTCAATCAGGCAAGTTTCTTCTGGGCAGCTTATGTTGTCTGCGAGTCACTGTTTTGTGAGCTGATTTCCATTGTCCTGGGAGGTGCTTGTGTATCACCCACTGTGAGGAGCCGTCTAGGTTTGGCTCTGGTGTCCTTAGATAGTTGATCTGAGGCTCTCCGTGGGCCACCTCCTCTTGTCAGCTATTTTGCAACCTTGTAGTTGCCTGGTCTTGCTCCAGAGCCTTCTGTAGAGTCTTCAGGGTGCAGGGTGGCTAGTGTAGCCCAGGGTATCACTCCCCTTAGAGGTGTCGCTGTCAGGCGCTCACTCTGCGGGAGTTAGTCTCTGCTCCACCGCCAGCTCCTCAGTCCCCACCCTGTCCTCTGATTCTAGTCCCCCAGGCTCTGGCCTGCTGCAGCTTCAGATTGATTTCCGCCTGTTGCCTCTTCTGTCTGGGCCGTTTCAGCAGCCAGGGCCCAGTGAGTTCGATTAAGAACACATTCCAGTGAGCCCTTTGCCTGCCCAGTCCCTAGCAGGAGTTTTCAGCGTTTCCTCCAGCCCCCAAACAACAGTCCCTGAGAGTCTTATTCTTGTACAGGCCTCCTGTGATCTGCTCTCCCTTCCCCTCAGGACTGTGCCTTGCGGGTGATCTGGGGCCTCAGTGAACGGGACCCGCCCCTTTCCTGCTGGGGGCGGGGCTCCCGGCTGCAGGAGAGGCCCGCAGGCTCCGCCCCTCCGTGCTCAGCTCTGGTTGGCTGGTCGCACCAGGCCCGCCCCTCAGACGGTCTACTGTGCAGACCTCAATCCCAGCCTCTGCTGGTCTGGGCGCAGTGCATGCCGGGAAGGTGGGAGCCAGTTCCACGATCAGACTCACAAACGCCCAAAGCAACACACAGGCAGAGAGTCCGCCCTGCAGGGTCCCACCGTCCGCGTGCCAAGGCCCTCAGCGGAGGGGACGCACAGTCAGCTCCACGCAGCTCCCTGCATCACAGGTCTCAGCAAAGCTCAGGTGGCTTCACTCGCCATCATGGCATCCTCAGGGCTGGTCACAGATCCCAGACTCTCCGCACTGGGAGCTCAGGGTGGGAGGGCTTCTCCCCTCCCCCGCGCCATGCAGGTTCAGTGCTTTCTGGGGCTCAACACAATGCCTTATGGGGGGCAGAGGGTCCCCGTGTGCGGCTGCTCAGTGCACCTCTGGTTCTTTACTACTCGGGTGCCACATGCTTTGGCACAGCCTTTCCTATCGGCAGCCTGAGTGTAAGATGCCGATCCTGGCCACCATGAGAAGCTTTGTTTCCTAGGAAGGTGCCGTCCCCTCCTCAGGGACACCCTGCTGCCCTTGGTCGCTCTGCGCTCCGCAGGGCGCTCCTTCCCCTCTCCTGCGCTTGGGGTGTGAGATCCCTGCTTGGATGCCCGTCCGCCCTCCCGAAGGGGAGGGAACTTTTCAGCCTCCAAAGCCTCGGGGCTCAGAGCCCCGCATAGGCTTCAGGGGAGGACTCCCCCTTCCTACGCCCCCCCCTTTACCAGACTCTATGATGTTTCTTCAGTGCACCCCACTTGCAATATGTCCACTCACGTATGTTTCTCTATAGTTTTTCCAAGCTGGTTATGCAGTATTTTAGGAGTAAATCGAGTCTGTGGCTGAGAGCAGGGGCGCTCTGCTTCTCACAGTGCTGCCATCCTCCCACTCTCCTCTTTTATTACTTTTTAAAAATATATTTTTATTGATTTCAGAGAGAGGAAGGGAGAGGGAGAGAGATAGAAACATCAGTGATGAGAGTCCTGGGCTATACTTTTATGTGACTGGCCACACGGTAGGTTTGCTTACACCAGCATCACCACAGGCATGTGAGGAATACGTTGTGCTGCAGTGTTACAGTGGGTGTGGTGTTGGTAGGTGATGGCACTTTTTTACCTCCATTATAATCTTAATGGGACCACCAAGTTATATACAGTCAGTTATTGACCAAAATGTTGTGCGGTGCATGACTATAATATGATATATTTAATCAGTTCTCTATTATTGGACAACTGTGTTTGTTTCCAGCTTTTCTCCTGTCGTATTACAATTCTTTCTTTTTAATCCTCACCCAAGGATATTTTTTCTGTTGCATTTCAGAGGGGGGGGAGAACTGTCAATGTGATAGAGACACATCGATTGGTTGCCTCTTGCACACACCCCAACCCTGACCCGGGCTGGGGATCGAGTCTGCAACCGAGGTCCGTGCCCTTGACTGGAACTGAACCCGAGACCCTTCAGTCCACAGGTCGACACCCTAACCACCGAGTCAAACCGGCCAGCGCGTATTGAAATCCTTGACTGTTGATATTGAGATACAGTGATGCTTCAAAAAGAACTCATGTTTTCCTTCTTCTAAAGATAATGTGTGTGTGCCAGCTTACATAAACCTTTACTTTGAACTTCTTAGTTGCCTTATTTTGTTCTTTTGTTCATTTGTTGTTTAACCTCACTACTGTTAGTTGGAACTGCTTTGAAATTTTTTGAATTTCCTTTTATAAAGTTAAGATTTTTCTATAAGGATATATTTATTTCTTCTTAGCTTTTCAAAATTCTTATCTCCCAAACACATTTGTCTTTCTTCAGAGTGACAGTACAATTGAAAATTTGTGATAATGAGAATTTATAATTGAGGATTGAGGTTGTCAGTCTGAGGATGGTTGTATGTCTTGAGCCAAATGGTCTGATTGATCTCTTGTTTCCTTAGCCCTGGTCCTCTTTGCTCAGGAACTGGAATAGTCTTGCTGTAACTCATCCTGGTTACATGGCTTTCCTGACATATGATGAAGTAAAAGCTCGGCTCCAGAAATTCATTCACAAACCTGGAAGGTCAGTGCCATGAATCAAACAGGCTTCTTCTCCTGAATTTTATTTTCTTATGACCTTTGTTAAAATATAGGAAACATGGTGTCTGTTTTTATTTGTTATTTTTAAATTTTTTTAAATCCTCACCTGAGGATATTTTTTCCATTGCTTTTCAGAGATAGTGGAAAGGAGGGAGAGAGGAAGGAGGGGGAAGAGAGAGAGAGAGAGAGAGAGAGGGAGAGAGAGAGAGAGAAATGTCGATGTGAGAGAGACACATCAGTTGGTTGCCTCCCACATACACCCTGATCCCTACCTGGGCAGGGGATCAAGCCTGTGACCAAGGTATATGCCCTTGACCGTAATTGAACCGGAGACCCTTCAGCCCACCGGTCAACAACTACTGAGCCAAACTGGCTAGGGCATGATCTTTGATTAGTTGCCCTGTGGCCATGTTTCTGCAATAGGATTGATGCCTGTTTATCAGAAGAATTGACTCATTCAGATCTGATGATTTGATAAATGTTTTTAAGAACCACTTCAGAATTGGGCTTATATGTCTTCTGCTTTTTTTTTGGTCAGGAGTCATCGAAGAATCTATTATTGATGGTCCTTTTGATTTTTGTCCTTGCCTTATTTTCTGCCCTAATAGGGGCTTATTATGTATAAAGATTCTGTTTATTTCTATTTTCAGTTATATTTTCCGGCTGAGCTGTACTCGTCTGGGTCAGTGGGCTATTGGGTATGTCACTGCTGATGGGAACATTCTTCAGACAATCCCTCACAATAAACCTCTCTTCCAAGCACTGATTGATGGCTTCAGGGAAGGCTTGTGAGTACCTACTATTTACCATCTGCTAGAGTCTAGGAACTGAGGGGCTGTAACACTTCATCATTAATGACTTTAGTTCAGGTTCCTTCTATAGATGAAGATTCAGGAAACATTTTAACAGCTTATATTGTTGTAACCTTCAGGTTCTGTAGAATTCCTTGTTTATTTAAAAGGAATTCCTTAGGTGAAATTTTTGTGTACTGCTTCACTTATTACTATGAGTAAACTTTATCTTTTTCCTTTTCCAGATGTTAACTTATTTTCAAGTTCATGTTAGATTTAAAATTATACCAATTAGTAGGAAATGTTGCCAGTTATTTAACCACCCAGCAGTAGAGTGATTAGATGTTTGCTCCTAATGACAGCTGGCTTAGGGGCCTTTATCCTGACTTCACTGTGGGTCAGCAGCATTTCTTCAGGCTTTGGGCTTTTGTAATGTATGCTAATATTTATGACTAAGTTCTTATTTATTCCAGAATTGCTATTCCTTTGGGAATTCAAATTGATTATAATTTGGTAAGCACTGAAAGTACTAACAGTTGACCGGGTATCAGAAAACCACTTGTATTTTAAGGGGATTAGGAAAATCCATTTCCATTATGCATCATCTACAGTAGCACTGGGGCTTCCCCAGATGTCAGAGCAGTTTGATGCTAGAAGCTTCCTGGTAGATGATCTCAAGTGGCTTAATTTGCTTCTTGTTACATTTCTTTTAAATTAGTGTCTCTCAGTATTAACTCTGTAAACGAGTATTTTAGGTGTTTGGTCAAAAGTAAATGCAGTTTAAATTTAAAATTTATACTTTGTGGCCATTCATAGATTAAAATAGGAGTTGGCAAACTGGCACATAGGCTAGCTGCTTTACATCTAAGATAGTTTTTTCTTTTTAAAGGGTTGTTTTTTAAAAAACAAATTAAAGAATATGTGACTTAGACTTTATGGCTTACAGGGTCTAAAGTATTTACTCTTAGGCCCTTTACAGAAAGTTTATCAACTCCTGATTAAAAGACGGAGCAATGTGCCCTGGAGAAAGAGTATCAGTGTTAGGAAACTATCTTCTTGGAACTGTTCTGTGTTCTTTATTTTTTTTTTTAAATATTAGTAAGATTTATCTTTGCACTTTTGCAAAGTTGCCCTTTTACAACAAGGGGATTCCTAGATACCATTTGTCTGTGTTAGCAAGCAGCGATAAATTGGCTTCAATACAATCCCAAGGTTGCTTACTCTTAATACAGCTATTTGTTTCCTGATGGACGGAATCAGAATCCCGATCTGACAGGTTTATGTGAACCAACTCCCCAAGACCACATCAAAGTGACCCAGGTGAGTTTTGTTTTACATTATAACCATATCAGTAGAGCCATGCTTTTGTATGGACTTAATAGGACTGACAATAGAATTGTATTAAGTATTGGAACACTGAAATTTTAAATCATTGACCGGATTTAGTGAATTTATGTTTCGTGTGGTTTCTTTTTCAACCATGCACCTTAAAATAGGACTAAGACTAGGTGATTTCTGTGTTATGGGACAACATTGACCACTGTTGTGAAACTTTTGTTGCTTTGTGGTGAAACTTTATACAAGCAAAATCTGTATAGATAGTAATGGTCGTTAACATTTTCATTTTTAGCATTTATGGTTGCATTCATTCATTCATTCAACAAATATCTGAAATAGACTGAGTAATATTGTGTTTGTGTTTTTTTAATTAAAGGAACAATATGAATTATACTGTGAGATGGGCTCCACGTTCCAGCTGTGTAAAATATGTGCTGAAAATGATAAGGATGTAAAGATTGAGCCCTGTGGACACCTCATGTGCACATCCTGTCTTACCTCCTGGCAGGTATGGATACCAGTGATGCATTTTCTCAGCTGTATAATCACTCTGAAGAATTGGGGATTGTATATAAAGGATGGCCTGGTTTGCGGGGTAGATTTTAAACTTTTTATTTCTTTTTTCATCTCTAGGAAATGTATTTCCTAGTGGATGAATATTTTAACTACTTGCAGATGTGCCTGTTACCATCTCCTGTTTCTTCTACAGGAATCAGAAGGCCAGGGCTGCCCTTTTTGCCGATGTGAAATTAAAGGTACTGAGCCCATTGTGGTAGATCCATTTGATCCTAGAGGAAGTGGCAGCCTATTGAGGCAAGGAGCAGAGGGAGCTCCTTCCCCAAATTATGATGATGATGATGATGAACGAGCTGATGATTCTCTCTTTATGATGAAGGAATTAGCTGGTGCCAAGGTAAGTCTGCAATTTAAGAGACGGTGGCAAACTCCACTGTGAGTTGTATTCTAAAACTATATAGAGCACTTAATGACATCCAAACTATGAGGAGTAGTAATGGCTAATACTTACTGAGCATCTAATGTCAGAGATACCATACTAAACACTTTCCTTATTTTAACTCATGTAACCCTATAATTAGGTATTATTATTATCCTCATTTAACAGATGAAGAAATTGAGGCACAGAGAGGTTAAGGAATTTGCTGAAGGTGACACAGGTAGCAAGTTGAACCAGAATCTGTGACCAGTCATTTTGGCTTCAAGGCCCATGTTCTTACTATCTATATCCTAAAACTGTGCATTACCCATATAGCTTGGTGGAGAAAATGAGGGAGAATAAAACAATTGGACCCTATTTTGCTTATGTGAATAGAATATGTTGTTGTTATCTTTTCTCTAATGGAATCTTGGCATTACAAAGTTAGGTTGTATGGGGGAAAAGGATTCATTGTTAATAACCAAATAAATGGCAACTGATGATGCCATAAAGTGATTGGAGGATGGTAGGAGGTCCATGTAGAAACTAAACAAACTAGAAAGGCTCTAGTAAAGGTAGGAGAGATGAAGTCTAGGAAAGGATGTGGTCAAATTCTACTACCTCAGATGGTAGGATAAACGGGTTTATTTTCTAAATCTTAGCAATCGGTCAGCCTGTGAAGATTTTAGTAAATAGTGGGCAAGCAGAAGATTCTAATAGGCTACACACTGTCTAGTCTAGAAGGTTACCAATTTGTGGGGTGCATTTCCTTGGTACAAAAGAAGATTTCTTTTATATCAGCACCTGACTCCCAGAACATAGTAGGTGCTCAATAAATATTGAAAGACTGAATTTTATCTCTTAAGTGACTATATCCAAGAGAGACGAAGATAGTGGAGGAGTAGGTGGATCTTTCTCCCACTTCTTCCCAGAATCTAATTGGAATTAAAACTAAATTGGGGAATATTCACACTGAAATACCAGCTGAAGACTGGCTGAAGAGGAGACTTTAAAAAAAAATGTTTTTATTGATTTCAGAGAGAGGAAAGGAGAGGGGGAGAGAGAGAAACATCAATGATGAGAGAGAATCATTGATCAGCTGCCTCCTGCACACCCCGTGCTGGGGATCAAGCCCACAACCTGGGCATGTGCCCTCACCAGGAATGGAACCGTGACCTCCAAGTTCCTGGGTGGGCACTCAACAACTGAGCCACACCGCTTGATGAAGAGGAGACTTTTAAACAAGGAAGGGCAAAAATCACCTTGAGACTGGTAGGAAGGGTGGGGATGCGAGAGGCCCTGGCCCAGCTCTCGGGAGCAGTGGACCAAAGGTGAGGAGGGTTCCCTTAGAGAGGAGAGAGGCCTGGACCCCAGGCAGGGTTCTCCATCCCAGACAGCCAGAGCCATGAACAGCCACCCACACAGCAACCAGCATTGGGGCTTTTATCAGCCAGGGAGCTGAGCCGCCTGGAAACAAAGCCACTTGTTTTAAAGGGCTAGCGCACAGGATTTTCGCAGACATTCACCCTAGGTTTCTACAGAGAGATGGTGGTGCAGACTGGAGTTGCCTGAAAAGGGGCGGGTGGAAGGAGTTGGGGAGAGTCATGAGGAGGGTGGCTGCCAGGATACCTATGCTGAGCCATCTTTCACCCTCAATATCATAGCAGCCATTTTTCCTGAGAGGCACTAGCCCCTCCCAACAGCAGAAGCCTGGGGAAAGGCAAATACCCCATTCTTTGGGATACAGCTCACCCTACCCTAAGGAATCCTTTATGCCCCACTGTGCATCTCAATCCCTGTTGAGGAGGCAGCAGTCTCAGGAAGTGTTGGGCTGGATCTGGGGCAGGAACATTTCCCCCACATTCATGGGAACCTGGCTGGTGCTTCCCTCTCACTGAAGAGCTGATAGAAACTCCTGGCTTCTGACATACTGGATTGGCCTGCCTAAAAGGGGCTCTGCCCCACAAAGGACAGAGAAATAGTTTGTGAACACAGTCACCATCTTCCCTGAAGTCTGAAAGTTTGCTGACACATCTTTGGGTCCCATGCTGCTAAAAAAAAAAAAGGCCTAGGAGCTCAGCTTGGCCCCTCCAGTGAATAGCCAAGCCCAGTGGTGGCTACAAGCTGTGGATCACTTGAAGCTTTGAACAGGGCACCAAGAGCTAAACTTGGTCAGCTTCTGACATTGGCTAGCACAAAAGTACCTCCTGGGAGGACCGAAATCAGCATTCAAAACAGCCACAGACAACATAAGAGCAGAATCCAAATGGAAATGCTAGTGGGCACTAAAATCTGCCGAGATGAACTTCACTTGTTTGGTATTATTGTTTTTGGTTTTTCTTTTCTTTATCTTTTCCTTTTTATTACTTTGGTATTAGTATTATTGTTATTATTTTTCTCATTTCTCTCGTTTCTTTCATATCTTTTATTTGCCTTTCCTTTTATTACTCTATGTGTTTTCTTTCTTTCATTTTATCTTTCTTTTCTTTTTACCTTTCCATAACTTTTTCTTTTTCATCTTTTCTTTTTTACTATTTTCCTTTATCTACTCTTTATTCTTACTTTTTTCTCACGTCTTTCTTTTTAGAATCTTTTTTCTTCCCAATTTCTGTTTTTTTTTTATTTTTTATTTTTCATTTATTCTTGTTCTCTTTTCTCTCTCCTAATTCTCTTTTCTTTGGTGGTTGTTTTTGCTGTTGTTGTCAGGTTCTTTTGTATGTTTTCTTTGTTTCCTGTTTTGTTTTGTTTTATGTGTGTGGGGTTTTTTTGCTTGTTAGTTTGTTTTGGGTTTTTTTTTTTCTTTGTTTTGTCCTGTCAACACTTGTACAACAGCTTTCATGATGTGATGGGGGTTGAGCCTTATAGCCAGCCTGAGAAGAGACCCCACCCACAGCAGGACAATAACAGTCAAGACCCAGTTACAACAGGAGAGCCCAAATACCCCACAAAAGGGTCAGTCCTAAAGCATCTAGCTCAGGATTTCACGGAGACCACACAATGGGGTGCCATGGGACATTTACTACAAAAGGCCACCCCATGAAGACTGGGAGTCCTAGCAGGTATATCTAATATATAGAAACAAACACAGAGACAACTAAAATGAGAAGACAAGGAAACAACCCCCAAATTAAAGAAAAGGAGGAAGCTCCAGAAAAAGATCTAAATGAGATGGAGGTAATCAATTTATCAGACATAGAGTTTAGAGTAATGTTTATAAGGATGGTCAAGAAACTTAGTGAGAACTACAGGGAACTTAATGGGAACTACAAGAGACTTAGTGGGAACTACATCAACATGAAAAAGGACATAGAAATCACGAATAAGAGCCAGTCATTAATGACGAATACTATATCTGACATCAAGAATATGCTGGAAGGAGTTAAAAGCAGGCTTGATGAAGCGGAGGGTCGAAGAGAAGGTAGAAAAAAACAATTAGAGCAGCAAAAAGAAAAAACACTTAAAAGGCATGAGGAGAGTTTAAAGGAACTTTGGGACAACATGAAACATTTCAACATCTGCATCATAGTAGTACTAGAGGGAGAAGAAAGTGAGCAAGGGATAGAGAATCTGTCTGAAAAAATAATGACAGAGCCCTGGCTGTTGTGGCTCAGTGGTTGCAGAGTCAGTCTACACACCGAAGGGTCGCAAGTTTGTTTAACTATCAAGGGCATGTACCTAGATTGCAGGTTCCATCCCAGCCCCAGTCAGGGCAAATGAGGGAGGCAACCAATCAAGGTGTCTCTCTCACATAGATATTTCTCTCTCGCCCTCTCCCTCTCCCCCTCCCTCCTTTCTTCCCTTCCACTCTATCTAAAATCAATGGAAAGAATATCCTCGGGTGACAATAAAAAAAAAAAAAAGTACAAAAAGACCCACACTAAAACACATATTTAAAATGACAAACATTAAAGACAGAGAAAATCTTAAGGGCAGTGAGAGAGAGACAGTTAGTTACCTGCAAGGGAGCTCCTATAAGACTGTCAGCTGATTTCTCAACAGAAACACTTCAGGCCAGAAGGGAGTGGCATGAAGTTTGCAAAGTAATGAAAAGCAAAGATCTGAAACCAAGACAATCCAGCAAGGCTCTCATTCAAAATTGAAGGTGAAATAAAGACATTCCCAGACCAAAAAAAAAAGGGCTAAAATAGCTTATTACCACCAAACCAGCATTGTAAGAAATGCTAAAAAGACTGTTGGAAGAAGAAGAAACAGAGAGGGACATAGGCATGAAGAATAAAAATGGCAATAAATAAGTACCTATCAATAATAATCTTAAATGTAAATGAATTAAATGCACCCATCAAAAGGCATAGGGCAGCTGAATGGATAACAAAACATGACCCATATATATGCTGTCTACCCGAGACCCACCTCAGAACAAAAGACTCACACGAGATGAAAGTGAAGGGATAGCAAAAAAATTTCCATGCAAATGGAAATGAAAAAAAAAAGGGATAGCAATACTCACATCTGACAAAATTGACTTCAAAACAAAGGTCATAAGTAGAAATAGAGAAGGTCACTACATAATACTAAAGGGATCATTCCAACTAGAGAGTATAACCCTCGTAAACATATTTGCACCCTATACAGGTGAACCTAAATATATTTAAAAACTGGAGGGTTATAAAGGAGAGGTTGACAGCAATAAAGTCATAGAAGGGGACTTTACACCCCACTGACATCACTGATAGATTTTCCAGACCAAAAATCCATAAGGAAACAGTGACCTTAAACAACACACTAGATCAGATGGATTTAATTTATATTTACAGAACATTTTATACCGAAGCTGCAAAATATACATTCTTCTCAAGTGCACATGGAACATTCTCAAAGGCAGACCACATGCCAGGACACAAACTAAGTCTCTACAAATTCAAGAAGATTGAAATCATATCAAGCATCTTCTTAGATCACAATGGTATGAAACTAGAAATGAACTACAATAAAAAACTCAAAAACATTGAAACACATGGATGCTAAATAGCATGTTATTAAACAATGAATGGGTTACCAATGAGATCAAGGCAGAAATCTAAAATTTCCTGGAAACAAATGAAAATGAACACACAACAACCCAAAATCTGTGGGACAAAGTGAAGGCAGTCCTGAGAGGGAAGTTAATAGCATTATAGGTACACCTCAAGACAAGAAAAAGCTCAAATAAATGATCTAGCCCTACAACTAAAAGAATTGGAGAACAACAAGAAAAACCTAGAGGAAGTAGAAAGTAGAAAATAATAAAGATCAGAGTGGAAATAAATGACTTAGAAACTAAAAAAACAATACAAAAGATCAATGAAACAAACAGCTGGTTCCAGGAAAAGATAAACAAGATTGACGAACTTTTAGCCAGACTCATCAAGAAACAGAGAGGACCCAAATAAATAAAATCAGGAATGAAAGAGGCAAAGTAACAACTGACACCACAAAAATTCAAAGGATTGTAAGAAAAAACTATGAACATCTATATGTCAACAAATTGGACAACATCAGTGAAATGGACAAATTCCTGGAAAGATACAGTCTTTCAAAACTCAATCAGGAGGAATCAGAAAATCTGGATAGACTGATAACAACTGATGAAATTGAAGCAGTAATCAAAAAGCTCCCAGCAAGCAAAAGTTCTGGACCAGATGGGTGTATAGGCGAGTTTTTACCAGATATTCAGAGACCTAACACCTGTCCTCCTCAAACTATTCCGAAAAATCCAAGAGGAAGGAACACTTCCAAGTTCTTTCTATGATGCCAACATTATCCTAATTCCAAAACCAAATAAAGACATTACCATGAAAAAATATTACAGGCCAATGCCCCTGGTGAACATAGATGCTAAAGTCCTCAACAAAATATTAGCAAATCAGATCCAGCAATACATTAAAAAGACCATATGCCATGATCAGGTGGGATTTATTCTGAGGATGCAAGGCTGGTACAATATCAGCAAAACAATAAATGTGGTACATCTCATAAACACACTGAAAGACAAAAATCACATGATCATATCAATAGATGCAGAAAAAGCATTCAACAAAATTCACCCATTTTTAATAACAACTCTCAACAAAGTGGGAGTAGAGGGAACATACCTCAACATAATAAAGGTCATATATGACAGACGTATAGCCAACATCATACTCAATGTTCCAAAACTAAAACCATTTCCCTTAAAAACATGAACGAGACTGGTTTGTCCACTTTCACCACTCTTACTCAACATAGTATGGGCATTCCTAGCCACAGCAATCAGACAAGAAGAAAAAAGGCATCCAGGTTGGAAAGGAGGAAGTAAAACTCATTATTTGCAGATGACATGATCCTATACTAAAGACTCCACCAAAAAACTAATAGATTTAATAAATGAATTCAGCAAAGTAGCAGGATACAAAATTAACATCTGGAAATAGATGGCATTTTTATACACCAATAATTAACTCTCAGAAAGAGAAACTGAAAAAACAACCTCATTTATCATTGCAATTAAAAAAAATATGATACCTAGGAATAAACTTAACCAAGGAGGTAAAAGACCTGTATTCTGAAAGCCATAGGACATTGAAGAAAGACATAGAGGAAGATATAAACAAGTGGAAGCATATACCGTATTATGGGTTTGAAGAATTAACATCATTAAAATATCTGTACTACCCAAAGCAGTCTATAGATTCAATGCTATCCCTCTTAAAAGACAATTGGCATATTTCCCAGATCTAGGATAAATATTCCAAAAATTTATATGGAACCAAAAAGGGCTCTAAATAGCCTCAACAACCTTGAGAAATAACAAATTTGGAGGGATCACAATACCAGATACCAAGTTATACTACAAAGCAATTTTAATCAGAACAGTCTGCTACTGGCAGAAGGACAGGCATATGGATCAATAGAACAGAACATTATGCTCAATTAATATTTGACATAGGAAGCAAGAGCATACAATGGAGTAAAAACAGTTTCTTCAATAAATGGTGTTGGGAAAATTGGACAGGTACATGCAAATAAATGAAACCGGACCACCAGCTTATACCACACACAAGAATAAACTCAAAATGGACAAAAGAGTTAAAGGTAAGTCTTGAAACCATAAAGATCCTAGAAGAAAGCAAGTAATAAAATCTCAGACATCTCATATAGCAGAATTCTCACCAATACATCTCCTAGGGCAAGAGAAACAAAGGAAAACATAAACAAATGGGACTACATCAAAATAAAAAGCTTCTCTGCACAGCAAAAGAAACTACCCTCAAAATGAAAAGGGAGCCCACTGTATGGGGAACATATTTGCCAATGATACGTCTGATAAGGGATTAATTTCCAAGATATATAAAGAACTCATACAACTCAACAAAGGAAGACAAACTATCCAATTAACACAGAGGCATGGGACCTGAATAGACACTTCTTCAGAGAGAACATACAGATGGCCAAGAGACATGAAAAAATGCTCAACGTTGCTAATCATCAAAGAGATGCAAGTTAAATCTACAATGAGGTATCACCTCACACCTGTCAGAATGGCTCCATCAATAAGTCAACAAACAACAAGTGCTGGTGAGGATGTGGAGAAATGGGAACCCTTATGCCCTGTTGGTGAGAATGTAGACCTGTGCAGCCACTTTGGAAAACAGTATGGAGTTTCCTCAAAAAATTAAAAAGGGAACTGCCGTCTGGCCAGCATGGCTCAGTAGTTGAGCATTGACCTCTGAACCAGGAGGTCAGGGTTCGATTCCTGGTCAGGGCACATATCCGGATTTCAGGCTCTATCCCCAGCAGGTGGCATGCAGGATGTTGCTGATCAATGACTCACTCTCATCATTGATGTTTCTATCTCTCTCTCTCCCTCTCCCTTCCTCTCTCTGAAATCAATAAAAACATATTTTAAAAAATGTAACTACTATTTGACCCAGCAATCCCACTTCTGGGAAGATATTCTAAAAATCCCAAAACACCAATCAGAAAGAATATATGCACTACAATGTTCATAACAGCACTATTTACAATAGCTGAGATCTGCGAACAGCCCAAGTGCCCGTCAGTAGATAAGTGGATAAAAGAGCTGTGGTACATTTATACAGTGGAGTATTATGTAGCTGTAAAAAAAGAAGGATCTCTTACCCACTGAGACAGCATGGATGGACCTGGAGCTTATTACGCTAAGTGAAATAAGCCAGTCAGAGAATGACAAATATCACAGGATCTCACATACATTTGGAATCTAATGAACAAAATAAACTGACGAACAAAATAAGTCCATAGACATGGAAGCATGGAACAGACTGACAGATCTCAGAGGAAAGGGGGGAGGAGAGATTAACCAGAGAACTTCTATACATAAATGCCTAGCTCGTGGACACAGACAATAGTGTGGTGAAGACCTGGGGAGAGGCAGGAGCCAGGTAGAGGGGGGCATCTGTAATACTGTCAACCATAAAAATAAATTTAAAAACTTTAAAAAATGATTATATCTAGTGTGTCTCCTCTGTGTCCTCAGTGCCACTGCCTCATTTCAGGCTGTCACCATCATCTATTCTCCCTACTGTCAATTGCTAATCTGCAGACAAACCTGACCCCTCACTCCTTTGCCTCACACTCTGATGACTTCTCATTACTTAATGGGTTAAGTTCATTCTCCTTTCCAGGTCCTTTGCTCTGATAATCCTTTCCACTTTATATTTTGTGGTCCTGCAAGGTGAACCTCTAAAAGTTTCTCCTTTTGTCTTGATAGTTTCTCTGTAATGTAGCGGTTTTCATTTCCTAGGAAACCTTTCCAGACTAGACCCTGCTTTCCCTGCCCCCAGCTCACTCACAGGTATTTACACACATATAATCTAGATTTGACCAGATGTTTCTGGGATGCTGTGAACGTGTCTACTATAGGGCTTATCACTTTGTAATAATTTATTAAATGTATTTCCCATCATAAGTTTTTAGAAGGCAAGGGCCATGTCTCATTGTAATTAGCTACTTAAAGTTGAGCACATAGTAATTACCGAGAATGTTTGGGAATTGAAAACGCTTCAAAACAGGAATCGACCAATTTATCTATGCTATATCCATCGTGGATAGTAGAGGAAATCTGGACTGTTTGAATGATACATTTTTGTTTTTTGAAGTTGACAGTTTTGGCCCCTGTATAAGAGGTTCTTTCATTCCTTTTTAAGAGATTCATTTGATTTCTATAGCAGTTTTACTTTCTTGCATAGATTGCTATCTGTTCATTTGTGAAAATTTACTGGCAACTCCTGGACTACTAGAGAAGCTGAAAAATAAGAGAAGTGATTGCCCTGGCTGTGTAACTCAGTTGCTTAGAGTGTCATCCAGATACACCTAAGGGTTGGGTTTGATCCCCGGTCAGGGCACTAAGAATCAATCAATCAATACATAAGTAAGTGGAACAACATGTCAATATTTCTCTCTCTCAAATCAATCAATGAAAAATTTTTAAAAAGTATTGTGGAGAAACAGGCACTCACACTCAATGTTGATGTGGGTACAAATTAGTTCAGTCATTTTGGAGGACAATTTGACAATCCATCAAAATAATTCAGTTTGAATTAGCAATTTCATTTCTAGGAATTTATCCTAAAGAAATACTCAGACAAGTGCACACAACTATAGATGTAGTTATTCTTACAGCATTATTTATAATAAAAAATTAGAAACAAACCACATGTACACATGTGTTAGTGTTCTAGTCCCATAACAAATTACTACACATTTAGCACCTTAAAACAGCACAAATTTAGCTTGGCCTGTGTGGTTCAGTTGGTTGAGTGTTGTCCTGTGCACCAGGAGGTTGCTGGTTCAATTCCTGGTCAGGGCATGTGCCTGGGTTGTGGGTTTGATCCCCAGTAGGGGGCACTCAGGAGGCAGCCAATCAATGTTTCTATCTCTCTCCCTTCCTCTCTCTAAAGTCAATAAAAACATTTAAAAAAACAACACCAATTTCTTTTCCTGTAGTTCTGTAGGTCAGAATTCTAACACATCCATCAGGCTGAAATCAGGGTATCAGCAGGTTTGTATTTCTTTCTGGAGGCTCCAGGGGAGGATCCATTTCCTTACTCATTTGGGTTTGGCAGAATTTAATTCCTTTCCAGTTATAGGATTAGGTTTCCTTTTTCCTTGCTGGTTGTTAGCTGACAGTGTTCCCAGCTCCTGGCTGCCTCCTCTGGTTTTAAGCACTGGAGGTTCCATTGGGCCACCCCAGATAATAGGGTAATTCCTCCATCTCAAGATCCATGTCCTTCATCATATTAGCAAAGTTGCCAGATAAGGGATCTCATTCACAGATTTTGGGGTTTAGGGCATGAATCTGGGGTGGAAGAGGACAGACCATTCTGCCTGTTCCAGTCTGTATAGTGGAAAGCTCTGCCGAATGCGCTCAGTTGACATGTATTTAGGAGGAAAGCTGCCTGTAGCTCTAGCCCAGTCGATCAGTTGGGTGGAGCATCGTCCCGTACACCAAGGGGTATTGTGGGTTCCAGTCTCGGTCAGGGCACATACCTAGGTTGTGGGTGTGATTCCAGGTCAGGGTGCATATGGGAGGCAGCCAGTCAGTGTTTCTCTCTCTCTGTCTCTTCCCCACCCCCTTGCTCTCTCTAAAATCAGTTAAAACAAAACAAAACATATCCTTGGGTGAGGATTTTTTAAAAATTGACTTAAAAAACCAACCACTATATAATATATATAGTATTACCTTATTTTTGTAAAAAAAAAAAAATTGATTGTAAAACATATTTTTACTATCCATAGGGAAAAACTTGAATAACTACACAACAAATTACTATTATTTCTGTGTATACAAGTTCAGAGGACTTCAGATTTTATGGAATATTTGAATATTTTGTAGTTAACACATATTACTTTTACAAAGTGTTAATTGTGCCAGGTAAGCACGTTTGTGTTGCATGCTGTATGGGATGAGAAACCTAAGATTAAGACTCACAAGAAGCTAGTAGTTTTATTTGGGAAGAGAGTATATTCAGGTGAAACACGTTAACACAATGCTGGCAGTATACAATGGTCGCAGTTGTTGAGTACACACTCTTTAGGTGCTGTAGGACTTAAGAAGAAAGAACATGAATGCTTTCTGCCGTAGCCGATAAATAGGAATGATACTAAATGTATTCATTTACATAGGAGTGGGGAACTTTTTTTCTGCCAAGGGCCATTTGGATATTTATAATATCATTTGCGGGCCATACAGAATTATCACCTTAAAAGTTAGCTATGAATAATAAAGCTCCTAGATTTATTGAATTTCGAGTCCCACCTGCAGTTGCCTCAGGAAGGCCAGATCAAATGACTTCATGCGTCCTATAGGGCTGACGGGCCGGACATTCCCCACCCCTAATGTAAATAAAAGTACTAAATGTACACTGTAAAAATTCAAGTAGAGGAAAAACAGCTTCCTGTATTGTCACTTGGCTATTTGGTAATTTCGTTCTTATCAGACATGCATATTGTCTGCAGGCTTATATACATATTGGTATTCTTTTGCATGTCTCATTTTAGGGTAAGTTTCCAGCAGTGGAATTGCTGGATAAAAGTTTCTTTAATGGGGAAATTTAAACTGATGGAGCAGAGGGATATAATCAGGGGAGGGGCGTATGGGGATTTCCCAAAGGCAGTGGTATTTCATTTCTTAGCTGAGTGGTAGGTACTGCGTAGTGTTTTATTCTTTGTACTTTATAGTTTGTATAAGGTATGAATAAAATATTTGAGTAAAAACATTTTACTTTGGATAGATATTAAAATTTGTCCCCAATTTTTTTCCTAAAATCACTCCCACAGGTATATGAGACTGTGAAAATGCCTGTTTTTGTCACATCCTGGTAGCTTTGATTGTTGTTTTGCTGCTGTTTGTTTTATTTTCATTTGTTTTTAATATAGTGAATCTACTTTTTAAAAACTCCAAGTGGTGAATGCACATAGAGGTTTAAAAAAGTTTCAAAGAATTGCTAGCAGGCTTACAGAAACATTGGTTTCCTGCCTCTACCCCCCAACTCCTTTCTGCATCCCATTTAGATTTTTCACCTACTAGAGTGACAGAGTTTACTTCATAGAAACTCATATTGGGCGAATTTTTGACAACATGGTAAGACTTGGTAGTGATAGGTACAAACTGAAAACTAAGGAAATAAAAATAAAGCAATTAGCCCTGGCCAGTGTGGCTCAGTTGGTTGGAGCATCATTCCGTGCACGAAAGGGTCTAAAACAGTTCTGAAAACTGTTTCTTAACCATAGGATTATACTGCTTCCTCTTTGTTCTTCAGTGTCAGTTATCTGTTCATTGCAGGTGTTGCAGAGATGGATTTAGACCTCCTGCCACCTCCCTCCTTTCCACTCTACGCCTTCCCGCTGTATTTATCTGAATGTTGTTTGGCTAAATTGGTATTCAGCGTTTGAATGAGTGCTCTCCAATGTGCCAAATAATATAACAACTATAATACAATTACTTTTGCTTTTCTTGAGATAATTGCTTTATATTTAGTTAGTTATTTAATTCTCACCCAAGGATATGCTTTTATTGACTTCTTAGAGAGAGGACGGGAGAGGGGCAGAGGGAGAAACAGATTCAGGAAAGAAACATGGGTCGTTTGCCTCCTGTATGTGGATGGTTGCCTCCTGTATCCGACCAGGGATCAAACCTGCAACCTGGTTATGTGCCTTGACCAGAAACCGAACCCGAGACCCTTTCGTGCACGGAATGATGCTCCAACCAACTGAGCCACACTGGCCAGGGCTAATTGCTTTACTTTTATTTCCTTAGTTTTCAGTTTTTACCTATCCCTGCCAAGTCTTACCATGCTGTCAAAAATTCGCCCAATATGAGTTTCTGTGAAGTAAACTCTGTCACTCTAGTAGGTGGCATAAAATAGAGTGCACTACTATGCAGACTCCTCCCACCTTTCAGCTGCCACCTGGGCGACCCCCTGAGGTCTGCCTGCCATCGTGGGACTTCTTGCCTCCCCTATGTGTGGGAGTGCCTGTGTCTTGGCTCCCATGTGTTCCTTCTTTTTGCTTTAATTCCTTGTTTGGGTGAAATGTGTCCTCAAAATAGCTTTCTGTGAAAATGTGAGAGGTAAAATTTTTGGGATGTTTGATATCTTAAAATGCCTTTATTCAACCCTCAAACTGACTTAGTTGTAGAAGTCTAGGTTGAAAAAAATTCAACTCTAAATTGTTACAGCTTCACTTGGCTTCTTGTGTCTAAGGTAATTTTGCTATTTGGTGCCCTCTTTTCCTCTCCCCAGAAGCTTTTAGGATATTTTGTTTATCCTTGATTCCCTGAAAATTAAAGGGTGTTTTTGGTTGGTTGGTTTCTTGTGGGTTACTTTTCCTTCATTGGACCAGCTCTGCAGTGAGCCCTTTTTATATGGATATTGACATCTCTTAGGTCTTAGAAATGTCTTATTTCTTTGATAATTTCTTCTCCATTTGTGATTTTCTTCTTTTATTTGATAGTTGAAATAAACAAATGTTGTAGGGATCAGATATGATATGATGCCATGAACTGAGGAATATTATTAGCTTAACCCTCTGCACTTTAGCAGTGAGACAGAGAGAGAGAGGGATGCTGGAAGGGACCAAAATATGCAGAGAGGGCCTTTCAAATTGGAAAACAATTTGAACAAAGGCAGAGAGGTAGGAATTCCAGAATAAAAGAGTGGTGGGAAAATGAGCGTTATTGATGGATGGTTTTTGAGCTAGTGAGTAATTAAGGATGGCCAAACTGGTAATGGTGAACAAAAGGATTGGGGGAGATAAAAAAACTAGGAGTTGGGAGAATCACTGGAAGGCGGTTTTAATAAACCAGGTCCAAGGTTGATAAGGTCAGTGAAAAGGAAGACACACATACGAGGTTCTTTATGGAAAAATTAACAGGGTGCAGCGACTGACTGGAAATTGATGATGAAGTGAGAATTAGCTCCACTAGTAACTTTTCACTTTTTTTTTTTTTAATATATCTTTATTGATTTCAGACGGAGGAAAGGAGAGGGGGAGAGAGAGAGAGGTAGAAACATCAATGATGAGAGAGTCATTGATCGAGCCCGCAACCCGGGCATGTGCCCTGACTGGGAATCGAACCCCGATCGCCTGGATCCTAGGCCGACGCTCAACTGCTGAGCCACACCCGGCCAGGCAACTTTTCACTTTCTTAACCCTCGAGGTATTTAGCCGCTCATACTGCGTTGTTCGTGCTCCCTTGACATGGGGCCCGTTTTCTTAGCATGATTAAAAACGCAGCTAGTGAGGAGGATTTCTTGACTCATTTGCCACCAGCATAAGGCGGTGGGGCCACATGTGGGGATGGTGGTTTGTGCCATCTGCATAAGTGCTTGTGGCACTTACTCCCCTCTGCCCATCCGTGTTGCTCTGTAGAGGAAGCCAGTGCTAAACAGCATTTTGTATGGCTTACTGTCCATCTCTTGACAGTTACTTGGACAATCTTTATATATATCTTTATTGATTTCAGAGAGAGGAAGGGAGAGGAGAGAGACAGAAACATCAACGATGAGAGAGTCACTGATCGGCTGCCTCCTGCATACCCCCGACTGGGGATGGAGCCCACAACCTGGGCATGTGCCCTGACTGGGAATTGAACCCTGAGCCACGCCCAGCTGGGCTGCTTGGACAGTCTTGTCGTTATTCATCACCCTGCTATGGTTTCGGCAAGGAAATGGAAAAGGTTATACATGTATTGTTTCTTCTAATTTGGCGCCTTATTTTCAGAACACAAATGGACAGAAAATATTAATCCCTTTAAATTACTGAAGAGAAATAACTTCCTTCTTCAGAAGGACTTGGTATGCCTTTTAGTGATATTGGGATTGTCTTCCTCTTATGAAGCCCTTTTTTTCCTATCATAACACCCCACAGAGAATATATCATCTTTGATCTCTTTCTTTGTTCTGCCCTTAAACATTATTTTCCCAGGTGATGTGTTGAGAGGTTAATGTCTGCTCCTTTTTATATGGGTTCCTGTTTTTAATATTGAAAATTTTTTTTATTTTCTGAAGATGAAGAGGTGGAAATTTGTAACTTAAAAAAAAAAGTAAGCTAAGAAGCTTTTTGTGCAGAGCCATTTCTAGATGCATTTGCCTGTGGCTTGCAACTGCATGACGTTTCTGTGGTTGAGATTGACCTCTCATGGTGAATGGAAATAATTCAGGAAGTGCTATGACCCATGGCAGTTACAGTCAGTGTTCATATAGTACTTGCTAGCTGCAGCTTTAGGAGGAGTTGAAAGATGCACCTCCCAAACCAGAATAACCTATTAGGAAGTTTTCTTTGTATTAGGTGGAGCGGCCTCCTTCTCCGTTCTCCTCGGCCCCGCAAGCTTCCCTTCCCCCAGTGCCACCACGACTCGACCTTCTGCAGCCACGCGTGTCCATTCCCGCAAGTGCTTCTGGTCTTGGAGCTGCTTCTAAGGTACCCATGATCTATTCCTACACTTTTCTGATTCCTTGTTGCGGGATTAGTAGGTTTTGATTGATTTGCTTCCATCATGCTTCCACAGGCTGCTTCTGGCTCCCTTCATAAGGACAAGCCATTACCAATACCTCCCACACTTAGAGATCTTCCACCGCCACCTCCTCCAGACCGGCCTTATTCTGTTGGAGCTGAAACCCGGCCTCAGAGACGCCCCTTGCCTTGTACACCAGGCGACTGTTCATCCAGGGACAAACTGCCCCCTGTCCCCTCTAGCCGCCTTGGGGAATCATGGCTGCCTCGGCCAGTCCCCAGAGTACCAGTAGTCGCCCCAAGCCCTAGTGACCCCTGGACAGGGAGAGAAGTAACCAACCGGCACTCACTTCCATTTTCATTGCCCTCACAAATGGAACCCAGAGCAGACGTGCCTAGGCTCGGAAGCACATTCAGTCTGGATACCTCCATGGTGAGTCCTGATTTTGAAATTACTTAGCCTACTAAGAAATATTTGTGGCCCTGGTAGTGTGTCTCAGTGGTTAGAGTGTTGGCCTGTGCACTGAAGGTCGCGGGTTTGATTCCTGGTCAAGGGCATGTGCCTGGGTTGCAGGTTTGATTCCTGATCCTGGTTGGGGCTTGTGTGGGAGGCAACCAATGGATATGTCTCTCTCACATTGATGTTTCCCTCTCTTTCTCTCTTTCTGTTTTCTCCTCCCTCCCACTCTCTAAAATTCAATGGAAAAAAATATCCTCTGGTAAGGATTAAAAAGATAAAAAAAGAGAAATATTTGTGGGTAGCATTTAATGGGTCAACATTTTGTGGTAGGTCTTATATAAGATTCAAAGATGATGAAACATAATCCCTACCCTGAAGCAATGTATATTTTGTAGAGCAGGTAAGACATGTTTGTAAATGCAGTGTACATGCATGCGTGTGCACCTTGAGTAGTATAAATAAAAAACACTTAAGTTTTAGAGAAAGGAGAAATTATTTCCAGAGAGAGAAACATTGAGGGCTTTGTGGAAGGAGGAGCCTCTAAATTTGAAGTACTCTTTCCAAATCGTGTACGGTTCTAGGATAGATCAGAGCTGCAATGACAGAAATGCTTAAGGTTTATTATAGAATGAGAGGTAGTTGGAATAAAGCAGAAATTTTGTGTATCAAAGTAGGAAAGGGGGCTGGAAAGGGCATTAGCAGTAGGTTAGAGGGCCTTGGATAGCCCCTCCCAAAAGAATTTGAATTTATTTGGTAGGAAATGAGGAGCATTTTAAATTAGTGGAGTGACATGACCAAAATGATGATTTAATGAGATGACTGTAGTACTGGCTGGTGGTGTGGCTCAGTTGGTTGAGCATGGTCCCATGCATGAGTTGGGGTCCTGGTTGGGGAGCATGCAGGAGGAGACCAATCGATATTTCTCTCCCTCTCTTTCTCCCTCTCTCCTCCCTTCCCCTCTCTCTAATATCAATAAGAACATTAAAAAATTATAAAGAGATTATTCTAATAATTGTATGTGGAATGGATGGATAAGAGAATAAATTCAAAACAGGTTTGGGGTCCATTGTATAAGCATGAGATAAGAACTGGTGGTGGAAGAGGTATATTCGTTCTTTTGTGCACTCAACAAAAATTCCTGCCCTCACGAAGTTCATATTCTCGTGAAGGAAAGAAAATAAAGAAGATAAGTTAGTAAACATACAGGATGTTGGACATGAATGAGTGCTGTGGAGAAAAGTAGTGCACAAAGGGGCATTGGGGCACTGAGCAAAACCCGGAGCAGCGGGGAGAGTGAGCCATGTTGATTCTGGGGGGGACCATTCCAGGGTAAAGTGAAAGCAAGTGAGTTTGGGAGAATCTATTTGAGGAATAACAAAGGGGTATAATATAGTCTGTGCTCAGTAAGCAGGAGGGAGGATAGCTGTCTATGAGCCGTGGGGGCAGCCAGATTAGGTAGAGCTTGGAGAGGGTAAGGAACAAAGACACAGTCAAGTTTGAAAGCAGTCAGTGGGCCAAGAAGGGACAGGAAATCTCTCTCTCTCACACCCTTGAGGTTTTGAACCTGGCTAACTAGAGACATGTTGAATTTGAGATGAGCCATTGAAACAAGAATTGACCAGCAAATAGTTAGAAATCTAAGGAAAAGATGGAATTGGAAGGGTGAAGTTGAGGAATGCTGTGGCCAGTAAATGAATTGCATATTTCTTGGCTGCAAGGGAAGGGGGAGGGTAACTTAGGTGTAAGTGGCAATCTCATTAGTGAGAGCAGATTAGGTTTGACTTTCTGGTGGCACCAATGGAGAGAGAAAGATTTTTAAAGCTAGAAATGATATTTCTGTAGATAGCCAGTTTTCTCAAGTATTTCTAGAATTAAGACAAAGGTACATATTTCCTTGGCTCATTTTATATCTCTGTCCTTATATTGAGCTTTTTCAAAGCCTGAAGACAGCTATGCTTCTGTAAGGTGTAATAACCGAAGGTGGTGTTGAGAGTGGGTCTGTGTCTGTGTTCTTGTTCTTTTCAGTAGTCTGTAAGTAAGAGGAGATACTTAGCTGTATTAAGAAGGTCCTTTTCAACACTTTTCTTTCTAGAACATGAATATCAGCCCATTAGCAGGTCCAGAGTGTGAGCACTCCAAAATCAAACCTTCTGCATCTGCCAATGCCATTTATTCTCTGGCTGCCAGGTGAGTCTACTAAAGCTGTATATCGTACCGTGGAGTTGGTCCTTCTAAACAGTTTACTTATAGAAAATTAAAACCCAGAGGAATACAAGGAAGAAAATAAAAATTGATCTGTATTTGCACCATGTAAAAAGGATCCTCTCTTATGTTTTGGACTGTTTCTTTCCATTCTTTTCTGTTCCATTCCATTCCATTTTTTTCAAAGAAGCAGTCTTACTGGGGTTCATAAACTTGATTAATTTTTTTCAAAGAAGCAATTTTGGTTTTGTTGATTAAAAAAAAAATTATTTTCTTGCCCGGCCAGCATGGTTCAGCGGTTGAGCATCAACCTATGATGCAGGAGATCTCAGTTTGATTCCCAGTCAGGCATATGCCTGGGTTACGGGCTTGATCCCCAGTAGGGGGCGTGCAGGAGGCACCCCATCAATGACTCTCATCACTGATGTTTCTCTCTCTCTTTCTCCCTCTCACTTCCTCTTTCTGAAATCAATAAAGGTATATTAAAATATAAATATATGTATTTTCTTGCCCAACCAGCGTGACTCAGTGGTTGACTATGGACCAATGAACCAGGAGGTCACAGTTTGATTCCTGGTCAGGGCACATGCCCAGTAGGGGTTGTGTAGGAGGCAGCCGATCAGTGAGTTTCTCTCATCATTCAGTTTCTATCTCTCCCTCTCCCTTCCTCTCTCTGAAATCAATAAAAACATATTAAAAAATTATTTTCTTCTTATTTTTAATTTTAATTCTTAATTCTTAGGTATATGCTTTTTTTGTGGTAAAGTACACATGGCATTAAATTTTTTCATCTTACTCACTTATAAGTATACAGTTTAGTGGTATTAATTAAATACTTCACATTGTGCAACCATCACCACCATCCATCTTCATAACTCTCTTCATTTTGTAAAACTCTATACTTATTAAACAATAACTCCTCATTTTCCCCTCCCCCCAGTCCCTGACAACCACCATTACACTTTTTGTCTTTGTGATTTTGACTACTTTAAATACCTAATGTAAATAGAATCATACAGTATTTGTCTTTTGGTGACTAGCTTACTTCACGCAGGAGAATGTCTTCACGATTTGTCATGTTGTAACATATTGAAGAACACGCTCCATTTTATTTTATTTATTTATTTATTTATTTATTTAATTTTATTATTTTATTTTTTAAAAACATATCTTTGTTGATTTCAGAGAGAGGAAAGGAGAGGGAGAGAGATAGAAACATCAGTGATGAGAGAGTCATTGATCGGCTGCCTCCTGCACGCCCCCGACTGGGGATGGAGCCCCCAACCTGGGCACGTGCCCTGACTGGGAATCAGACCTTGATCTCCCGGATCCTAGGCTGACGCTCAGTCGCTGAGCCACGCCCGCCTGGCAATACTCTCCCCTTCAAAGGCTGAATAATGTTCCATTGTATGTGTAGGCTGCATCTTGCTTATCCATTCCCCAGTGGGCACTTGGGTCCTCTTTGTTTTAGCTGTCGTAAGTGATGCTGCTGTGAAATGGGTGAGTAATTATCTCTCTAAGACCCTGCTTTCAGTTCTTTGGGGTATATACCCAGAAGTTGAATTGCTGGATCATATGTTAATTCTATTTTTAATTTTTTGAGGCACCATTATACTGGTTTTCACAGCAGTTGTACTATTCTACATCTCCACCAATGGTGCACAAAGGTTCCAATTTCTCCAAATTTTCACCACTTTTTGTTTTCTGTTGTTTGTTTTGTTTTGTTTTGTTTTTTATAGTAGCCATCCTAATGGGTGTGAAGTGTGGTATCTCCTGGTAGTTTTGTTTTGCATTTCCCTGATGATTAGTTATGTTGAGCATTTTTTCATGTGCTTATTGGTCATTCATATACCTTCTTTAAAGAAATGTCTATTTAAGGCCTTTGCCCATTTTTAAATCAAATTGTTTGTGTTGAATTTTAGAAGTTTTCTTCATATTCTGGATATTAATTCCTTATCATATATATGATTTGCAGATATTTTCTCCCATTCTGTGGGTTGCCATTTTAGTTCTTGATGCACAAAATTTTAAAATTTTCATAAAGTCCAGTATGTCTATTTTTTTCTTTTGTTACTTGTGCCTTTGATGTCATTTCCGAGTTTAGTTTTAGGTCTTACACTTAGGTTCTTGATTTCTTTTTGAGTTAATTTTGTATGTGGTGTTTCATTCTTGTGCATGTGGATATCCAGTTTTCCCAGCACCATTTGTTGAAAAGACTGCCCTTTCTTCATTAAAAATCTTAGCACCCTTGACAAAAATCATTTGATCATTTATGTGAGGGTTCATTTCTAGGCTTTCTATTTTATTTTGTTTCATCTGTCCTTATGCCAATACCACAGTTTTTTTCAATTAGTTAGGTTGTTGATTTGAGATCGCTCCTGTTTGTTTGTTTGTTTGTTTGTTTGTTTGTTTTGTTAATCCTCACCCGAGTATATTTTTCCCATTGATTTTTAGAGAGAGTGGAGGAGAGGGAAGGGGAGAGAGAGAAACATTGATGTGAGAGAGACACATAGATTGGTTGCCTCCTACATCTGCCCCAGGATCAAACCTGCAACCCAGGTTTGTGCCCTTGACTAGGAACCGAACTGGTGACCCTTTGGTGCGCAGCCACTGAACAACACTGGCCAGGGCAGATTGTTCCTTTTTGTTTTTTGGATACATCTTTCTTGATTTCAGAGAGAGGAAAGGAGAGGGAGAGAGAGAGAGGGAGAGAGAGATAGAAACATCAATGATGAGAGTCATCGATTGGCTGCCTCCTGCACGCCCCCCCACTGGGGATCGAGCCCACAACCTGAGCATGTGCCCTAACTGAGAATTGAACCTCAATCTGCTGGATCCTAGGTCGATGCTCAGCCACTGAGCCACTCTGGCCAGGCTTGTTCCTGTTTTTCAATGTAAGCATTTACAGCTGTAAATTTACCCCTTAGCACTACTTTGACTGCATCCCATAAGTTTTGGTATGTTTTCGTTTTCATTCACCTCTAAATATTTTCTAATTTCTCTTGTAATTTCTTCTTTTATCAGATGGTTGTTTAAAAGTGTATTGTTTAATTTCCATAATTTTGTTAGTTTTTAATTTTGTTGTTACTGATTTCCAACTTCATCCTGTTATGGTCAGAGAAGATACTTTGTGTCATATCTGTCTTTTAAATTTTATTGGGACATAATTGTAGCCTAACATCCTGTCTGTCTGGAAAATGTCTGGGGGGCACTTGAGAAGCATGATTCAAGGTCAGAGTATTGGCACAGCTGGTTTCTGGTGAGGAATCTTCCTGGCTCCCAGGCTTTCATAACCTTCTTGCTGTGTTCTCGCCGCCTGTCCACAGGGAGAAGTACAGAGAGCAACAGCAAGGTCTCTGGTGTCTCTCTTTTTTTACTGGTGTCTCCTCTTATAAGGACAGCAATCCTGTTGAATCGGTGCCCCATGCTTATGACCTTATCCAGTCTTAATTACTTCCTCTGAGGCCCAGTCTCCAAATACAGTCACACTGGGGATGACGGCTTCAACATATGAATTTTGTGAGGACACACATTTTGACATGTCATATTTTCATTATTGTTCACTTCAAAATACATGCTCTTGCTTTTTGTGATTTCTTCTTTAATTCATCATTTATGTTATTGCCTGATTTCCAAACATTGATTTTCCAGTTATCCTTCTGTTACTGCTTTCTTGCTTCATTCCAGTATGGTCAGAAATCGTAGTCTGTACTTTAATTTCTGACATTTGTCGAGACCTTTTTTATTGACTAGTTTATAGTAAATTTCAGTGATACATCCCACCGTCATTTCATAAGAATGTGAATTCTGCAGCTGTTAGGCATAGCATTGTATAGATGTTAGCGAGGTCAAGTTTGCTAATTGCATTCAAATCTTCTATCTCCTTCCTAATTTTTTAACCTACATGTTCTGCCAGATACTAAGAGGAGTGTGTTAAATTCTCCCCTATAACTGTGGGTCTCTCTTCCTATTAGTTCTGTGCATTTGTATTTATATGTGACTAAATTTAAGGGGAATTTTTAAAGGAAGTGTTTTTTTTGTTGTTTGGGTTTTTTTGACCGTGTAAAGGAGGGACAGAAAAGTAACCACTTCTTGAGTGGAATGTTCTCATAAGCTACCTTTTGTGAGTGCCATGTTTATGACATAATCATTCCAAGTTTTGCATTGATGTCAGATTGCTACTCCTTTCTTTCAAGGATAGTGTTTTTGTAGTAAAATCACTGGTTTATACAAAGCTTTATTTAGGGGGTAAAGTTAAGCTGCTAAAACCCCATGTTGGCTGCTGCTGTTGAAATACTGTGCTTTGGGAGTGAAAAAAAGGTTATTTGTCTTAAAGAATTTTAAGAAAATGAGTTAGGAGACTTATTCATCTTTCCAGGGAACATACTGATTGATCTTAAAGACTAGACAGTTAGCCCGGCCGGGTGTGGCTCAGCGGTTGAGCATCAACCTAGGATCCAGGCAATCAGGGTTCGATTCCCGGTCAGGGCACATGCCCAGGTTGCGGGCTCGATCAATGACTCTGTCATCATTGATGTTTTATCTCTCTCTCTCCCTCTTCTTTCCTCTCCCTGAAACCAATAAAGATATATTAAAAAAAAAAAAAAAAAAGACTAGACAGTTAAGTAAACGGTGGCTGGAACATCTATTTTTCTACAAAGCTGGAAGAATGAACCCGGTTCTAGAAGAATGTATGACAAAATAAAACATGTGAAGCAGTAAAAAAAAAAAAAAAGCAATTTAGAATTATTGATACTAAATAATTGTTTTATTATCCGCTTTACTCTACTTCTTGCCTACCTTTGAAGTCTGCTTTGTCCTATATTAAAATAGCTACATCGGCTCTCTTAGTTGGTGTTTGCATGATCTCTTACCATCCTTTTACTTTCAGTTTTTCTGTGTTCTTACATTTAAAGGTGTATTTCTTATAAACAGTATATACTTTTCCCCCTTAAGTCCAGTCTAGCGTTTTTTCTTACAATAATTGGAATATTTGTTTCTACGCTTTTCCCTGTATTTTCTTTGTTCATTTCTCTACTTTGTGAAAGTACTTTTATTATAGCATTTTGCCCCTTCAGTTCTTCTTTTAATAGCTATCCTATTAAAAGATTAAAAGAGAATTCCATCACACACCCTTCACTCATTAGAGTGTGCTCTTAACACTTTCTGGACATTTAAATTTCCCACGTTATTCCCTAGAACTCCTCAAGTCTTACTGCTTTGCACACTTCCATCCAGAACCTTTTCCTTCTGCCCAGAAAACTTCTTTTGGCGAGACAGACACATACTGTGCAGGTGTGGGCGTGGATGAGCGTAGGTGTCTTCCATCAGTGAATTCTCCCAGGTTTTGTTTGACAGAAAATACCTTCTATTTCACTTTAAAAATTTTTAAAGACTTTTTTTACTGAGTGTAGTATTGGACTGGAGTTATTTTCTTTTAGCACTTTAAAAATAACATTGCACTACCATCTGGCTTCCATTGTGTCTGTTGAAAAATTAGCTCCCAGGCTTAAATTTGCTCTTTTCAACGTACTGTTTCTTTTCTGGACCTCTTTGTCTTTGGACCCCAGCAGTTTTTTGTTGTTTTTTTTTAATATATCTTTATTGACTTAAGGGAGAGGAAAGGAGAGGGAGAGAGATAGAAACATCAATGATGAGAGAGTCATTGATCGGCTGCAGCCCGCAACCCAGGCGTGTTCCCTGACCGGGAATCGAACCCTGATCGCCTGGATCCTAGGCGAGCCACGGCCGGCCGGGCAGATCCCAGCAGATTTATTGTAATGCCTCTATGTAGTTTTTTGTGGGGTTTTTTTTCCCTCCTTTTTTTTTTAAATTTTATTTTTGTTTAAAATATTACAGATGTCCTATAGTTTTCTTTATAATTATTCTTCTTAAGGTTTGTAGACTTTTTGATTTTGTGATTTGATGTTTTTAATGTTTTAGAAAATTCTAGGCCACTATTTCTTAAAATAGACTGAGTAGTATAGTCTCTCTTTCTCTCTTGCTGCAACACTAACGACCTGAATGCTTGACTTCGCACCGTTCCTGACATAGGTGTTGTGCTCATTTCAGTGCTCTCCTCTTTTTTCCTGTCTTTAATTGGAGCAGTTCCTGCTATATGCCAAGCCCCTAATCTCTTTGGTAGTTTCTAATCTGCTCTAAACCCCTCTGTTGAATTTGCATTTCCAGATCTGTTTTTAGGCTCTAGAATTTCCATGTGATTTTTTCAGAAATGTATTGATCTGCTTTCTAATAAAAATTCTCCACCCTCTTTTATTGAACGTAGTATTTTAAAGGCCATACCTGTTAACTCTGACTGTGGTTCTCCAGCCTGGCAAGATAGCCAAAGTCTGTTCAGCTCCTCGGTGGCTGCCTTCTGCCTGGCTCATCAGAGCCTAACTCCATGTGCACAGTTCAGGGATTAGCAGTAACTCCTAGTGAAAATTGTAGGCAAAGTTTAAACCTAATTCTCTGCTCTCCTTTCTCCAGGCTTTTTGGCCCCTTACGGATTGGTCATCATGATACCTCAGAATCTGCAGCCTGTTGAAACTGCCTTGAAACCCACAGTTTAGCACAGCTAATAGGGGGCTTACATCCGTGTAATCTCCTTCTCTCTGGAATCTTGGCTTCCTCTCAAGTCTTGGTTGTCTAGTTGCCCTCCAGTGCCTTTCTTTTTTAATTTATTGAGGTGACACTGGTTAATAGGATCATACAGGTTTCAAGTGGGGGTTTCTATGTTACAGTATCTGTATATTACACTGTGTGCCCACCACCCAAAGTCAAATCATCTTCTGTCACCATATATTAGGCCCCTTTAATCCCCCACCTCTTTCCCTCTGGCAGCCACCACACCGCTGTTTGTGTCCACAAGTTTCAGTTTCATATCCCACATATGAGTGAAGTCATATGGTTCCTAGCTTTTCCTTCCAATGCCTTCTTTCTTTTGTATTTTATCCTGCTTTTATTGTTGCTTGTTCTAGGCAGATGGTGAGATGATGCTTGTTACTTGGCCACAGCTGTAAACATGTAAAATGTATATATGTTTTAGATCAAGATATAATTTTATATTCTCTCCTTTTTTAAACTTAGCATTACATCTTGGGCATTTCTCCCTGTTACTTAAAAAGTTCTTCAAAATCTGTACTTTTAAGGATTACATATATAATGTGACTATAACATCATATATTTTAATTATTCCCCTGTTGTTGGGTATTTATTTTATTTAAAAGCTTTTACTGTAATATATTTGTTCTGATGAATATAATCAGAGATGCAGCCAGGGTAGAATTTCTTCGATGAAAGATGGTAAATATTTAAATGTGTGTTTCCAAAATGCTCGCTGAGGATGAGGTGCAATGTTATATTTTTATCAACATCAACAAAAGAATTATAAACATTTTTGGTTGCCCTTTTAATGACCTTTTTCTTTCTATGACAGTAATATGTTAAAGGATATATAGAAAATACAGATCAGTGATGCTGGAGAAGTGGAAGTTGTCCATAATAACCTTACCATTAGTTAGCATGTGATGTGTGTTCATTGCCATTCCTATGTTTGTGGAGTCATGCTGTACATGCTGATTTTCACTAGGAATATCTCAGACATCTTAGGATGTCATTACATATTCTTCTACACAATGATTTTCAAATTATTTCAGTAGATGGCAGAGCAGAGGAGCTGACCGAAGTGTAACCTGTGTGAAGTAGATGAGACCTGCTGGGGTGGGAGCAGAAGTAGACTGGTGTGGCTCTTGCTTGGAGCTTCTAAGGCACTGAGGGACACAGTCGACTTCAGACATGTGTGTCTGTGTGGTTTAAAATTTATTCAGCATTATAAATAATGCTATAGTGAACATTCTTAATTATTTCCTCAGGGAAAATTCCTAGAAGTGTATAAGGGTTTGCATGTTTTGTTAAATAATTTTGCTGAGTTACACTCCAGAAAAGTTATAGCATATATTTATTATTTCTAACACTATATAAGAAAATATCCATTAAAAAACACACAACAGCCCTAGCTGGTTTGGCTCAGTGGTTAGAGCATCCTGGATTTGATTCCCAGGCAAGGGCACGTGCCTCAGTTGCAAGCTCAGTCCCCAGCCCCGTTGGGGCCAGTGCGGGAGGCAGCCAGCTGATGTGTCTCTCACATCGATGTTCTCCCTCTCCCTTTCTCTCTCTCCCTCTCTCTCTCTTTCTCTTTCTCTCTGAAAAACAAAGGAAAAAATACCCTCGGGTGAGAACTAGAAAAAAGCACACAAAACACAACAGAAAGAAAGCACCATTTCCCCCATCTGCACCAGCGTTTGGTATTCTTTTTGTTAATCTTTATGGGTTGTTCCCCCCCACCAACATTTTATTATGAAAAGTTTCAGAGCATTGAGTCAGGATGGAAGATGTTTTATAGTGAGCATTAATATACTCACCTCCTGAATTCTACTATTAGTATTTTATTATGCTTGTTTTATCACACATTTATCTATCTGTACTTCTACCCACCCATCAGTCTTTCTTTATTGACCACATTTCCAGGCACATTGTAGATAGGTACAGTTCTACTTCAAAACTTCAGCATGTAATGCACAAATAATAAAAGTAATATGTAGACATAAGAAAAAAATCTGAAGTGAGATTATAGGGGATTGTCATCTGTTAGGTTTCTGTAGCATTTAAGTGTTTTATAATAAGCACCTGTTGCTTTTATAATTAGGAAAAATAAACATCAAGTAAACACAGACAAATCCAATAGGTGTTTCTTCAAGTATTTAGAATGTGCAAAAACAGAGAGAGAAAGGGAGGAGAAACACTCAACTCATATTCCTAGAAGCAATTTTGGGTGCATGTGTATGTTTCTTACATGATTGTGTGTTTTTGTTGTTTTGTTTTGTTTTGTTTTGTTTTGTCTCTGCCTAGTTTCAGAGGGTGGGGTGGCAGGAGAAGTTCTGTTTCAGAAGCTTAGTTTGAGAATGATGTCTGGGTGTAATGGCAAGATCCCTGAAGGCTGGGGTCCGAAGATCTGAGATAGTCCCAGAATTGATACTAACCTCCAAGACACTTTATTTCTTCTTATTTCCCATTTTTCTTTTATAATAACAGTAGGAAACATGTTTATGCTACAAGATAGTATATGAGAAAGTTTTCAACAAGCTGTATATTCTTTGAAATCACAGGTAGATTTTAGAATTGAGATTTGTGTACATTCCTAGCAGAAGGACCTGCTGTTTCTTGTTTCCTGCCTAGTGAAAGAAAAGCCGGCGTTCCAGCTCTTGGACTGGTGTTCTAACTTACCTATGCTCAGAGTGTAACTGGTAGAGAGTACTATCTCAGTATAATACATCTCAAACGTAATAGCCTCACCTTTGGTCAGTTAAAAGTGAAAATTGAAGTTAGTATGTTTTTTGTTTTTTTTTAATTTTCCCTTTTTATTGAATTTATTGGAGTGACCCTGGTTAGCAAAATTATATAGGTTTCATGTGCACAGTTCTACAACACATCATCTGTACATTATTGTGTGTTCACCACCCCAAGTCAAGTCTCCATCCATCCCCCCCATGCCCTCCTCCATTTTCACCCCCCAAGTTAGTGTCTTTTTAACAATTACCTCTCAGCCAGGAGAAATAACAGTTCCCTTGGCGGCATCTATTTTGCTTTGTCAAATTGGAGTTGTGGTTTGTTTGAAGACACTTATTTCATACTGGAAAGTTTTCCAGCTTAATTCTTTGTTTTCTTTTTCTGTTTTTTATTCTTCATCTTCCAGACCTCTTCCTGTGCCAAAGCTGCTGCCTGGGGAACAGAGTGAAAGTGAGGAGGGCACAGAGTATATGACCCCTTCCTCTAGGCCTCTGGGGCTTCCGAAAGCGGAGGCGAAGCGGCCTTTAGAGACAGCCCAGAATGTGCGGTAGGTTCACAGCAGTCCTGTTTTGGAATTTAGTTGCCACCATGAGACCTGCTTGGCTTGCTGCTTTCACTAGCATTATCCAGCCACAATGAAAGCAGAAAGCAGCATCTGGCTCCTAATGTTTAAGCGTGCTAACAGCTACAAGCAACTCCACTTGTGTTTCCTCAACATCACAATAACCTCAAAACACACGTCTATTATGCATCACAAGAGTAGATTTTATGTTTCTTAGTGATCCTGGCAAAAAGATAATGTTCTCTTGATAGACTCTCAGGGTCTACAATGGTAGTGAACAGATGAGTCTTAATAAGCTTGCAGGTGGCAGAGTTCTGCTTCTGAAGGTCACTGTGCTGCTTTCTTTCCGGCTCAGAGTGTGTGAGTGTGACCAGCAGGTTGATGGCTGCACATATGAGGCAATGTACAACATTCAGTCCCAGGTGGCGCCACCGGTCACAGAGAGCAGCACCTTTGGTGAGTAGCTACGCATTCTGCTACTTTAAAAATCATTGATGTGCCATAGGAATGAACCCGTAATATTTGGCTAGTGAGATAGCATGATCTAAGCAGAAAATTCTAAATAAAAATTTTAAATAATTTCATTTGCAAAATATCTTTTATCCACGGGCAGTAAAACCACCTCCTCTCTTTTATTTCCTGTTCACACAGCTAGTTTCTTCTGTGCTTTTTCACCCTCCCGGGGCTCGGAGACCCTCGTGGTAATGGCCTGGACCTGCAGTGCTGGCAGCTCCTTTTCCCTCCCATTGCTTTTTAGCATTGATGACATTCTTGTTGTGTGTGGGTGGTGAATACTCAGTTCCCTGTTAACTAGCTTGCCAAGTTGAAAGTGCAAGAACTGCAGCACACCCAAGACCCTTTGGCTGATCTTCCAAGGTGAAGTACAGATAAAATTTTGAATGAATGCTGTCAAGTGGCAGTGAGTGGCTTAACCTTGGCAAAGGTAGCTTTTGACATGTTCAGAAAGGTAGAGCTGCAGAATTGGTGTAGATTTTATTTTCTGTCTCTTTTCTCTGCACCCGCAGGGCCCTACCTGGTTTTTGGCCTGTAGTACACATTCAGTAATGCTTTGACTCTGTACATACATGCAGGAGTGACTGATGCCCCTGCAGCACATGCGTTAGAGGGCGATGTGCATTAGAAGGTAACTGCGCAAACTCTGCTCTAGGGGAAGGTGACCAGGCTGCAGCCCGTGCCAGCCTTGGCCCCGAGGAGCTGGAGAATGAAGAAGATGGCTATGACGTCCCTAAGCCGCCTGTGCCCTCAGCGCTGGCCCGCCGGACGCTCTCGGATATCTCTAACGCCAGCTCCTCCTTCGGCTGGTTGTCTCTGGAAGGTGACCCCACAGCAAGTGAGTCTCCAGGCTCCTTGGGCTTGTGCTGAACTGCTGTATGGCTCCTGATTGATACTGAATAGAGACGCCTGGCTGCCTGGTGACAATAAGTCAGCAGCTGGAAGTAGCAGACTCAAAAGTATGTCTAAGTGGGAGGAACATTGGTCCCGGGTCCAAGTTAGGAAGTTAAACTGTAATCAGACCCTTGGGGATTTTGCCAGACTTAGAAATGAGGTTCTTCCTCAAGGAGGACCCTGGCTCTCCCGGGTGCGTGCCATGGTGGTGCTTAGCGAGCCAAGCCGATGGCTCAGACCACACATTCCCCTGGGGGCTGTGCTGGCTCAGGGAGACACACTGCAGGGCAGGGGCCAGCCCATCTGGGCCTTGTGCCGAGGTCTGTTTTCCTTGCACCTGTGGCTGCCGGGAGAGCAGCAGAACTGCTGTTGCTTGGACAGCTGGTGATGACACAGTATCCAGTCTCCGAAGCAGGTGGTGACTTCGTGCTGCCCAGCCTCTTAATGCTTCACTGCACGCCATGCTCATTGCTGTTCTCTTGTTTTCAAAAGGAGAATTTTAGTGTCTTCTCTGGCGGCCTGGGAAAAACTTAAAGCATAATGCAGGCAGTGCTGTGTGTGGAGACTCGTTGCCAAGTGTAAAGCATGATGCAAATGCAGATGCTCTGTGCTTATGATGGCGACAACTGGGGCTAGTGGCCAGGCGCAGGGTGTGCTTAGAAGGCAGCTCCTGCTGCAAGGGGAGGCTGGGCACTAAAACCCTTGAACCAGCCTTCTCACTGGAGAGCATGTGTTCCCAGGTGATGGAAGGTCTGTGATACCTGATGCTGGCACATTGGTGTTACTACAGCCATTAAGGCAGGGTCCCCCAGATTGGCAAACATTTTCTTTCTTATTTCTTCTAGACTTCACTGAGGGTTCCCAAGTTCCCGAGAGGCCTCCCAAGCCGTTCCCTCGGAGAATCAACTCTGAACGAAAGGCCAGTCACTGCCAGCCAGGTGCTGCCACTGCCACCACCACCTCGCCGCAGCTCTCCAGTGAGATCGAGAACCTCATGAGCCAGGGCTACTCCTACCAGGACATTCAGAAAGCTTTGCTCATTGCCCACAACAACATCGAAATGGCCAAAAATATCCTCCGGGAATTTGTCTCTATTTCTTCTCCTGCCCATGTAGCAACCTAGCACACCACCACCTGCTGCAGCCGGAGGGAGAGGATGGGCCGGGAGCTCTTCCTCAAGCAGCACCTGATGGCACGAGCGTCTGTGGAGGCTCTGGAGTGAAGGTCGGCCTGTCTGCTGGCGCCGCCTCTGGGGTGCTAAGATTTCAAAGGAGTGGGATGACAAGGGAGCAGCTGGTGTTTTCTTATTTTATCTGTTTTGGGAGGCACTTGAAGGTGTCCTCAGTCCCCACTTAGAGAGTGTGGGTTTCTAAAAATGGTAGCCTACCTGGGGAACAGTCCAGAAAGCAGTAAGAAGAAGGAGTGCTGTACTCTGGATCCTGATGGAAGACTTAAGGTTTCCTGGGTGAGGAATGTGGTGTGTGCGTGTGTATGTCTGTGGTTGTGTGTGTCCCGTGATAATGAGATTAACTTGCTGTCTGTGTTAATCCCGGGCAGGGACAATTAGCACAAGAGAGTTAGGAAGGAATCTTTTTAAAGCTCCCATGTACTGTGGTATTGTACTGACCCCAGTGTGTATTACAGCTTCAACACTCCCTGTGGCTTGGATTCTACCCTTAGCTAAACTCTTGTATTTTTAGAATTCCCTCCCTTAGCCTTTCCCCTTCCCTCTTTCCTCCTCCTCCTTGTGTCTCTCACTGGCACTTGGCTTGCTGTGACCAGCCTTATTGAAGCCAAATGACTTACAGGATGTTCTTTATTATGTGTGATGGTGTCGGTTTGGTTGGTAGATAGGTGGGGCAAAAGTACGGTTGCTGTGTCATTACAGTCACGTTTGATACCAGCAGCTAACACTAGTCACTCCAAAGCACCGTGTCTCTAGGAACACTGAGTCTGGTAAAGTGAGGCGTTTTCATGGTCATACTATGTAATGACCGGTCTGAGATAGAGGCCTTCAGATACATTCCGTGCCCCCCCTAGAGAGCAGCCTGTGGAGCCAGTTGTCTTGGTGCAGGTGTGTGCCTGTCAGGTCATGAGTGTTTCTGCTGAACCAGAAGGGCAAACATTTGTTTCCAGCCTGGCTTTCTGGCCTGACCGCCCTGAGGCGCTCAGGAAGCCTCATTCACGTGCTCTTCACCTTGTCATCCGTAAAATGCACAGAATAGACAATACGGACTTACTTACCCAGTTTTTCTTCCCAGTGAGTGAATTCCAGCTTACATGGGTGTCTCCCTTTGAACATAAGGTCATTTTTTCAGAAGGGGTTTTTCCTTTGCCCTCCAGGAACAGGGCACCGTCCACATAGTAGCACAGCGCTTTGCTGATAATTAGCACCAGCCCTGCATCGGTGCCACCCAACAACTTGGTTTTCTCTTGTGCCTGGGCTTTGGGGATGTAGCATTTCCTTCCCCTTTCCTATTCACCTTAGGTCCCGTGTACATGTTAATGACCGTGTTCCCCCAGTAACTAGACGCTGTTTAGTGTAGTAAATGACTTTACTGAAGTCGGAGACAGTCTGAGCAGCCAGGCCGCTCGTGTGACTGCAGGCTCCTAAGTAGACTCAGCAGTGTGGAGCACCCTGCCCATCTGCAGGTACTGCTGAGCGGCCTCTCGGGCTCAGCGCACTTGCCCAGAGTCCTGGGCTGACTTCCCAGCACAGTGCAGCCTCTCCCGCACCTGAAGCAATCCTGCTCTTGGACGAATCTGCCCTCCTCAGAATCTAAAGCTTGTTTTTGCCTTTAGATCCACACAGAAACAATTCTCCTTGGATCTGTTTCCTGTCTCGTCATCTTTGTAACTGAAACTTCTCCTAAGGTTTCTCTTGGCTGTCAGCTCTTCCGAGGTCTTTCAGTTTTACTCTCTTATCTCGGAGCCCCTTACGTTCTCATAGTGGGCAGCACGGGGCTTCTCGTTGCTCCGCATGATTGTCCAGTGTCTCCTCTGCAAGGTGGAGCAGAGCGTGGTCCCCCAGGTGCGGAGGCCCTCACTGGGGTGGGGGCAGAGGACAGTGGCAGCGAGAGGAAACAGTAACTTGACGTTCCTTTCTAAAAGCCAGATTAGTGTTTCATTTGTGGTAACATTTACTTTTGTATTTTGTTGAGATTTTGAAGGCCTCTAGACAAAGAACTAAAGTGGCAGCAGGTTCCATGCCTCTCTACACTGAAATGTCCGTATCTGTAGACACTGCCCACAGTCTGAAGATCTATCAAGAGACCACAGCCCTGGCATCCAAAGTCTTCGTTAGAGAGTATGTCCTTGCTTATGCAGGCTCAGGGCAGGTCCACCCTCTTTTCCCAGTGGAGCACTTGTGTGGCTTTCTGGCCCTTCCTGAGCTGGGCTGCAGGTGCTTGTGTTGAACTTGTGCACCACTGATTGGATGGTTAATAGCTTGTCCCCTGTGTATCTGGGGGCATTCAGAGTTCTAGACGCCTGGAAGGTTTTTCCGTTTGGCTGGCGCTCTGTGTGCACCTGGGTCCACGCCTGAGAGTGCCAGGCGATCCTCAGGACAGTTTTCATATGGCTCTTGTTTTGAGGATATTACAGAAACATTAATTTCTTTTTTTTTAAATATATCTTTATTGATTTCAGAGAGAGGAAAGGAGAGGGAGAGATAGATAGATAGAAACATCAATGATGAGAGAGTCATTGATCGGCTGCCTCCTGCATGCCCCCAACTGGGGATCAAGCCTGAAAACCGGGCATGTGCCCCGACCAGGAATTGAACCCCGATCGCCTGGATCCTAGGTCGATGCTCAACCGCTGAGCCACGCTCGGCCGGGCAACATTAATTTCTTAAACTTTTGACTAAGGCCCTAATAAGTCATCCCTCAAACTCCATTTGTATGACAATTTTTAATTCCTTGGCTCTGCTCTGAATTTAACTAAAATTGCCCTTTCACAGGCAGGCTTTGAGTTTTGCCATTTTTGGTAAACTTACCCCTTTCCCTTCTATCACAAATGAGCCCTCCCCTACTAACTTCCAGGTGGGTGAGGTAGAAGCCACTTGGATGGCTCTCCTTTTCTTAAACGCATTAGGCTATTCTATTTAACCCAATCTCCTGCTTTTTGAGTTGCTTTTTAAAAAAATATATCCTCACCTGAGGAAAAGTTTTTATTGATTTTGAGAGAGGAAGGGAGAGAGGGAAGGAGGGAGGGGGAGAGAGAGAGAGAGAGAGAGAGAAACATCGATTGATTGCCTCCCGTATGCACCCCAACTGGGGATTAAAGTCACAACCCAGGCATGTGCCCTTACCAGGAATCGAACCTGCAACCTTTTGGTGTATGGGATGACATTCAACCAACTGAGCCCCCTGGCCAGGGCTCCTGGGTTGCTTTACACAGCCTGCACACCGCAGTAACTGGGTGGCTGCTTTGCAATACTTGCAGTCATTTGCCCCTGCTATCTCCCACTAACACACAGGGCTCTCAAAGTGGGGGAGAACTGTGGGCTCTCAGATACTCCTCCCTGTAGGTAATCCTCCATGTAAATAGTGGGTGGTCATTTCTCCCAATGCCCTCTCCCCTCAGCCCCACTCTAGCGGCTTTCCCACTCTCCCTTTCTCTCCTGGTACAGACTCTCAGCACCAGGGCCCAGGGGTATCATTTTGCTGTTTTGTGGATTAAAAAAAACATTTTGCATGTGTGTTGAGGGGGTGCTTCTCTTCACACTTGAAGTATTTATTTCTTCTATAGAAAAGTAAAATATATTTTATGGTCCAAACAGCAAACTTATAAATGAATTTTTGTAAATTTGTTTGCAAAGTAGGGACTCAGCTGTGTGTTCCGTTTAAGGCACTATTAACAAGACCTAGACCCTTTGTTTTCTTCTTTATTGCGATATAATTGGCATAACATATATTAGTTTTAGGTGTTGTAAGTTTAGTAAGCATCCATTACCATACAAAATTACAGAACTCTTTTTCCTTGTGTTGAGAACTTTTAAGACTTATTCTTGGCAATGTTCACATATATGCTGAGGGTCAACATGGGTGGGTGAGAGTGAGGGTGCGCGCAGAATCTTCTCTGCCTCACCTCACGGTGTCAGGGGCTGCAGAACTTCCTCCAGCTGTTTGCTAGCCCCCCTCTTACTGTTCTCCCTGACTCCGCCCATGGAGTAACTGCCCCGACCGCGGGCCTGTCTGCCAGCTTGTTCATGCAGCAGACAGATGTGAGTGATAAGCATGCGCGAGGTGTCAGCCCTGGCCTTCCCTGCCACCAGGCAGTGGATTCGCTAGTGGCAGGATTGTACTTGGGCTGCCTGGCACTAGCTTTTGGCCCTTCCTGATGAGATTGTGTAGTTTTTACAGCTTTTACATCTCCTTTTAGAGCCATCCTGCTTAACATCAGTTCATGATGCTCCCATTACTCCTATTGTCTTCCTGTAGCCTTGATAATGTCTGGGAGTTTCCTCAGCATAAGTCTCATGGGTACTTTACTGTATTTCAAGTGGAACCTGTGTGGTGGGTTGAGGGGCATGTTGGCTCAGAGCTGCACTGTAGGGCAGTTGAATGTTTAAGCAAAGCGTCTGCCCACAGCTCCCTTTCCAGTCTAGTGCCTTCCTTCACCTTCCTACTGAGCCTTGCGTGTTCCCAATCTCCCTTGTTGGGAGGTTTCCTTATCAGCCTTCTGGGACCTGTCACCGTCTCCCATTCTACTTGGAACTTGTTTCCCAATCCTTCAACAACCTCTGCAGCCAGCCCTGTGTCTTAGAATGGCTGAAGGTGCAGGAGAGGGATGGGCCCTTGTCCTGGGTCCTAATCTTCAACCAGTTTGGTCTCCCTAGAGTCAGGCAGTAAAGTAGACGGAACTCAGTCGGTTCTCAGAAATGTCAGTTTCTGTCTCTTGAGGTAGGGAGCAGAGAGCTTAAGAGACCCTAGACCTGGGTCACAGTCAGTACACCCTCCTAGACTTTCGGGCTTTGTTCCCACCTGACGTGCTCCGGTTCACAGAAAGCATCACCATCGCCTTCCCTGTCCAGTTGCTCTGATCTCCGACTACATTAACAGTCTCTCTAGAATTGCACACACCCGTCCAACACATGGAGGAGGGTGCACCGTGGAAGAAGGTCAAGTTTGTATCTTTGACTGTCCTGTTTGGGAATCCTTTGGATGCAAGAAACAGAAGTACTCAGGGTAAAAGAAAGAGGGCGTCATAGGATGCAGGGTGTTTCCGAGAACCCAGGAGAGGAAATGCAGCTGCCTCTTGCATGGAGCTGGAGCTGGATCCTGTGTGCCTAGGCCTTCAGCCTGTCTGTCCACTTATTGGCATGCACCAGCCCAAAATAGGCACCCCAGCGCTCCAGTCCACGTGGCTCCCAACTCAAGATCACCGTGCAGATTCCCAGTGCCTCTTACGTTAAGAAAGAATGTGCCCCGCCCACCAGTCAGCCTCGCCACCCAGGCCTCAGCAGCATCTCCCTCGGGGGTGAGGGTTCCCAGAGAAGGGGAACAGATGGGACAGGTGCCCTGAAAGTACTTCAGGAGTAAACAATGAGCGTGCTGCTGTTCTGAGCGAGAAAAGGCAGCTGTGGGACTGTCTGGGACATCAAGGAAATTCTTAGGTGTAAATTAATTCAGGTTGCAATCTTTTCTCTTTTTCTTCTCTATGAGTCTTGGCATCCAGTATTTGTTATCTCCCTGTTGAGGACAAGTTTCTCCTGTTGCAGAGCTAGTCTGTTATTAGTGTGACAGTTCTTGGCCCTCACTCAATCTCAGGTTTGTAGCCTCCTTTCATGTTAGAGCGCGTATCACAAATCCCACTGTGGTCGCCATGGCCTTCTGGGCTCCCTTCAGGTTTCAGCACTGCCGTATTCATCCTGTGGCCTGTGTCCCCCCTCACCTCCTCCTCACCCTTCCATTTGGTCTCTCCTGTGTGAGGGTAGCTCCTCAGTAAGACTCGCAGGCCAGCTTCCCTGGGTACCTCAGAAACCATGCAGTGGTTGGGAGTTGTCAGGATATAGTTACATACAGGGCTCAGCTTGGAAGGGAGTTTTTCCTGCGAGCCCCTGGCAGGACACCTTCGCCTTCCCTGCCCAGTGCTTGCTTTGTAGTCCTGTATTAAAACTTTTATGTTTTTATTTTTTAAAACTGAGCTTTTGCTTTCCTCTTTGGTCTTCATCTCATCCTAGAGCTGTCCTGTGTGAGGCATTCCATAGCATACCTTAAACTGTCGGCGCTGTTAGATATGCCTGGGAGGAACCTTACAGTCAAAGATGGCACTGGGCACCTGGAGGCTGGGCTGTCAGACTCATGAGGTCTGGTCTGGGCCCTGGAGCTGAGGAGCAGGGATAGCAGTGCACATGCCCTCAGTGTCCCAGGACATCTGGCTTGGTTTCAAGGTTAGGGATGGGTGCTATGTTTCTTGGTTCTGGAAAACAGCACAAGAGTAAGAGGTGGGGAAGAAGGGGTGCAGGCTCTGTGTGCAAGCTCCTTCCTAGTCCGACGGAAAGTGCTGCCCTTTCCTTGCACAGTGCCTGAGACATGTACTCCCTCCCCTCCGCCTGCACAGAGCAAAGGCCCAAAGCCAGCCTCCCATCTGTGGATTTGACAGCCGAACAAATCCAAAGCGGCGAGTTCTGATTGCCCGTCTCACATTCTGGATTCAGTCCCCAAAAGTCAATGCAAGAGGCACCCTCCACTGCCCCTCACAAGTTCTAGCCCTGAACCAGCCTGGGAGGCAGGGGCTTGCTCAACAAGTGCTCTGTGCAGCTGCTCAGGCCCCGCTGGAGGCAGGCAGTGCCCTCTCCCGGCCTCTGACCCTGCTGGGATGGCCGAGGGTAGCCACCCTCTGCTTAGAGCCTGTAATCTGTTCCCTCCTCCTCAGCCCCCTTCCGTGGCCTCCTGCTGTCGGGGTGAGGAAGCCTGGGGGCGGGTGGGCGCAGTGCCCAGGAGAGGAGATGCTGCCTGCCCTGCCCCTTGTAGTTCCCGTGTCTTGTACCTGCTGAGCCCTGGCTGGCCTGGCCCCTATGAAGCACCCGACACCCGCTTTCTCGCTGTGGTGATTTGGAACTTTTAACCTTATATATCTTTTTCCTTTTGCTTTGTTTAAAACAAAGCAATTTTTAGCACACTGAAGAAAAAAAAAAAAGCTAAACATTCTGTGCCTTTCTAAGGCAGCACTGTATCCCAGGCTGCGTCTTAGAGCTTAATATGGAAACACCAGTCTCAGCCCCGCTCTGCCACGTGTCACTGTCCGCAGGCCAGGGAGGAAGCTGGCACACAGGGTAGCATGGCTGGTCCCTTTCCTGCCATGAGCTTAGTTGGAAGAATGGGCAGGGGACTGGGGGTCCTTTGGTTGGTTCCAGTCAGCCTTAGTTACCAGCTTGAGTGGTGTCTCTGGCAGGACAGCAATGTCCTGTGACTCTGGGTCTGCCTGGACTTCAAGTCCCAGCCTCCAGATCCCAGGATGACCGCTGTGTGGGAGAGCCAGGTGGACTCTCCTGAGAAGGGTGGTTTTGTCTTCCATTTTGGTGGATCCTGAACTGGCCTAGACCTCCTGCCTCTCCCTTGCGTGTGAAGCTTCATACTTAAAGCATTAAGCAGCTGGTGCCTCCATGGGATCGTTTTCCCTGGGAAGGCAGCAGGAAAGGTGTCCCGACACCTGTCCTCATATGGTGGCCACTAGGTTTCGGGGGGGGGGGGGGAATGTTTTCTATATGACGGCATCTTCCTTCTCTCCCCTTCCTCGGTTTCCCCACCTCATCAAGGAGGTGGAGAGTCCCTCTGACGCCCCATTTGACTGCACATCCTGGTCTGGGCGGGGCTGCAGAGCCGTGTGTGTCAGTGTTAAACATGAAAACTTAGGTGGGATTTTTGTTGGCTATTTTAAAAATGTGTCATTAATATAAAAAATTTTATATTAGTATTTAATCTTTCTCACATGTAAAGAAAGAAAAACAGAAGGTAAATATTCTTACAGAGACTAGCAGAGCTTTAAGATTCGTTTCATTTTAAGTCCATTTTTTGCCAGTGTATTAATGTTTAGAGGTCTGTTATACTAATGTTATTTATTAATTTTTTTCATTTATATAGTTAACTAAAGAGCTTTTCCAAGCACCCATGTCTGTAAAGTATTTTTAAATAAAGTTTCTTTTGTTGTAGCCGACTTGAGTTCCTGCTTTCCCGGGGGGCGGAGGATAACTGGGGAGCTATAGGCCTGCTCATCACAGGTCTGCATACTGCCTGCCGCTTCTGGGGCAAGTGCAGGTGACAGGAAGCCCGCCAGGCTTTGGGCGCCTGCTGCCGAGCAGTGGGGGTCGCCCAGTGGTGGAGCTGAACCACTTGCTCTGCTGCAGCTGCCAGGGTGGTGGTCCTTCTGGACAGTTCCACGTGTAGCCCAGGCCACCGTGGTTCCCACAGCGAAGGAAGCGCAGTGAAAGGGTTCTGGGACAACCAAGCTTTATTCTCCATGTGTGCGCATGTGTGTGTGTGTGTGTGTGTGTGTGCGCGCGCGCGCACACGTGCGTAAAGGAAGCTTTGCAAATTTACAACCTAACAAAACCACACACACAGATACACACACACGCTCTGGCCCCAGTTTCTCATCCTTAAAGCACCATCCTCCCACTGGGGTCCTTCTTTTGGGGGTCTAGGTCCATTAGCTCAATTTGTAGAAGTTTGGTGCTAGTATAACTGATCTTAATCCCCTTAAAGGACCACATGGACCTCATCTCTGCCCTACTCTCGCCTTTCAGTCTATGATCACGAGCTGACTGAACAGAGGGGCTGTGCTCCATGGCCTCCACTCTGGGAACGTGCTCAGCTTCCCCGCTGCAGGGACAGAGATAGAGCCAGCGCATCTTTGAAGGAATGACACCAGTTCCTGGCTTCTGCCCAGGGAAAGGGGTGTCACAAAAGGGACTCCTGCAGGCAGGCAGGCAGGCAGGCAGGCAACTGGTCTCCACACTGCTGGGCAGGCTCACGCCAGGGCACACCACACGCCACCCGGGGAGGAGGGCCTGGCTCAGTGTGCCCCACCTGCAGTGATACACTCAACCGTGAAGCCAGCTATGGGGCAGGAACCCCCTCAAGGCAAACAGGCCACCTGGTTCCGCAGCTGTTGGTAGAAGACGGTGACATATATCCACCATGTGGGTAAAGAGAAAACGTTCTGCAAGGAGCCCTCCTACCGCCTCCTGAACATCGAGCCCCTTGGGAATGAGCAGCACTCAACACTTCAAGACGGTGGGGTGGCCCCAGGAGGGGCTGCCAGGGCCGCGTGAGGTCCTGCTTGGGAGCGCCCTGGTCCTGGCCAGCCCTCTGAAGTGGGGTCTGCAGGTGAGGGGCAGGGGTGGTCTCTGTCCTTCACTTGAGAGGCTTTGGTGACAGTCCTGAGTGCTGGGGAGGGCGAGCAGGGAGCAGACGCGCCAGCGGAAGCGGAGCTCAGTGTGGCTCCGTGGCTAGTGCCTCAGATCGATGTATTTCTCTCCCTAAAAATGGGGGGAGAGAAGTGAGAGGGGACATGGAGATGAGGAGCAGAGCTCAGTGTGCGGGCACCAGGAGGGACGAAGCACGAGCGGATGCGCCAGGTGCAGCAGCCCGCAGGGGAGCCCGGCGGGCAGGGGGCAGGCGGCAGGCGGCAGGCGGCATGCGGCAGTCTAGGCCCCGAGGCAGCCGGGCCCCTTCACAGCCCGCGGCCTGAGCCGCAAGTGCCGTCTGGGAAATGGTGATGGCGAGGGGACGGGTCTTTGCTCTCAGTCCTGGGAGCTACCTTGTCCAGGGTCCCTCAGCCACTTGCCTGGCCCTACCATCTGTGAATAGTGTTAGGGGGCAAGATGGGGTCTGCTCCCAATCTCCAGCAGAGAAAAAGGACAAAGTTAGTTTCGGGGGGAGAACCGTAAGCCCCTGTTGTCCCCAGTCCCTGAAGCTTTGTCAGGCACTGGCCATAGCAACTGCCTCCTACCTGGTTTCCTGGAGCCCTCTTGTCACCGTTGCTGCCCTGTAGGAGGCCCATCTCTTCTGGGAGCTTATCTGACTTAACTTCAACTACAAAGTCACTCTTACGAGATGGGGGCAGCGTTCTGGGAGGAGGAAGGGAGGCAAGAGGTTGGCAACTCGGGGGGGAAGGAAGGACAGGGGCCCTTGGAAAGGACTGGGCTGGGCGATGGGCTCTTCAGTGCCCTGGGGCGAGCACGGGGAAGGGAAACGGGTAATGCGTGAAAGGGAGGCGGTGTGATTAACGGAAGCTTGGAGGTGGGTAGGAAAGCACGGAGCACTCAGACCCCGTCCCACTCCTGCTCCTGAGGGGTGAGGGGGCGCCGGGCAAGCAGGGGAACATCCTGAGGAAGCAGCAAGCTGGGTAGCACAAGATGGGTGGGGGCAGGGTGCCAGGAACAGCGCTTACATCTCTTGTTTGCCTGACCGCCCACAAGGCAGCTTGCCCTTCTTGTAGAAGAAATAGAGGACAGCACCCAGCAGAGCCAGGACCAGGAGGCACACTGTCACAGCCACGATGACCACACCCTTGCTTTTGGGCTCCGGCAGCTTCTTCTCTGTCCCACAAAGACACTCCTAGTCAGCCCCCGCCCCAGGCTGCCAGGTTTCCATCGCTGCCCACCCAGCCAAGGGCTGGCAGAAGAGGGCTTCCCAGGGGCGGCAGGGCAGAATGAGGGGCCAGGCCCAGCATACCTGTGGAGGTGCTGTTGGCTCTGGCATGAGGGCTTACAGTGGTGGTGGTGAGCCCAGTGGTTCTGTTGGACTCTGGTGGGAGACCAATTAAGTGGGTTGGGACAGAGGTTTGGAAAAGCATAAGCTGATGCCCATGCCTGGACATGCCCCTGGACATACTCTGCAGGGTAAGGCCCTTACCCAGCTCCAGGAAAATGATGGTGGTATTTCTGCCCAGGGAGTTGGAAGCCACACACTCAGCACCGGTCTCCAACAGCTCTGGAGTCACAAGGACATTCAGGATGCTCAGGACACTCTGTGGACCTTGGTCTTGCTCGCTTGCCTACAAGGAAGGAGCAGCCGCTCAGGGGCTGGGGGTGTCCAGAGGCGGCAGTGAAGCCAGGCAGGAATCAGCGGGAGCACAGAGCACGGAAAGATGAGGGTGCCTGCTCACCTTGCCGCCCACACTCCAGGAGATGGTGGGCCGAGGATGTCCTGACGCCTCACAAGACAGATTCAACACCATGTTCTCCTGAACCCACATCTTCCTTTCCTTCAATGCCATCCATGGAGGTCCTGGAGGGGCAGGGGTGGGTGAGGCAGCGAACTCTGCTGGCCTACCTCCCCCTCCCCACTGAGTACTCCAGGGCAGTGGGAGGCCTTTTGTCCTCAAAGAGCTTGAAACACCCAATTTGGGGTGGCTTCAAGGGGCCACACGATCTCTGCTCAAAGGGCCTCACCAAAAATGGCCACGTTGACCAGCTGTGTGGAGTTCAGGCCGGGTACACTGGGCACAGATGCCACACAGCGGTATCCTCCCTCTGCCTCCCGGTTCAGGTTGTGTAAGTCAAGCACAGGCCCCTGGCCCAGCACCCTGCCTGTCTGGGGTGAGAGATGTGTCAGAAGTCACTCCTGACTTCACCCACCCGCAGCCCCAGGGCCGCCTTGGTACCTTTTCTCTCAGCCACTGGAACTCAAGGGCTTGGTTACTCTCTGCTTCACAAGTCAGGGTGAGGTTGCTGCCCTCTTGGCTTTCAGGGGCTGCGGGGCTCACCAAGACATCAGACACATCTGGGGACACAGCAACAGTGTCAGCGCTGTGGGGCAGGGTGGGGTGGATTCCCTCTTGCCTGGCCAAGTCCCCGTCCTGGGCCCCCAGCCCCTCACAGTTCACCAGCAGCTCCTGTTGGTCACTCAGCAGGGAAGCCGTGGTTTCCAGGTCCAGGCCCTGACACTCGTAGAGCCCGCTGTGCTCCTTCTGGGCAGGGGCCAGGACCAGGACCCCGTTGTCAACGGTCGTCTCCTCCACCATCTCCCTGGTGCTGCGGTTCTGGGGGAGGATGACAGGTGAGCAGAGTACCCTCTGCCCCCTCACATCCCAGTCGGCACCCGGGTGTACAACGCCCTTGGCACCTGCTTGCTGATGCTGAAGTGGGGTGGGGGGTTGCCATCAGCCAAACACCTGATTTCCACGCGATCCCCTTCCTTAAGCGCTCCCACGGGCTCCACTTCCAACCACACTTTCTCTGCTGGGTCTGCACAGCAAAGGGGGTAGCTCGCTGCCCACACTGCCACGCTGGGTGGGGAGAGGACAGCAGGAGTCTCCCCCAGGCGGGGCCCCAATTCAAGTCAGTACTCACAGAAAACAGGGACAGTGACTTCCCTCGACTCCTTCATGTGGTTCCCACTGGGCAGCCTGTAGCTGAGCTCACAGTAAAAGTGGGCATCTTTGTCTTCCTTAAGCAGCTGGGCCTTCAGGACGCTCCGCAAGGTGTACAGACCACTGGACTCCACAATCTGGGACGACTGGATGTGGACCTCTGGGCAGGGAGGAAGGGGAGGGGGCTTGGCCTCAGCCTACCTCTGACCCACTGTGGTCTCTGCAGGAGTTGGCAGAGGAGACCTGAAGGGACCCCATCTGTACTTGCCCAGGGCCAGGTACAAAAGGCAAGCTGCCACCCTTCAACCCAGCACCGTCACTGCTCGTTACCTACCCAAGACAAACACACATAGCACACATACAAGGGTGTGTGCAAATGATGCTGCAGTGACGGAAAAAACACATGAGGAAACACTCTAGAGGCCCACTAACACGAGGACGAATGGAACACTGGGCAGCATGCTGAACAATCAGGTCCGTCTAAACAGACTGACCTGCACAGGTTTCCAAGGCTCATGTCAAAGGGAACACGAAACCATACAAAAGCGTGTACTACACACCACCACTGAGACCAGGTGTTCTCCACCTCGGCACCGTTGCCATTTTGGACCTGATAATCCTTTGCTGGGGGCTGTCCTGTGCTTGTAGGATGTTTAGCAGCATCCCTGACCTCTGCCCACTGGGTGCCACTAAGCATCCCTCCATTCGTGACAACTAAAAATACCTCCGGACATTGTCAAATGTCCTGGAGAGGGGGAAGAACCGCCCCTGGTTGAGAAATACTAATTTAGGTAATAAAAAACAAAAGCCTTTGTTTACATATGTAAGGACATAGAAATAGGCTTAAAAGAACACACACTAGCCCTGGCCAGTTTGGCTCAGTGGTTAGAGCATCGACCCATGGAATGAAGGGTCCTGGGTTCAGTTCCAGCCAAGGGCACGTACCTGAGTTGCAGGCTCGATCCCAGCCCCGGTCAGGGTACATGCGGGAGGCAACTGATTGATATGTCTCTCTCTCTCTCCTTCCACTCTCTGAAAAGCAATGGAAAAAATATCCTTGGGTGATTAAAAAAACACACACACTAATAGTAGAGATGAATTCTAGGGCAGGGTGTGTATCTGGGGCAGGGAGGAAATCTTCCTTCTAGATTTTTAATACAGTTTAAATTCTTATGAAAACATTTTCAAGTGCACTTTAAAAAAAAGTAAAATAAAATGTAAGGTGGTTTTTAAGGGCTGAGAGGACTACTTACGGTTCTTCTGCTCCTTCAGGGGCCGGCCGTTCTTGTACCAGATGACTTGAGGAACCGGGTACCCATTCCTCCCCACACAGGTAGCAACCTAAGAAGGACAGGATGAGTCTTCCTCCCTGAGACCTCGCCAAGCCCCACCTTAACTCCTCCTACCACCTGGCCACCTCCAAGTAGCTCACCTCCTCAGGCTCCCTACTGTTCACAGAAATGCCCAAGCCATTGGCCTGGATGCTTGGCTCCTCTGGAGCTTCTACAGGGAGAGAAATGGGGGACATGGGACCAGCACTTCATCCACCCACATTGCCCGCAAGGCAGGAGGGGCACTCACTGTAGACACGGAGCTGGATTCGATGCTCCTGGGACCGAGGGCGCTTGCCCTGGCACAGGAAGATGCGCTCATCATGGGGGGTGACATCTGTCAGGGCCAGGGTGGGCCCTTTGTCCTGGAGGCTGAGCCGATGCTGGTACTCCCCAGGCTCGCTCTCCCCTCGGCCCTGGCGCACGCGGAAGATGAGTGTCGGCTTCTCCTTATGGACCTGAAGGGAGGCAGTAGAGGAGGGGGTGCTGGGCTACAGGCAGGGTGCCGTCTCCCCACCGTTGTGCCCTCTGCAGCCTCAGCACTCACAGAGAACCAGTCAGCGTGGCTGAAGTTGCCCAGGGAATGGGAGGGGCCACACTTGAGCAGGGCTGTGCTGCCCACTTCCACCTCCACCAGCTCCGGCTCCGGCTGCTCCGCCGCTCCGGGCACACCTGGGGGTGAGGGAAACCCAGCAGTTGTGTCAGCTCCAGCTGCCCTCCACCCCCTCCTTGCACACCCGCTCACTGCAGCTGTTCTTCCTGCCACTTCGGACGTCTGAAGGGGCTGTCCTCCCCCAACCCTCAACCACTCTCTACTCTTTGCCTCGGACCAGCCCTCTTCCAGTTCAGGGGAGTTGGGATGGTCATCCCTGGTCATTGGAGCAGAGACCCAGACAGCCAGGCCCCTCCCAGACGAGGTGGCGAGAGGGGCAACCCAGGCTTCGCGCCAAAAGGAAGGCCCCCTTTCCTCCCAGGCCCCTCCTCTCCAAGTGAGCTCAGAGTGTGGGAATGTAGGGTATGTGCCAGGCTGGGCACACAGGCCGCTTTGTGTCCCCACACCCAGAGGAAGACATCACTACTCTACCTTTTGCCCCTCAAAACCCCTCTCCAAGTCCCCCACAAGACACACTGGTTCAATACTGGCCAGAAGCTCCCCTTTCATGTTCCCTAAGCAGCACCTCCATGAACACCCCGCACAATCAGGGGACCCATCCTGGGAGTCTTGTGAGTATGCAGGGGTCACAGTCTCTCCTAGGGGTCAAGACAAGGGCCAGGCAGTGGGCAGGAATGACGTCAGTGGTGCCAGTGTGCTGCCTGCTCTGTCAGGAGGTGATGTCACTTGATGCCCGCTGCCTGGACTCTGGGACCCAGTCTGCCTGGCCTCACTCTGGGACGCAGTCTGCCTAAACTTTCCCTGGGATCCCGTCTGCCTGGCCTCACTCTGGGACCCAGTCTGCCTGGCCTCACTCTGGGACCCAGTCTGCCTAAACTTTCCCTGGGATCCCGTCTGCCTGGCCTCACTCTGGGATCCCGTCTGCCTGGCCTCACTCTGGGATCCCGTCTGCCTAAACTTACCCTGGGATCCCGTCTGCCTAAACTCACTCCGGGACTCCATCTGCCTAAACTCACTCTGGGATCCCGTCTGCCTAAACTTACCCTGGGATCCCGTCTGCCTGGCCTCACTCTGGGACCCAGTCTGTCTGGACTCACCCTGGGATCCCGTCTGCCTGGCCTCACTCTGGGACCCAGTCTGCCTAAACTCACTCTGGGACCCAGTCTGCCTAAACTCACTCCAGGACTCCGTCTGCCTAAACTCACTCTGGGACCCAGTCTGCCTGGGCTCTGGGTTGTTGCCCTGGTCTGGCTCCCAGACAAGGAGGACAGATGCAATGGTCCTCAGGCCCCAGCAGAAGCCTCAGATCCCTGGTTCCCTTCCCCCAGATCTAGAAGAGCGGGCGGGGTGGGCTGGACCTGCGGACGCTGTGGAGCTTGACTTAGCCCCTTCCCCAGAAACAGCTGGGGAGGCAGCAGCCCCGGTTACCCCCGGACGCTGTCGCACTGGGCATCAGACCGAGGAGCTGGCTATACCTCGTCCTCCCCTGGCCCAGCCGGACAGCGGCTGCGATCTGGGAGAAGGAGCCAAAAGAAACCTGCGGCACCGCCGCGGCCATACAAGGGCAGCGCGGACGCCCGAGCGCCGCCCCGAGCTAGCCCGCGCCGGCTCCCCGAGGGGCCCACGCCCCGAGCTGCAACAGGTGCAGCGCGCTCCCGCTCCCGGAGCCGCGACCTCCTCCCGCACCCGCGACCCCGTCCGGGTGGACGCCGGCGACCCGCACCCCCCCAGCCCCGGCCGGCGCCCCGCCCGACGGCGGCGCCCCGCACCTCCCCCAGCCCCGGCCGGCGCCCCGCTCGGGCGGGAGCCGCCCATCCCGGCCCCGCACCTCCAGCCTGGCTCGCAGCCCGCGCTCCGGGAGAGGGGGGAGGGCAGGCGCGCCCCTCCAGCTAGGAAAGCTGCCTCTTCAGCAACAGGCGGGCGCGGCATCCACGATTTGGGGAGCGTGCTCTCTAGCTGCGCACCCCGCCACCACTCCCAGTGCGGGCCCCAGAGCAAAGCACCTGAGGAGTCCCCCCGCGCCCCTGCGGCTCGGCCGCACCCCTTCCCGCGCGGCCCGCAGCCGCCCCCGCCCCCCCACTCCCGCGCCCGGTACTGGAATCGAGGCTGCAAACTGGCTGGACGGAGTGGCGCGCGCCGGCGCCGGGACCCGGGAAGGAGGGGCGCGCGCAGCTCGGGCCACCCGGGTGCGGGCCCCCAGCGACCTCACTCACCCGCGGCGCGGCGACAGCAGCAGCAGGCGGCCAGCAGGAAGGCGCAGAGGAGCCCGGACGGCCCCATGCTTCCCAGCGGAGGGCGAGCGCCAAGTGAGGCGGCTCCCGGACCGCAGCGCTGACGTCAGCGGGGGGGAGGGAGGGAGGGAGGGAGGGGGGAGGGAGGGGGGAAGAGGAGGGGGAGGGGGAGGGGAGGGGGAAGAGGAGGGGAGGGGAGGGGGGAGAGGAGGGGGAGAGGGAGGGGGAGGTGGGAAGAGGAGGGGAGGGGAGGGGAAGGGAAGGGGGAGGGAGGGGGAGGGGAGGGTAGAGGGAGGGGAGGGGAGGGGAGGAGGAGGGCATGGGGGAGAGGGGGGCCGAGCGCAGGTGGCCCCGCCCCGCCGCCCTCCTGGGTCCCCTGCTGGGCCCGGGGCGCCACTGCCCTGGGGGGGTCGTCGGCGCACCGCAGAGCCCCACCCCGGGCGAAGCCAGAGTCGGCCTCCAGCCCCCAGCTTGGGACGGGTGCGCGGGCAGAGACAGGTATCTCTGGCCGGACCGACCCCGGAGGCTGCAGCAAGGGGATGCCGGCAGGAGTGGCCAGAGTCGCCCGGTCAGAACCAGCAGCGCTCACCCCCGCTCAGCCCCTACCAGCCAGTGCAGCCCTGGCGGACCTCCTGGCGGAGGAGCCGCGGACCCGGGCCGCCCATTCAGGTCCCCTCTCCGCCTCCGCCTGCACCCGCCAGACCCCCGTCCCATAGAAATCAGCCGGCCACGGTCGCGGCCCGGGACTGCTCTACTGCGACTGCCGCCGCCCCGCACGGCCCCGCCTCGCGGTGCTGGCCTTTTGAGGGAACAAAGCCGGGCCGGACCCCGCAGACCCAGGGTTACCGTCCGGGGCAGGGGGCAGGGGAGATGGTGCCTTAGGGCTGCTCCTCCGAGCCCGAGCCCGAGCCCGAGCCCGAGCCCCTGCAGGGCCGTCCTTGACTAAAGGAAGGGGGCAGGGAGCTGAACTCACGGGCCCAAGGCCTTTTCTCACTTGTCCAAGCCCAGGCCTTCAGAATTTTTTCCTGGACTCTTTGCTTATTGAGTGCTTAGCCTGGGACTCAGTTTCCTCTCACCCGAATGAGTTAATTGGGTACAAGTTCTCCAGCTTGACCCCAGAAAACCTGTTCCCATTCCTGGCAGTTGAAAGGACCCCTACTACAGCCGGGCTCCACGCGGGCCACCCAGCGACCCCCAGGCTCCCCAACAGTGCGATTGCTGCTCAGGAGCTGGGGGTGGGGCCTGGAGGAGGAATCAGATCTGGCTTCAGGCAGCCGGGCCTGAGTGGGGTCTGCCACACAGCGGGGTGTGGGCAGCCTGCAGCTCCCCTTCTCCCCAAACCCTGTTCTTCTGGCCTCTTGAACTATGGCTCTAGGGAGTGGGGTGGGCTCTTGCCTCAGACCCCCCACCTTGGCCGGGGGCTCCTAGGGCAGGGAGGGTCAAATAGGGGCCTGGCCAGGCCGCCTTGCTGCGGGTTGGGGGAGGAGCAGAGTGAGGAAGCACATCCCAGACTTGGGCAGGCAACCTGAGAGAAGGCTCTGGGAGGGCGCTCTGATGACGCAGAGATGACCAGCAAACCACATCAGCCATGCCTTCAGAACGCGCTGACCCTCCTCCCTCTCCATAAGTCTCCAGTAGGGCCCAAGCCTAGCCAGCCAGCCCTGGGGCCTGGAGCCAAGGGTGGGGGGCAGAGAGGAAGGGGAAGACCATGGCTCCCCACCCCCAGAGTGAATCTCTGGACTGGCCTGGGCTTGGAGGGGATGGATGCGATTGTCTGTCTGCAGGGGTTGCTGTTTGCCCTGGCAAGCCCAGAGCTGGGCATGGAGCTCTGCTTCCCTGCCCCCACCCCCTTCCCTTCGCACCATTAACTAATCAGCCTCCTCTCTCAGCCCTGAAAACAATGCCAGCCAACCACCAAGGACAGTCAGTTCGGATTCTTCAGCCCTAAGGAGAGTGAAGCCAGGTGGGGTTAGAGAAGCTGCATCCGCAGTGAAGGGGAAATGGAGTTAGAGCTCTGGGTGAGCTCTGGCATGGCCTCATCAAACAAGTACAGGCTGCCTTTAAGGAAACCAGGAGCTTGGGCTGATATGAGTGGCCTGGGGGCAGGCAGCTTTGGGATGGCCTAATGAGGGGGCCACTTTGGGGTTCCAAACCAGAGGCAAGACCTTGGAAACCAGAAGGAAAAGGAGTAGTGAAGACAGAAGAGGACAGATGGAGCAGAAGGTGTTGGGTGTCAGCTCTCTGGCTCCTCTAAGGTGCCAGAGACAGAGCTTCAGCAGTCGCAGGAAAGAGAGGCGGCCCAGGAAGAACCTGCAGCAAGAGGGTTGAGACCCAGCAGAAGGGGAGACCAAGGAGGCAGGGACGAGATTCCTGCCAGCAGAGACACGCTTCCTGCCAGCAGAGACACTTGTGCCTGGACCGGGCTTGCTCATATATAGGCCAAGATCAGAAGAAGATGCCCTTGGCAAGGGTCCTAATTCTTTGCTTGATTTCTCTGCAGAAGGAAGGGGTAGGAGTGCTGCTTTCCTGCACCCCCATAGTAGACACAGGCTACTTGAGATGAGAGAACCCCTGTGTGTGGAAGGCCTGCTGTTGCGTCTCTCTGGCATAGGTGTCACTGAGGCTGGTAGGGTGGTGGCTGAATTCTGGGTGCCTCAGCTAAAGTCTCCAGGGTGGGTGGGGCCCAGCTCCAGTGCAGTTGGAGGTAAAAAGACAAGGATGGGTCTGCCGCCCCCCAGGGGCTCACTGGGGTGAGGTTTGAACCTAGGAGCCCTCGCTCAGCTTTAGCATAATGGGCGCAGTGACTCCCCACTCGCCTCTGGTCCGGGGGCCTCCCAGGAGGATGTGAGAAGGGCAGGCTGGGCTGAGGAAGGAAGCTGACCAAGACAAGCTTGCAGCTGCAACCAGAAGGATCTGGGGGTGGAGGGGGTGGCCCAGCAATCTTGACAATTAAGGAGTCTGGGGAACCCCCTGGACTGGCCAAAAATAGGGTACAGTCGGATTTGGAAAGGCGGTAGAAGAATATTTCCAGAAGGGGGGTCTGAGTTGCGAGGACACTGCTGGGGGAGTAGAACACAGGATGGGAGGGGGGCAGTTGCTGCCGAGGACACCACGGAGCAGGAAACCGGATCCTGGGGGGCTGGGTGGAAGACGCGGGAAGAGCGTGAATGGGGGGAAGCAGCCCGGGCCCGGCCGGAGGCGGGCAGCAGGCTCCCGGGCCCGGCACCTGGCGGGCGGGAGGAAGCTGCGGCGGCCCCAGAAACGCCGGAGAGGGGGTGGCTGGGGGATGGGCGGGGCTATTTTTAAACTTGGAAAAAACGTGAGTTCATCTCAGTCCCGAGTGCCGGAGGCAAAGGCCCCATTGTGCGGGTCCGAGGGGCGGGGCGAGAGGCACAAAGGCGAGGCCTGTGCCGGCGGCCGGGGCGGCCCCGCAGCTGGCCCCCCGCGCTCGGGGGCGTGCCCGGCGCGGGCCCCGCAGCTGGCCGCGGGCGGGCTTCCCACAGCCCCGCTTTCCCAGGCCGCGGGGGCCGTTCCCAGGCTCCCAGCATTCCTGCGACTCCCCGGGGGCGCGGCCCCTCCCCGCCCCCGCCGGGGCTCCTCCCGGGGAGTGCGGGCCCGTCGAAGCCCTGGCGCCCGCGCCCCACGCCGCTGTGCCCTCTGACCGGGGCTTTCCGCGGGGACAGTCCTCCAGCACCCGGAGCCCGCCCGGGGTCCCACGGCGCCCCGAGAGCCGCGTCCTGCCGCGCCCCGAGCTTGACCATCAAAGCCCGCGGGCGGCTGGCGGGGCCCCTGCGCGGTTCTGCCCCCCCCCCAAGCCCCGGATCCGGTCTCCGGGCCTCTCCCTGCGCGGCGGCGGCGTGATTCAGTCTGCTCGCCCCCCGCCTCCGAGGTTGGGGGCGCAGTTGGGCAGAGAGCCCGGGGTGCCTCCTGGGTGCCCAGTGACCCCGATGACGAGCAGGACCCTCCAGCCCGGAGCTCAGCTTCGGGGCAGGGGGAGGGGCTCCTGGGTCTCCCTCTGGTTCTGCTGGGACCCGTTCCGTCGGCTGTAATAATGGGCCCCCCACCTCCCCCCACCCTGAGTCTCAGCTCTCTGTCCTCTGAGGGCCTAAGCCCCTTCCCACCTGCTCAGCCCACCCAAAATTTGGAGATTGGAGCATGTTGGAGAGAGGGTTGGGAACAGGATACTGGCAGCTTGCATCTCTCCCCCTCAGGGAAGTTCACATCCGCTCCCCAAAATACCTCCCCCCAAATAGGGGGAGGAATGTCTCCAGAGAGCTGTTTAAATTGGACTTTGACTTATCCCTGAGAAAAGGCCAGCTAGTCTACAGGACAGGAGCCTATGGGAAACCTAGGGATGCCAGTTCTGGGTCTCCTGGGCCCTCTCCTCCCTGGAGGCCACTTCTGCATTTCTTTTTCCTACCACACAGAGCTTGGAGCAGCCCAGGAGCCGCCCTGGAGGAGGGAGCCTTGTTCCACTCCACCCCGGCGGGGCCTCAGCCCATAGTCATCCCCACTATGGTTGCCACAGCAGATCTTGGAGGAGGGGAGGGAGGTGGGAGGAAAGAGAAGGGAGGAGGCAAGCCAGGGTCCTGCTCCCTGCCACCCGACCCACACCCCAGGGGCTGGGGCTTCAAGAAAACCTGAGAAGGGGAGAGAACACAGGATTTGGAGTCAGAGGGAAGCCCCAGACTAGATCAGAGCTGGATGTGCTCTCCCTCGGCACCTTCCCTTCACATCCCATCACACTGGAAAGTGCTTGTTCAACTCTCTGGTCTCAAACCTGACTGTAAGCTCCATGAAGGATTTGGTGGCTTTGAGGTATCCCTGGCCCAAGTTAACCATGGGCAGGTGACTGTTCCAAGGGGACATGGCAGTGGTCAGAATGAGGGAAGACACTACTCATCTTGAACATCTGGACAGTGCTCTCCAACTAAGATGTTTCACATAAGGGTCATTTCATCACTGATATTTATCTTGATATTTGTAACAAAACACGAGGAAACTGAAGCACAGAGAATTACATTACCTAAAGTCACACAGCCTGTGAGTGATGGACCTACATTGCTTTATTGTGATAAAATACACATAACATAAAATTTACCTACCCTTTTACCCCTTTTAAGAATACAATTCAGGGACATGAAGCACATTCACAATGTCATGCAATCATGGCCACTGTATAGTTCCAGAACTTTATCATCACCCCAAGGAATTACGATTTGAACCAAGATTTATCTAACTCCAAAACCTATGCACTGTGCTTCTAATGATTTACAGCTGAGTTAAATAAACATACAGTGGAAATGAACGTAGTGGATTGAAACCCCCTGAATTATGTGGTATAAACAGGAAGTGCAACAGCGACTCAGAAAAGAGAGCGTCATTGTGGACTCTGGCCGCACTAGCCAGGCCGGCCACACTGTCTGGAAGTGTGGAGGCTTCACTGAGAGGCCGGTTAGGTAGGGGAGTGAGGGAGAGATCACTCGGGCAGGGCGATGGAGCAAGCAGAGAGAGGGATGAGACTGAAGAAATGACAACTGCGGAACTGCTGTGTAAGAAGACTTTCAAAGTAACCATCTGGCTAGAAGACGGGACTGAATGGAAGGCTAGGTGACATGGTTTGAAATTATATTTACAGAGAAAACCCACTACTTTCATTTCTTTTACATGTTTACTTAGAGTGCCTTGAGGACAGCTTTAGCTACTACCACCGTCTGTTGGCACCACTCCCTGCAAGCAGCGGGGACTCAGTAGAGAGTATGACGTGGCTAACTAGAAATTCAGCATGGTAGAGGGTGCATCCATGCGGGAGCTCGCGCAGATGAGATGGATTTGGGTAATGGGGGGAACTTGAATCTTAAGGTACAGCCGGCAATGGGGAGCCACTACAAGTTCCTGAGCAATGGCCAATGATGTGATGAAACTGGAGTTTGGGTTTACACTGCTTTCTCTAGCTCTTCTTTGCCTGACGGCGCCCCCTGGTGCTCCCTCGCTTTGTGGAGTGGGTGGGAGAAGGGGAAGATTGCAAAGCAGGATTAATGAGTTGGAGAAGCCAGACTCTTGGGCCTCATTTCAATTCATCCTGTGTGATGACAGCACTGCAGTAAAAATAGAGGTGACATGTGGACAGAGAGGGTTTGAGGTGAAGGAAAAGGGCAGTGTGCTGGTTGCCTTCTCTGTCCTACTCCTCTGGACTAGGACAGTGCTGCCTGGAGATGGGATGATACCTGAGGCAAGGTCCATGTGCTTGAGAAGCTTGTACTCCAGTGAGTGGGACAGGCAAGTTGTCACTTAAAATACAATGTGCCAAATACTAGGGTGCAAATTATGTACATAAAACAGTTACTTAACCCAGCCTGGGTGGTCAAAGAAGGCTTCTGGGAAGAGCTGACACCTAGTTTCATTTTAAGAGACGACCGTGGATGACCAGGTGAATGGGATGTGGCGTGTGCTGCTTAGTGTGACGGCATGTTCTGTGCAGGAGACTACTTAGCAGTTTGCTAGCACCCTGGGAAGGAGGAATGAGCTCAGTGAGGGGCGAGGTCAGATGGCGGAGGATTTGTAAACCACAGTAAATTATCTGGAGCGCCAGGGCAGGCACGAATGGCTTTAAACACGGAGCACCCCCACTCCAGTTCAGGCCCATCACAGTTCAGGCTCCAGAGGGGCAGACCCAAAGGTCCTGCTTTCCCAGGTCCCGTTTCCCGTCTCAGGCCTGTCCTCTCCTTTGGGGGCTGAGGCTGGAAACATCAAGTCCTCTGGGAGACCGCTGCTACACACAGGGTGTGGGCTTACTTTAGCCTTCAGATGCGAATTCATCTGTTCATAAGAGCCCCGTGATACAAGAATGAAAGATAAGTGGGGGGCCCTCTTCCCTTTTGTTACCCGCATGTGACTGAGATCCTCTTGGCGGCTTCTGCTCCTTCCCACATCCAACTTGAGGTGGGACACATTTTATTGAGTCCCCTGAAAACAATCTTTGAGTAAACTCCGCACAGTGGGGAACTAGGCCATTGCTAAAGGAATGCGGATGATCGCTGTGCTGACACGGAGTGATCGCCAGAATGTGTCATTTTCTTTATTTCATTTAATCCTCACCAAGGATATTTTCTCCATCGCTTTTCAGAGAGAGTGGAAGGGGGGGAGAGAGAAACATCGATGTGAGAGACACATCGATTGGCTGCCTCCTGCATGCGCCCCAACCAGGGCCAGGGATCAGGCCTGCAACCAAGGTACGTGCCCTTGGCAGGAATCGAACCCGGGACCCTTCAGTCCGCGGGCCGACGCTCTAACCACAGAGCCAAACTGGCCAGGGCAACAAATATACTTTCTAATGACAAAATTAAAAATATGTAAAGCTATGGTTCTTGTATGACTTAAAGTCAACAAAATATCCAAGATAAACTAACTTAATGATTTTTGTACATGCCTGGGTGTTCTCATGATGGGCCAGCAGTGTTTGGACAGATAATTAAGTCATATATTAGTTATAAATTATTATATATGTATATAAACTAATTTTTCTTGCCTTAATTTTGGCAAAGTCCCTAATTATATTGTTATAATAAAAATTTCCTCATAATGTATATTCTATTGCCAGTAATGCTAAAGTAATTTACCTTCCTTTTTTAATTTATTGATTTGAGAAAGAGAGAGAGAGATGGATTTGTTGTTCCACTGATTCATGCATCATTGGTTGATTCTCGTATGTGCCCTGACCCGGGATCAAACCTGCAACCCTGGCGTATCAGGATGGTGCTCTAACCAACTGAGTGACTTCATCAGGACTAATTGACCTTTCTTGAATTATTGTTTTTTTTTTTATGTTTAAAAAATTAATTTTAATTTGGAGAAACTTTGCCCCATGTTAAAATTATTACTAATATATATATATTTAAATATATCTTTATTGATTTCAGAGAGAGGAAGGAAGAGGGAGAGAGAGAGAGAAACATCAATGATGAGAGTCATTGAGCGGCTGCCTCCCGCACGCCCCCGACTGGGGATGGAGCCCGCAACCCGGGCATGTTTCCTGACCAGGAATCGACCCCGATCACCTGGATCCTAGGTCGACGCTCAACCGCTGAGCCATGTCCGGCTGGGCATTACTAATATTTTAAAAGCAATACTTAGATTCAGAATTGAATCATAAATTTTATGTCATGTTCAAACATTATAAAGAAGTCACACATAATAAATATTTTATCCCAGAAAGTGTTTTTTTTTAATCATGTAAATCTTAATTGTTTATATTGTAATTTGCACCATTTCTTAATGCAATATCTAGATCTACTTGGTATTTCTTAAGTTTTACTTTCTTCAAATTTTTTAATGGTGAAATATTCTAAAGAAAAACCCAAAGAGCAGTATGTCACTACATTTCAAATCTCTCTTCAACTGAGACTTAATCTTGGCCAGAAGAAAGTCTCTGTAGAAATTAGTTTGGGAATTACTTACATATGAATCTTTTCCTTCATGGTCATGCAAACATTTCTATTTCCTTGTTTTAGTTTCCATACATAAATATTTAACTGTATTTTGAAGTAGCTTTAAACATTTAGAAAAGTTGTAAGGATAAATCAGAAGAACCCTTGTGTACTCTTTTACCTAGGGTCATGGATTATTACCATTTTGCCACATTTTTTGCTTTATTATTTTCTCTCTCTACATTTACATACATTAACAATTTTAAAACATTTTATTTGATATACATGTATGTACATATATAGAATTATTTTTGTGTGAATTGTGATTGCATATATCATGTCCCTGGGCCCCTTAATATTTCAGAATTTCCTAAGAAGGATAGTCTCTTATATAGCCACAGTGCAGTTATCAAATTTAAAAGATTTATACTGACACAAAGCATTTCTAATCTATAATCCATACCCCAGGCTGGCAAGAGTCCCCGTGGTGCCCATTGCAGCGCCAGACGCCCTCTCTGGCAGGAGGCATCCCGGAGCCTCCTGCGCCTGGTGCTCAGGCCTGGCGGCGCTCCCTCCACCCGCACATCCCCTGGACTTGGTCTTCCTTGTTTGTCGACTTGGATTTGTCCTCTGTGTCCTTGTGCTGAAAGGTTAGTGATGCACCGCAGGCTGGAGTACCGCACAAGGAATATGCCCCCTTAACATCCCTCGATGGTTCTGGCCTGAACCATTTTTCACTATGATGGTTTTAAAAGGGCGGTTTTCTACCTCCAGCCTCCCTCCATGTGTAACAGTCAGCATCTGTAAGGAGTGGCCCCCCTTTTTCAGTTGTTTATCTGTATCTTTTTATTATTAGTTTGGACCCATGGATTCCTATTTTATTCGATGGGTTTATTCCATTACTGTCTTTATTTATTTTGATGCTGAAATTAACCCAGACTTGGCCACCTTTGAGCTGGCTCCTATGTCCTTTGGCAACACCCACCCCCATAAATTTTGGCACTACTACCTTTTTTTCCCTTTCTGGTGCAACAAGATGTTCCAAGCTCACCTTTGAGCGTTTCTGCTCCAGCTCTGTAACCAACCATCTTTCCAAGGAACCCTACTTCCTTTTAGTATGAAATGGTAGTTAGAAACTAAAATCTGGGCTCCAAGTGAGCTCATTGCTACTGGGTTATCATTGCTTCTAGGTCCTTACAGTGGGCAGAGCTAGTGAAAAATTGTATATATAATATATACATGTTATATTTATACATCTATATGATACATACATGTACTATATAATATATACATGTAATATATACATACATACACAATAGATACATCTAATATATATAATATCTCATTCATATACATATGTGTGTGTGTGTGTGTGTATACTGGTAACTTCCAATTCTGGTCCAGCTCCATGGGGTTCTACTTTGCCTTCCTATATTCCCTATTTCTATCTTCCTTCCAAAGAAAGAACTCTGGCTCCCAACGGTATTTCAGTTTTGCTGCACCCATACCACTATGAAAACCAGTTAATAAAAATAGTTCAAGAGGACGTTTCCCCCCAGGCAGAGAGTACATGGTTAGTTCTAACTTCCCTCCTCTCTGTGTGCTTATATTACTCATATGACAAACATTGGGATCATTTGTTTCTGTTTGCATCCAGTTTTGGTTATTTTGTTCTCTTGTTGATTTAATATGGTTTTTTAAATGTGTAAAGCATTACATGCTTCTAAAAGTCAAACTTACACAAGAAACTATACTCAGGAATGTAGCACTCACTCCCCGATCCTGTTTCCTCCCCTTTCCTTCACCCCCCCCACTCCCACCCCTTGTAGATAATTCATTTTATAATTTTTCTGGTTTAACCTTCCTATACTTTAATTAAAAAAAATAAAAATAAAGACATACGTGTTTTCTTATTTCTCTTCTTTCTTACATAAAAGGTACCATACCATATTTAATGTTTTGCACTTTGCTTTTTTTTTTTTTTACTTAATAGTGTAAACTGGAAACCACCCTATATTATAGAGATCTTCCTCCTCCTTATTATTTTTTTCAAACAACTATATTTTACCCCAGTGGATTTACCTGTTTAGACTTTTAGATAATTTTCCAATGTTTGGCAATTACAAATGATGTTGCAATAAATTTTTATTTTGTTGAAAGTGTATTAACAGTAAATTCCTATCATTGAATTGCTGGATCAAAGAGTAAAAGCATATGTAGGTTGTTTTGTTTTGTTGTGTTTTTTAAAATGTGGTTATATATATATATATATATATATATATATATATATATATATATATATATATATAAAACATAAAAATTGCCATCTTAACCATTTTTTTAAAATGTATATCTTGATTGATTTCAGAGAGAGGAAGGGAGAGGGGGAGAGATGGAAACATCAATGATGAGAGTCACTGATCGGCTGCCTCCTGCACGCCCCAGACTGGGGATGGAGCCCGCAACCCGGGCATGTGCCCTGACTGGGAATCGAACCGCGATCTCCTGGATCCTAGGCTGACGCTCAACCGCTGAGCCACGCCCGGCCTTAACCATTTTTAAGTGTATAGTTCAGTAGTGTTAAGTATATTCATATTGTTGAGAAACAGATCTCCAGAATCTTTTTTTATCTGGCAAAACTGAAGTGCTAAACCTATTAAACAAAACCTTGTTTCCCTTGGCCCCTAGGCCCCAGTAACCACCATTCTACTTTCTGTTTCTATGAACTTAATTACTTTAGATAACTCATGTGAGGGGAAGCATACAGTATTCATCTTATTGTGATTGGCTTCTCTCACCTAGCATAATGTTTTCAACTTTCATCCATGCTACAGAGTGTATCAGAATTTCATTTGCTTTTATGGCAGAATAATACTCCATCGTATGGACCTACCACATTTGTTTACCCGTTAGTCTGCAATGGACACTTGCAGTGCTTCCACTCCTTGGCTATTGTGAATAGTTCTGCTATGAACATGTGTGAACAAAATCTCTTTGGTACCCGGCTTTCAATTCTATTGGCTATATACCCAGAAGTAGAAGTGTTGAATCATACGGCAGTTCTATTTTTAACTTTTTAAGGAACTGTCATACTGCAGCCACACCACCCTACAATCCCACCAACAGTGCACAATAGCTCTAACCTCTCCACATCTTCAGCAACACCTAGTATTTTGTTTCTTTTGTAGTAGCCATCCCATTAGGCACAAGGCGACATCTCACCTTGGCCTCTCCAGCATCTTTCTGATGACTAAGGATGCTGGGCATCCTCCCATATGCCCGCTGGCCAAATGCACAGCACTCTTGGAGAAATGGTTGTTCAAGATACAGCTTCCACCCGGCCTGGGTGGGGTGGTTCAGCGGCTGAGCATCGATCAATCCAAGTGTGATTCCCGGTCAGGGCACAGGCCGGGGTTGCGGGCTCGTCCCCAGCAGGGGGCGTGCAGGAGGCAGCCGATCACGGCTCTCATCATTGATGCTTCTGTCTCTCTGTCTTCCTCTCTCTTCTCTCTCTGAAATCAATAAAGAGATATTTTTTAAAAAAGAAAACAAGATACCCCCCTGCATGGGGCTATATGACTCCCTGCTGCAGGCCTTTCCGTGTGTTTCAGACCCAGCCCCCGCTGGGCACACGGTCCGCAGATACCCTCTCTGCAGGCGTCCCTGCGCTGTCGACTGTTCCTCGATGCGCAAAAGCCTGCAAGTTTGATGTAGTGTCATTTGTTAATTTTTTCTTTCTTTTTTTTGGGTAGGATTTAGCTCATTCATTTATTTTATTTTAAAATATTTATTGGGAAGACACTGGTTAACAAAACTTCAGATTTCAGGCGCACAACTCTACCACCCATATCTGTGCACTGCCCTGAGCGCACCCCCAGCCACGCCCCGTCCTCGCCGGCCGCCCGCCGGCCCCCCCCCGCCCCGGCCCCCCCCGCCGCCAGTGCCCCCCCCGCCGCCTGCCTCCCGCCGCCGGTCCCCCCGCCGCCTGCCTCCCGCCGCCGGCCCCCCCCCCCCCCGCCTGCCTCCCGCCGCCGGCCCCCCCCCCCCCCGCCTGCCTCCCGCCGCCGGTCCCCCCGCCGCCTGCCTCCCGCCGCCGGCCCCCCCCCCCCCGCCTGCCTCCCGCCGCCGGTCCCCCCCCCCGCCGCCTGCCTCCCGCCGCCGGCGCCGCCCCCCCCCCCCCCGCCCCGGCCGCCTGCCTCCCGCCGCCGGTCCCCCCCCCCCGCCGCCTGCCTCCCGCCGCCGGCCCCCCCCCCCGCCGCCGGTCCCCCCGCCGCCTGCCTCCCGCCGCCGGCGCCCCCCCCGCCGCCGGTCCCCCCGCCGCCGGCCCCCCCCCCGCCGCCGGTCCCCCCGCCGCCGGTCCCCCCGCCGCCTGCCTCCCGCCGCCGGCCCCCCCCCCGCCGCCGGTCCCCCCGCCGCCGGTCCCCCCGCCGCCTGCCTCCCGCCGCCGGCCCCCCCCCCCGCCGCCGGTCCCCCCGCCGCCTGCCTCCCGCCGCCGGCGCCCCCCCCGCCGCCGGTCCCCCCGCCGCCTGCCTCCCGCCGCCGGCCCCCCCCCGCCGCCGGTCCCCCCGCCGCCGGTCCCCCCGCCGCCTGCCTCCCGCCGCCGGCCCCCCCGCCGCCGGTCCCCCCGCCGCCTGCCTCCCGCCGCCGGCGCCCCCCCCGCCGCCGGTCCCCCCGCCGCCGGCCTCCCGCCGCCGGCCCCCCCCCCGCCGCCTGCCTCCCGCCGCCGGCGCCGCCCCCCCCCCCCGCAGGCACCGCGCGGCTGCCTGTGTCCCGAGTTCTTTCTGTGTTTTTCTTTCTGCGAAATCTCGTCATCCCCTCCCCCAACCCGGCTCCCACGGCGACAGCGGGGCCTGCGCTCTGTCCACGCGTCTGTCCGTTTCGCTCGTCAGTTCATTTCGTTCATCCGATGCCACCTAGGAGCTCACCCGGGGCGGCCCGCAGGGCGGCGGGCGGGGCGTGGGTGGGGGTCCGTGGGTGCGGCCGGGGCGGGGGTCAGCCCTCAGGGGAGGGGCTTCTCCGCGGGCCGCGGCCGCTTGGAGCGCGGGGGCGGGGGAGCATCTGCAGGGTCCCCCTGGGGAGGCTGCCCGAGCGCCGCCCCCGCGCCCCCGGCCCCGCGCCCCGCACTCTGGCCCCCGCGACCCAGTGCGCCCTTCGCGCCACCACCGCCCTGCCTCCGTGAAGGCCCGGCCGCGTGGCGCCGCCAGGAGTCAGGGTAGGGAACTGTCCGGAGGGGGCTGTCGCCTCCCCCAGTCCAGGGCCTTGATGGAACCCGGGGCCGGATGGAAACTGAAAAGGCTGCAGCTCTGTGGGAGCTCTTAGCGGAGAACAGGCCATGGACTGGACTGTGGGGCCGGGAAGGCGGTCAGTCCTGCCCAGCAGGAGCCCGGGAGGTGCCCTTTCTCCATCTGCAGAACCCTGCCCTGCCCTGCCCTGCCCTGCCCTGCCCTGCCCTGCCCTGCCCCGCCTGAGGCCAGCGGAAATGTGCTGGACTGGAAATCTGCGCACGGCAGCCAGGTCTGGTGGTGGGGGGGGTGTACTCCGACATTGGCACTGCTTGGAGGGAGCCTGGGTGGAAGGGGCACGCGAAGCCGAAAGTTTGGAGTAACATCTGGCCTGATTTTTTAAATTAATATAGTTTTAAGCCCCTCCTGCTTGAGGTGGCAGAGAGGTGGTGCCAGCAAGTGAGGCAGAGCTAGGACACTGGAAGGAGAGGAAGTGCCTGCCCTCACCTCCAACAAGCCAGGGTCACCACTCCCAATTCAACTCTGTTCAAACCATCCTGGCCAGCTCTGAGAAACTCCTGCAGAGCCCAGGCCCATGGGGGTAGGGAGAGCAGCTCAGGACAGGGACATTCAAGGTGTGAGACCTGAGGCAGACCCAGACTCTGGGCTACAGAGGACCCACCCACCAGACTACTTGGGGCTTCACCATGCCTGGCTCCTGTCAGTATGCCCAGGGCCAGGCAGGGGCAGTGACTCATACTGGCCTGCACCAGGGAACCTCCCAGGAGGCCCTGGGCAGAAACACCAAAGGGTCAGAATCAACATCAGAGCAAAATTTAGCAAGCTCCACAAAGAGTAGATCCAAAGTTTGCTTCTCCCCCTTATTTTCTTCCATATTCTCCATTTGCTTCTCCCCCACCCTCCCACCTAATTCTTTTGGTCTCATGCCATTTAGCACTCTTTGTCTTCTTTTATTTTCCTTTACTTTTCTTCTTTTTTTAGTCTTGTTGTTTTGTTTTGTTTTTGGTGGTGTTATTGGTTCAGTCTTGTTTTGTATTGTTTTTTTTTCTGTCAGTACCTGTATAACAGCTGGCACAGCATGGTTGAGGTTCAGCCTTACAGTCAGCAAGCCTGAGGGGAGACCATACTGTCAAACAGAGCATCAACAATGAAGACCCAATTAAAATGGAAGAGCCCAAATAACCCACACAAGGGACATTCGTAGAGCATCCAGCTCAGGAAATCAAAGAGGCTCACCACTAAGTCCCACAAGACACTTTCTACATAAGGCCACCCCACGAAGACTGGGAGTCATAGTAGTCCTATCTAATACACAGAAACAAACACAAAGAGACAGCTAAAATGGGAGACAACCCCCAAATGAAAGAAAAGGAGGAATCGCTGGAAAAGGACCTAAATGATATGGAAGCAAGCAATTTATCAGATACAGAGCTCAAAACAATGGTTATAAGTGTGCTCAAACAACTTCGTGAGAACTAGAAGCAACTTAACGAGAACTACAAGAAACTTAGCAGAAACTACATCAACATAAAAAAAAGACATAAAAACCATGAATAAAAACCAATCAGAAATGAAGAAAGACATAGCTGAAATAAAGAATACCTTGGAAGTAATCAACAGTAGATTAGAAGAAGCTGAAGACTGAATCAGTGTATTAGAAGACAAGGTAGGAAAAAAACACCCAATCAGAGCAGCAATTAGAAAAAATAATTAAAAAGCAGGAAGATACCTTAAGGGAATGTTGGGACAACATAAAATGTAACAACATCTGCATCATAAGGGTACCAGGAGGAGAATAATCTGAGCAAGGGATAGAGAACTTGTTTGAAGAAATAATGACAGAAAAATTCCCTAACCTGCTGAAGGAAAAAGTCACACAAGTTCAGGAAGCACAGAGAGTCCCATCAAGATAAATCCCAGAAGACCCACACCAAGACACATCATAATTAAAATGGCAAATGTTAAAGACAAAGAAAGAACCTTAAGGGCAGCAAGAGAGAAACAGAAAGTTACCTACAAGGGAGCTGCCATTAGACTGTCAGCTGATTTCTCAATAGAAACACTTCAGGCCAGAAGGGAATGGCATGAAGTATACAAAGTAATGAAAAGCAAGGATTTGAAACCAAGACTACTCTATCCAGCAAGGCTATCATTCAAAATCGAATGCAAAATAACGAGCTTCCCAGACCGGGGGTGGGGTGGGGGGGGTGGGGGGGCCGGTAAAGGACTATATCACCACCAAATCAGCATTGCAAGAAGTGCTAAAGGGACTGCTTTAAGAAAAAGAAAATGAAAGAGAGGAACAAAAGTATATTTAAAAAAAATGGCAGCAAATAACTACTTACCAATAATAACCTTAAATGTAAATGGACTAAATGCTCCAATCAAAAGAGATAGGGTAGCTGAATGGATAAGAAAATAGGACCCATATATGTGCTGTCTACAAGAGACCCATGTCAGATCAAAAGACACATGTGGACTGAAAGTAAAAAGTTGGGAAAAGATATTTTATACAAATGGAAACGAAAAAGAAAAAAAGATGGAGTTACAATGCTAATCTCAAACAAAATAGACTTTAAAACAAAGGCTATCTTAAGAGATAAAGGACATTTAATAATGATAAAGGGATCAATTCATCAAAAGAATATAACCCTCTAAAAAAATATATGCACCAAATGTAGGAGTACCTAAATATATAAAGCACACATTGACAGACATAAAGGGAGAGATCAACAGTAATACAGTCATAGTAGGGGACTCTAACACCCTACTGACATCAATAGGTAGGTCTTTCAGACAAAATCAACAAGGAAACAGCAGTCTCAACTGACACATTAGAACAGATGGATTTAATTGATGATATGTTTAGAGTATTTCATCCCAAAGCAGCAGAATACACATTCTTTTCAAGTGCACATGAAACGTTTTCCAGGACAGACCACATGTTAGGACACAAAACAAGTCTCATTAAATTTAAGAAGATTTAAATCATATCAAACATCTTCTCCTATCATAATGATATGAAACTAGAAATGAGTTACAAGAATAAAACTGAAAACCACACAAACACGTGGAGGCTAAATAACATGTTGCTAAACAATGAATAAGTTAACAGTGAGATCAAGAAAGAAATCAAAAGACAACTTAAGACAAATGAAAATGAAAACCAAACAACCCAGAATCTATGGGAAACAACAAAAGCTCTTCTAAGAGGGAAATTCACAGTAATACAGGCCTACCTCAAGAAAAACAATCTAACCTTATACCTAATGTACTAGTCTAACATTACCCTGACGTCAAAACCAGACAAAGGCATTACAAAAAATGAAAATTATAAGCCAATATCCCTGATAAACATAAGAAAAAATCCTCAACAATATACTTGCAAACAGCAGTACATTAAAAAGACCATACACCATGATCAAGTGGGATTTATCCTTGGGATGCAAGGTTGGTTCAATATCTGCAAATCAATTAACATCATATAACATATAAACAAAATGAAGGATAAAACCTTAGGTCATATCAATATGTGCAGAAAAAGCATTTGACAAAAGCCAGTATCCATTTATGATAAAAATTCTCAGCAAAGTAGAAATAAAGGGAACATGCCCCAACATACATGACAAATCCATAACAAACCTCATACTGAATGGGGAAAAGCCAAAAACATTTTTTTTTTGTAAGATAAAAAACAAGAAAAGGATGTCCACTTGCACCACTTTTATTCAATATAGTATTGGAAGTCCTAGCCACAGCAATCAGACAAGAAAAATATATAAAAGGCATCCAAACTGGAAAGAAGTGAAACTGTCATTATTTGCAGATGACATGGTATTATATAGCAAGAACACTAAAGATTCCACCAAAGAAACTACTAGAACTGATAAATGGATTCAGTAAAGTAGCAGAATACAAAATAGATACTCAAAAATTGGCTGTATTTTTATAGACTAATAATGAACTATTAGAAAAAATGATCCCATTTACAACTGCATAAAAAAAAATAAAATACTTAAGAATAAATTTAAACCAAAGAATTAAAAGACCTGTACTCATTGCTCTCTGTCTCTGGAGCATGCCCAAACCTTTCTTCCTTCTCAGGTGTGCATCTTTACTTTTTTCTCCTAAACTCTAAGGGCCCCCACAAGATTTGAAACCAGGGAAGGAATGGGCAGCAGCAGCTTGTCCTGGGTTAACCCCTTGAACCAAGGCTCCCTTTCCTCTGACTCTCCAGTGAGCTGACAGCAGCTGCACCGTGGCTCACTTCTTTCCTATAAGGTTTCTAGAAAGCCAAAGCAGAGCCCTACCTAGGCTCTCTCCTGTAACTTCTATCCTAAGCCCTTCCTTGTTTCACTGTCCCCTGCTTTAATAAACATACTTTTTTTTTTTTTTAAAGGACCTGTAGTCAGAAATTATAAGACATTAAAGAAAGGAATCAAAGAAGATACAAATAAATGGAAGCATATACCATACTCATGGATAGGAAGAATTAACATCATTAAAATGTCCCAGAGAGATTCAGTGCATTTTCTATCAAAATAACAATGGCATTTTTCACAGAACTAGAACAAGTATTCCAAAAATTTATACAGAACCACAAAAAAAACCACAAACCCAGACAGCAATCTGTGTGTGTGTGGGGGGGGGGGGCAGAAAAGAACAGAGTGGGGGTATCATGCTACCTGATATCAAACTATACTACAGGGCTATAGTAATCAATCAGCATGGTAGTGGCATAAAAACAGATACATAGGTCAATGGAACAGAATAGAAAAACCAGAAATAAATCTACACCTACATGGTCAATTAATCTATGATAAATGAGGCAAGAATATATAATGGTGTAAAGACAGTGTCTTCAATAAATGGTGTTGGGAAAACTGGACAGATACATGCAAAAAATGAAACTAGATCACTTTCTTATACTATATACAAGAATAAACTAAAAATAAAGACAAATATAAAACCTGAAACCAAAAAACTCCTGGAAGAAAACATTGGCAATAAGCTCTTTGATATCACTCTTAGTAATATTATTTTGGATATATCTCCTTGGGCAAAAGAAACAAAAGGAAAAAAAATAAACAAATGGGACTACATCAAACTAAAAATTTCAGCACAGAAAAGGAAACCATCAACAAAATGAAAAGACTACCTACTCATTGGGTGAATATATTTGCCAATGATACATCTGATAAGGGATTAATATCCAAAATACAGAAAGAACTCATACAATTTAACAACCAAAAAACCCAAAATACAAACAATCCAAATAAAAATGAGAATAAAACTTGAATAGAAGCTTCTCCAAAGAGGACATACAGATAGCCAAGAGACATATGGAAAGATGCTCAATGTCACTAAGCATCAAAGAAATGCAATTAAAATCACCTCACGTTACTGGACAGGGATCAGCCTGGAGCAGGTCTACCTCAGGCCAGCCTATAGTGTGTGGGTTCTTGATTTCATATAGGAAAGATTTCACAAAATGAGTCAAGGTGATTGTGAGAGTATGTTTATTAAAGTTGGGGACAGTGAAAAAGGGGGTTTAGGGTAGAAGAAGCAACAGGAGAGAGAGATCCCAGGCAGTGTTCTGCTTTGGCTCTCTAGAAACATTATAGGAAAGTGAGCCAAAGTGGGGCTGCTTTTAGCTCACTGGAAAGTCAGAGAAAAGGAGGGCCTTGGAGACAGGATCAGGGGGTAAGCCCAGGTCAAGCTGCCACTGCCCACTGCTACCCTGGTTATAAGTCTCATCGGACCCTTACAGTTTAGGAAGAAATAAAAAGTTCATGCTTGGGAAGGGGCATGGACGTGTTCTAGAGGGAGCCTGCCTTGAGTCTTTGTTTTGAAGTCTTTTTACTTATTTTTTTTCTTTAAGGTCCAGAATCTTAGAGAAGGGTTTCAAGAGACTATTCATCAGCTTTCCAGGTGCGTTTTTAATATGCTGATGCATCAAAATGAACATATATAGAGAAATCTGGGATTATTCTTTGGTCTGTTTTACTTTTTATCTTGGGTCTGTCTGGCTCTAATTTGGTTTTTGTTATTTGTTCCCCTGACTTCACCTGTCCTTGGGTTTAGCTGGCACAAATGGCATTAAATGGGTCTTGTTACCTGTCTCCCAGACCAGGGTGATTTAAGTTATGTATTCTCTCATTAGGGAGGAGGGGTATAAACCATTTGCTTTCAGGTGTCCTTGGTTAGGGGAGATAAGATCACTTGATTCACAAGCTGGCTGCAAGTTGTTCAAATTGCTTGGCCTTATTTAATTTTCTTGTCTCAGTTTCCCCATTACACTTGCCCGTCCAGGAATTTTCCTAGAGTCTTACTCTCCTGCCACAAGAGGATCCTGCCAACTCCAAGAAAGCCTTTGTTGGTGTGCAAAGCTGGCCAGTTAACTGCACACAGTGCAGGCACAGCAAGTTTGCTGAGTTTAATCTTGGGCACCACGGATTTGAAGCACCAGTGAGTATCTAAAAGCTGTCGGCGCCGGCGCGGCTCAGTTCCATTCCCGGGGCAGCCGGGGCTGCGCGCTCGGGCCCAGCAGGGGGCGTGCGGGAGGCAGCGCGTCCCTGACTCTCCTCACTGACGCTCCTCTCTCCCTCTCCCTCCCTCTCTCTGAAACCAGTAAAGACATATTTTTTTAAAAAAAGGTAACTCCCGAAGGCCAAGACAAAGCAGCACCCACTCGTAATCAGCCCAGTTGCGGTCCCGCTCTTTCCGGGGGCGGGACTGGGACACCGCGCCTCTGCCTGCGCACTGACCAATCGCCGCCTCAGGAGGCCCGCTGCCCCGCCCCGCCCCCTCCCTGGGAAAGGAAGTCCGGGCGCCGTTCAAACGGGCGTCCTCGCCCATTGGCGGAGGCCTCGCGCTCCCGCCTCCCGGCTCTGGCCTCGCCCCTCCGCACGCAAGATGGCGGCGCGCAGAGGAGCGGAGGCTGCGGGCGGGCTGGGCCGAGGCTGACTCCCTTTCCCGCTCCCGTTCTGGGCGCAGAGCCCGCGAGCCTAGAGGACGGGGGCCGGGCGGGGACGGGGCCCCGCGCAGCTGGACCGCGAGCCGCGTCCCGCCTGCGCCGCCCCCCGGCCCCGGCCCGGCCCAACCGCCCTCGCCGCCCCTCGCCGCCCCCGCCCGCCGTGGACCGCACCCCGGGCTCCCCGGCGCAGGGCCGTCTGCAGCCCCCCGCTCCGCCCAGGATGCTTGGCCTCTGCCCCCCCGAGCGGCCCGCCCTCAGGACCGGGACTTCTGGACCCGCGCCTGGACGCCGGGCCCCGCGGCGGGGCCCCGCTCACCTCTAACCCGCTTCTTTCTCAGATTCTTGATTCTCTCCCTGAGGCTGAGACGTCGCGCTTCCCCCCCAAATTACCCCCCGACCTCCCCCAGTATCGGCGACCTCCCGCCCCTCGGCCGGAGCCGGACTCGGACTGACTCCGCGGCGCGTCATGGAGGCCGTGTACCTGGTGGTGAACGGGGTGGGCCTGGCGCTGGACGTGCTGACCCTGGTGCTGGACCTGAACTTCCTGCTGGTGTCCTCGCTCCTGGCCTCCCTGGCCTGGCTCCTAGCCTTCGTCTACAACCTGCCACACACCGTACTGACCAGCCTTCTGCACTTGGGCCGCGGAGTCCTGCTTTCGCTGCTGGCCGTGATCGAAGCCTTGGTCCGGTTCACTTCTGGGGGCTTTCAGGCCCTGTGTACGCTGCTGTGCAGCTGCTGCTCTGGCCTGGAGAGCCTGAAGCTCCTGGGGCACCTAGCCTCTCACGGGGCATTGAGGAGCCGGGATATACTGCACCGAGGCGTCCTCAATGTGCTCTCTAGTGGCCATGCTTTGCTGCGCCAGGTCTGTGACATCTGTGCCATTGCCATGAGCCTGGTGGCCTACGTGATCAACAGCCTGGTCAACATCTGCCTCATTGGCACTCAGAACCTCTTCTCCCTGTTGCTGGCCCTGTGGGATGCAGTGATAGGGCCACTGTGGAGGGTGACTGACGTTATGGCTACCTTCCTAGCTCACATTTCCAGCAGTGCTGTGGCCATGGCCATCCTCCTCTGGACCCCCTGCCAACTAGCAATGGAGCTCCTGGCCTCAGCTGCCCACCTCTTGGCCAGCTTTGTGCTTGTCAATATCACTGGCCTGGTGCTGTTGGCTTGCATGCTGGCAGTGACAGTGACTGTGTTGCACCCTGACCTCACTATGAGGCTGGCCACCGGGGCACTAAATCACCTCCACGCCTGGCCATCCTACCACAGGCTTCGAGAGGATGTTGTGCGGCTGTCTCGCCTAGCACTGGGCTTGGAGGCTTGGCGCCGAGTCTGGAGCCGCAGCCTACAGCTGGCAAGTTGGCCGAACCGGGGAGGGGCACCTGGGGCTCCCCATGGTGGCCCTAGAAGGGTGCCCTCAGCCAGGACTGCACAACAGGACACTCTTCCTGAAGCAGGGCCCAGATCAGAGGCAGAAGAGGAAGTCAGAATGGCCAGAGTGACTGCTGCCTCCGGCAGGGAGAGGCTCAATGAGGAGGAGCCCATACCTGGGCAAGACCCATGGAAGTTGCTGAAGGAGCAAGAGGAGCGGAAGAAGTGTGTCATCTGCCAGGACCAGAGCAAGACAGTGCTGCTTCTGCCCTGTCGGCACCTGTGCTTATGTCAGGCCTGCACTGAAATCCTGATGCGCCACCCAGTCTACCACCGCAACTGCCCACTCTGTCGCCGGGGCATTCTGCAGACCCTCAATGTCTACCTCTGAAAACTCCCTCCCTCCCTGCCCCTCCTCCAGCTTCATGCTCAACACAGCTGCCTGTGCTAGGACAGTGTTAACACCTGATCTCTGGGTCCTGGCCTGAATCACCTTCTGCCCCCATGGCTATCATGCCAGGCCTTCAAGCCATAAGTCCAGGACATTGAGATGGGATACTCTGGAAGACTGTGACCTGGGTGGGGGCAGGATAACAGCTTCTCTTTACTCGGTGGGTCCCTGCAATGCTGAGGATGGTGTGTTACTATGCCAGGCCCTGGGACTGTTTGCTGTGGACTCCCCTCCAGCTTGCTCACCCAGATGCCAGCTTCTGGGGCTCCCCCCTCTCTGCTTTTGTTTTTTGTAGGGGACTTGCAAGTCCTCTCCCTGCCCCCTCCCCAGTCCCTCCCCAGCTTCTGGAGCCACAACACATCAGTGTTATTTGGGTATTTTTTCAAATTAAGGGCCTTGGAATGATCTTGAACCTTTGCTTTCAGCCAGAGCTCCTGTGCCTGGTAGGTTTTGGGGGTAGTATCTCTCAGATCCCTTAGAGCTACCACTTTTGCCTGTCATGCTCTTATAAAGCTCTCTCCCAACCTGATCCAACAGCTGGGGTCAGGAATTTATCTCTTGGGGGGGGGGGGTATCTGCACCCGGCTTTGGGACCATGAACCCCCGCACCCCAGCTCCACTGGGAGCCTCAGGAGAGTAACCAGATTTCTATTCATATTCCTTTCACTCCCCACATCACAGAGAAAAATGGCATTCCCCTTCTGTTTTTCTCTCCCTAGCATTGGGGAGGGCAGACTGCACATTTCACTAGGGTCCAAATACAGTAGGGGCCAGGGCCTAGGGGCATGCTGTTCCCTGGGGGATCTTGTGGCCCAGTTTCCAGTGAATAAAATTTTGTTGAGAACCCTGACAGCCTGTGTGTGTATCCTTGCAAGGGTGAGCAGTTGGTCAGGGTGACTGGCACTCCTGCAGGGCCCTTACTTCTGCTGGAGTCACAAGTGTGATCTGTGGGGAACCAGGTAGGGGAAGAGAGAAGATAGGGTGGGAGCACTGTGCCTTGGGGAGAGCCCATGCCAAGTGTGGCTGGATTAGCTTTTATCAGCTTGTTTTTGCCCTCGCATGAGCAGCTTTTGGAAAGCCCCTCTATATTTTTTTGCCAGAAAGCCCTAGTAAAGTGTGAACTCCCTCATCCCAGCGTTTCCTCTGGCGCTGCTCATTCCAGCAGGGAGCCTGGAGTTCCTGCTGCCTGGTGTCCAGTCTACTCTGATCCCTGGAGGAGCTGCTGCTTGTCTTTGTGTCTCTTGGCACAGAGTAGCACTGTGATGGGACTTCCTGGTGGAGAGCAGAGAGTTAAAGCTCTGTACTCCTGAGGCCTGTCTCCAGCTCATTTAGCCCAGTCCCCATTGGTAGTATCTGCCCTCGTGACCAGCAAGGAGAGGGGGACATTCCCTTATAATTGTATGTTAAATCTAGGAGTCTAATGCCAGGGATGGCCTTCTGGGAGTGGGGGAAGAGGGAAAAGGGGTAGGCCAGAAAGAAACTGAGAGACCCCTCCCCTTTTTCTTGGGTTGGGAGGCTGAGCTGATGTGGACCTCGCAAGCCCTGACTTGTTATTGGGTTGGGGTTTGGGGCTGGGGCTGGCTTCTGAAGGTCAGAAGAGGGGAGCCTTGAAGTCCTCAGACTTAGTCCAGCGTACGGGGCTATGCCCAGCAGGGTGGGGAGTTCCTGTTGAACTCCACCTTGGAATTGGGAGGCCTGAAGGTGGGCTTTTTCTTCCCTTCCCCCAGTCCTGGAGAGGGAGCTGAGCAAGGAGAGCCTTGGCTCCTAACAGTTATGTGAGTATAAACATTTTATGAGAGAAGATAAACTTCCTGAATTGGGAGCAGAGCACCCTTTTCCCTCCACCCCCATTTGGAATTCCATTGGCCAACCTCCATACCCTCTCTCCTCCCCACCAACCTGGTAGTCAAGAGCTCAAGCTACCACGGGTCACCGCTGCATTCTAGAGCTGGGCGCCCTCTTGTGTTCATTTCAGAAACTACTTATCTCTAGACTCCCAGGGACACTTGCTCCCCTGGCGTTGGGGATGGTAGAGAAACAGCCTGCCTTCGAGTCACCTAGGGCCCAAGCCAGCGGCAGGGAAGTGGCCATCACTCCTTTTGTTGATCAGAGCAGGGGGCGTGTGGTAAAGGTAGCCCCTACCCAGTTCATATAACATTTCATGAGTTAGAAAAAGGTGGCCAGAGCCCCACACCAGGAGGGTACCCTCCTCAGCTAGGTACTCCTGTTAACAGGGGCAACCCTGGGAAGTGGCCTCTCATTCACTTGGGCCTCCCCCCCCATCTCTTGCCCCTTAGTTTGCCCAGCCCAAGAGCCCTTCCTTCTCCCCCCTCTACATCTCCACTTCCCTGCCCTCAGAAACAGGGCATCCCCACAACAGAAAAAGAAAGGCTGAGCCAGTAGTAGGAGGGTTTTTGGATTTATTGAATGGTTTCTAAGAAAAAGGCCCAGGAGTGGAAGGGAAAAGAGAGGACTCAGAGAAGCAGAGGACCAGGAAAAGAGCCTTGGGGTCTGGGCCAGAGGACCCACACCTGCCAGCACAGTGCATTCCTTTGGTCTTGGGCAGAAATCCAACCAGCGCCCTAGGCTGCAGGCCCTAATCTCAGACAGCCTCTGTCCCCACTCCCTGCCAGCAGCAGGACAGCTCCATCCTACCTCCTAGTCACTCACGACATTCCAGGGCCAGCCTTCCCGGATGTGGCTAACAGTGTCACACACCCCTCCCCTAGGAGAGAGAGAACAGTAGGCTCACTTTCCAGTGGGCATCAAGCGAAGACAGGGGAGTTGTGCCAGTCAGAATATACCAGAAATCCAGAGAAGGTGCTGTCCGTCTTGATGCTGGCATAGATGCCAATGTAATCACCCACACCGACCTGCACCCACACCTGGTCCTCGGGCTCCAGCCTCACCATGGCGCCCCCGGAGAGCGAGGCTGGCTTGGGCCACCCCCCAAAAAACTGGAAGAAAGAGGCGACGGACTCCCCGTTCTTGACCAGGTCGAACTGCAGGCTAGTCCGGTAGACGGTGGCGTGGACCGCGAAGTAGTAGACCCCGGGCACCTGGCAGGTGAACTTGCCAGTGGCGGCGTCGTAATGACCCTGCTCGTTCACCAGCACCCGGTCGAAGGGTAGGGGCGCGTCCAACGGCGGAGGCACGCGGCTCTCGGAGCGCTTGGCACTGAAGGCGGAGCGCGGAGGCACCGAGCACTCCCCCGCGGGCCCGGCCGCGCCCACGGGGCCCGCCTCTCCTCGCGGCCCGGGCTCCCCACGGGGCCCCGGGAGTCCTGCGGGGTAAGGGGGACGGTTCGGGTCCGCATAGCGGCTGGTCCGCCCGCCGCTGGAGCCTCCGGGTCGTCTCTACGCTCCCAGCGCCCACCTCCCCGCCGGTCCCGCCCTGCGCACCCGGGGCTCCCGGACCCGGCCCGCGGCCCGCAGAGCCGGGCGGAGGGTCCCGCGGGCCGAGCCGCTCTCTCCCGCCCCTCCCGGGGCACGCGGCCCGAGCGCGCCCCCTGGCGGGAGCGCCGACCCGGGACCGCGCCCGCCCGACGCCCGCGGCTCCTTACCCGGCCTCCCGCCCTCGCCTTTCTCTCCCGGAGCCCCGGGCGCGCCGTCGCGGCCGTCGCGGCCGTCGCGGCCAGGCAGGCCCTGCGCGCCGTGGTGGCCCGGCGTGCCCGGAAGGCCGGGGTGCCCCGGGCACAGGCTGGGGATCTTGTTGTCGTCCAGCGGGGGCGAGCCAGCCGCCAGGCCCAGGAGCAGCAGGGCGAGGAGCGGCCCCATGGCGACCGGGTCCTCTCGCAGCCTGTGGGCGGGCCCCAGGATTCAGGGACCTGCCTTGCCCTCCACCCCGTCGCAGCCCAGTCGCTCCCCCCACCCCTCCGCCATGCCCCTGGGGCCGAACGGCCGCGGGGAGACCAAAAAATAGGGTGCCCCTCGCCCCTCGAACCCTGAGAGCCCAGCCGAGAAGGAAGGGAGAAGCCGACCCCCCCAGCCCGGCCCGCGCCGTCTCCCCGCCCACCCCACAGTGCCCTCCCCCCACAGTGTCCCCTCCCTCCCTTCCCTCCCCACCCCCACCCCACCCCAGGTCCCTCCCACCCCAGGCCCCTCCCCCACCCCAATCCCTTCCCCACCCTCCCCTCCATCACCCCAGTCCCCGCCCCACCCTCCCCTCCATCACCCCAGTCCCCTCCCCACCCTCCCCTCCATCACTCCCCCATTCCCTCCCCACCCTCCCCTCCCCCACCCCAGCCCCCTCCCCACCCTCCCCTCCATCACCCCAGTCCCCTCCCCACCCTCCCCTCCATCACTCCCCCATTCCCTCCCCACCCTCCCCTCCCCCACCCCAGCCCCCTCCCCACCCTCCCCTCCATCATCCCCCACCCCCTCCCCACCCTCCCCTCCACCCCCAGTCCCCTCCCCACCCTCCCCTCCCCCACCCCAGCCCCCTCCCCACCCTCCCCTCCACCCCGTCCCCTCCCCACCCTCCCCTCCCCCACCCCAGCCCCCTCCCCACCCTCCCCTCCATCCCCAGTCCCCTCCCCACCCACCCCTTCCCCAGTCCCCTCCCCGCCCTCCCCTCCATCACACTCACCCCTCCCGTCTCCCGTGCGGCTCCCTTTCCCTAGGCCTGCTTCTGGGCCCGCAATTGCTCCTTCGGACCCCTTCCCGCGCGCGGCACTTGCTCCAGCGGCCCCGGCTCCCGCCTCCGCGCTTCCTGGGGCCCGCGCCCTGCCCCGGGGTCCCCGCCGCCGCGCCCCGCCCAGATCGGGAGGAGACGCAGAGCGCCCGCCGGACGGCCGGGAAGGAACTCGTGGTGCGCCGGGCGGCCCGCCAGGCTCTTCAGGGAGAAAGGAGGGGGAGAGACTTGACCCGGACTCGCAGAGGCAGAACCCGAGGCGCGCTCCGGGCACCTACTGCCCCACGGAGCTGGAGGGAGAGGGGCAGCGACGGACCAGGGGCCAGACTCCAGTCCAGGAGAAATGGAAGCAGGACGGAGGGTGGAGCGTCCTAGAGGCAGACAGACCGGCGGCCGGATCCCCAGGACTTAGCGCAGGGCCTGCCACACTACTGGGCACTCATTGAATAAGTGAGGAGGCCAAAGGCAGGGCATAGAGAAACCTGGAAAGCAGATGGAGGGCGGGGCAGAAGGTGGGAACAGGCCAAAGGCTCTGGTGGGGAGCAGTCTAGATTGTCAGTGGCCTGGAGGCCGGCCGCTGCTGCGGCAGCTGGGGCCAGTCCCGGGACAGGGAAGGAGCTGGGACAGTGGGAGGGTCTCACTGGCCTGGTTGAGGACTTCTGTCCTTCCTGGAGGTCCAGAGGATGGGGAGAGCCCCAGGCTGGTCCCCCTTCTTTTGCCCTCCTGCCTGCCCACCCTGGTAGGCAGAGGAGATGGGCAGGCAGAGGGCGGGTCTATCTCAGTGTCAGGGTTGGGCACAAGCCTGCAGGCCGGCTGCCTCAGGCAGCCTGTTGCAGTTGAAGGGCCAGGGGGTGCCCAGTAGTGCCAGGCCAGACTGGCACTGGTGCTCTGCCTCCTGGCAGACAGAGCGGCAAGGGGGAAGGACACTGCCCAGTGGGCTGCAGTGGGGCACCAGCAGCCCACAGAGGAGCCTCCGGAAACTCGGGTAGCAGGGCAGACTTGTCAGGCTCTGTAGAAGGAAACCAGCCCTCAGGAACCCGTACCCCACGTTCCCTCCCTTTCCCACCTTTTCCCTCCCTCTCCTTATCGCTTCCCAGAGCACCTTGTAGCCTCTGAGGACCTCCATCACTTCCTCCTGGGTGGCCATGCCAACCCAGATGTTAGGGAAGGCCGTGGCGTTGTAGCTCAGCCCGATGCACATCTGCACTTGGACAGGCTCACAGGCCATCTCTGCAGGGGTAGGAGGGAGGGTCACTGTGGGGTCTGCTCGCTGCCTCTGTGACCAGGGGCAAGTCACCCAATCACTCTATATGGGTCAGAAGGAGATACAATGGAGAGATGCTTTACACACGCTGAGGATTCTGCTACCCTCCAGCCCCTGCTCCAAGCATCACTGGCCAGCCCCGCGCACTGTGCCGGCGCCTCTTTGACCTCAGGGGGGGGGGGGCACCAGCATGAGCAGAGACCACGTGGCATCTGGAAGAATGTCCCGCTTTCACTTTCCTCTGGAGGTGAGCCGTGGAGGGGGCTCTTTCTCTCTGTGACAAGGCTAGACTGGCTCTTGAAGCCTCAACCATTGATTCCCATTGAACTTGGGGGAGACACAGGACTCTGTGGAGAGTCAGGATAATGACCCCTCATCAGGCAGGACGGGCTGGCCTTTCGAAGTGTGTGACGGATGCAGCCAGCTGCTCAGGCTGCTGGCCGGGTCCATGGGCCCTGGGGCAGGCTTCTTACCTGGGGGTGGGAGCAAGGGGCTGCTGCACTTGCCATCGCTGCCCTCCATGCAGCCTCTCCATGTGTTGCACATCCACCGCAAACTTCTGCACACTCCATCCTGGCAGGAGGCCTCTCTGGGCCCACAGGGCTCTGTTGGCACAGGAGGAATGGCACTGGGACATGTCTGTCCTCCACTGCCCTCACAGTGCCCTGACCAGGATCCAGAGCCCTTCCCTCTTCTCCTGGAGGCACCTCAACTGCCCACAACCACTTGCTCAAGGGCACCTACTCTCTGAGGCATCGAGGGCCCGGTAGGTGGCTGAGAAGCCCGCGCTGCTGATGCTGTGATCTGTCCTGAAGAGTACAGCCAGCTGGTGGTGCGAGGAGAGGAGGCGAGGGGGTGGCTCTGCTCCACAGAACCTGCCCAGAGCCAAGAGCAGCCCTGGGCACGGGGCCTTGGTGGCGAGCTGCGCTGAGGCTGCTCACAGGCCTCAGGGAGTCGGCTATTCTGGGTGATGCCAGAGGGGTTGGGAGGCATATCTGAGTCATGGAACTTAGGGTCTGGTGAGGAAGACACGTATGCAGTAGACAAAGTGTTAAAGAAACTGCTTGAACTTGAGCCACTCTGAGATGGAAAAAAATCAGTACGTGTTCCTGAGGGCAGTGGGCCTGCAGGTGGGAAAGTGGGAGAGGGAAAGGTCTAGGGAACGGCCTCCTGGAGGAGGGCAATGCAAGGAACAGAGTCTTCCGGGTGAGAAAGGACAAGCCGCTCTTAGGGTGACAGGGAAGAGACCTCTGGCTTGTAGTAGCCAAACAAAATGAAGCGAGGGAATAAGTTGGGCTAGTTTGTAGGCAGCCGTGGCTGTGATTCTGTGGACAGAGGTGGTCCTGGGCTCCTTCCCTAACCCTGCTGATACCTGCCCAGGAGGCTGAGGGCCCCTGAGTTGCTGGTCTCATACACCTCCACGTAGTCAAACTTGCACTCTTCCTGAGCTTCCAGGCTGAAGTTGTGGAACCATAGTTCTATGCCATGTCCAGCAGGAACCGAGATATGCCAGGTGCAAAGCTAGGGAAGGGCCCAGATGGCATAAGTCACAGGTTCCTTCTGTCCAATCTGGGCATCCAGGCTGAGTGTCGGAAGGCTGGTCTCTGTTGTAGTCTAGGCAGGGAGTGGGTGGGCACTGCCCACCTAGCTCTCATCATAGGTGCTCCTTCACATAGGAAAGTCCCTTTAACTTGTCTCAGAGATCAATCTACTGAGTGTGGGAACATCTGGGTATGTACTAGGCATTTAATAATGTTTCCTTCCTGCTTGCTTGATCTCTGACCTTCCCAAGTACAAGGCAGTGCCTACCATGCTGTTCCCAGTCACACTAACCAGGTGCTCAGGTGCCCACGGTGACACACCACCCTCTCCATGGAGTTTTGGCTTACCTGTTGGTGGGGGTACTCCTGCAGGGAACTGGGAGCAGAGAAATTGCCCTGGAGCCCAGTCAGGTTTCCCCCACATCCTGTAGAGAGGAGGAGGGGTCAAGCGTTGGCCAGCACCCGTGCCTTGTCTGGCAGGGCTGGCTGTAACTGCAGAGGTGAGTTTTGGCCATGCCTGTGGGGAAACCAGTTTTAGGCCAGGACAGTGACCAGGCAGGTTTGGGACTAGGCCAGAACTGGGGAGCCCAGCCTGAACCTGGATCAGATGCCCGAGGCTGGTGGGGCTCTTACCTGAGGACTGGGCACTGCAGTTGTTCTCGTCGCTGCCATCAGCGCAGTTGGCAAAACCATCACACACGGAGTCAGGTAGCAGGCAGATGAGCTGGTCACAGGGGAACTCATCATGGGCACAGCTCTCTAGGGGGAGTGCAGAGGGCATCTGGATTTAGAAACACCGGTCTCCACCCACTTTGCCAGTTCTGTGAGTGGCTGGAGGGGAGGGAAGTGGACGCTTGACAGGTAGCTGGGGACACAGTGGGGAAACACTCACCGTGCCCAGGAGCCACAGCCTGGTACCAGGCGTGGAAACCCAATCCTTCCACACTGCTGTCGGAGACGAAGGCCACCCGGAGGTGGCTGGCATTGGTGTTGAGTGTGGGGGGAGGCATCCTCCCACACACTCTGCAAGAAGCCAGGTTAGAGGTGATAGAGGGTCAGAGCACAGGGCCAGCCAGAATGGAGCCTGCCTAGGCCCCAAACTTGTGACAATGTGGTCAAACGGCTCCTTTCATTTCCCAGGGAGCTCTGAACTTCTGAGCACATGTATATCCATCCTTGCAGCATTTATTTATGGGAAAGGAGGTAGGGGCTCCATTTTACAGATTTGGAAACTATGGTTAGAGAGGGAAAGTGACCCTCCCAAGATCACATAGCAAGGTGGTAGCAGAGCTGGGCCCAGAGGTGGAGACTCTCAATTTCCTCCCAGGCAAGCCTTTTCCATTGCAGCTCCCTGGCTCTGACCTCCAGACAGTGATTCAGGGTAGAAATGGGACCTCCTGGGGGCAGAGTGACCCACCTGACGAGGGGGCCTTCAGGCTTGGGGGAGATTTCCAAGCGATCAAAGAGACAGGAGGCCACACTCTCCATGCTGAGAGTTTCAATCTTGAGCTGTATGGCATAGTTTGTGGACACCTGGATGTGCCACACGCAGTGGGCATTGGGTGGGTAAGGGTCTGGGTAGTTGGGGCTGCTGAAAAAGCCCCTTGGTCCAAGAAGGAGGCCCCCACAGGCTGCAGAGATAGAGATTAGAGTTCAGAGGTCAAAAGGAGAGAGACCCTTATTTTTCAAGGTGCCTTTTCCTGGCCCCCCTCCCTCCAGCCATCTTGGGTCCTTTAGGAAGATCTGCCCTTGGTACTCACTGGACTGGGGTGTGGGGCTCATATCTGCCTCCTGCTGCCCTTTAGGGGTCCCAGTTGCCTGGGAGGTGGTGGTGGTTGTGGTAGGGGGGGTACCAGTGGTGGTGAGGCCTCTGGCAGGCAGTGGATGATAGGAGGCACCAAATGGTAGTGCACCCTGCAACTCTGGAGGCAGGAAAATGGGGAAGTAGGGTTCAGAGGAGCTGGATCCCTGGGGAGATGGGTAGCACCGTTCATGGAGTCTCCCAAGCAGGACCTGGGCACTTACGGGTCAGGAGAATGGCCAGCAGCCCCAGCAGCAGGAGCAGCAGGCTGGCTAGCAGCACAACACACAGCCAGGAGCAGGGGCAGTCTGGCTGCAGCCCTCGGGGACGCCAACCTGAGGGCAGGTGGGGTGGGATTTTGAGAGCTCCTTCCCTTGGGCATCCCTCACAGTGCCCTCAGCTCCTGGGCCTCTCAGTCCTACCCCTAGGTCACCCCGGAGATGGTTACCATGCCAGGGAGCTTGGGTGCTACTGTGGGCATCCTCCCGGAAGGCCAGTGGAGGGCAAGGTGGCCCTGCTTCAGGCTTAAAAGCAGGATTGCAGAACTCAGTCTGAAAGGGAGAGACTTGAAGGCTGAGGGCAGCCCTGCCTGGCAGGTGTGTCCACTGGCAGCCCTGGGCAGGCAGCTGGGCTTGGGAAGAGCCATTCTTTGTGGTCCTTACCTTGCTCAGCTCTGTGGACTCCACACCCAGGATGACATCTGAGCAGTCCTTCATGGCTCAAGGCTCTGCACAGCTTTCTGAAGGCCTTGTAAAAGCCCGAGACCCCGAGGGCCCACTCCCTCCCCAAAGCCCCTATCACAGGGGTAGCCTGTGCTTCCTGCGGGAATGGGCTGCCAGGCTAGACCAGCTCTCAGGCCACAAGCGCCCACTGGCTGGGGCTCCGGGCTCCGTGGGCTCTGTGTGGGGGAAGGGGCAGCAGCCAGAGGAATTTGCAAAGGCCTGGAATGGTCCCTTAATCCCACTCAGCTGAGGACGCTGAGGTCGGTGCCCTCGCCCAGGGCAGCAGCCCTTAAAGGCACAGACGGCGGCTGAGAACATCCCACAAAAGCAGCTAGGTGCCGCGTGTGTGCGTGCATGTGCACGCGTGCGTGTGTGTGCTTGTGTATGCGCGCGTGTGCGTGTGTGTGCATGCGTGCGCGTGTGTGCACGCGTGTGCACGCGTGCGCGTGTGTGCGCGCGTGTGTGCGCGTGTGTGCGTGCGTGCTCGCGTGCGCGTGTGTGCGTGCATATGTGTGCGCGTGTGTGCACACGTGTGTGCGTGTGTGTGCGTGCGTGCGTGTGTGCGCGCGTGCGTGTGTGCGCGCGTGCGTGTGTGTGCGTGCATGTGTGCGCGCGTGTGTGCGCGTGTGTGCGCACGCGTGTGTGCGTGTGCGCGCGCGTGCCCGGGGCAGTGAGCACTGAGGGGCGCTAGGAGGGAGGGACAGCGGGGCTGCAGCGGGCCTGCGGGGTAAGGGGTGGGCAGCCTCGAGGTCTATGGCCTCAAGGGCCCCGGGCAAAACCAGGTGGGCGCCTCCTCCCGGCGCGGCGGGGGCATTAGCGAGCCTGGGCCTGCGGAAGGCCCCGCGCGGGCCCGTGGGGCCGGGACAAGGAGACGAGCCCTTACAGGAAGCACACGGCCCGCGCGGCCCGTGAGTGGGGGCGCTGGAGGCTCTGCCTCTTCCTGGACCCCTCAGCCCGCAGGGAAGGGACAGGCGAGGGGCAGGGGCCCGAGGCCTTGGGCAGGGGCCGGCGCGGGCCCTCGCGTGGGCTGTGGCGCGCCGCCCGCTGTTGCGGGACAGGGCTCCTGCGGGCCGCGGGCGGCAGGCCTCGGGCGCCTCCCGCACCGCGAGGGTGGGCCCGCGGTCCCGTCCCGGAGGGAGGACGGGCTGCCTGCGCAGAGGGTGGCAGGCGGGCCGGCGGCGTTGACCCGCAGGTTCCCTCTTTCAGTCACTACAAGGCAGCGCCGTTTCTCAACGACGGCACAGGCTCTGAGAGGTTAGGGAACTTCCCCTCCCTTCCCCAGTTCATGCATCTGGTAAGATACAGAGACAAGTGTCGAATGCGGGACTCGGCAAAGCCAAAGCGCACGTTTCCTGACACCCCTCTTTCACCCGACTCCGGAGGGAGGCACAGAGGAACAAAGTGGGGGAACTAATGAGGGTAAAAGGAACAAAGAAGACAGATTCTGTGACCCTAAGGCAGCCCCAACCCCCAAGTTCTACTCCATTCACCCTCTGTGGGACCTTGGGCTGCTTTTGTCTAGGGGGCAAGCCCTCAGATGTGGACCTCATTGAGGATTTCCCAGGTCAAAAGTATTTCTATAGTAACAGTGACACTATTTTCACTTTCAGTTTTGCAGAAGCTGAGCAATGTGTGCTTTTGAGACACGTTCCATACAGAAGACGAGAATCTAGCTGTCTTCTAGCAAGCCAAGCACTCATGAGACTTGCAAAAATGTAAAACAGTGCTACTCTTCTTACTAATTTCTTTTTTATTTGGAAAATGTAGCTTTTGAAAAAAACAGCAAATGTTATTTATCTTAGCATATAAAGGGTTTACTATTATTTTTTGATTGATTTTAGAGAGGAAGGGAGAGAGTGAGAGAAACATCGACTTGTTCCACTTATTTATGTATCATTGGTTGCTTCTTGTATGTGCCCTGCCTGGGGATCAAACCCACAACCTTGATGTATTGAGCTCGAACTAACTGAGTTATCCAGCCAGGGCCAGATTTCCTGTTATTTAAAAAATTATTATTTAAAAATCAATAAGAAAATATTTAAATTCCTTTCAGTTTTAATTTTAATATGGTAAATATTGATAGATATAACCTATATAAACAGAAGTTCTTTGGGCCCTGGCTGGGTAGCTCAGTTGGTTAGAGCATCTCCCCAATACACCAAGGTTGTGGGTTCCATCCCTGGCCAGGCAATATAAGAGACAACCAATAAATGCATAAATAAGTGGAACAGCAAATCTCTCTCTCCCCCTTCCTCTCTCTCTCTAAAAAAAAGTTCTTTGGAGTTTTAAGAGTGTAAAGGGATCTTCTGAGAACTGCTGGTTTAGGGGATAGACGTGAAGAACGTTTATTGGGTTAGAAGATCAGAAATCAAATGCTGAGTAAGCTGAAGCAGCAATGCCCCCCTCTGATGGGGGGCAGGCAGGGGGACTTCCTGGAAGAGGTAGACATTTAGTCTAAAGTTTGAAGGTTGAAAAATATTTTAATAGGCAGAGCTTGGAGGTTGGGTAGGAAATTCCAGAAAGGAGGGGAGGCTTAGCCCTGTGGGTAGCCAAGGAGCCTAGGTTGTAAGCTGTTTTAGGCAAGGCCTGGCTTGGTCAGAACTGGGTCTCAAAAGAGTCCGTTTGTGGGAAGACAGTGTAAAGGAGGCAAGGGGAGGCTGGGAGAGCAGAAACCTTCTCTCTGGCCTTGCCGTTGTGCGTGGCCATCCCGGGCTACACTCATGGCTCTGCTGGCGCAGGCACTCTGGCAGTGGTTGCTTTGTGTTAGGGGAAAGGCGGTAAGCAGCCCTGTGTGGCCTGGGTCAGGGGGGAGAGTGGCGTAGTAAAACGACAAAAAGAGAGAAACAGAGTGCAGATCCCTCAGCTCATGGTCCCATTTGACCTTCACAACAGCCTTGGGGGCAGGAATGGGAAGCATTTGTGTTCCCATTTTCCAGGTGTAATTGAGGCCCAAACTCGTAAGCTGGCCAGGAGCAGGGCTGGATTTCAGAGTTGTGTCTGTTGGATTCCTGGTTTTCAATTTTTCCCCCTCCCCTCCCCCCTCCCCTCCCCTCCCCCTCCCCTCCCCCTCCCCTCCCCCTCCCCTCCCCCTCCCCTCCCCCTCCCCTCCCCCTCCCCTCCCCCCTCCCCTCCCCTCCCCTCCCCTCCCCTCCCCTCCCCTCCCCTCCCCTCCCCTCCCCTCCCCTCCCCTCCCCTCCCCTCCCCTCCCCTCTCCTCTCTCCTCTCCTTTCCTTTCCTTTCCTGTTCTTTCTGTGAACCTTGCAGAATAGTTGGGGGCCGGAGGCTTGTGGCAAGGACAGCAGGAAGAGGCCTTTGCTGGAGCCCAGGTGTGAGGAGGCCATTCCCAGCCTGCAGCCACCCAGCCTGGCTGCTTGCTTCCCTCTTGGCTGCCTTCTGTGGGCTTGCTTTTCCTCCCCCACAGGTCCCAGGGCTTTGGCCCTCTTGTCTCTTCCTTCTCACAGGGAGTCTCCCCCTCCTCCCTGTCTGTAGAGGACTGATCTCTCCAGCCTTCCCTCTCCTCTGCTCCGCAGGATTTTCATAGACCTTCCTGCCCATCACTACGGACAACATTGAAAAGCAGAGGGAGCTACAGTGTTACCGCTGCTCTTGCTCACCTGATCTCTAGCCCTCTGGAAGCCCCATGGGGTTTGCGTTCATTGCTGTAAATTTAGATTCCTATAGCTCCCATGCTGATCCGGACACAATTCTCTCCCCTCCACTCTCTGTGGCCCTTCTGCCACCAGGAAGGGCAAGGCCGGCTCGAGGTTGACTGTAACATCCTAGAACTCCAGCCTCTGCCTCTTCCTGCTTGCTAGTTTTCCAGTTCGAGCCTTCCACTACAGCGGGGCCTGCTTCTCTGTCCCTGGAACCTCGCTGTCCTTGTCCAGCTGAAGGCGTTCTTTCCCTTGCTCCCAGGGCTGGTAATAGAGGTGTGCATTAGTACCTGACCCCCCCACCCCAAACCTATAAATGTACTCTTTCCTCCTCAACTTGTTCGCCGCCACCCCAGCCTTGCCCTCACCCTCTGGCTCCTGGGTCTTTCCCAGTCTCCAGGAGCCTAGAAGACAGCAGCTCAGTCCCAGCCAACGCACCACCATCTCAGAGACAGCTCATGCCGAGTGTCAGGAAGTTGGAACAGCTCACCCCTTGCATTTGGAATGCCGATCCAGGGGCCCTACCTCGCTGATCCTGCTGGGTTGGGACAATGCTATGCTTGCTTTGCATTCTGAAGCCTTAGTCAAGTATGTTGTTCGAGAGAAGGGTGGCAGAAGCATTCTGAGACGCTAGAGAGCTAAACATTTGCCGAGGATCATCCACTAAGAGAATCTTTAAAAAAAAAATTATTGAATGTATTGGGGTGACAGTGGTTAATGAAATTAATAGGTTTCTATAACACATCATCTGTATATTGTACTATATTCACCACCCCAAGTCAAGTCTCCTCCTGTCACCACTTATCCCCCGTTTACCCCCTTCTACCTCCCCCCATTCCTCTTTCCCTCTCGTAATCACCATTCTGTTGTCTGTGAAGAGAATCTTAACGAGTGTTGATGGTACAGTCCTGGAAATGGGGGTGATGTGGTGGGGGAATGGACATTTGTTGAGTACCTACTATGAGTAGACACAACGCTGAGTAGGTATTGCAGAGGAGGAAACTGAAGCTCAGAGAGGTAAGGAACTTGCCTGGACTGTAAATACCAGCTTGTTCAGCTGCTTCCTGCCTCCCCTACAGGTGCTTGCTCTGCCCAGAGTGGCGAAGGGCCCTTGGAGGGGCCCAGCCCAGACCTGTGAGGGCCTGGCATCAAGAGAGCATGCTGGTTTTGTTATTGGCTGGCTGTGGATGTCCCTTGTTCCATCGCTGTTCAGCTCAGTTCCTAATAGACGTAGGGTTGGAAAATTTGCTGCAGAAAGCACTGCAAAGTGCTGTAAGTTATTCATCCCAAAGGCAGAATATTCAGAAGGAAAGAGAACTGAGCGGGGAGTCAAGATACCTGGGGTCCATCCTCTCTCTGCCACCAATAAGCTGGTGGACTTGAGCAAACCTTTTCTAGTGGACAAGGCGATCTCTGTGGTCCTATCAAGTTTTATGGGGAAAAAGTAATATGTATTTCCTGAGCACTAGTCACATAAAGTATATATATGCTTATATAGTTTTTACATAGGGGTGGATAAAAGTTAGTTTACAGTTGTAATACAAATAAATAATACAGTAGTTAACAAGTAACAAGAGTAAACTGCTTTATGTACTCACAACTGTAAACCTACATCTGCCCACCCTGTATGTATAGTAACTTCATACAAGGGAACCAGAGGCATGTAAGTCTCTGTAGAGCTTGAGGCATGTGTATAGGGAAAAGCGACTTGGAATGAGAACACGTGAGCTGAGACCTTCAAGGTTCACTAGTCCTTAATTCACAGACGAGGCGAGAAGGCTCAGAAAGAGGCAGGTTCTTGTGCACGGTCATACCAGAGCAGTTGCCGGGGAGCAACCCACCCAAGGCCTGCTGGAACGTGAGCAAAGGAAGGGGGAAGAAATCCCAGTTGCTAGGAGGCAAGCTGATGGGCAACGAAACATGGGGACAGGTTTTGTTTGGGATCTGCACAGCACTAGGACCTGTTGCCATGGGGATGAGAAAGCACCTCGGGCTAAGTACAAAAGGGAGCGCTGGGAACGAGAGTGGAGTGGGCGGGCCTTGCCCTCCGCAGTACCTACAGCCCGTCTGTCCTCCAGGGGAAGACAGAAAAGCTCACAGGTGGCTTCCATCTCCAGGGAAAAGCTATTCAAAGGAGCGTACAGCAACTTACGTAGCTTTGGAGTTCACCCGTCCACTTTGCTGTGAGCGTAAGGCTTCCGTTGGGCAGGCAACCCTGCTCACCTGTGGTGGGGGCACCATCAGCAGCGTCCAGAATGTTATCCCAGGCGGGCCTTCCCAGGGCAGGCCGGGGAGAAATGCCAGAGCTTGAGTCACTCGTTTCCAATCCCTCTTTTCCACTCATGGGAAATGCCCAGAAAAAATGCCCTCACTGCCGCCTCACCCTATTAGGTGAGCCTGACAGCAGGCACTACTGTTTCAGTGAGGATGGAATACACAGGCCTTAGGTTTCCAATGTCGAGAAGGAGCCGGTTAGGAAAAGTCCTGATAAAACGCTGTGGGCTCAACTGGTAGAGACTTAAGCTTTTCACGTTCTAAGATCAGCGGCAGAAATGGAAAACCTGAACCGTACTAAGATAAAACCAAAGGAGACAAGTCCCTGCATGCCCCAAAGGAGCCATCTCTTTAAGGGGTTCAATCTGATGACATACTGAAAAAGGCACTTTAGCCCTGGCTGGTTTTGCTCAGTGCTTAGAGTGTTGACCTGCAGACTGAAGGGTCCTGGGTTCGATTGTGGCCAAGGGCACATACCACGGTTTGCAGGCTCGATCCCTGGCCCCAGTGGTCAGACAGTGTGTGGCAGGCAACCAATCGATGTCTCTCTCTCACACTTACATTTCTCACTCTCTCTCTCTCTCCCTTCCACTCTCTGAAAAGCAATGGAAAAAATATTCTCTGCTGTCGATTAATAAATAAATGATTTAAAAGAAAAAGGCATTTTAGGGAACAAAACCTTTCACATAAAGGCAGCTGTTTCTAGGTGTTAGTGGGGTGAGTTGGGATCTTTCATGTATCCAGGAGCCGGCTTTGATCACTCCACTGGGCAGAGCCACTCTACTCTAGGAGCAAGTGCTGCCGTGTGCACATTCAGCCTCTGCTGGGGGCAGCTTAGCTTGTCACAGGTCAGACGGTACGTCACCTATGTGTCAGCAGTGAACCACCAGAGCCCACTCCAGCAATGAAAAAGCAGTTCCTTTAAAGAAACGCCTGCTAGCTATGCCCATTTTCTCAGGTGTGGAGTTGAGGTTACGTGGCAGTGCCCTTGTTCTTTGGAGATGCATGCTAATATGTTTAGAAATGGTGATGATGCCTCACCCCTTGTTTTGCTCAAAATAATAATATATAAACAAGTGTGGCATTTAAAACACCAATAAATGTTTATCCAGATAAATACAGTGTTCAAAATGTGTACTAGTTAAGCTTTTTAATAGAAAAGTTTAAAAAGTGGGTTAATTTTCCTCCCAGAACTTGAAATTTATATGGTTGAAGCAGGAATATATTTGGCCACTAAATATGCTAGGAGCACTTCTTGAGTTCAAACCCTCTCAAATCAAGATTCCATCACGTACCAATGTATTTCTCAAAGCTATTATTTATTCTGTACAAGGTTCCACTGTACATCAGATGTTCTACTCTTGCTTACACAGTAAACACATGTACACCAGCCCTTTGGCTCAGGCTCACAGGTCTTTCCTGGAGAAGGGTGTCAGGCCAGTTAACTCGGGGTGTTTCTCTGATGCCTCGTCCTGGGAGTACTGGAAAGCTCCAGGCTCCGAGGGGCACAAGCCAGGTCAGCTGTGTGGTGCGAAGAGCTCCATGCAGAGCTCCTTGCCTTGACGCTGAGCAGCTTCACTCCCTGGGTCAGTACGGAAGTTTGCCCAACTACTTAGAGCAAAAATCATGCACATGGGAAAAAATCATTGGGCTGAGGCAAGATGTCTCAAAACACTCAGATGCCAGCTCCCAGGGCAGGACTGAAGACTGATGCCAAGGGGAGCTGAAGGGCAGCATGGGCATCCCTGAGAAACTCAGTCAGGAGGCTCTGAGAAGGTGGGGGTGGGGGAAGGAGGGTCAGGGAGAAAAAGCATGTTAAGAGGGAATAAATTAAAGGTGAGAGAAGCTCTAGGGGTAAGAGGCTTGTGCTATCCTTCAAACAGCTGGGGAGTAGACCAGGGGTGGGTTAGAGGAAGCGGGCAGGAAGACTGTGATACCTGTAAGAAATATCCTTCTACCTACTTTCCTTTTCATCTCACTGCAATGCAGACAAGCCGGGGCGAAGGGCATAACCCCTATCTCCTCCAGCCAGTCTGAACACGGCATGGGGAAAAGGGAAGCGGCGGAGGGATATTTCAGGGAGGGATAGTTACCCCCTGGTCCCCAAATGCTATAAGGCACAATTCTTAGAGGCAAGTAGATTCCATCCAAAACATTAAAAAAAAAGGAAAAAAACAACAAAAACCCTAAAAACAAAAAACCAAAACTTGTTAGATCCCAGGTCTACTGTGGCTGTGCTTGGGGAGAGACAACAGCTACCTAGCACATGGGGCCAGCATTAGAAAAGGTATATCTGAAGAGTTAAAAAACAACTGAACAGCACATCTTAGCTGTGAAGAGGTGTGGAGAGTATCTCCAGTCTGAAAACTTTAGTTAGGGTCATTAAAAAAAACTGGGCTTTTAAAAACCAAAAACAACTTTTTTCAAAGATGTCCCCTGGTCTGCTCCCCTGGAGTTAGCAGCGTTGAGGGCTCTTGGCTCATGGGTGTTCTTCTTGCTTCTGGGCCAGGGAGCAGGGTCGAGGCTCAGGCGCGGCTTCCAGGCAGCAATCCTCCCAGCAGGCTCCAGAGGGCGCTGTCTTCTTGGGAGGAGCGGGGTGGAGTGGGCAGCAGCGGGTGAGGCCCTCCTCCCCACACACGGCCGTTTGTTACACTCAAGAAAAAACCACAAGCTTAAAAATGCAAACAAGAGAAGCCGAGGGGCACTGTGCTGGCTCTGGTCTCCATGTCCTGCTGATCTTCACTGCCAGGTGTGGCTCAGGACCACCTGGCTCCCGGCTCCAGACCCAGACCAGGCTGCAGCGACTCCTGCTCGGCAGCTTTAGTTTACTTTATTTTTCTCTTATTTGTCAGTTTTTTTGTTTTTTTTTTTTGTTTTTTTTTTAAAAAAACTTAGGGTGTGGGGCCACCATGGGGAAGGGAGAAAGGTATGTAGCTCTTTGCTGCTACATACGGGAGGGTGGACTGGCCAATTCGTAGAAGAGCAAATAGGCGTCACTGGTGCGCACTTGGCTGGAGGACATGGGTGTGACACTGTGGAGAGAGCAGGTAGAAGTCAGAGCCCTGGTGAGGGGCTGTCGGGGCAGAGCTGAGTGGCTGAGGGAGGGTGAGGGCCGGTCTCTAATCTCCCTAGTATACACCCAGGGCCAACCTCTTCTGTTGTCTTCTAGAGTCTTCAAGTGGGCAGTAGATGTGTTACATGGCTTTCTGGCTCTGACCTTTTCTGTCCAGTCAAGGCGGAAGCCACACCAATGGGTCAGCACAGGTGTGTGACAGCGGGAGGCCTGTCTGTGATGTCTGTCTCACCTGGAGTCATTGAAAGTGTGCCATTCGCCTGTCGCTGGGCTCCGGCAGTAGGCTGTATAATGGCCGCCCATGGTGGTTCCGGAGTGATTAGACACAGCATACAGGTTGTAAACAGCATGGTCTGAGGAGGAAATACAAGGTTTTCGAGCCCGAGGCACTCCCTCACTCTCCTGCCCCCGCTCCCAGTTTTGAAGACTCACCCCTGTGCAGCATCCCTGCCCCTTGGCCCCGCCCCCACACCTCAGACACTTGTGCCTTGGGCTCTATGTCCTGCGGAAAATACTCACTGGTGTTTTCTGAAGCAAATTCTCTCAAGTCCAGGTCTCTCAGTGGGAAACTCACAAATGTTGTGAGCTTGCTGGTACGTATCCTGGATTCTGAGAACCGTTTCAGATCTGGAATTGATGTGCATTAAGGACAGACAGTGTGGCAAGAGCAGGTGCACAGCAAGGGGCTGGGCCCTGAGAGGGGGGCGCCCCTCTGGGAACAAGAGCAAATGAGAAAAGAAAGGCTTTTTCCTACTCTGTGGGCCTTCACCTTGGCCCCTTGTCATCAGTCTCTCTCTAATGTCAAGTCTCTGACTTAATGGATCTTAAGGATACGAAGCACCAAAATCTTTGGGAACCTCTGGATGGAGAACTTCTTTATACACCGTTTTCTGGCTCGGCAGCGACAGCATGTCTGAAAGACGTGACAAACAGAACTGGAGAGGAGAGGACTGTGAGCCCAGCACCTCCTAGCTGACCTGCTGGGGGCAGCGTTTTCGCAGGGAGCTCTCTTGGGAGCTGCTGTCAGGAAGGGTGACTTACAGGCTTCTCGTCACCATCAAGCACGTCCTCTTTGGTGAAGAGCCGCATACAGTCCGTTAAAGTCACCTCAGGATAACCCCGCTGAGAGAAAAGTAATGGCCAGAGGTCAACAGCACCAAAGGTTACAGTGGGAGTTCCAAAAGTGGGGCAACAGGGGCGCGTACCTTAGCAATGGGCAGTGAGAGGTCCCAGAAGGGATCAAAGACTGTAGAACAGTAACCACAGTCAGTACACGTCAGGGAGCTCTTCAGCTGCCCAACAAAGAGATCTGGGGAGAGGAGAGACGGTGCTTAAATGCAGGAAGTGAGCCCGCAGCTCCACATCTCCTTTCTCCCTGCTCCCGCCTCAGTCTCTGGACACTGGGCAGAAGAAGGGTTGTCTGGGAGAATGGTTCTTAGTTCTCAGGGCTTTTCACACTCTGCTTAGGCAAAGGCATGTAACGAAAAGCAGGCTCCTACCCCCGATCCGGCTGTCCTCCCGTTCGAGGTATCTCCTCCACATCTGCCGTCCCTTCTCGTCCTCCCTGGGGGCCAGAGGGGGACACCGGTCAGAGTTCAAACCACGATAAGTTTAGGGTTCTATCAATCTAATTCTTAACATTCAAAATTCTCCTCTCATTACCCCCAAAGCAACAGGGAAAAACCTCAAGTTCATAAAGTTTTGCTTCCCACAGGTCTCTCCTCTTACTTACGGCAGATGATCGAGGTTCTCGGGGTTGGACTTAGGCCTCACTGTTACTCGGTTTACCTCATTGTGGAGCCCATCCAGAAGAAAGCGAAGGAACTCCTGAGCATCCTGTTGACTGACCCCAAAGGAAAGAGAGTAAGCAATCCTCTTGTCCCAAGAAACTGCTGTTGCTGCCACCCCCCCCCCCGGGAAGACATGTCTGCCAGGCACTTACTTATAGCCAACAAAGCGCGGTGCATATCTCTGGATCTGGGTCTTGAACTCAGATGGGCTCACCACGTCATTGAGAGATGAAGTCCATATGGTCTGGATTAGTTTTGCAAACTCTATGAAAAGGAGAAGGTAGAGGGTGGAGGACAGGTGAGACCTTTTCTATAAGCAACTCCTAAATTAGAATCCCAGCAAAGAGTAGCCAAAGAAGGAAAGACAGGAGTGGTACATATAAAACACAACCACTGGTGCAGCAATAGTAGAGTAGGAAAGGTGTCCCAAGGGGAAGCAGGACTGTGTCGGTGGGTGGGTTCCTCACCTTCCATGAGGGCCGTGTGTGCATTGCTACTGTGGCTGAGATCCCGCATGTAGAGCCTCTGGAGGCAATAGTCTCTCAGCTCCCGGGTATTGCTCAGGCACTGCAGAATGGAGTTCATGAAGCACTGTGGGAGATGACCCAGAGCATCAGGGGAAGCACCTCTACTTACTCAGTACCAAAGGCCCTTGGACTCATCTGCCTCAGAAATGAATCCTCCCTCAGCCTCAAGTTCCTTTCCTTGTAAGTGAAAGGGGCGAAATGAGGCAAATTCCCACTGCTGGCACAGGTGAAGTAGCTGGTTATTTACTACAGAGGTGCACAAGGGGTGTGGGTGAGCTGGACAGAAGTGGGTGGGATGTGACAGATGTCCTTGAGGAGAAAGATCCAGAAAAGGCTGACAGTTAAAAGGGCAACTCCCCTTTAGCAGTGCTTCCTGCTGTGGGCAGGGAGTAAGCTGGAGCCAGGAGGGGACTCTGGTTAGATTGTCCCAGTCTGGAGAGTAGGGGGTGGCCCCAGGAAAGAAGTGTAGGAAAGAAGGGAAGAACTTACCGTGTTCCCAAGGTTTCGAAGACCAGCCAGACCCTGGGCACTCTTAGAATTCTGTAAGCAATGAACATAGGGCACATGAGACTGAAGGCCAAGAGGCTGGCCTGTGCTAGGCTCTCATGCAACTCTGCCAGCTGGAGCCATGAGCACCAGGCCACACGTGTGACGCTCTCTTCAGCTTTAGTCTGCACACCCTGTAGGAAAGAGGACTGACAAATGCCTGCCATTTTCAATACACACAAAAATGCTCTTTAGGGCTTTGCTTTCTTTTATTGACTATGCATTCCCCCCATCTTTATGTTACTCTTCATTCTCTACCATATTGGAGAGTGGAGATTAGAACTAGAGACTAGAAATTCATATATTTGGGAACATATTTGACTCCTGGTCACAAGAAATTTCAGGTCCTAAATCCAGACACTATCTCAAATATCTGTATCCCCAGGTGTCTAATATATAAAGTGGTTGTCATAATAAGCACTTCAAGGAAGTCTTGAAGAGTTCAATGACAAAACATCTTAACTGAGTTTAGATATTTGGGGGGCAGGGAAAGAAATCAAGTCAACCTGTCATTATGACTGGCCAAAGACAGGTGGAATTCTTTCCAGGTGAGCTCAGCTCCTGAGGGCTGATTAAAGCCTGGGAGAATCCTCCCTGCCTGGCTCAGGTTTCAACATCCCGCCTGGCCACTGGCTGAGAGTCCTTGTGATGGCAGATTATGGGTGGCAGAGGCAAAGCAGCTGGCTGAAGGTGCCATTCCTGCTCTTGTCCCTGCTGTGGAGGTTGGTGAGGGGTCTGGAGAGAGAACAGGTGCCAGGTGGAGGACTCTGAGCATAGTTTGTCCAGGCCAATGGCTAATTCTGGCCCTACCTCCAAGGAACCAGAAAACCTTCAGGCTCAAAGGGTTAAAGCCATCTGGCCTGGCCCGCGTGGCTCAGCGGTTGAGCACTGACCTAGGATCCAGGAGATTGAGGTTTGATTCCCAGTCAGGGCACATGCCCGGGTTGTGGGCTCCATCCCCAGTAGGGGGCGTGCAGGAGGAAGCTGATCAATGACTCTCATCATTGGTGTTTCTCTCTCTCTCCCTCTCCCTTTCTCTCTCTGAAATCACTAAAAGATAAAAAAAGAAAAGAAGCCATGTGCAGATGAGTCTGCTGCCCGCCCTCTAAGAGAGGGGGCCTGGGAGCCAGCAACTCTGGAGCAACCCTGGCTGGGGCATGCTTAACCAGCTCAACCCTGATCAGAACAGGAGCCTGGAATAACTTAGCTAAAATTACTCATGCTCTGCCCTGGCCCAGTGGCTCAGCTGGTTGGAGCGTCATCCTGGACACCAAAAGGTTGTGGGTTCAATTCTCAGCCAGGGCACATATCTAGGTTGTGGGTTTGGTCCCCAGTCAGGGCGCGTATGGGTGGCAACCGATCGATGTGTCTGTCTGTCTGTCTGTCTTCCACTCTTGAAACATATCCGAAGGCGAAAATTTTAAAAAATATAAAAAAAATAACTCATGCTCTGTGCTGACAGTCCAAAACCCATGAGGCTGTCAACTCAAGGGGCTGGGGAGGGAAGAGGCAGGCTGAAGGAGGACTTTTCTCAGGAACTGACATGCTGAGCCCACAAGTGAGAGGATCCCTCCTCTTCAATTATCAGGTCTAACACTAGGGAAGAAAATATATCCAGAAGAGATATTTTCCATCAGCAGCGAGAGAGAAAAGCCTTTTGGCAGCAGGTGGGGGTGAGCATCCTTGAAGAACTTTGCCAGGACTAGCAGCATATGGTCCTGAACACAACATCTGAATCTTACATTTCTGAGTCTAAACTCTGATGTTCCAGTAAGAGGGCCACAACAGAAAGGATTCCCTGGACAAAGACCTTATCAGCATTTTCAGGTAGACCTGGAGAAGGACTCCCCTGGGGCGCAACAAAAATATTGCAGGAGCCTCTGTGTTGCATATAGGAAGCTACACATTAAAGCCCACCCACGAAGAATACCCTCTCACACCTATTTCTGCGGGTGCTTTATTAGTTCTTACCCCCTGGGCCTCAGACAACATCTGTCTAAACGGGCTGTTGAAGCAAAGTAACTCTACCACTGGTGACCATGTAAATGTCCACCCACGTGGGCCCTCGCGGTAACGCAGAACCAGTGATGGGACAACAGGACAGTGGAGGTGTCTGTCTTCCTACTGAGGCACCGTGGTGTGGACATGTCAACTCTGAGCCAGCAGAGGGTCACGAAGAGCCTGTTGTCACCGTTACTTTTCTTGAGGTTCTAACCTTACTAATGGCCTGGTGGGTGGAGTGAAGTTCCTTTAAGGCATTGCTAGGACTCTTAGTTTTTTTGGGGGAATGTGGGGAATGTTGGGCCTTTCTCTAAAACTTCCTGAGTTCAAACCCACATGCCAATTTCTCAGCACTCTGTGTAGAAGGTGGGTGAATAGCAGGAGTCGGGGTGGGAGCAGAGGGGAGAGCAGGGCTGTTGTGTGCCCAGCAGATATTCCTCTGCCATGAATAGGCAATCAGGAGCTCCAGGGGAAGTCAGCACTTTCCATTCCAGAGAGGAACAAAATGTCCCAGGAGTGACCTTTCCTACGGGGAAAACAGCCCTACCTCAGGGCTGACAGGGAGAAGCTAGAGCTGCTGAAGCTGGAGGCCCTGCAAGCCAGCCTCTGGGCCGAGCAGGCGGGACTCCAGCTGGTACGCTGGGGCTGCGCGAGGAGCTGCGAAAGTCGGGAACTTCCTTCATATCAGCCACCAGCAAACCTAGTTTTGACTTAGTAGCAGCCACTGTTCCAGAAAGTAGATGCCACCTTCACAGTCAGCACACAGATCTGAGTCACCTTCAGGGAAGGAGCAGGGGGCTCGGGAGGAGCAGGGGAAAGGGCTGGGTCTGTCTTCACGCCCCAGACCCCGGGCAGGGCCTCCCTGCGAGCTCCACCTGCGCCGCGGCCCGAGTCCCCAGCAGCCAGGCGCCCGGGGGCGGCGGCGGCCCACGCGGGGGCTGCGGCCTGTTACGTAACCGCTGCCAGGCTCCGGCCCCTTCCTCCTGCTCCCAGCGGGCAGTGCCCACCTTCACCCAGGCCTTCTCTAGGCTGGCTACTGCATTTGAGGGACCCACTGCCCACTGAGCAGACTGGAGAGGGAAGGAAAGCTGCTCTTTTCCACCCGCGGAAACTGCTCGCCCGTGACAGGCCTAAGGGTCCCTGCTCCCGACCTTTTGGGGTCGGGGCGTGGGGAGGCAGCCCCTTTCTGACCGCCTTCCCTGCTGGGCTCTGGCCTTGAGGAGTCACACCCGCGCAGCCCAGCGCGCCGCCGGCTCCCTCGCACGCCAAGAACTAGTCAAGGTTACGCTTTGCTGCACCTGTCCTGGTAGGTGCCAGGAATTAGAGCTCCAGTCACCGGGCGCCGCGGGTACGGGGCAGGGCGCGGGGTCAGGGCCTCAGCAGGGGAGGGGCCGAGAGAAGCGTGAGGTCACCTGGGGTGGGGGCATTCCCTGCCCGGAGACCCCGGGGAGGGACGGGTGGGGGCTGGGAAGAACCCGTCCCCCGGCGGAGGGCGCGCGGCGGGCTCAGGGCGGGGCAGAGGTGGGCGTCCCGGGGGTGGGCGGAAACCCGGGCCCTCCGCGTGGGGGTCCCCGAAAGGAGCGCCGCGTACCTTGGCTTTGTTGAGCAGGAGCCCCACGAAGGTGGAGAGCAGCAGGGAAGGGGAGAGAGGGGAGCGTGGCCGCAGCTCCTTGGCGAGGGCGGGGAAGGGGGCGGCGGGGGGCTCCTCCGGCAGGGTCACCGTGTACGAGGTGCGCATGCCGGGGGTCGGGCGGCGGGCTCCGCCCACGCCTAACGTAGGCAAAAGGGGCGCGGGGGGCACCGCGCGGTCCCACAGCCCGACGCCCAGGTCGGCGGGGCCGCCCCAGACCCGTCCGCCGTGCCCGTCGGTAACCGCTACGGCGGGCCAGCCGCGCGCTCCCCGGCCTCAACCTCCCGGGCGCGCGCCGCCAACCGCCCCGGCACCGGCTCCGAGCCCCAGCCGACTGGCGGCTCCCCCGGCGCCTCGGGCCCCGCGACGTCAGCGCCCGGGCGGAGCCCGCCCCGCCCCCTCCTCTCCCCTCCGCCCCGCCCCCTCCTCTCCCCTCCGCCCCGCCGCCTCCTCTCCTCTTCTGTCCCCCTCCCCTCCTCTCCCCTTCTGTCCCCCTCCCCTCCTGTCCTCTTCTCCGTCCCGCCCCTTTCTCTCCCCTTCTGTCCCCCCCTTCCCCTCCTGTCCTCTTCTCCGCCCCGCCCCTTTCTCTCCCCTTCTGTCCCCCCCTTCCCCTCCTGTCCTCTTCTCCGCCCCGCCCCTTCTCCCCGCCCACCAGAGAGGCCACCGTGCTGCCCCCTCCCGCGTCTCGCTGGGGTCCCCGGACGACCCCAGCCCGCCCCGGAGACCTGCCACCCCCGGGGAGGGAAGGACGGGAGCGCGGAGCCCTGCACCAGCCTCAGGGTTGGGACTCAAGAAAATTGTCTTTGAGGCCCGCAGAGGACACCTCTCCAAGACCAAGTGCTAGCCGGTGAGCTTCCCTAAGGCGGCGTACAACTCCTAAATCGAGGGGGCTGCAGGTCGTTTTGAGAACCCGATGAAAGCTCTGTAGTTTCTTTGGGGAAAAATGCACTTACGCACAAACTTTGTACTGCATTCTGGGGGCACTCAGGCCTTCTGGGAGCCCAGCAGCCCAGTCTGAGGGTCCTGGGCCCCGGTGGAGGGGAGAGGTTTCCAAGGCTTCCAGACTCAGCACCCCTCCCCCCTCCAGTCCTGGTCTGGCCCATTATTGAGAGGCAGTGCCCATATTTTATAAGGTCCAATAGGTCACTGTCCCTTTTGGCCCTAGGTAAGAATATTTTCTGGCCTCTTCTCAATTTCTCAACTCCACCTCTCACACGATTTCAATTTTGATAGGTGTTTTGGAGGTGGGGGTAAGGTAAACAATGGTGGGGAAATGGTGCTCAGCTGCTGTGGGGCGAGGGTACCGCTCTGAGCCTAAGGGTGGCAGTGCTTGAAGATCAGAGGTCTGTGTGTTTTATTTGGTGCTCCACCCCCTCACCTATCAGGAACCCACACAGAATCTGCTTAGAGAAAGTATCTTGCCTGGGAACTTGCTATTTTTAGCCAGTATTTTTAGCATTTAAAAATACTCTGAGAGGCCAGTGTGTGCCATTACTCATCTGTGGTCTCCTTCTGTTCCTCTCTGCATGCTCATCTCCACATGTACACGCACTCTGCATACATGATTACGTAGGGAACATAGGGAATGTGTTCAGGACACATGTATGGCTGTACCCTAGGCCACCCACCAAACAGCAGTTTCATGCTAATGAGGGGAGTATAGAGGGTTGCCCCCACGTGTTCCAGCGGAGGTGGTGGGAGCAGTGGGCAGGAAGCAGGAGTTGCAAGGTCTTCTACTTGGTGATAAAAGAGGGTGCTAATGTTAGGAGGGGTGATCTCCACAGTCACTGTCCTCGCCCGGTGACCCAACTTGGCCCCTGAACAAAACACAACAGCCTTTTTCTGCACGTACCCTCCTTTCTAGCCACAGTCCTACATGGTCTGCAGCAATGCTTGCATCTATCACCTCACTCTTCTGCCCTGAAACATCAACAGCACATGACTCTCAAATCTGGTCCAGAGCTTCAGGTAGTCCTGTCTGTGAATCTGTCTGTCCTTAGGCTCCTTCCACTGTTACCACCCTCTCTCTTTTCTGATCCCTGATGCCAACCAACCTGCTCTTATTTCTCAGCACTTACCTTCTCTCACTTAAAAAAACAAAACTGCCACTGATGAAGTACTTTCTAAATGCCAGGTGCTGGCTAAGTGCTTTACATAAATTATTCCAGCCTTGGACAGTTTGGCTCAGTGGTCAGAGCGTCAGCCTGTGGACTAAAGGGTCCTGGGTTCGATTGTGACCAAGGGCATTATCTCGGTTGCAGGCTGGATCCCCGGCCCCGGTTGGGGCGTGTGTGGGAGGCTCTCTCTCTCTCCCTCCCTCCCTCCCACTCTCTGAAGAAGCAATGGGAAAATATCCTTGGGTGAGGAATAAAAAGATTATTCCAGTTAACTGCCACAATGACACAATGCATAGTAACTAGTGCCTCTGTTTTATAGATGAAGAACCTTACGCCCTGAGAGTTCAAATGATTTGCCAGGACTGCAAAGCCAATAAATGACAGTGTGGGGCTTTGAATCCAGACCTGTCCTACAGCAAAACTCATGCTTTTAACAACTAGAGGGAGATTTTGGCATGCCCTTGCTGGTCTCTGCTAACCACCTCCTTATAAACTCCACCTGGCTCTAAACACCCGTTATCGCACACCTCAGTCTGCTAGCATTCAGCTTACACTGTACTTTTATCTTAATTCATTTGTTTGTTTTACAGGTGTCTCCAAGACTCCTGTAAATGGTCTTAAATTGTGTTGATTGTGCCATCACACTGAAATCTCAAGGACAGGGTTGTGGGTTCTTAATAAATGGTGTTCTCATTTCTGAAAGGGGCCAGACCAGGCTCAGCAGGGCATCCAGGAAGTCCCACTGAGCCCAGTGGGTGGGGTGAGTCTGGGTTTGCATTTGATTTGGGTGCTGCAGGATGCAGTATCCAACAGGCACTCACCCGTTGGAGCATCGGGCCTGTCTCCCCATGACTTGAGCCAGCAATGTGACTACCGCAACCCCAGGACATCATAGCATTCTGCCGGCATGCTCTCTTCCTCTTTCCTGGGATACAGAAGGTTATGGGCATTGCCAGGGGCGGGAGTGGGGCAGATGGGGAAAGCTTTACATGGGAGCTCTTTGAGAAGTCTGGGAGGAGGGGAAAGAAGTCACACAGAGCAGCTCTGTACAACCAACAAAGAATGGTGGCTCCTTTCTCAACTAGCCAAACCCCCTTGAGACCCTTTCTCTTCAGTGCCTTTTTTTTCCTTAATTCTCACCTGAGGGTATGTTTTTCATTGATTCTAGAGACAGAGGAAGGGAGAGAGAAACATCGAAATATCGATGTGAGAGAGAAACATTGATTGGTTGCCTCAAGCACACACCTCAACTGGGAATTGAACCCTCAACCCTTCAGTGCACAGGAAGACTCTCTAACCACTAAGCCACACCAGCCAGGGCCAGGGCCATTTCTTGAAGTGGAATAAAGGATATACAGTCGGCCTCTTGTATCTGTGGTTTCACATCCATGAATTCAACTAACTTCAAATTAAAAATATTTTTAAAAAATGCCAGAAAGTTTCAAAAAGCAAAACTTGAATTTGCCCCATGCAGAGCACTCTGCTGAATCTACATGAATGAAGTGATGTGTAGGCAGACTCTGTATAGCCTATATACAAATAGAGGTTATGTGTAAATACGCCATTCTATATAAGGGATTGAGCATCAGTGGATTTTGGTATCCATGGGTGTGTGTGTGTGTGTATGTCTTGGAACCACTCCCCAGCAGATACTGAGGGATGACTGTAGTCTCCTGGGACCTGAATCTGGCTCTGGCTTTGTGACTATGACTCAAATACACTGACCTGATGTAAGCAGGGTTCATTCACGTAGTCTGAGACTGCCATTTCTCAGAGCCTGTGTTTGGCCTGCCTCCCTGCAGGATAAGTACTTTTCTTTACCTCGAATGCTTCCTGGCATGGATGGAGTATAAATAAAGTCAGAGTTAGCTCTGTGAGGGCGAGACTGAGTGTGTCCTGCTTCCTCAGGTCTTAGTGGGCTGCTTGGCCCAGGGCTTGGAAACACTGCTCAGGCCCAGGCAAATGCCTCAAACCAGTGGCCCTGCTCCTGCACACAGCTGCTCTTATGGCTACACACAGACAGACTGGTGGCCTGATTGACTGGTTGAAATGGTAGGGGTTCAGGGTCCTTGTTGGGGGCTGGGGTTTCAGTCCACAAGTGCCCTTGGGGAGGGAAGGCCAGTAGGAAGCTCTGCTTTCATGCATCACTCATACCCCAGGAGGCCAAAAGCTCTCCTTTGAGCCTCAGGGTAGTCTGGCCGGAACCAGCTAGATTCAAGAGGCCTGCGCACTTCCCTCTCTTGCTTATACCTCTGTTTAGGGCACCAGTCTTATGGATCCACTGAGGTTAGAGGGTGCAGGGGGCCACATGTACAGCTCTGGGCCCTGAACATGATGATGTTCATTTCTACAGCTGATGGTCAGTAGAGCAGCTCTTCCAGGGGCAGGGAACATTTTGCCAGGCTTGGATTAACTTCTGCATTGCTGAGCCTCACCCCAGTACCACATGAACTCAAAAGATATCCTGGGGTGGGGTTGGAGAAGGCGGCAGGGAGGATGGTGCTGGGCATTGACTGAGAAACAGCCTGTAAGGCAGCCCACAGCTGGTCTTCAAGGAATGGAGACCTGGGGGTCCTGGAGACTCTAACCACAAACCACAAACTGACTGACTTTCTTTCTGCACAGCTAGTATTGGTCCTGGCCATGAGTACCCCTCTGGCTTAAGGTCTCCTCTGCCTGACCTTCCCATGCTGTCAACACAGATTCAAGCCCTCAGGAAGTTCAGCCTCCTCAGTGTGGCTGACTGGGTGAGGACAGCCCCAGGGCCTCGGCAGCCAAGCTGCACAAACAGGACAGCAGGGATGCAGCTCAGTGGGGCTGGGCAAACAGTGAGAAGGCAGGGATGAGAGAGGAGGTCACACTTCTCACTCGGGAGCTTTAGGGCAGTCCTACCATCTTTAACTTGTACTCTTTGGAATACTGCCCACTCACTGCATGGCAGCAGTTAAGTCCAAAGTCCCGCTCAAGAGAAAAATCACATGACCTCAGTTTATGTAATCTCCCCCTTACTGAACAGCTGGGACCCAGAGTTTCAAGAGGTGAGTCAGCAGCCCCAAGGGCAAATAGGAGCCAGGTAACCATAGGATCCAGGTACCTTAGGTTCCCAGACCTTTTGCTCCTCGCAATAGATTCCCAGAGCAGAGGGCAAGGGTGTGGAAGAGCCTGCATGGAGGGGGAACAGGCTGAGCTTCAGTCCCTGGCTCTGTGTCTGAACAGTAGGTGCCTGGCCTGCGACTGCTCTGGAGGGCCCGGGCCAGCCCCCAGCTCTTCTTGGTGATAGGAGAGGGTGGCCAGAGCAGGGCAGGGAGAAGACAGAGCTGAGGCTGGCAGGCAGAATGCCAGGGCTGGGGAGGGAGCAGCCTGAGGGGGTGGAGTGGAGGATTAGGATGGATTGTAGGGTTAAAGCGCAGCCCTGGCAGAGCTCAGTGGGAACAGCTTGTCCTTAGGCTCAGGGAACAGGAGAGGTGGGGCAGGAGAGGTGGGAACAGGGGTTGGGTGCTTGGGCTCTGGGTTCTCTGCAGGACCAACCCACCTGGCTTAGAGTCCCCCACTGGGGGTAGTGAAAGCTTTTTCTTCTCATTTTTAAAAAAATACCAATTTGAATCATCACATCCTTCCTCTCCAGTGTGTCTGCATTTTAAATGGAAGGTAGAGCCTGGGGCAGCACTCACTATCCTAGGCTGAGCTGCACTCCATGGACCGGCATTTTGTTGGTGCTCATGCAAGCGTGGGCCTTACTCGGAATTTCTTCCCCCTCCACCAGTGCTCAGCTGAGTCTGATATTCCAGGTCCATGCTGTCTGCTACTGTGAGTGAGCATGAGTCTGGTTAGAACTGCTGTACCCTGCCTGGGGCCTGCTTTTGACCTCCCTGGATGAATGGCAACTGTAGTGAAGCCAGCTGCCCCGGGGGCCCCTGGGGAGCCAGGTCAGGCTGGATCCTGCCACTGGATGGACTTTCTCACCTTTTTCCCTCCCAAGGCTGCTCCCTCCCCACTCCATGGACCTGCCAAACTCTCCACTTCTATCACCTTTCTCCCTAGGTTCCCAGGAGTCTTCCTTAGCTTTGCACTGGCCTCAGACTCCTCCACAGCCATTATTTGCTTTCAGCTGGGACATCCCTGTGAGGTGGGCAGGACAGGTGTGACCATTCCCTTTTATCGATGAGGAAACAGCTTAGAAGAGAGGTGTCCAAGGTAAAGAGGCAAACTGTTCCCCCAGCAGGCACGGCCCAGCCACAGGAGACCTCTCCCTTTCCCACTACCCAGGACACTTGAAAACAACGAGGGCTGTCTCCTATTGCAACTATTTTAAGAACTTATTTTCCCACGTTAAACAGGAATGCACTGAGGGAGGGGACCAGGCTCACACATCTCTTGCCTCTTGGAAGGGTGTAAGGAGGACAATCATTCATTGGACGCCTACTACATGCCAGGCCCTTTCACACACAACCTTCGATTCCTCATGATAATCTAGGAAGAGGAAACAGGTTCCGAAGGTAAGGAATTTCTCTGTGGTTACACTGCTAGTAAGCTGAGCACCGTGAAATGAATGAACAAGGAGGTCAGATCCCTAAATACAGATGTGAATGGAAACCGGAGTCAGTTTTAGAAAGAAGTGGCCCAGGCCCCATGAGTGGGGTTGTTCTCATCTCAGCAAAAGGCGGTCAACTCCAGGAAGTGAGGATGAGAGTGGTGAAGAGGGGATGCGGTTAAATCCGGGTATCACCACTGACCCATTAGGGGCCTTTCCTCGTGGCAGTATCTCCTGGAGCCTAAGCACAGAGTGGAGCACTGGCTCAGTTGTAGGACGTATTGGCATTACCTAAGTGTCCTGTGAGTTTCTGGAAGGGTAGGAGGGATGTTAGGGTGGCTAAGTGGGCCTCAAGGCAATTGGCCACTCCCCTGAGGTCCTGTCTCAAAACTCCCCTCACCCTGCCCTGGGGGTGAAGGGTGTGGGGCTGGTGTCCACTTTGGATGGGATAGAGGGCAGCAGACTCCAGGGAGGTTTGGGATATGCCTGTGTGGGAATGAGGCAGAGTCCCAATGGAGCCTCACCCCCCAGAAAAGGAGGAGACCCTGCTCTCTCATGATTGGGCTGAGGGTGGATCTCTACTTTATCTGTGAAGAGGTTTTCAAGCTGCAGGGTCCTTACAGGTGACCTGAGGAGCTTGTAGAAAGGCTAGATTCCTAGGCACTACCCCTAGAGAATTTGATTCAGGGGACCCAGGTGGGGTCCAGGCCCCTGAATTGTTAAGCCCTGCAGGTGATTCTGACCCCATTTTGAGGAACACTGCATACCATAATAAAACCCTTCTCTTCAGAGCAAAGTGGGGAGAGCCCCAGAGCCGCTTTCTAGTTGCCCCTGAGATGAGCAGCACCCGACATGCCCCAGTGAGTGAGTCATGCTCCCACCAAGCACACGCTTCTCTGAGAGCACACACCTGTCTCCCGGTCAGCTCTGTTCCCCATTCCTCTTCTACACTCGCCCTCCAGTGTAGCCAACTCTGCACTTTCTGGGTCTGAATGTTCTGGCAGGCACAAGCTTTTGTATTTCCCATGGCACTTCAGACAGCTCCCAAGGCCAAGACTCTCTAGGTAATGTTCTCAAATTGTCCTCTCAAGACCTTGTTATTCCAAGCTTCTAGGTCTATGACCCAAGCCCCGCCACCATCCTGCAATCCAGCTCCACTTATCTGGACAAGCCCACTAAGCACTTCTTATTGTGACACAGCTATATTTTAAAAAAGGCACATGTCCTAGGAGTACAGGAAGGGCACATAAAGGAGACATAACACCTAACTCTCCTGCCCATATGCTAGCTGTCCATCTATTCACCCATCTACCCATCCACCCATCTATCCATTCACCCACCCACCCATCCACTCATCTACCTATCTACCCATCCATCCAACTACCCACCCACACATCTACTCATCTACCTATCTACCCATCCATCCATCCATCCATCCATCCATCCATCCATCCACCCACCCACCCATCCATCCATCCATCCATCCATCCATCCATCCATCCATCCATCCATCCACCCACTCATCTATCCATCCATCCATCCATCCATCCATCCATCCATCCATCCATCCATCCATCCACCCACCCTCCCGTCCACTCATCTACTCATCTACCTATCTACCCATCCACTCATCCGCCCATCCATTCACTCATCTACCCACTCACCATCCATACATGCAGTCAGCAGGCCAGCTGAGTTGTGTGCTGCTCTAGGTACATGGTGAGGGATCTAGAGATATCATTTCTTTCTCATCCTCAGAGCCACCTAATGGGTTACCAACAACTACAGAAAAGACAGGATGTAGTCTGTGCGCAAGAAACGTTTGCTCAGGGATTAGATGCAAGTAAGACCATGCCAGGCCCTGCTCAGTCTCCAGAAGAGCCTCTGCCTTCATTCCAGCCAGGAAGGACTAGAATATAGAGATATTAGTTTGTCTAAAGCCCTAGGTAAAAATTTCTTCAAAGCCACATGAGAAGGACTGTTGTCTAGGCACCCTGGTCCTGAGCCAGCCAGTGTCAATCAGAGGAGCGCCCCTCTTCCCCCGTGACTAGGCCCAGTTGCTAAGTGGGGTCTCCAGGCTGGGAAGTGAAAGCCTGAGCAGGAGAGGAGATGCAGCCCGAGCACAGAGGCCTCTCTTACCACAGGGAACACTGGTGGTCTGGGGGCCTCAGCATCCAGCCCAGGATGGGACAGGGCCTGAGTAGGACCCTGGCATGTTGGGTGGAAAAGTAGAGGGTAAGAATTGCAGTGTATGTGGGGGTATCTGAGCATTTCCGGGAGCACTGCTGGACCGTCGTCAAGGGCACAGGTCCTGAAGTGGGTTTCCTGGGGAGAGTGGGAAAGCCTCTGAGCAGGGAGCGAGCCACCAGAGCATCAACCATGCCTAGGTGACTTCCCTGGCTTGTCCCCACTGGGGCTGTAGGAGCAGCTGCCATGAGATTCGGGAAGAAAACCACTGCTTTCAGTCAGCAGTAGAGTTGGGAGTCCTTCCTTCCACCTGTCTCTTCTACATCAGTGGCTGCCTCCCCAGCCCATCACTGGGTCCCCAAGGGGCAAACTCACCATGGTGTCTCGCCCTGGGGAGCTGGAGCAGCTGGGCCCAGGGGCCTGGCCCTTACCCTTCTCCCACAGAGTGTAACGGCCACTGGGTCGGTAGGTGGGGCTGAGGACTTCAGGGACTCGTGAGGGAGGGGCCTGGGTGAGGCCCTGAGGTGTGCTGCTCTTGCAACCATAGTTCTCCAGGTAGTCGGCCAGGTACTCCGAGCGGCTGGCTGCCTGGTAGAGCCCCTGCAGGGCACACAGCTCCTTGCGTGTACGGGCCAGCATGGGGCTGCGGCCCAGGTGCCCAGGGTCTATCCGGTAGCTATCTGAGGTCCGTAGGCTGGAGAAATCCCTGGCCAGGTCTAACTGACTGTTCGACTTCTTCTGGGTCAGGGTTATCCCCTGGCTGCGGGCATTCATGGGCAGGTAGCTGAGGGAGCTGTTGGTTACTCCATAAGGGAATACACTGCCCCCGCTGAGTCCACTCCCTGTGGGCCGCTCAGTGCCCCGAGTCTGGCTCTCTGCCTTCTTACCACCCCCGATGATGTCTGGTCTCAGCAGGGGGCGGCCCCTGTCGTAGTCCAGGATGGAGGAGGGGCCATAGGTACTGGGCCGAGTGAGGGAGCTGGCTGGGGGCCCTGGTTTGAAACCACGCTTCTCCCTCTCCAGGAAGGAGGCGGCCAGGTTGGCCCCGTAGGAAGACGGGGTGTAGGTGCCATAGCCTGATTTGGCGTAAGGGGCATCTGTGTAGCGGGCCGATTCTGTGTAGCGCTTCAGCGTGGAGGAGAGCTGGGACATCCTTCAGGGCTGCACTCCGTGGGGACTGGGAGCTGCATGGGCTGAAAGACAAGGAAAGCAGTCGTTAGAGGGCCCTGACAGATGTCGGGCTTCTACTGTATCTGCTCTCCATCCCCAGCTGGCCAGAACCTTAGATCTCAACCAGGGACCACACAGTCCATTTCCAAAGGGGCCAGCCTGCCGCGGAAAACCATGCCTCTCGTGTGGGTCCACACATGTCCATGCGTTCACACCTCACCAAGAGCGCAGAGGTGATGGCCTCCATACAGCACACAGGGCAGTCAGTCTCAGCACATCCTGGCACCTCTGAGTACTCCCCTTAGGGCCCCACACATGCAAGCGGCACTGCCCTCCCTCTGCAGCCCTCCAAGTCCCACACAGTCTTCCACCCAGATCCCATCAGCTTCTCAGCTTCTGCAGAGACTCCCCAGCTAGAGAGATGTCCCTGTCCTCACCCTCTGGACTAAGAACACTGGACAGTTTAAGAGTGAAGACCATTCCACTCCCTTCTGACTTATGGGATGAGTAGGAGTCTCTTTGGAACCATCAACTGTCTGAGTGGGAGTGACCTGAGGATCATTTGGTCAGATTCCTGGTGAGGAAAAGGGAGCTCATGAGAGGAAGTAATAGGGCTGGGGGAAGGTGGAGGGTAGTGAGCATGTGGCAGAGAGGGGGCTTGACCTTGGTCTCTGGACCCCACTCCAGAGTTCTTCCCCAGACATGGGCACTGCCCTGTCACTGAGCGAAACCTCTGTTCTAAGTGGGGCGGGGGCACTGTGGCCTTCCAGGAGCTTCCCTGCCAACACCCATCCCACTGCTCAGGGTGATGAACCTGCACTGGGGCTCCCCTAGAGGCTGAAACTCTGAACTGCAGGCAGCACACCCTGTGCCCACCCTAAGTCCTCACAACTGGGGTGGAGCTGGTGAAAGAACACAGTATCTGAACTAAGGAGTTTTGAGGGCCCTAAAGGGTGATCCATTTTAATCTCCCTGGTGTGCGGATGGAAAACGTGACACTGGTTTGCCCAGGGTCACACACTAGCAGAGCCAGGATTGGAATTCAGGTCTTTCGGATTTCCAGCCCAGTGCGCTTTACTTGATTCACCCCTCCCCATCGAATTTAGGCTCACTTGGGGACTCCCAGAGTCCCTCCTAACCCTAAGAGCACAGGGGTCATCTACAATGGAGCTGGAGGCGCAGATGCTATGGAAAGAGTAGCAGGTAGGACCAGGCCCCTTCACGAGGGCCATCAGGGGCCCTTGGGAGTGGGGGGGCAGAGTCCCCCAGGACTCTCAGAGTAGTGTGTGCAGGGGCTGTTTTTGATGTGCTCTGTGACTGGCTCGGTGATTCTGTCCTAGTCATTTAACCTCTCCAAGCTCCAATTTTCTCACCTGTAAAGTGATAACACATCATCATGATTCCTACCTCTCAGGGCTGCTGTGAAGAATGAGTGAGATGATAACATGGGAAAGCCCTCAGTAATGACCGGTCATTACCCCTCCCCCAGCCCCTGCCTGGAAGCCGCTCTACCTGCTCCTCCCTTTGTGGGCCTAGAAGAAGTAATGTCAGGGCAGGCTAGCTCCTTGGTGGAGCTAGCTCAAGGCTTCTGACCTCAGCCTTGAGCACCAAGGTTTCCCCTGCAGCCCCCAGTGAAATGAACTGATGAGCGGGCAGTGGCTTGGGAGGCCCACAGCCTGCCCCAGGCCGGCAGCTCGGCCCATCAGGGCAGAGAGGAGCTGGTGCCAAGCCCCACATGCCGAGCGCTTGGCAGAGAGCACTAGAAACTCAGTCCATGCAAGGCTTGGGATAGGTGTAAGGGTAGATCAACAGATGGCAACTTCCATAAAGGCCCTAGAACAAAACTTCTAAGACCCTGCCAGAGACCTCCAGCAATTTTCAGTCCAGGCTCACATCAGAAAAACCTGGTCCACATTTATTGTCCACCCTTTTCCCACCTGGCCCGGACCCCCTACCTTCATGTACACTCCCTTGCCCATTGCACTCCCACCTCCAGCACAACTTTCAGCTCTTTCTAGGGAAAGGTAACTATAGGAAGTCCTTATTCAGGGTTGGGGAAAACCACAAGCTTTCCTCGCATTTGCTTAACTTTCTGGGGTGCAGAGAAGGGAGAGAGTGAAAGCTGAGGGAGGCCAAGGGGACAGACAGACAGAGGCACAGGGGGCTGGGTGTGGGTCCAGTCTATTTCACTATTGATGAGAACTCCATCAATAATTCAAAGTCAAAGAAACTCCAGGTCTCAGGAGCTGGGCTCTGGGACACCTAGCGGCCAATCAGATACAACCCATCCCCTTCCACGAGTTCCAGCCTCCAGCCCAGGACGCCTCCCCCCCTCCCCCACACGAAGGCTCCCAGGGAATTGGTATTCTGCAGGCAGTGCCCAGAGCTTGTAGCTCATGACCTCTCCTGGCCCCGCTGATGATGCAGAAATTCTGCGGCCAAACAAGGTACAGCCTGAGCAGGGACAGACAGCTCTGGGACAGCTGATAAGTAGCCCTGGGAAGGGTTGTGGAGGCTGGAGGTAGAGCCACACCTTCTGGCCCAGAGTCCCAGGAGGGCTCCTAAATCTCTGCTTTCCTTTCTGTTCCAATCTGGTGGCAACTGACAGTGGTCTGCGCCCCACTCCTGGAAGCAGCCCTGGGGGAGGGGAGGGGTCATGCTCTCCCAAACAGCCTCCTGGAAGCTGCCTGTCAGCACTGACATCTGGCTTACAGTTCCCATGTCTGGAGAGAGGATCCCTATTGGAGCTGAGACCTTGAGCAAGTCTATCCACCCCTCCAGCCCCCCTCTCCTCTCCTCACCATGTTTCACTTTTGAGAAGAGTGCTAGTACCTTCCAGGTGAGCAGACAGCTTGGGCTGGTGCACCTTGGCATTACCTGGCACGGGCTGCATAACATACCATGGGGGGGAAACCAGGCCAGGGCCCTGGCAGTATCCTTGCTACACAAGCCAGGGACAGGACTGGCACTCACATGGCTAGGAGTCGTCTCGTTGCCACTGGAACAGCCTGAACTGAATGGCCCTTTCATGGGGCAGTGGGAGGCAAGCTGATTGGCTGGGACACCCCCCTCCCCATCCCTGCCCAGTGTGGGGCCCCTGCAGCCTGGCTCCTTTCACTGTTTACCCAGAGCTGGCAAGTACAGGCATGTGGCTCCAGGAGGTGCCTCCTGGGGTGCCAGCCTCAGATAGCAGGGGCAACAGCAGGGGCAGTCCACCTACCAAGCTCCTCCTCCCTGCCACCTTCACAGAGGTGCCTCCACCCTTCCCTGCTCTGCTTGAGTCTCCCTCCCTGTGCTCAGTTTCCCCCTCTTAGGAGGGGCAGCAACATTTCTCTGCACCGAGCATTCAGCTTCCTGATAGGACCATGAGCCAAGCACCATCGTCCCACCAGCAGGTATGAACACCTCTGGACCAGGCACCCTGCTGAGGACTTCACATGCAGCCTCAACTCTAACACTCAGCCTCGCCCGCCACATGCCTGGTGCTCTTCTGAGTACAGTGTCCCCAAAACCTTAGTGCAATTTTAAGCTTTAATTCTTTTGGAAGAATAAATGCCCTGCCCTGGCCGGTGTGGCTCCGTTGGTTGGGCATTGTCCGTGCACTATTTCTGGTCAGGGCACACGCCCACAGTTGTCTCTCGATCAGATCTCGGGTGGTGGGTGCAGGAGGCAGCCGATCAACGTGTCTCTCTTACGTCGATGTTCCTCTCTCTCTCTTCCTTCCACTCTCTCTGGAAAGCAATGGAAACAGTGTCCTCAGGTGAGGATAAAAAAACATTAAAATAGACAAGCCCTGGCTGGTTTGGCTCAGTGGTTAGAGCGTCAGCCCACGGACTGAAGGGTCCTGGGTTGGATTACGCCCCAGGGCACGGACCTCAGTTGTGGGCTTGATCCCTGGCCCTGGTAGGGTTGCGAGCGGAGGCAGCCAGTGTGTCTTTCTCACATCGATGTCTCTCTCTCCCCCTTCCACTTTTTCAGAGAAGCAATGGAAAAATATCCTCAGGTGAGGATTAAAAAAAATAGACAAGAAATTTAAATAATAAAGCATTTAGCATTTGTATTTTTGAAGTTATCAAAGCTTAAAACTTCACTAAGGGGGTAGATGCTGGGTGGAGGGGATCAATGGGGGAACAAGGGACATCTGTAATACTTTCAACAATAAAGATAAATTAAAAAAAAAACACAAACAACTTCGCTAAGACTTCTGGAACACCGCGATGAACTCATCTAGTCCTCACAGCCGCTCTGAGCAGGTGTATTAATCTGCCCATTTGCAGGTGAGGACACTGGGGTTTGTGGGAGTGATGTGGATTTCCCAGGGCCACACTGGGAAGAGTGGCAGAGCTGCACTGGGACCTGCGTTCTGTCCTCTTAACAACCACCCCGAACCTGATGCCCCACTTCACACTTCCCCGAGCTCTCCCTGAGCTGGCACAGAGTGGGAGACCTGTGGTACGAGGCTGGGGGTGGGGCATCCAGGCATCACTGTCTAGGCAATGGCATGGCAGGCCCTTCAGAGTTTCCACTGCAGGGGAATTAAAACGAAGTCAGGTGCAACCTGAGCCCCAGTACAATATTGATCGGCGGCAAGATGGTCTAGGAGGCCTCTATTTCACCTGCAGTGCCAAGCTCCGGCATGTCCCCCTAGCACTAGGGTCTAGCCCTGGCCATGGCCCTTGGCCCAAGGCCTGGTTATGGACATGTGCTCCAGCCTCCTACCCTTGCTGCAGCTTGGCTCACTCCCTAAGGTACCCAGACTAGGTGAGTCAGGGGTTAAAATGAAACCTATCCCCCAGGGGCAGCCAAACCCCTTGCAATCAGTCACTGTCATTTCCTGTTGCTCACGTGAAAGGTTCCCTAACCTGCCCAGCCAGGGGAGGACTTGCTCCCAAGGAATCCCAGGCACTCCTGGCATCCAGGGTAGGAGATGGGTAATGTCCCACATCCCAGCAGCCTTCCTGGCCCCTTGCTGCCCAGAGTTGCCCTGCTTTCTGGGGTGAAGGCATGCCAGCTTCTGTGGCCTAGTCATTGTCTAGATAGAAAGCCCAGAGCTGGGTTTCAGAGGCATGCCTCAACACGGTTCAGTCTTGTCCCTCCTGCCCAGGTGTCCAGGACAGGTGAGTGGGGAGAACCAGCTAGTCCTGCCAGGTGCTTGGAAACCTTCGCAGTGGTGATGTCAGAGCTTCCCACAGCCGCTTGCGAAGGAATAAGGCATTGCTGACACGCTTATGTGCTGACCTGAAGGGCAAAGCGGCTGAGAGGGGCCTTGTCACCCTTCACTACACTCGACCCTCACTCTTAGCTGCTCAGGCACTGTCTGGGCACAAGTGGCAACTTGTGAGTGTAAGGATGTCCTGGCTGGTGTGGAGGATGCGGGTGGAGCGCAGGACTGAGGTGGGGATATTTGTGCTCATTCACGTCAGGAGATCTGTCTATTCTCAGGTCTCCAGGAGCCTCAACCCGCCCCTCCTTCCCAGCCTGTCACTAGCAGCTCTATCTCTGAGGGGTAGCAGCCAGGGACCCACCAGTTTAGAGCCTAATAGTCTTACATGCCTTGACAGGGGGTCATCTAAGGGGATTTGGGTCCATTTCTGTCTCTGGCTCCTCATAGTTGCCCAAGGGCTGGGAGAAGGGCAGGAGAAGAGGTAAAACAAAGAGATTTAAGATTAGAGCGAGACTCCTGACAGGTTGAAAAGAAGAGCGTGGGCCCAGGGCAGTGTCTCTATTGGGTAATTCTTTGATTTGGGGTTGGGAGGGGGTAGGCATCTCTACACTTCAAAGAAAAGGCAACGGAAATGGGCCCCACGCAGTATTGAAATCCTTAGGTTCCCTTTCCAGCCACCTCTGGTGCCTCCTCCCCAGGGGTGCACAGCTTTCTCCTCCAGGACTCCATCCTTTCTGTCCTTGACCCCCCGGCCTTTGGTCTTGTCCACAGCACCCACCAGGCCTGGTGGAGCGGTCTCTCAAATGTTCCCCCAAGCAGTCCAGGGCCCTTTGTTCAGCGTCCCTGTGAAGCTCACCTATTAAAGGGGCAGCTACTAACCTGTGTTTAGGGGCAATGGACAGGATCTGGGGGCTTCTCCTTCCCAAGCTGGGCCGGGAGCGCAGTGGAGAGCCCGGAGGCTGGAGTATGACTCTGGGCTGGGTAATCCGGTGCTCAGGTTACAGACTCTGATATATATAGCATCTTATCTGACCTCACAGAGATGGCTAGCTAGCTCAACTCACTTGCATTCCAAGCCCAGGGAGAATTAAAGGGGCAGTGACAGGCCCTCCCTCAAGGGGCTGCCCTGTGGGCTGGTACCAGGCAAGGAGATCCAAGAGGACTCTTTGAATGGGGGTCATTTTGAAGTGGAACAGGGGAGATTCAAGGTGAAACAACTGGAAAGAGGGAAGCAGGATGGGGGATGGAAATGAGGCAAAATATGGAGAAGCCAGTGTCAGTCCCAGAGAAGCGGAGGGAGCCCCAGTGCTGTGCAGCCCCTTTGCCTGGAGGCAGAGAGGACCTCAGGAGGACAGTGGCACAGGCAGGGAGGGGCAGCAGAGACCAGCTCTCAGGTTTCCAGTCCAAACTCTTTGATAATGGACTTCTAGGCCTGGGCTTGGCCCCCGGTTCTTTCCCTTCCATGGGCTCTGAAACAGTGGGCAAGTCACATAAGCTGTCTGAACCGTAGCTATCTGTCCGTAAAACAGGAGCAGTGGTCATAACTGCAGTGCTCTCCCTCACAGCTGGTAGGGTCAAATAAAACATCTGTCAACTTCCTGGCGCGCAGTAAGGCTTCAATAAATAATAGTCATACTGAATACTCCACTTATTATAATTAGTGGTCGTCTTTTTCAGTAGCACCGCCCAGGTGAGACTTCTTAGGGAGAGAAGGGCCTCTGTGCTCCCCCCTCCGCGGCCCCTCCTCACGCCGGGACCGCCCTGCGCTTCCCGAGCTGGCGGGTGTCCCGTGACCCGCGCGGGCGAGGGGGCCGCTCTCCTCCCCGCGCTCCAGCCCCCCCCCCCCCCGCCGAGGGGCCGCTCCCCTCCCCAAGCTCCTGCGCCCTCCCCTCCCCCCCCAGCCGAGGGGCCGCTCTCCTCCCCAAGCTCCTGCGCCCCCCTCCCCCCCGCCGAGGGGCCGCTCTCCTCCCCAAGCTCCTGCGCCCCCCCCCCCCCGCCGAGGGGCCGCTCTCCTCCCCGCGCTCCAGCCCCCCCCCCCCGCCGAGGGGCCGCTCCCCTCCCCAAGCTCCTGCGCCCTCCCCTCCCCCCCCAGCCGAGGGGCCGCTCTCCTCCCCAAGCTCCTGCGCCCCCCCCCCCCCCCGCCGAGGGGCCGCTCTCCTCCCCAAGCTCCAGCCCCACCCCCGCCGAGGGGTCGCTCCCCTCCCCAAGCTCCTGCGCCCTCCCCTCCCCCCCCAGCCGAGGGGCCGCTCCCCTCCCCAAGCTCCTGCGCCCTCCCCTTCCCCCCCAGCCGAGGGGTCGCTCCCCTCCCCAAGCTCCTGCGCCCCCGCCCCCCCCCGCCGAGGGGGCCGCTCCCCTCCCCGCGCTCCTGCCCCCCCCCCCGCCGAGGGGGGCCGCCCACTGGGCTCCTTCCTCCTTTGCCTAGAACAATGCAGCCAGCGCCCTGCTCTGGGGGCTCCACGCTACCTGAGGGGTGCTCAGTGCTCAGGCCACGGAGCTGGGCCGGCAGGGTCACGGAAGGCGCGGTCCTCAGCCTCGCAGGCCGGGTGCCCTCGGTGGCTCCGTCTGTTCCTCGACGGCTCCTCCCGGGACTGGGCTCCCCAGGCGGTGCCTCCCGCTCCGCAGACGCAGCTGACTCAGGGGGTGCTGGCGATGCGCCCCGGGACGCCCTGGCCCGCCCGCATTCCAGCCCTGTGGTCACTCCCGCGCGGCACGCATCTGCAGGGTCAGGGGGGCGGGCGCCCCGACCCCAGCTCAGTCGGCGGCCTTTCCCCCACTTCACGGGGCCCAACTCGGGGGCCTTTCTCGGGCGCATGGCCGGGGCGGGGCGCGTCACCGGTCCCCACCAGCCCATCCTAGAGCGGCCGGGCCGGGCCTCGAGAGCGGCTGGCGCGGCGGCCGGGCGCCCCGGGCAGTTACCTTGGGGCGCCCCCCCTCCCCGCCCGCTGCTGTTTCGAGGTGGCCGAGAATTTCAGAGGCGCCCCTGCCTGGCTGGGAGGGGAAACCTCCGTTTCCACTCAGCCGCTGCCCTCCCGCCGCCCTGCTCCCTTTGGAAACTGACGGGGCAGCAGCCCCCCCGGAGCTTCAAGGCGGAGTCAGCGGGCCGCGCGCGGGAGGGGCTCGTGTCCCGCGGCGCTCGGGCCACCGGGCGCGCGGCCGGGACCGGCCCGCGACGCGCATCTCCTCAGAGCCCGGTCGGCGCGCCCCCGGCGCCCGGCTCCCCCGCGGCCCGCGGCCCCGCGTACACGGCGCCCGCGGCCGGAGTCCCCCGCGCGCCCCCGCGTCCAGCGCCCGTCCCGCCGGGCGCGCCCACCCCGCGCTGTCCGAGCCTCTGGGCGCTGCCCTCCGCCCCCTGCCCCGGCCGCCGACGGGGGCACGTACCCGCTTCTCCGGGGTGGGACGAGCCGCGCCGGGCGCCGGCATGGAGCTGCGGGAGCGCCCGCCGGGGTCCCGCGGCGCCGAGCGCGCGGCTGACGCTGGGGGCGCCCGGCCTCGCCTGGCGGCCGCCTCTCCCCGCCTCCGCCCGGGGCCCGGAAGGGACCTCGCGGGAGACGGGCGCCCCCCGGCGGGCAGCCGCCTCATTGCGCCGGCGGGCGCGGCCGCGCCGCTCGGTCCATTGTGGCGTCGGGGCCCCGCAGGTCCCCAGCGCCGCGAGGCGCCCGAGCCGGCCGAGCCCCGGGGCCGCGGGGGGGCGTGGGGAGGGGCTCACGGGGGCGCCGACCCTGCGCCTGGGCACACGCGGCGGCCCTGGCCTCAGCCTCCTCCTTCCCTGGAGCGGACAGGCCCGGCTCCTTTCACTGGCGGACCCGTGACGGGTGCGGCGCCCGAGCCCGGGGCGGGCAGGGGGCGCCGCGGCGCGGGGCCGGGGGGACGCTGCGTTCCCGCCGCTCCCGCTCTTCACGTCCCCCGCGGGTGAGGAGAACGCGCCCCGGTGGGTCGGCGTCAAGGCGAGTCCAGGTTTTCAGTTTTCCCGGGACCGTCAAACCGAGAACAGCGCGGCCAGCCGGGCCCCCAGGCCACCGAGGGCGCCGGCAGCGTTGGCCTCGCGCAGGGGTGCCGGCTTCTCGGGCGCCGCCCCGCTGCCCGCGGCTGGTGCTGTCACGCGCCGCCCCCGCCTCGGTCCGTCGCGTCTCCTATTTCCCAGAGAAGCTGGAGGCGACCAGGAGAAAAACGCGTAGGTTTTCCCCACAGACGTCTGAGTCCGCGCCTACCTCTGCGCGAAGGAAGAAGCGGCGCGTCGCCCGTTGAAGGCGTCCCTGCGGACCGCAGCCCTGTTTCCTCAGGCCCTCGTGGGGCCGCGTCCTACAGGCGCGACTGACCCCCAGGCGCCGGGTGCAGCAGCCCGCAGACCCGCCCTCCGGGGCCCGCGTCCTAGTGAAGCGGGAGGGCGGTGAAGCGGCACATGGGGCGCCTTCGGTGGAGCGACGGCGCGGGGCGCGGCGATGCGGAGGTGGGAAGCTGGCCTGGGAAGGCCCTGTTCTAACGGCCCCAAGGAGGCGGGGGAGTGACCCCCTGGGGAAGCATGTGGGGCGGAGGGAACAGGAAGTGCAAAGGTCCTGGGGTGGGAGTGTACTTGCACTTTTGAGGAAGAACCAGAAGGTCATTGTGGCGAAGGGAGAGCGATGAAGGTGAGCGATGAGGTCAGAGTCAAGGGAAGGACTCACCTTGGAGGGCTCCGCGGCCTGTGGGACCGGGTTGGCTTTTACTCTGCAATGGAGCCACTGGAAGGCTTTGAGGGACATGGGTCTGACTTTATTTGGTAAACAATTCTTGTAGCTGCTGAATGAGGTGAAGCCAGAGACCGCTTAGGAGGTCACTGCGACCACCTGGTGAGAGGGTGGTCGCTTGGGGTAGTGTGGTGAGAGGTGGTTGGATTCTGAATGTATTTTTTTATTGCTTTTTTTTTTTTTTTGAGAGAGAAACATCAGTTTGTTGCTTCACTTATTTATGCATTCATTGGTTGACTCTTTAAAAAAATTATTTTTAATGTTTTTATTGATTTTTTTTTTTTTTTTAGAGAAGAAGGGAGAGGGATAGAGAGAGAGACAAACCGCTGAGAAACATCATGGATCGGCTCCCTCCCAACACCCCCTACTGGGATGGAGCCATGACTGGGAATTGAACCGGTGACCTCTTGGTTTATGGGTTGACATTAACCACTGTGCCACGCTGGCTGGGCTGTTGGCTCTTTTATGTGCCCTGACTGGGCATCAAACCCACATCCTTGACATATTGGGGCAACAGTAACCAATTGAGCTACCTGGCCAGGGCTGGATGTATTTTGAATGTAGAACCAGCAGGGCCTTCTGATGGATTAGGTACTGTGGAAGAAAGGGAAGAGTTCTTGGCCTGGACATTGAGAGGGTGTAGGCTGTGGAAGGAGCAGGTTTTGGGGTGGAGGGAGGTTGGGAGCCTGGTTTAATACCTATTAAGTTTGAGATATCTATCAGGCACGTCAAGATGTCAAGAAAGTCGCTGGATGTACAAGTTTGGCAAAATCTGAGTTGAAGATATAAAGTTGAGAGTCATCAGCACACGGATGTTATCTAAAGCCATGGGATTAGAAAAGATTACTGGGAACAAGTTAAAAAAGGAAAAAAATATGCAAGGACTGAATCCTAGAGCTCTCTAACATTAAGTGATTTTAGAAATGAGTAGGAACCATCAAAGAAACTGAGGAATGGCCAGTGAAGTAGGGAAAAAAATCCAGGAGATGGTGGATGCTGGAAGCCAACAGCAGGAGACTTACTAAGGGGGAAAGATCAATTGTGTCAAATGCTGCACAGGTTAAGTAAGAAGAGTCTGGGAATTGATTTAGAAGGTTGTTGGTGATCCGACCTGACAAGAATGGTTTTGGTGGAATGGTGGGGTGAAAGTTTGATTGTGAGTGGGGTCAAGAAAGAATGGGGAAGGGATGGATGCAGTATGGTATAGAGAACTCTTTGGGGAGTTTTGTGGTAAAGGAAGGAGAGGTATTGGGTGGGAGCTAAAAGAAGTGAGGTCAAGGATATATATATATGTGTGTGTGTGTGTATACACACACACACACACACACACACACACATATATATGTATATAATCCTCACCCAAGGATATATATATTTTTCCATTTCTTTTCAGAGAGAATGGAAGGGAGAGAGAAAGAAAGAGAGAGAGAAAGAAACATCCATGTGAGAGAGATGCAATGATTGGCTGCCTCCCACACGCACCCTGAATGGGGCTGAGCCTGCAACCGAGGTACATGGTCCCTTGGCCAGAATCGAACTCAGGACCCTTCAGTCTGAGGGCCGGTGCTCTAACCACTAAGCAAAACCAGCTAGGGCTCAAGGATATTTTTTAAATGGCAAAAGTAACCAACTATATGTTTATATGCTGATGAGAAAGAGTCAATAGAGAGAGAGAACTGATGGTGTTTGAGAGAGGGGAATAGCTGGAGCAACATCACTGATGAGGTGAGAGGGGATGGGATCGAGTACAGAGTGAGGGCCTGGCTTGGTTAGGGGCACAAAGAGCTCATCCAAAGGAAGGAGAGAGAAATCACAGTATCTGGGTACAGATGCAGGGAGTTGAATGCATGCGGTAGAAGCTAGTGGAGGTTGTTTTCTGGGGGCCTCTTTCCTTTAGAGAGAGGAGGAATTATAAACTAGCCATCTAGGACAGTGGTACTCAAACCTGATTGTGTATTGGAATCACCTAGATAGCCTGTTAAGGCCTCGCTCAGAGTTTCTGATTCTGGAGGTCTGGGGTGGGCCTGAGAACTTTAATTTCTAACAGTTTTCCAGGTAATCCTGCTGCTGTTGGTCTGGGGATGGTCTCTTGAGAACCACTGTAGTATGAATGGGAGAGTGAATGGGTTGTGGAAATATAGTTGGGTTGTCAGGCAGCCTCAAGGGCCCATTTGAGGTTAGAAGGCATGGATTGAGAGTGTGTCTGTTCAGTGCTCTTACCATGTTCACAGTCACTGTCACAGGTTCAGAGTCCTGTATCTTTAAAACTTTCATTTCCTACTGACTTTCCTTTTGACTTATAATTGTTTCCAAATTTTTTCCTTTTAAAAATGAAAATCTTTAGCTTAGGCTCTAGCTCTCTCCTCTTCACAGTTCTCTTGGAACAGCTGTGCATACTGTATCCCGCCTCCCCACCTGCAGCATCCTTAGGTCTTCTACCCCTCAGACGTCAGGGGACCCCTCTTACCAGTCATTAGATCTCCTGCTGGCTAGCTCCAGGGGGCCATTTGAGTTGTGATCAGTTACCTGGCTCCTGTAAACTCAACACCTCTGACCATTTCCTCCGGAAAGGTCTCTTCCTTTAGGTTTTATGATACAGTGCTTTCCAGGTTCTCCTCTCGTAGCTGCTTCTCAGCCCCTTTGCCTCTAGCGCTCCTTTGTCCACTTTATCTCCAGTGTAGCTTATGCACTGTGGTTGGTATACAGTGGTGCCCCTTATCCACAATTTCCCTTTCTGCGGTTTCAGTTACCCAGTCAACCATGGTCCAAAAATGTTAAATGGAAAATTCAAAATATAAACAGTTCATAAGCTTTACATTGCCCACTGTTCTGAGTAGCTGGATGAAATCTCATACTGTCTCACTACCTTGGGCCCAGGGTGTGAATCATCCCTTTGTTTAATGCAGGAGTGGGGAACCTTTTTTCTGCCAAGGGCCATTTGGGTATTTATAACATCATTCATGGGCCATACAAAATTATCAACTTAAAAGTTAGCTATGAAAAAAGCTCCTAGATTTGTTGAATTTTGAGTCCCACCTGTGGTTGCCTTGGCAGAGCCAGACCAAATGATTTTGAGGGCTGGACATTCCCCACCCCTGGTTTAATGTATTCACATTGTATATGCCCGTTAGTCACTTAGCAGCTGCCTCAGTTATCAATGGGTCACAGTCCTGCAGTATCTCAGTGCTTGTGTCCAAGTAACCCTTATTTTACTTAATAATTGCCCCATAGCCATTCACATAACTTTTATTACAGTATATTGCTATAATCGTATTTTATTAATAGCTGTTGTTGATCACTTACTGTGCCTAATTTATAAATTAAATTTTATGATAGGTGTGTGTGTAGGAAAAAGTATAGTATATACAGGATTCAGTACTATCCCTCGTGGTCAGCATCCACTGGGGGTCTTGGAAGGTATCTCTGGCAGATAAGGGAGGATGACTGTATGTTCAGACTATAGATTTCCTGAGATATCTTCTGATTCCTCTAGTTACTATCTGTGAGGCCTGACACAGTTATATGTGTGGCTCTTGCTTAGAAAAACCTGGCCCCTCACTGAGCACATCTCATCTACCTATGCCTGCCATGCAGATGGGCAATACTGGAAAATACCACCCAGGTAGGCCCACTCTGTGCTCACGGCCACAGACCTCCGATGGACACACTCAGCGCTGCCTGGCACTTTTGCCATGTTTCCTCAGTATGTTTGGTTTCCCACCGAGTCAGTTTTCTGTTGCTGTGTAACACATGCCCAGAAACGTAGTGGCTGAAAACAACACCCATTTATTTCATAGTCTGTAGGCTGGAAGTCGTGGGCTCAGCTGGTTCTCTGCTCAGGGTCTCACAAGGCCAAAATCAAGGTGTTTTTCAGGCTGGCTCATATCTGGAGGCTCCAGGCAAGAATTCACTTCCAAGCTCATTTAGGTTGTTGGCAGAGTCCAATTCCTTATGGCTGTAGGTGTGAGGTCCCTGCCAGCTGGGATCTGCTCTTTGCTTCTAGAGGCTGCCCACCTTCCCTGTCACGTGGCCAGCAGTGCACGCGGAGTCAGCCTTGTGCTTTAGTTCTCTCTGTCTTCTGCTCTGTCTTCCCTTCTGCCACTAGTCAGAGAGAGCCCTCTGCTTGAAAGGCTTGTATGGTCAGATTTATCCTAACTGGATCCTCTCCCTCTTAAGATCAACTGTACCATAGAACATAACCCAGTCATGGGGGGCATCTCATGTCATTCACATAGTCCAGGGATTGGGGTGTAGAATCTTGGGAGGTGATTTTTAGAATTTGGCTACCACGCCCACTTTTTGATATGACTATTTTGTAATATCTACCTTTTCAAATCTCTCCCATCTTCCCTCTCATTCAGCTGATGGCCTTGCTCCTTGTATGGAAATCCCAACTTCCCATGTTCAGGCTCACAAACCTCCCCACTTCCACATCCATCTTCTTTGACTTTATTTCTCCCTCTACATCCCTCCTTTCCTCCCCCGACACTCAGCTTCTTCACGTCCTTTCCCTTTTCTCCAGCAGTATTTCCCTGTCTCTGGGGATAATCCCCATCAGCATACAACCGTGCTCTAGTATATTCCACTTTCCTTACCCCCTCCCATGGTCACTCCTAAAATTCTCGAAAAAGAAGTGCACACTCTTCTGTTCGCTCGCACTCACCCGCTGCAACCGGCGTATGTTGCCGCTGATCCATCAGACTGCTCTTACTAAAGTCACTCTTCTGTTGCTGCGTCACAGACCACTCCAGGATGTAGGGCTCTAACCGGTTTTTTAATGTATCTCATGCTGCCGTGGTTGCTGGGCTCAGCCGGGAAGTTCTCACCGGGCTTTCTTTCCCAGCGGTTGCAGTCAGCAGCAGCTGGGCTTGAACTCACCTGAAGGCTCTGCTGAGGTGGACATCTAGGATGGTGCACTGATGCAGCTGACAGCTGATGGTGGCTGTTGGCTGAGAGCTTAGCTGGGGCTGGTGACTGGAGTGCCTGCATGTGGCCACTGTGTGACTTGAGCTCTCAGAATGGCAGCTGGAGTCCAAGAGGGTGTGTCTCAGGAGTGAGCATTCCTGGAGAACCAGGTAGAAGCTGCAAGGCTGCTTATGACCTGGCCTTGGGAATCATGCAGCACAATTTCTACCATATGTTACTGGTCATAAGTAAGACACTGGCCATGCCAGGTTCAAGGGGATAAGATCACACAGAGACATAGTTTATTTAGGGGCCATCTTTAGGGACTGGCCACCATAGTCAATAACAACTTGGGCCTCATCTTACTAGACTTTTTTTTTTTTTTTTTTTAAATATATCTTTATTGACTTCAGGGAGAGGAAAGGAGAAGGAGAGAGAGAGAGAAACATCAATGATGAGAGAGTCATTGATCGGCTGCAGCCCACAACCCGGGCATGTGCCCTGACCGGGAATCAAACCCTGATCGCCTGGATCCTAGGTCGACGCTCGACCGCTGAGCCACGACCGGCCGGGCATTACTAGACTTCTTAACAGGAGTTGACCTAGTTGATCACTCTTTTCAAAACTTTCCCTTCTATGGCTCCACAGACCCCTGGCTTTCCTCTTACCTTGCTGGATGCTCTTTAATCTCCTTTGCTTCCCCCAAAACTAAATATTGGACCACCGAGATCTGAGGTCTGGACTCAGTTACTTCTCCATAGTGTTTCCCTGCACGATCTTCCTTGTCCCATGGCTGGTATCTACCACCCAACTGCTGATGTCTTCTTGACACTTCTATTTGAACGTCTAATGGGCACTGCGGATTTAATACATCCACTTCCCCACCCCAATACTCTCTCAGCCTTTCTGTCTCAATGGATGACATCACTGTCCATTCATCACTCAAGAAAAACCCAAGAGTCCATCAGGATTCTTTCTCTTTTCCTTTCAAACCCTTTCCCCTCTACCTGCCTCTCCCATCCAAACCACTAGTAAGCAAGTCTTCTCTGTGTTTTTGGGGGGGCGGGGGAGGAGAGCAGCATTAGTATATTTCTTTAAATATGTTCAATTTACATTGCTTAGTGAACCAATATACTTATAGAGACAAGTTATTAGTAGGTTTGTAATGTAAAAACCATCTGTTACTCCATCCTAAATTTTCATTCCTCAAAGCAATCACTGTCAATTATTTAGCTGCCTGTTTCTACTGTTTACTTTTTTATTTTAAAATTTCTCATATAGCTATTTCTTGATTTTTCAGTTGTAAGAATTATCTTTTGACTTTCAGCATTTTCTTCCCCCCAAACACGTACATTGAATCTCCCGTCTTCCAGTCCAGCTTTATCACAATTTTTGGTTGAAACCCCTGTTCAGTGTTCATGGCGGTATGACTATGTAAATGTTACTCACAGCTAAGCCACGTAGTGTGCTATTGGGATTATTTTTTTCCTCCCTCTGCAGGTAATACTTGCCTTTTTTGTTGTTGTTGTTGAGAATTAAAAAAACTTGGTTAGGGAGTGTGTGGGAGGCAACTAATCCATGTGTCTCTCTCATATTGATGTTTCTCTCCCTTTCTCCCACTCCCTCCCTTCCTTCCTTCCACTCTCTCTAAAAATATCAATGGGAAAAAATATCCTCTGGTGAGGATTAACAACAACAACAATAACTCATTTAAAAATAATTAAAGAATACAGAAAGTTGCAAAAAAGAGTATAAAGAGGTCCTAGGTACCCTTCCCCCAGGTTCCCCCAGTGGTAACATCTTACATAACTGTAATATAATATCAAAACTGGGAAACTGATACTGGTAAAATCCATAGGCCTTATTCAGATTGCACCGGTCCTCTCAGCTTTAACTCTGCATGTATCTCAAAGTCACTATTTCTCTCTACTTTTGCCACATTTTGGTTTAAGCTGCCCTCATCTCATTTAGGACTATTGCCACAGCCTCATGATTTCTTGCTTCTATTATTCTTCCTACAAAGCAGTGAGAGGGACCTTCTAACATTATTAGATCAAATCCTTTATCACTTCCCTGTTGCCCTTATAATAAAATTCAGGCTCTTCACCACGACCTCTAAGGCCCTGTGGGACCTGGCTCTCACCCACCCTGTTGATGACATCTTGCCCTACGCTGTCCCTGGATGCGTGGAGTGTGCCCTTACTTAAGTTCCTGCTGTCCGGGTGCACCTCCTGCAGCTCTTCTGGTGGCTGCCTCCTTCCATCTTTCAGGTCTCAGCTCAGTGGCCCCTTCCTCAGGCTTGGCCTCATCACCCTAACTAAAGCACCACCCATCGTTCTGTATTGCCTCCTGCTTACAAATGACCCTAATCTATAATCGATTTATTTAATTGGCTTACTGGCATAATGTTACTATACTATACTATACTATACTATACTATACTATACTATACTATACTATACTATACACGTTTTATGGGGTAGGAACTTACCTGTGCCACTCACTATACTCTCCTCACTGTAGCGCACTCTTTGGCATGGAGTGTGTGCTTAGTGAGTGTTTGAATGCCTTTAGACCAGGTCAGGGACTCTGATGATGGACAGTGTGATCTGAGAACTGTATAAACAACAGCAGTTGTGAGTTGCTCACAGGCCTGTTCCCAGGCTGAACACACAAGGCTTCTGTTTCCTCTTCCCTTGTTTTTCAGGGTATAGGAGAAATAAAATTTCTTTCTGTGTAATCTGCCTACACAATAGTTGCGTCTGCCTTTTGTGTTTACGACTCCTCTTCTGGGAAGCCCTACATATGTGTTTCCATGGCACTTCATTGAGGTAGAATTTACATTTGATGAACTTCACCCATTTTAAGTGTATAGTTGATGAGTTTTGTCAATGTGTACACTCATGTAAGCACTCCAGAAAGTTCCCTGTGCCTTGGCTGCTTCCTTAGAAAAACCAAACGGCTGTGGTAAAATACACTTAACATAAAATGTACCATGTCTAAGTGTGCAGCGCAGTGGCATTAAGGACAGGACTCTCCATGTTGCAGAACTGAAGCTCTGCCCATTAAAGAACAACTCTGCATGCTCCCCTCCCCTAGCCCTGGCAACTGCCATGATTCTTTCTGTCTCTGAGAATATGATTTTTGGCTTTTTTTTTTTAATTGTGGTAAAAACACTTGTAAAATTTACCACCTTAACCATTTTTAAGTGTACAGTTTAGTAGCATTGAATACTAGCTTATTTCTATTTATTTATTTATCCTTTATCTTTATTGTTGAGCGTATTACAGGTGTCCCATTCCCCCCCCCCCAATTGACCCCACCACTTCACTCCCACCCCCTCCCCAGGCTTTCACCCTGTTATTGACTGTGTCCATGGGTTATGCATATGTGCATATAACTTCTTTGGTTAATCTCTTCCCACCCTCCACTCCCTTCCCTCTTTCCTCTGAAATATGATCGTCTGTTGCATGCGTCAATGTCTCTGGATTTATTTAGTTCGTCAGAGTCTTTTGTTCATTAGCTTCTTCTTAAAGAAGATCCTTCAACATTTCCTGTAGTGCTGCTCTGGTGGTGATGAACTCCTTTAGTTTTTTCTTATCTGTGAAGCTCTTTATCTGACCTTCAATTCTAAATGATAACTTTGCTGGGTACAGTAATCTTGGTTGTAGTTCCCTGTTCTTCATCACTTTGAATTTTTCTTGCCACTCCTTTCTGGCCTGCAAGGTTTCTGTTGAGAAATCAGCTGACAGTCATATGGGAGCTCCCTTGTAGGTAACTAACTGCTTTTCTCTTGCTGCTTTTAAGATTCTCTCTTTGTCTTTAACCTTTGGCATTTTAATTATGATGTGTCTTGCTGTGGGCCTCTTTGGGTTTCTCTTGTTTGGGACCCTCTGTGCTTCCTGGACTTGTAAGTCTATTTCTTTCCCCAGGTAGGGGAAGTTTTCTGTAATTATTTTTTCAAATAGGTTTTCAATTTCTTGCTCTCTTTCTTCCCCTTCTGGCACCCCAATAATACAAATGTTGGGCCTCTTGAAGTTGTCCCAGAGGCTCCTTATACTATCTTCATATTTGTGGATTCTTTTTTCTTTTTGCTCTTCTGGTTGGATGTTTTTTGATTCCTCAGTTTCAAATTGCTGTTTTGATTCTCAGCATCCTCTACTCTATTGTTGATTCCCTATAAATTATTCTTCATTTCCGTTTGTGTAGCCTTCATTTCAAATTGGTACTTTATTATGTTATCGATTTTCTCAGTTATTTCCCTAATAATATGTTTAAACATCCGTATAACCAAAATTCTGAACTCTGTATCTGTTAGCTTGCTTGGATCTATTTCATTTAGTTCCTCTTCTAGAGATTTCTTCTGTTCTTTCCTTTGTGACATGTTTCTTTGCCTCCACATTTTGTCTGCTTTCAGGTGTTTGTTTCTATGTATTAGGTAGAGCTGGTATGTCTCCTGGAATTTGTAGACTGGCTTTGTGTAGTAGGTGTCCTGCAGGGTCCAGTGGCTCAGCCTCCCCAGTCACCTGAGCTGGGCCTTCCAGGTGCTCCCCTGTGTGGGCTGTGTGCACTGTCCTGCTGTAGTTGAGCCTTGGTTGCTGTTGGTGTCACTGGGAGGAATTGACCCTCTGGCCAATCAGCTGTGAGGAACAGCTGCAACTACAGCCAAAGAGCTGCTATGCTGGAGACACCCCTATGGAGCAGGATTTACTTAAGTGGAGCTTTGGTGTTCACCAAATGCGCCCCTTGAGTGTTACTCGTGGTTGTGGTAGGGTTGTAATCCAGCGTGGTCGAGTCTGGCCACCAGGTGCACTGTCTCTGGGGCCTCCCAGGAGGTGCAAAGTCAGCCTGTGCCAGTGCCTTGCCCAAGGCCACCCAGCATGAGCTACTCAGAAAACTGTAGTTGGCAGCTACTTGTGCTGGACTTGGAGGTGTCCAGGAGAGGCCAAGCTGTGAGCCAATGCAGGCTGCCGCTAGTGCCAGGCCTGGGGCCACTTGTCAAGCCCTATGGGGCCCTCTGCTGCTTGTTTGAGAGATTTTAGGAAAGTCCTAAGCATAAGGCTCGAGAGGCCACTTGCACAAAAAGGCCCTGGAAATAGCCTGGATGAGTTTGCAGGTGGGGAGGGGCAGGGCCTCCGGGAATCACGGGGCGGGGCCAAAGGTGTGAGTCAGGTGCTAGAGACTCAAATATGATGCCTGCCTGCCGGCTGTGTGAGGGGAGGGCTCACCAAAGGAGCCAGGGCCTCTGCCAGCTCTTCTGCCTGGGAGAAAGCTGCCCCTCCAGCTTTCAGCCTGATTCCAGGCTGGTTAGTTCCTCCCCAAGTGTCCCAGGTCCTTTCAAGCTGCTGCCCAGCGCTGGGCTCAGAGGGAGCTTGTCCGAGTGAGTCCTTGTGCGGGCCCTTTAAGAGGAGCTGCTGGGGCTTGTGCAGCCTCCGCGACCCTCAGTGACAGTCTCCGCTGGTTTTCACAGCCTGAATTTCTGGGGACTTCTCTTCCTGGCCCTGGAGCCCTGGGTTGGGAGCCTGATGTGGGGCTGGGACCCCTCCCTCCTCCGGGAAACCTCCCCTGCAGAGAGGTCCTCCAGGTTTGAAACCGGGTGTGGGCCGCAGCTGCGTCTCCAGAATTTAGCCCTGATCTGCCCTAGACTCCGCCCCTCCTATCGCTCTCGGTGCTTCTTCAGCTTCCTGGTTGTAGGGCTTCTGTGCAGCCAGGTTCAGGAGGCTCTGAGTGATGGTGGTTCTGTATTTTAGTTGTAATTTTGATGTGGTTGCGGGAGGCGGCGGGTGCAGCTGTTACCTACGCCACCAGCTTGTTTCTCTCCCTAGCTTATTTTAAAGGTATGTTTGGGTTGAGTTGTGAGTGCAGTAGCTCCAGCATGGCACTCCATGCTGCTCTGACAGCCCGCCCTCCACATCAGGAAGCCGGCTGCTACCTGTGCTTTGTCACTGCAACACTTAGCTTCCACCTCATAGTCCAAGACGAAGCTCCAGTTCCAGCCACCAGCTTCACACCTCAGCCAGCATAAGGGTGGGGGTTTAGAAAGGCACACACTCTCCCCTTAAGGGCACTTTGTATAGGGGAGGGAAGATGGCATCCCCGCTCCCAGGCATGGACTCAATTTACTCCTAAAATCCTATTTAGCCAGCTTGGAAAAACCAGAGAAACATACCTGAGTGGACGGAGTGTGAGTGGGGAGCACTGAAGACACGTCACGGAGTCCGGGAAGAGGGGGGGGTGTACGAAGGGGGAGACCCCCTGAAGCCTATGCTGGGCTCCAAGCCCACAGGCTTGGAGGCAGCAAAGCTCCCACCCCTTGGGAGTGCGGACGGCCTCAAAAAGCGGGGATCCCACACCTGGAGCAGCAAGAGGGGAAGGAGCGCCCCATGGAGGGCAGAGGGGCCCAGGGAAGCAGTGAGTCCTGGAGGGATGGCGCCTTCCTAGGAAACAAAGCTTCTAGTGGCAGCTGCGACCAGTGTCTAGTGCTCAGGGTGCTGACCATACGGAAGGCTGTCCCAAAGCATGTGGCACCTGAGTGGTAAGGGACCAGAGGACTGCGCTGAGTGACCGCAAACAGGTACTCTCTGCCTCCCATAAGGCATTGTGTTGAGCCCCAGAAAGCACTGAATCTGCATGGCAAGGGGGAGGGGAGGAGCCCTCCCGCCCTGAGCTCCCAGTGCGGGGAGTCTGGGATCTGTGACCAGCCTTGAGGGCGCCATGATGGTGAGTGAAGCCACCCGAGCTTTGCTGAGACCAGCAGTGTGGGAAGCTGCATGGAGCTGACTGTGCGTCCCCTCCTGCTGGGGGCATTGGTGCCCAGGCAGCGAGACCTTGCGGGGCGGACTCTCTGCCTGTGTGCTGCTTTGTGCATTTTTGAGTCTGATCAGGAACTGGCTCCCACCTTCCCGGCATGCACTGAGCACAGACCAGCAGAGGCTGGGATTGGCACCTGCACAGTAGAGGGTCTGAAGGGGGGGCCTAGTGCGACCAGCCAACCAGAGCTGAGCAGGGAGGGGCAGAGTCCTCGGGCCTCTCCTGCACCCGGGAGCCCTGCCCCCAACAGGAAAGGGGCGGGTCCCGTTCACTGAGGCCCCAGACACCCCCGAAGGGCACAGTCCTGAGGGGGAAGGGAGAGCAGCTCACAGGAGGACTTTACAAGAATAAGACTCTTGGGGACTGTTGTTTGGGAGCTGGAGGAAATGCTGAAAACCCCTGCTGGGGGCTGGGCAAGCAAAGGGCTCACTGGAATGTGTTCTTAATCGAACCCACTGAGCCCAGGCTGCTGAAACGGCCCACACAGAAAAGGCAACAGGCTGAAATCAATCTGAAGCTGCAGCAGGCCAGAGCCTGGGGACCTAGAATCAGAGGAGAGGGTAGGGGCTGAGAAGATGGCGGTGGAGCAGAGTCTAACTCCCGCAGAGTGAGCGCCTGACAGCAACACCTCTAAGGGGAGTGACACCCTGAGTTACACTAGCCACCCTGCACCCTAAAGACTCTACAGAAGACTCTGGAGTAAGACCAGGCAACTACAAGGTTGCAAAATAGCTGACAAGAGGAGATGGTCCACAGAGAGCCTCAGATCAGCCATCTACCTAAGGACACAAAAGCTAAACCTAGATGGTTCCTCACAGTGGGTGATACACAAGCACCTCCCAGGAGAACGGAAATCAGCCCACAAAACAGTGAGCCTCAGATGACATAAACTGCCCAGAAGAAACTCACCTGATTGACTGTCTTTTTTTCTTGTTTTTTTGTTCTGTTTTTTGTTTTTTTTGGTGTGTGTTTGTTTGCTTGTTTTTTCTCTTTTTTCCCCTATTAGGAAGAAGAGAAAGGGGGGAAAAGTTATTTGTTTTTTCTTCTTTTTAAAATTTTATAATATATATTTTTAATTAAAAAATATTTTTAACTAAATTTTTTTCTTTTTTATAAAAGAATTTTGTCTTGCTTAGCTTGTTTTTAGTATTGTTTTGGTTATTTGCTTTGTTTTGTTTTATCCTTGCTTCTACTATCAAGACTTTCTTGATATCCTTGCTTAACGACTGGGACTTTATCATTATAACCAAGTTTACAGCTTTCCTCTATAGTTCCCACCAAATCTCTTACCGGACTCCCTCCCTGCCTGGGCTATATCTCTCTCCTCTCGATCCACTGGCATAACTTTTTTTTCTTTTTCTTTTCTTTTGTTATTTTGTTTTCCTCCCTTCTGTCTTCCTGTCTTTTTGTTCGATTGTTAGTTTCTCTTATTCTCTTTATTGTATTTTTATTTTCTCATTTTCAACTATTATCCTATTCCTATTCTCTCCCTTAATTTTTTTTTCTGGCCCTTCTTTCAGAATCTTTTCTCTGCTTCTGTTATCTCCCAGTAGCTTCTCTATTTTTTACATTTTAGTTTATTATTATTTTCTAAATTTTCATCACTATTAACAACAATATACATCTCTCTAAGCGTTATTTTTCTTTTTTTAAGCTTTTTCTTATGTGTGTGTGTGTGTGTTTTCTCCATTCACTCTCCCAGTCTGTTTTCACATGGGTTGTTTTCATTGTGATTGTCAAGATATTTTGTAAGATACCTTTTGTTTCCTGGAAGTTTAGTTGTGTATTGTCCTGCCTTGCCAGCACCTGTACAACAGCTTACACGACAAGGTTGGGGCTTAGCCAACCCAAGAGGACAGTCCTCCCAAGGACTGATCAACAACAATCTAGACCCAACCACAACAGAAGAACATAAAGAACCCACAAAAGTGACACCCACAAGAGGGACACGCCTAGAGCAAAGAGCTCAGAAGTACAAGGAAAACACACCTCTGGGCTCCACTGGATTCACAAGACAAAATCCTATCCTACATGTCTGGGAGACAGCACATATATCTAATATATAGATACAAACACTAAGACCTACCAAAATGGGGAGACAAAGAAACAACCCCCAAATTAAAGAAAAGGAAACATTGCCAGAAGAAGTCTTTGATGAGATGGAGTTAAGCAAGTTATCAGAAACAGAGTTCAGAGTATTGATGATGAAGATGTTCAAGGAACTTAAAGAGAAAAACAGGGCAATAGAGGATATGATCGAGGACTTTAGGGAAAACATGAAAAAAGATACATAAACAAAAATCAGACAGAAATAAAGAATGTGGTATCTGATATAAAGAATACACTGGAAGGAATTAAAAGCAGGCTCAATGAAGCAGAGGATAGAATAAGTGACTTAGAAGACAAGGTAGAAAAAAATCACTCAATCAGAGAAGCAAAAAGAAAAACCACTTAAAAAGCATGAGGACAGTCTAAGGGAGCTTTGGGACAACAGGAAGTGAAACAACATTCGCATTATAGGACAGTCAGAGGGGGAGGAAAGAGAGCAAGGGGTAGAGAACTTGGTGGAGGAAATAATGACAGAAAACTTCCCTAGGCTGGCGAGGGAGAAAGCCACACAAGTGCAGGAAGCACAGAGGGTTCCAAACAAGAGGGACCTAAAGAGACCCACTCCAAGACACATCATAATTATAATGGCAAATGTCAAGGACAAAGAGAGAATATTAAGGGCTGCAAGAGAGAGACAAGCAGTGACCTACAAAGGAACCCCCATAAGGCTGACAGCTGATTTCTCAACAGAAACTCTTCAGGCCAGAAGGGAGTGGCATGAAGTTCTCCAAGTAATGAAAAGCAAGAATCTGCAACCAAGATTGTTTCATCCAGCAAGGCTATCATTTAAAATTGAAGGTGAAATAAAGAGCTTCCCAGACAAAAAAAGGCTAATGGAGTTCAGTACCACCAAACCGGCATTGCAAGAAATGTTAAAAGGACTGCTCTAAGAAAAAGAAAGTATAGTGAGAGGAAGGTATGTCAGCATAAAGGGGGAAAATGGCATTAAATAAGTTTATATCAATAGTAGCCTTAAATGTAAACGGAATAAATGGTCCAATCAAAAGAAATAGGGTAGCTGAATGGATAAGAAAACAGGACCCAAATATATGCTGTGTACAAGAGACCCACCTGAGAGCAAAAGACTCACACAGGCTAAAAGTGAAGGGATGGAGTAAAATATTCCATGCAAGTGGAAAGGAAAAGAAAGCTGGAGTAGCAATTCTTATTTCTGACAAAATAGACTTCAAAATAAAGACCATAACAAGAGACAAAGATGGTCACTACATAATACTAAAGGGATCAATCCAACAGGAGGAAGTAACCCTTATAAACATTTATGCCCCCAACATAGGAGCACTTAAATATATAAAAAATTTCTTGGAGGACTTTAAGGGGGAGATTGACAGCAACACAATCATAGTGGGGGACTTTAACACCCCACTGTCAGTACTGGACAGATCATCAAGACAAAAAATCAACAGGGAAACACAGACCTTAAATGACTCACTAGACCTAATGGATTTAATTGACATTTACAGGACATTTCATCCCAAAGCAGCACAATACACATTCTTCTCAAGTGCACATGGGACATTCTCAAAAATAGACCACATGTTAGGGCACAAGGCAAGTCTCTACAAATATAAGAAGACTGAAACCATATCAAGCATCTTCTTGGATCACAATGCCATGAAACTAGAAATCAACCACTATAAAAAACCTCAAAAATATTCAAGCACATGGAGGCTAAATAGCATGTTATTAAACAATGAATGGGTTACCAATGAGATCAAGGAAGAAATCAAACACTTCATGGAAAGTAATGAAAATGAACAGACAACAACCCAAAATCTATGGGACACAGCAAAAGCAGTCCTGAGAGGAAAATTCATAGCATTACAGGCATATCTCAAGAAACAAGAAAAAGATCTAATGAACCATCTAACACAACAACTAAAAGAACTAGAATGAGAATGACAAGAAAAGCCCCGAGGAAGTAGAAGGAAGGAAATAATAAAAATCATAGCAGAAATTAATGATATAGAGACTAAAAAAAAAAAAAAATACAAAAAAATCAATGAAACCAAGAGCTGGTTCTTTGAAAAGATAAATAAGATTGATGCACCTTTAGCCAGACTCACTAAAAAACAAAGAGAGAGGACCCAAATAAATAAAATCAGAAATGAAAGAGGTGATATAACAACTGGCCAACAGAAATACAAAGGATTGCAAGAAAATACTTTGAGCAACTATATGCCAACAAATTGGACAACATAGGGGAAATGGACAAATTCCTAGAAGCATACAACCTTCCAAAGCTGAATCAGGAAGAAGCAGAAAACCTGAGTAGACCAGTAACAACTAATGAAATTGAAGCAGTAATCAAAAAACTCCCAGCAAACAAAAGTCCTGGACCAGATGGATTTACAGGTGAGTTTTACCAAACATCTAAAGAAGATTTAACACCTATTCTATTCAAACTATTCCAGAAAATTCAAAAGGAGGGAAAACTCCCAAACTCTTTTTATGAGGCCAGCATCATTCTAATGCCAAAACCAGATAAAGACACTATAAAGAAAGAAAATTACAGTCCAATATCCCTGATGAACATAGATGCTAAAATCCTCACTAAAATACTACCAAACATTCCGGGGATGCAAGGCTGATACAACATCTGCAAATCAATAAATGTGATACATCACATAAACAAAATAAATGACAAAAATCATATGATCATATCAATAAACACAGAAAAAGCATTTGACAAAATCCAGCACCCATTTCTGATAAACACTCTCAGTAAAGTGGGAATAGAGGGATCATACCTCAACATAATAAAGTCCGTACATGACAAACCTACAGCCAACATCATACTCAATGGGCAAAAACTAAAACCATTTCCCTTAAAAACTGGAACAAGACAGGGATGTCCACTTTCACCCTCTTATTCAACATAGTACTGAAGGTCCTTGCCATAGCCATCAGACAGGAAGAAAATATAAAAGGCATCCAAATTGGAAAGGAGGAAGTAAAACTGTCACTACTTGCAGATGACATGATATTGTACATAGAAAACCATAAAGACTCCATCAAAGTACTACTAGATTTGATAAACGAATTTGGAAGGTAGCTGGATACAAAATCAACATCCGGAAATCAATGGCATTCTTATATACCAACAATGAACTCTCAGAGAGAGAAACTAAAAAAACAATACCATTTACCATTGCAACTAAAGAAATAAGATACCTAGGAATAAACTTAACCAAGAATGTAAAAGACCTGTACTTGGAAAACTATGTGACAGTGAAAAAAGAAATAGAGGAAGATTTAAACAAGTGGAAGAATATACCACGGTCATAGATTGGAAGAATTAATATCATTAAAATGTCCATACTATCCAAAGCAATTTATAAATTCAATGCAATTCCTATTATTTTAACCAACAGCATATTTCACATATCTAGAACAAATATTTCGAAAATTTATATGGAACCAAAAAAGACCTCGAATAGCTGCATCCATCTTGAGAAAAAACAACAGTGTGGGAGGGATCACATTACCGGATTTCAAACTGTACTACAAAGCCATTGTAATCAAAACGGCCTGGTATTGGTACAACAACAAATATAGATCAATGGAACAGAACAGAGACCCCAGAAATAGACCCACGCCATTATGGTCAGTTAATATTTGACAAAGGAGGCAAGAGCATCCAATGGAGTAAAGACAGTCTCTTCAATAAGTGGTGCTGGGAAAATTGGACAGATAACATGCAAAAGAATGAAACTAGACTACCAACTTTCACCATACACAAAAATAAACTCAAAATGGGTAAAAGACTTAAATGTAAGTCACGAAACCATAAAAATCCTGGAAGAAAACATAAGCAGTAAAGTCACAGACATCCCACGTAGTGGACTTTTCACTGATACATCTCCTAGGGCAAGAGAAACAAAAGAAAAAATAAACATATGGGACTACATCAAACTAAAAAGCTTCTGCACAGCAAAAGAAAACAGCCTCAAAATACAAAGGAACCCCACGGTCTGGGAAAACATATTTGCCCAGGATGCATCTGATAAGAGGCTAATTTCCAAAGTGTACAAAGAACTCATATTACTCAGCAAGAGGAAGACAAACAACCCAATTAAGAAATGGGCAAAGGACCTGAATAGACACTTCTCCAAAGAGGACACACAGATGGCCAAGAGACACAGGAGAAAATGCTCAACATCGCTAATCATCAGGGACATGAAAATTAAAACCACAATGAGGTGTCACCTCACACCTGTCAGAATGGTTCCATCAGCAAATCAACAACCGATTTGTGCTGGCGAGGGTGTGGAGAAAGGGGAGCCCTAGTACACTGCTGGTGAGAATGCAGACTGGTGCAACCACTATGGAAAACAGTATGGGGGTTCCTAAAAAAATAAAAAATGGAGCTGCCAGTAATCCCACTTCTAGGAATATACCCTAAGAATCCTGAAACATTAATCAGAAAGAATATATGCACCCCTATGTTCATAGCAGTGCAGTTTACAATAGCTAAGATCTGGAAACAGCCCAAGTGCCCATCAGTAGATGAGTGGATAAAAAGCTGTGGGACATTCACAGCATGGAATACTAGGCAGCTGTAAAGAAGAAGAATCTCGTGCCCTTTGGGTCAGTATGGAGGGACCTGGAGAGTATTATGCTGAGTGAAATAAGCCAGGCAGAGAAAGACAAACATCACATGATCTTGCTTATATGTGGAATCTAAAGAACTTAATAAACTGATGAACAGAATAGATTCAATGACATGGAAGCATAGATGAGACTGATGAATGTCAGAGGGAGGGAGGAGGGCGGGTGGGTGGAGGGGGAGAGAGTAACCAAAGAATTTATATGCATATATGCACAACCCAAGGACACGGACAATGGTAGGGAGAGGGACTGGGGGGGATGGGACGGAGTGGAACGGGTCATTGGGGAGAAAAAGAGACATCTGTAATATTTTAAACAAACAAACAAAAAAAGCATTTTGTACAAATTACACACATTATTTTGTGCTTATGTCACATTGGACGTAATTTAGCCACATCTGCTTATCTTGCTGCAAGGGAGTTGGGGAAAGTTGTCTTTGTTCTGGACCACATAGTCCAGTTGTAATCTGTGGGTCCTGTTGCTGAGGAAGAGGAGACTGCGTATGGGGGAGCCCTAGCAGTGTCCGCCTGGGCTTCCCTGCCTTAGCAGTGACCACTGCACTGCAGCCAGCTCCCCGCTTCTTACTGAGCTGTAGATTGCTTCAGCCAGGGGCTGCTCTTTTACCTCTTAGCATAGGCGGGTGCTTAATATTTGTTGTACAAATAAATGATTCTAGTGCAACTGTCTTACTTTAAAAATTAGAGAAGCCAGTCTATCACACAGTCTGCACAGGACATGATCCTTCTGGGGGTGTGGGGAATGGACATTGGAGGCTGAGGGCCCTGGGCAGAGAGGCGACCCCACCTTCGTCCGGAAGCCGCCTGGGTTGAGCAGAAGCGAGCTGATGACCCTCACACATTGCCAGGTCTCCAAAGGACTCCTGCCCCAGCACTTTCTCAGTGGTGGGTGAGGAAATGACTTACTCTTTGTCTGGACTTTGCTTCTTTCACATGTAAGGACAGACATGCTCTTCACAACACAAAAGCTGCAAACACAGGTTAATGTCATGCTGGAGGCTGGAGAATGCACGCCACAAGTCCCCTGGGTGCCTGGTGGATTTATTAGTTGACCTGTGAGAGTTCCAGTGTTTCCTCATGGCGATCCCCTTGCCCTTCCCAAGGGAGCCCCTTGATGTTGAAGACACCCTCACACTGTGCCCCTGCTGGTATTTCTGTCTTGGTGGATGATCCTATTGGAAATGGGGGTGCGGGGCCCTGGCTGGTGTGGCTCAGTGGTTAGAGTGTTGCAGGTTCCATCCCTGCTCTGGGTGGGGGCACGTGCGGGAGGCAACTGATCAATGTGCCTCTCTCATCTCTCTTTTTCTCCCTCCTCCCCTCCCTTCCACTCTCTCTAAAAATCACTGGAAAAAGACCCTCTGGTGAGGATCCAAAAAAAAAAAAAAAAAAAAGGAAATAAGACAAGAAATGGGGGTGTGGGAGGGGCTCCTGCTGCTATTGAGCAGGAATTCCATGCCCTAAGGTGGGGCCTGAGGTGGCTGAGGGGGTGAGGAGTGGGGAGCAGATGGATGAGATGGGCCCTGGGGCTGTATACAGGAACCAGAACTGGCCCCAGCCCTCTTTATAATTAGCTAAGTCCCTGCAGCCATCCTGCAGCCTCCACGAGACCTCCCAACTGGACCAGAGAGGAGCTGGTGGCTGTGGCGCCTGCCCCTGCAAGCCCTCAGCAGCCCAAGCCCACAGTGCAGTCTTTCTGGGCTGGCTTACGTTGGAGGCCTGACGGCTCTGACTTTGACTCACAGAGCCCCTTTTGGGCCCCCGGCCCAGGCCCGTCTTCTTTCCTGCCTTCCTATTGTCTCCAGTTCTTGGATGGCCTCTGTGGCTTCCGCTAACACCAGCCCTGCAAGCCTCAGGCTCTCCTCCCCTGAGCATGGGAGGGCAGCGCTGTCCCTAGAACCCTTACAGAGGGGGGTCCCTCAGTTTCTCAGGGAGACTGCACCCGGGTGACCATGAGAGGTGTTGCACAGGTACCAGGTCTCCTGGTGCTCTCAGCTGGTGCTTCGCACCTGGCCTCCCTATTCTAGCTTTGCCTCTGTCTGCCACCTGGGTGGCATTGGGCTCCCTGCTCCCAGTGGCTCTCTCCATTTTCCTGGCACAGTGCTTGTGGGGTCTCCCTCTGGAGGTTCCAGGCTGGCTGTACCGTTCTTAGTGACCATCGCCCACACGGGGAGGGGTGGGTGTCACAGTGGGTGGCCCAGGCAGCCCTTCTCATCTGCAGGCTTCTGCCTTCTTTGGGCATGGTCATCACAGGGGCTGCTGCAAGACACAGGCATTGCTGGGAGGAGTAGAAGCTGGTGGCATGAATTTAGATGCTAGGTCTTTTAGCAAATGCTCAAAAAGACTCCTTTTATCCAGAGCTAAACAACAAATGAGTCAACCTCTGGGTAGTTGCCACCCTCCTCCCTCAATTCCCTGCAACAGCAGGGAAGGTGTCTGGGAGCTGCCTCACTCTGCCAGCGCCTGGGACCTGGCACCAGCGTGTGATCCTGTCCTAGCATCAACCCCAGGACAGCTTCAGCACTCTCTCCCACCCCCTCCTTTCCATGGCCTTGTTGGATGGAAGAGAGGCCGTCCTTGCACCCTGATGATGCGGGCGGCTCCCACACGCCCACTCCTGCTGCTTCTACTGGCCCTAGCACTTGCCCTCTCCATAGCAGACGTAATTTGAGGGGGCATTTCCGAGAACCAGATCTGAGAAGAAAAAGTGGACTCCACATCTTAGTGCTTGTTAGCATATTTCAGAGCCAGGGCCATGTGGCTCGGTCCGCACACGGGCAGGTGAGTCTGTCATTACCGCCAGATGAGTCAGCAGAGATGGAACATTCATTTATTTGGGCAAATGTGTCATGTGAGAGTTGTTCAGAGTCGTCCAGCATGCATTGGTCCACCCCAGGGGCTGGGGGAGGGGAAGGGCTGATGAAAGCAGGGAAGAGGGACAGCAAGAGGTGGCAGGTGGGGCCTCCTGGACGCGTGGTTAAAGGAGGCGCCAGGACGACAGATTCCAGAGGCTTGGTTTTATTGTGCAGCTTTCTTTTTCCTCAGTGAGATGCTGTAAGCTGTGGTGGCACTATGCATGGCCACAGGACAGGGCAGAGCTGATGGGTGGGGAGCTGGGTGCTGGGAAAAGTCATTTCTCAAGGCATGTCCCATGCTCGGGTCTCACTCCATGGCCGGCCTCAGGCCCCCCGGAGATCCCTGAGAAAGCAGGTTGTGGGGCAGGGGCTGCCTGAGGCTCAGGCACCAGCCAGCTGGGGTGGATACTGGCTGAAGAGGGAAGGGGAACACACGTGGTCCAAGCTGCAGGGCTCTGGGGCTCCCCATGGCCTGCCTCGCTGCCTCAGGCCAGCATCCTGGAAGTTCTTAGGAGCTTAGGACAGCCTGGGCCACCCTCTCAACTACTGGGTGAGGCAGTGAGGGACAGCAGGCTCCCCTTTCTGGCCTCCGTAGGTAGGGAGGGATGATGGACTCTCCCTTCTACCCCCGAAACCCTCCATTGGCGCTGCTCTCTGGGCAGAATCTGTATCCACTGCCCCGTGACTGGGCCCAGGCCCCGAGGGACCTCTGCAGAGAAGAGGACAGCTTTTGTGCTGCGGTAGAGAATGCTCCTGGAGGTGCTCTACTCTCTCACACCACTGACCACAAAGTCCTGGCAGTGCCCTCACATCTGGGGGTGGGGGTTGCTTAGGGATGCGTGAGGCCCAAGCACACCCCATCCCCCTCCTCATCGAGGTTTCTCCCAGGGCGGCCTGGATCAGGTGGGTAAGGAAGACCCCCAGGGACTGGTACTCCTCCGCCCTACAACCCCTCCTATGGCCCCGCTCTTCATCAGGTCCCCACCCTGGCTTCCCTTTTCATAAACTCCAGAAGAAAAGGAAGGAAAAGCCCTAAATAAACCAGACAGAAGCAGCTCTAGAACAAAGATGAAATAAGCAACGGTGCGTGGAGAGGGTGTGAGGTGGCGGTGGGTGGGGTGGCGGTGGGGAGTGGGTACCTGATGGCATGCAGCACTGGGACACCTTATGAGGGATGGGCCCATTTCTCCCGAGGCGTGTGAGGGATGGGGGAAGGGGTCAGCCGACCCAGAGGAGGAGGATCTCTGGACTAGGCCTGTGTCTTCCTGTGTCCTCCATGGGCCCAGCCAGTCACAGGGAGATGAAATCCATGGCCCGCAGGAGGGGCAGGGAGAGCAGGAGCAGCAGCAGCCAGGAGGTGTCCTGGGCCAGCAGGCTTATGCCCCCACACTTGACCAGTTTGTCTGTGGAGAGAGAGGGGTAGAGCGGCAGAGCAGGAATGGGGGGCAGGACCCAGGCCCAGAGCAATGGTGCGTTTCCTTGGGGAGGCTGTGCCACGATGTTCTTAGCTGGAACCAGGGCCAATCTGGTCTAACAGAACCAGCCACCTATACCACGTGCAGGTCCCTGAGCCCTTGCACTAACATCACATCAAATCTGTACTAAGCATCCCCACAAGAAAGCTGTGTGAGGTGGCTGGAGTCAGGTCTTCCAGGCAGGAGGGGGGACTGTGGAGGCCAAGGACTGTCGTCGGTCATGCTGCCTCTGCTACCCCTGTCTGCTGGCCTGCCTGACCCTCCCCATCCCCCATTCACACTACAGGCGGCGATGCCCCAGGGAGGGCAGAGAGGTTATGGGGCCCCTCTTGGCTCTGGCCCAGCCAAGGAGACTGACTCACCTCTGAGCACGGAGATATTCTTGCTGGAGAAGGTCGGGGGCTGGCTCGAGAGGCGGAGCTCGCATGTGTACAGCCCCTCGTCCTTGGTGGTGAAGCCGGACAAGTAGAGGACCTTGATGTTGCTTCTGCTGGTGGAGTTGGTGCGGGAGCGGTACGTGTGCTCGGGCACCCCCACGTTGCCGAGGAGCACGTGCTTCTTGGAATCTCGGGTCAGGCTGAACTCGTACTGCATGGGCAGGGTGGTGGTGTTCTCGTGGCGGCAGTCCAGACGAAGGCTCTGGTCCACCAGGCAGGCCGTCAGGCTGGTCACCTTTTGTCCACTGGCCACCTGCAAGACTGGCACCAGCAGCGTCTTCTCTGAGCTGGGGGACCCGCGGAGCAGGAGGCCTCCCGCCACCATGAACCAAGAACAGTGGAGAAGGGCCTGGCCAGGGTACTCAGGGTCTGCTCTGAGTGCCTCACCCCACCTCAGCATGCCGCAGCCCCCAGCCCCCCTTCCTCATGCACTCTAGTCCTAGGCCCCACCAGTGTGTCCCAGGGGCAGGAGACCTTGGGGAGTTGATGCAGGTTCCTGGTGCCCACATGGAGATTCCAACCTAATGTGGGGTAGGCTCTGTGAAATGTTTCCAAAACCACCTCAGGCAGGCAGATCAACTAGGTCGCGCAGCTGACTTAGAGATGAAGAATCCCCTTTCCCTCAGTCATCTCTGCCTGGAGAGGCCTTGAGGAGGACCTAGCTTCTCCGAATGGAGGGGGGGCCTTGGAATCCCAGCCCCGCCCCTTTCCAGTACCTGTCAGCAGGAGGGCGATGCTGATGGTGGGGTTCATGGTGCTCAGTTCTGAATCTGGAGGTGGGAACAGGATGGGAGTTAGCCGGGAGACGAGGCAGGTGTGCCCACACCTACTGCAGGGCTGGGTGCCTGTGGGATACATGCCACAAGGGCCGGGCAAGCGTTTAAGCCCTTCCCTACCACCTGCCCTCTCCCTACTTCCTCGACCGCGACACTGCTGCTTGCTGTTTCTCCCCGGGGAAGGCAAAAGGGAGGCGGACACGCCCTCTGACACTGGGCGTCTGTGTGGAACACTTGCCAGTTGGGCAACTTTCAGCAAGTGAACAACTTTGTCATTTCTTCTCCCCTCAGGAAGCAGGGGATTCCTGTTTTGGAATTGTGGTAAAATACACATAACAAAACTTACCATCTTAACTATTTTAAGTGTTCAGTTCAGTAGTGTTAAGTTCAATTAGTGTACAACCAATCTCCAGAACTTTTATTTTAATTTTTACCCTCACCTGAGGATTTTCATCGATTTTAGAGAGAGGAAGGGAAGGAGGGAGGGGGAGAGAGTGAGTGAGTGAGAGAGAAACACAGATCGGCTGCCTGCCATACCCGCTCCGGCCAGGACAACCTGCAACCTGCGTGTGTGCCCTGACCCCAATGGAACCAGCTACCTTTCGGTGCAGGGGAGGAGCTCCAACCAACTAAGCCACACCCGCCAGGGCTCCAGAACTCCCCCCCTTTTACCCCCCAGAACTCTTTTTATCTTGCAAAACTAAAACTCTCTTAAAACAAAAACTGCATCCCAGCCGGTTTTTCTCAGTGGTTAGAGCGTCAGCCAGGTTCAGTTCCAGCCCAAGGGCACGTACCTCGGTTGCAGGCTTGATCTCGGGCCCCAGTTGGGGTACCTGTGGGAGGCAACTGATCGATGTCTCTCTGTCCCCTCCCTCTATTTCCACTCTGGAAAGCAATGGAAAAATATCCTCCGGCGAGGAGTAAAGAAAAAATAAAATAAATAAAACAAAAACCGCTCATTCAGGGACTTCCTAGCTCAGAAGAAAATCCCGTGTCCAGACGGTTCCTGGCATATAACAGATGCTCAAAAGACACTGAATGAATGAAAGAATCTGAGCTCTGGGTAACCACAGGGTTGTGATGTCATTAAGAAAAATGACAACTATCCGGCCCCACGCTCCACAGCGGGACCTGCACACGGCCTGCCCTCCTGGCGGCCCTGAGGCTGGGGACGGCGTTCTGCGTGGCCAGGCGCCCCCCGGCAGAACCGTCCTTGCCACGCGGCGAACGCCGCTGGCCCCAGACGTGAGGCAGCGACGGCGCCCTCCCGCCGCCCGCGTCTGCCTGCGCAGAGACCCGGCCGTCCCGAAAGCCGCTATCTGGGCGGGCTTCCCGGGCCTGCAGTTCCCAGTGCCGGCTTCAGCGGCCTCTGCTGGGCTCGGCCCTGACTTTGCCCCCTTTTCAGTCTAGGCCCGCAGGGCGGCCCAGCAGGTACCCTAGACGCCCGCGCCGGGCTCGCCGGGAGGGGCGCAGGGGGGCGCCCCCGAGGGGGCGCGGGCCGGGCGGGGGCGGGGGCGCGGGGCGCACGGCCGAGTCCGGGGCTCCCGGCGCTCGGCCTGCGGCGGGGAGACGCCGCCCCCCGTGGCTGCGGCCGCGGTAAACACCCCCTCGGACCCAGGTCGAGAGGGACCCGGAGGTGCTGCTGGAGAGGAAAGGGAGTTGGCAAGCGGCTCTGATTCGCGGACACCGAGTTAGGAGCAGAGCCGCGGGCCCGGGGGCCTAGGGGCTGAAGCGGCCGCTAGAACAAGACAGGGGCCCGGCGGGGGCTGGAGGGGGCTGGAGGGGGCTGTGCAGCCACAGGGCGGGCTGGAGGCGACGGGAGGCGGCCGGCCCTCGCCCCCTCTACCCGCGTCTCCGCAGACCCCAGCCCGGGCAGCCCTGCCCCCGCGCCCCCGCCCCGCGCCCGGCCCACGGGGCCACCCTATTCCTCTCCCGCGCGTCAGCCTCTCCCTCCGCGAGGAGGGCCCCCTGCCCCTCCCCCGCCGCTCCCCAGGGCTCCCCTCCCCCGCCGGCCTGCCCGCCGTGCCCGCGGCACTGCGGCTCCGCGGCTCGGGCGCCCGCACCCACCCGTCGCGGGGCAGCTCCTCCGGCGCGCGTGCCCCCCGCTCTGCAGCGCACCCGCCTTCGCGAGCTCGGCTCGGAGTCGTCCGGGCGGAGGGCAGAGCGCGAGGGTGTCCTCGGCGCCCTTCCTCCCGCCGGTCCTCCAGCCGCGCAGCCCCAGGACCCACCCGCCCCCGCGGGCGAAAGCCCCGAGGCCTCCCTGGAAAGGCGGCTGCGGCCCGCCCGCCCGCGGGGTTGCGCCAGCCCTCGCCCCTGCGGGGGGCCCGGCCGCCCTCCCGGGGCGCCGCGGCGTCCCCGCGCCCGGGGTCCCGCCCTGGCCCGGGCGCCCACCTGCGCTCCCGCCCGCGCGCCGCCTCTCCTCCGGACGCCGCCGCCAGCCGCGCACCCGCGCCCCCGGTTTTCTCCGGGATGGGGCGGGGGAGCCGGCGGCTCGGCCAATCAGGGGCCGAGGGGGGGCGGGCGGCGCGCGGGGCGGCCCCAGCGGGGCGGGGGGGCGGCCTGCCGCGGGGGGGGCTCGCGGGGGCCCGCGCGCCGGGCAGTGACCTTGGGGACCAGGCTGGGCAGCCCAGGGGCCGCCGCCCAGAGCTCCGCGAGGGTCGCCCCCTTGGAAGGGTGCACCCATTTTTGCAGCCTGGCTTCCGAGACGGGTGGGAAAACCAGGGTACGGGGAGGGCGGGGGGCCGCGGCGGCCCGGGGGCGGCGCGCCCACCTCGCTTGCTTTTCAGCCGGACCTCAGCTCTGAGGGAGGCCCGGGCCAGGGCTTTTGGAGTTGGGGTGTCACAGGCTCTTTCCAAAGGAAGATGGCGGTGTCCCCACATTGGAGCAGCCCTTGGGGGCGAGGCAGCGCTGGCCCAGGGTTTGCAGGCCCCGCCCCGCCGCAGCGCCTCCTCCACCCCGGGACGCCAGCCTCCCAGGGGCCCCTCAGCGCCTCGCTGGCAGCTCCTTGTGCGGGGAGCTGGAAGGTTCTAGACCTGCTGCCCGCCCTGCTGCCCGCCTGCCCGCCCTGCTGCCCGCCCGCCTGCCCGCCTGCCCGCCTGCCCGCCCTGCTGCCCGCCCGCCTGCCCGCCTGCCCGCCTGCCCTCCTGCCTTCCTGCCCGCCTGCCCGCCCTGCTGCCCGCCCGCCTGCCCGCCCTGCTGCCCTCCTGCCCGCCCTGCTGCCCGCCCGCCTGCCCGCCTGCCCGCCTGCCCGCCTGCCCGCCTGCCCGCCTGCCCTCCTGCCCGCCTGCCCGCCTGCCCGCCTGCCCGCCTGCCCGCCTGCCCGCCTGCCCTCCTGCCCGCCTGCCCTCCTGCCCGCCTGCCCGCCTGCCCGCCTGCCCGCCTGCCCGCCTGCCCGCCCGCCCGCCCGCCCGCCTGCCCTCCTGCCCTCCTGCCCGCCTGCCCGCCTGCCCTCCTGCCCGCCTGCCCGCCTGCCCGCCTGCCCTCCTGCCCTCCTGCCCGCCTGCCCGCCTGCCCGCCTGCCCTCCTGCCCTCCTGCCCGCCTGCCCGCCTGCCCTCCTGCCCGCCTGCCCGCCTGCACTCCTGCCCTCCTGCCCGCCTGCCCGCCTGCCCGCCTGCCCGCCTGCCCGCCTGCCCTCCTGCCCGCCCGCCTGCCCGCCCGCCTGCCCTCCTGCCCGCCTGCCCGCCTGCCCGCCTGCCCGCCTGCCCGCCGCCTTGTGAGCGAGGCCTCCAGGCTAGCGGAGGGGCGCTGCCCCCTGCCAGGCCCTGGGCCGGGCGCGCACCCCCGACGGCCGGCTGCGTCCGTCCCGCCCCATTTCATGGCCAGTGAGCGGGGGAGCCGGCCAGTCCACCTGGGCTGCGGAACCCCAAGGCCTCAGGGCTGAGCCGCTGCTCGCCCAGTGCGGGAGACATTGGCAAGAGTGGGGCAGGGGAAGAGATGGGACCAACTGGAAAGGACGAGCGCAGACCGGGCTTTCAGCCTCGGGGCGCCTGTCCTGCCTCCTCAGCGCGAGTCCCCAGAAACTCTTGGGCCTTCTCATTTCTACGGCCAGTGCTGACGACTGGTCTCCCCGCACCGGTCAGGGCCGCTCTTTGAACAAAGGCTTGTGCTGTTTATTTGCATTCTCACGGCCACTTTGTGAATTCTGGTCAGGACACCCGTGGGCTGGCCTTGCCTTCCCACCACCTGCCTGCCTATTCTGTTTCTTCACGGACATCGGCCCTGGCACCTTTGCTGCAGTTCCATTAGCGTAATGGCTCTGTTGGAAGCCATCCCTGGGCTAGCAAGTGGGAAAGTCTCTTCCCTCTCCCAGCCTTGGGGATCAGATGGCCTTCCAGCACTTAGAGGGATGGAACTCTGACTGGAATGAGCCCCATGGCAGCCAAATTGAGGAACCATTCACCCTGGTAAACAACAGAAGCTCTGGGGCACTTCAGTGCAGCTGCCCTGCCCACCTGGCCTCTCCCTAGTCCAGCCGTAGAGCTGCCTGAGTCTGCACTTTCACAGCTCCTCAGGGCTTGGGGACTGCAGAACGCTGGTCTGGTATAAGACCATTCTCTTCACATTGGGCTTCTCAGCTGGGCTTCTCATTGTCTGTAGAGTAATTTTTAAGGCTGCTTGACCCTCCCCCTTCCCTCCCACGCCTCATCTTTCCCATCCATCCTGCTGCATTCCTGACACTCTGGCCTCCTTTCTGTCACTGCATGCAGTATTTTTCCTGCTTAACTTCATAATTTAAGTCCAGGGATCTTTCCTATTAGAACACAATTGCTTTAGCTTGGGGCCTAGTTCCTTCCCTCTCTCTCTCTCTCTCTCTCTCTCTCTCACACACACACACATCTCTAGATAGGGGCTAGAGATAGTTCCTTTTTTTTGGCAGGACATGGGGATACACAGAGGCCCGTTAACTACAGAAGATATCAGGGCTCTGGCTGGCTGAGACCCTGTGTGCTGTTTTCCACTCCACAGCCCAGTGTCTGAGTGCTGCTGGGTGGAAGGCCTAGCTGTGCTATTTTGATCAGGTTATGAGAACCTGGCCTACATTCTGGGTCCCCAAGCACTGTGCTCCAGGAAGGGAGGGGGTGTGGACTCTAGAGGGAATGGCAATTGTGTGTCTGCTAAAGCAAGTCTCCGGCTGCACTGAGTTAATGGCTCAAATGAGAGGATCCGGGAACACAGGGTGGTGACAGGAAGAAGATGAAAAAGCTCCCCCTCACTCAACGGGACAGGGTTGAAATGCTGAGAGCAGGAAGGGTTCAAACCGAGGTGTCTACCGGAGGCAACATTTCCTGGCAGACTGCGGCTGCCCTGTGGAGCCCGTAGCTCTTTTTTCTCCCACCATCTCCAGCTGCTCCAGCTAGAGGCACTGGGGTAAAAACCTCTAACTGCACGCTCCTGTAGGGTGACTGAGGGACACTACGCGCTCCCTCTGCTCACTCACTGCCTTCACCACATTGCTCTTTTTTTTTTTAAAAATAGAGTTGGGAGACTCTTTTTTTTAAAAAATATATCTTTATTGATTTCAGAGAGAGGAAGGGAAAGGGAGAGAGAGAGAGAGATAGAAACATCAGTGATGAGAGAGTCATTGATTAGCTGCAGCCCGCAACCCAGGCATGTGCCCCGACCGGGAATCAAATTCCGATCTGGATCCTAGGTCGATGCTCAACTGCTGAGCCACGCCCGGCTGGGCCACATTGCTCTTTTTAAAAAATATATCTTTATTGATTTCAGAGAAAGGAAGGGAGAGGGAGAGAGAGATAGAAGCATCAATGATGAGAGTCATTGATGGGCTGCCTCCTGCACCCCCCACTGGGGATCGAGCCCTCAACCTGGGCATGTGCCCTGACCGGGAACTGAACCGCGATCTCTCCTGGATCCTAGGTCGCTGCTCCACTGCTGAGCCACGCCAGCCGGGCTATTACAACATTGTCCTCTATACGATCACAGAGGTGGCAGGAGCCATCCTGTCATTCTCGGGCAGGAAACCACCACCTAAGAAGGCTCATGATTTGTCAAAGGCCAGACAAATACTTGGGAGCACAGCCAGGAATAGCTAGATCCCAGGTCTCCTGACTCCACATAGAGTGCTCCCCACTGCTCCCAGGGTGGATCTTCAGAATTCTGCTGACTGATTTCACTGGCTCACGGGGAAACGGGAAACACAGGACAATGGGGGGGTCGTCTGAACATGGCTGTCGGGTCGCCACCTCATTCTGATAACCTCTTCTTCACTTTGTTCATGAGGGAGGGATTCCCATTCTAGGGTTTTGGAGGTGGCCGAACATCTGACATCTGTCACTGGACAGATACGATCAACAGCAGTTCGTTAGTCACATGTACCCACAGCCCAGAGGAGGACACCCCATGCCATGTAGGGCCACATAGGAGTTGCACTTGGGAGCAGAGCGAACAGCCAGGAGCTGTGGAGGGCAGGCTTTGTAGTATCAGAAAGGTGGGATGGCCCCGTTTCCCATGGAGGATGTGATGGGCTTGTTTGAATAACTCTGTGGGCTGGCAGGGAACTGAAGCCACTACTGAGGGGTAATCAGCAGCTATGCCTTGTCCCTGTGTCTGGAGAACTTGTGGTTAGGCCACTTGAGGCCCTCCCAATTTTATCAGATGTCAGGACAGCACATACTATTGAACCTTAATTTTGGGCCAATGGAGGCCTTATGCCACCCCCACCCCCTTCCTTGGGAAGGCCTGTATTTTCATTCTAAGGTTATACCTTTCTGTTTTTTGGAAGAGGTGGTGGTAACTGGTATGTGTTTTAATGTCCTTGCTGGGCAAAAAAGAAAATTAATAACCTTCTGTTGGTCCTCAAACGGAGTTGGAAATGTGACTAGCCTATAAAAAAAAAAATCTTGGAACTACTGCTCTACACTCTACTGCCTCTCCTAATCTCTAGCTGAAGTCAACTCCCCCAGTGAGGTCACTCCTCCCCCACTCTCCACCCTGAGTGAGGTCACTCCTCCCCCACTCTCCACCCTGAGTGAGGTCACTCCTCCCCCACTCTCCTCCCCGAGTGAGGTCATTCTCCACCCTGAGTGAGGTCACTCCTCCCCCACTCTCCTCCCCGAGTGAGGTCACTCTCCACCCTGAGTGAGGTCACTCCTCCCCTACTCTCCACCCTGAGTGAGGTCACTCCTCCCCCACTCTCCTCCCTGAGTGAGGTCACTCCTCCCCCACTCTCCTCCCCAAGTGAGGTCATTCTCTTCCCTGAGTGAGGTCACTCCTCCCCTACTCTCCACCCTGAGTGAGGTCACTCCTCCCCCACTCTCCTCCCTGAGTGAGGTCACTCTTCCCCTAATGAGGTCACTCTCCTCCATTCTCCTTTGTGACTGAGGTCACACCTCCCAGAGTGAGGTCACTCCTCCCCCACTCTCCTCCCCGAGTGAGGTCATTCTCTTCCCTGAGTGAGGTCACTCCTCCCCCACTCTCCTCCCCGAGTGAGGTCATTCTCTTCCCTGAGTGAGGTCACTCCTCCCCCACTCTCCTCCCCGAGTGAGGTCATTCTCTTCCCTGAGTGAGGTCACTCCTCCCCTACTCTCCACCCTGAGTGAGGTCACTCCTTCCCTACTCTCCACTCTGAGTGAGGTCACTCCTCCCCCACTCTCCTCCCGGAGTGAGGTCATTCTCTTCCTTGAGTGAGGTCACTCTCCTCCACAAGTGGGGTCACTCCTAAAGAACTGCAGGCTTGATTGGAGAGATGACAAAAATAAATGTTACTTCTCAGAATGCAGGGCTGAGGGCGAGAGGACAGAGCCCCAATGGAGATATAATTTTCAATATTTAATTTAAAGACTTTATTCATGGATGTTCAATTAATCAAATAATTAAAAAACATCGTTGTTTTAGGCACAATATTCTAGGCACAGGGCTAGACCCTGGGGATATAAAATCAATAGAACACAGTGTCTGCCCTCAAAGGCTGCTCAGTGAGGGAGACGGAAGTAGTGTCCAGATGATTAGAGAACAGCAGTGTAAGAGCAGAGGCAAAGGTGTGCATAGAGCACTGTGGGAGCCCAAAGGGGGCAGCGGATCACCCAACCTGTCAGAGCCTTTGTGGAGGACTCGAAGCATGGCCCGAGTCCTTAGAGACAAATGGGAGTTGCCCAGGTGTGGTGGGTTGTCACATGAGTGACCCTGGTAAATCCTGGTACCTGGCCCTTCGTGCGAGCCCCTTCCTCATTGATGCTGGGCTGGGCCATGTGCCTTCATTGGCCGTGGGCCACCAGTAAATGTGATGCCAGCAGAGACCTGGCACGGATTTGTACAGTGGGACTTGTGCCACTGAGGAAGTCTGAGCTAGCCTCGTGGAGGACCGAGGAGCCTCGGTTTATAGCAGCCGCCATGTGGCATCAGCTAGGCCCCCGTCCGTCCTCCACACAAGAGGTGACAAGAGCATGCGTAACCCTGACCGACACCGCAGAACAGAAACGGGCCATCTGGGTAAGCTTGCTATGGTGGTTCTAAAACCTGAATCCAAATTTGACATTCCTTCATCAAGAGGTGAAGTTTGTGTCCCTTCTTGAATCTCGATGGCCTTCTGACTGCTTCAACCAATAGAATATAGCAGAAGTGATGCTAAAAGGCTTGAATTTGGGGCTTAAAAGGCCATATAGCTTTTAATTTGCTGGAACACTCAGTCTTAGGGCCATCAGGCAAGATGCTTGACTACCCTGAGCTGCTGTGCTGCCAGGAAGCCCCAGTCCCTCGCCAGGCACTGTGTGGGCACTTTGGCAGACACTCCGGGTGAATTTAGCTTTCAGTCATTTCAGCCCAGGCTTTAGACATGTAAATAAAGAAGCTCCCCGATAACCCTACCCCCAAGCTCTTTGAGTTGTCCCCCCTAGCTGTTTGAATTTTCAGGCTGGCCCCAGATATTGTGGGACAGAGACAGGTCTGAATTCCTAATCCATGGAATCCATGAGCTTAATAATATGGTTGTTGTTTTAAACTGTTGTTTTAAGTGATTGGTTATGTGACAGTAGATACCTGATCTATAAATTGGTACCTAGGAATGTGATGCTGTCTTAAAAACCTAGACATGTGCCATTCATTGGCTTTGGAATTGGGTGGTGGGCGAAGGCTTGGTTGAAAAGCAGCAAGACTGCTGTGCAGGCGAAGGGAACAGTGACCGGGCTTAGGAGAGGCTGAGAACGTAGTAAGGAAGTTACTTGGAAGCTGGATCAAGGGTGAGTTGTTAGGCAGTGATGAGATAACTGCTGAAAACGCTGTGTGTGGCACCTCAGGAGACAGAAAATGTGCCCAATGAGTTTGTGGATTTGGCTGAAGAGATCTAGTGATGGAACCTTGGAAGTGCCACCGGATGCGTCTCGCTGGCTCAGGTATTATCAGAGAGAGAGGTGAGCCAAAGAAGGGTCTCTCCAGTTTGTTGGACTGGAAAACAGCTCTAGTTCTCATTTCCATTCTCTCCAGCAGGCAACAGATTTTCAAAGTAAGAACTGGTCTAAGGGTAAAGATTAAATCGAGGGTATGATTGTGGAATCTTTGTCAACACCCCAGAGGCAGCCGATCAATGACTCCCTCTCATCACTGATGTTTCTCTCTCTCTTTCCCTCTCCCTTCCTCTCTCTGAAATCAATAAAAACATATTAAAAAAAAAAATTTAAAACTAAACTAAACTAAACTAAAATTAAGGATGTTGTCTCATAGCTGCAGCAGCGTCTTTGTTTTTTTAAATAAAATTTTTATTTCCAATTACAGTTCATATTCAATATAATTTTGTATTAGTTTCAGGTGTACAGCATAGTGGTTAGACAATCACATCCTTTACTAAGTGGTCCCCCCAGTATTTCAACTACCCATCTGGCAACATACATAGTTATTAAAATATTATCAACTATGCTCCCTGTGCTGTACTTTACATCCCCGGGACTATTTTGTGACTGCAAATTTGTACTTCTCAGTCCTTTCACCTTTATCACCCAGCCCACCACCCTCCCTCTCATCTGGCAACCAGCAGAATATTCTCTGTATCTATGAGTCTGTTTCTGTTTTATTCGTTCATTTATTTTGTTCTTTAGATTTATTTCACATAGCATAATGCCCTCTAGGTCTATCTATGCTGTTGCAGATGGTAAGATTTCATTCTTTTTTATGGCCAAGTAATTAAAAGTTGTTTTATATAATATTCTACATATATACAATGGAATATTATATAAAAAACTTATATGTATGTAAATATAAATATTATATAAAAGAACACACATATGTCACATATATAAAACAACTTTTTTACTGATGGGCATTTGGGCTGCTTCCATAGCTTGGCTATTGTAAGTAACGCTGCAGTGAACATAGGGGTGCATATATTCTTTTGAATTAGTGTTTTGAGTTTTTTCAGATAAATTCCCAGAAGCGGGATCACTGGGTCATAAGGCAGCTCCATTTTTAATTTTTTGAGGATCCTCCATACTGTTTTCCATAGTAGCCGCACCAGTCTGCCTTCCCACCAGCGGCGCCCAAGAGCTCCCCTTTCCTCACACCCAGCAAACTTGTCGTTTGCTGATTTGATGATGGAGCCATTCTGACAGCTGTGAGGTGACACCTCAACGTGGTTTCAATTTGCATCCGTGATGATTAGTGATGCTGAGCTTTGCTTCATGTATCTATTTGCCATCTGTGTATCCTCTTTGGAGAAGTGTCTCTTCAGTTCTCTACCCACTTTTTAATCAGATTCTTTGGTTTTTTTTGGTGTTGAGTTGTATGAATTTTTATTTTATTTATTATTATTATTATTTTTTTACTTTTTAAATTTATCTTTATTGTTGAGAGTATTACAGGTATACCATTCCCCCCCCCCCCCAATTGATCCCCTCCATTTCCCTCCCACCCCCTTCCCAGGCCTTCATCCTGTTATTAACTGTGTCCATGGGTTATACATATAACTTCTTTGGTTAATCTCTTCCCACCCTCCATCCCCTTCCCTCTTTCCTCTGAAATATGATCGTCTGTTGTATGCATCAATGTCTCTGGGTCTATTTAGTTTGTCAGATTCTTTTGTTCATTAGCTTCTTCTTAAAGAAGACCCTTCAACATTTCCTGTAGTGCTGGTCTGGTGGTGATGAACTCCTTTAGCTTTTCCTTGTCTGAGAAGCTCTTTATCTGACCTTCAGTTCTAAATGATAGCTTTGCTGGGTAGAGCAATCTTGGTTGTAGTTCCATGTTTTTCGTCACTTTGAATATTTCTTGCCACTCCCTTCTGGCCTGCAAAGTTTCTGTTGAGAAATCAGCTGACAGTCGTATGGGTGCTCCCTTGTAGGTAACTAACTGTTTTTCTCTTGCTGCTTTTAAGATTCTCTCTTTGTCTTTAACCTTTGGCATTTTAGTTATGATGTGTCTTGCTGTGGGCCTCTTTGGGTTCCTCTTGTTTGGGACCCTCTGTGCTTCCTGGACTTGAAAGTCGATTTCTTTCCCCAGGTAGGGGAAGTTTTCTGTAATTATTTTTTCAAATAGGTTTTCAATTCCTTGGTCTCTTTCTTCCCCTTCTGGCACCCCAGTAATACGAATGTTGGGCCTCTTAAGTTGTCCCAGAGGCTCCTTGTACTATTTTCATATTTGTGGATTCTTTTTTCTTTTTGCTCTTCTGGTTGGGTGTTTTTTGTTTCCTCATGTTCCCAATTGCTGATTTGATTCTCAGCATCCTCTACTCTGCTGTTGATTCCCTGTAAATTATTCTTCATTTCAGTAACTGTAGCCTTCATTTCAAATTGGTACTTTATTATGTTATCGATTTTCTCAGTTATTTCCCTAACAGTCTGCTTAAACATCCTTATAACCAAAATTCTGAACTCTGTATCTGTTAGCTTGCTTGGATCTATTTCATTTAGTTCCTCTTCTAGAGATTTCTTCTGTTCTTTCCTTTGTGACATGTTTCTTTGCCTCCACATTTTGTCTGCTTTCAGGTGTTTGTTTCTATGTATTAGGTAGAGCTGCTATGTCTCCTGGAATTGGTAGAGTGGCTTTGTGTAGTAGGTGTCCTGTAGGGACCAGTGGCTCAGCCTTCCCAGTCACCTGAGCTGGGCCTTCTAGGTGCTCCCCTGTGTGGGCTGTGTGCACTGTCCTGCTGTAGTTGAGCCTTGGTTGCTGTTGGCATCCCTGGGAGGAACTGACCCCCAGGCCAATCAGCTATGAGGACCAGCTGCAACTACAGCCAAAGAGCTGCTGTGCTGGAGACACCCTTATGGATCAGGATTTACTTCAGTGGAGCTTTGGTGTTCACCAAGTGTGCCCCTTGAGTGTCACTCGTGGATGTGGTAGGGTTGTGATCCAGTGTGGTAGAGTCTGATCACCAGGTGCACTGTCTCTGGGGCCTCCCGGGAGGTGCAAAGTCAGCCTGTGCCAGTGCCTTGCCCAGGACCACCCAGCATGAGCTACACAGCAAACCGTAGTTGGCAGCTACTTGTGCTGGGCTTGGAGGTGTCCAGGAGAGGCCACGCTATCAGCCAATGCAGGCTGCCGCTAGTGCCAGGCCTGGGGCCACTTATCACGCTGTTGCTTGTTTGAGAGGTTTTTAGGAAAGTCCTGAGCATGAGTCTTGAAAGGACATTTGCATAGAAAAGCCCCTGGAAATGGCCCGGATGAGCTGCAGGTGGGGAGGGGCGGGGCCCCTGGGACTCACGGGGCAGGGCCAAAGGTGTGAGTCAGGTGCTGGCGATTCAAATATGGCGCCTGCCAGCTGTGTGAGGGGAGGACTCACCAAAGAATCGATGGCCTCCTCCAGCCCTTGTGTCTGGGAGGAAGCTGCCCTCCGCCTCTCGCCCGGATCTCAGGCAGGTTGGTTCCTCCCCGAGTGTCCCAGGTCGTTTCAGGCTGCTCCCGGCGCTGGGCTCAGAGGGAGCGTCCGAGTGAGTCCCTGCCGGGCCCTTTAAGGGGAGCTGCTGGGGCTCCCGCAGCCTCCGCGACCCTCAGCGACAGTCCCCGCTGCTTTCACAGCCCGGAGTTGTGGGGACGTCTCTTCCTGGCCTGGAGCCCTGGGCTGGGGGCCTGCTGTGGGGCTGGGACCCCTCCCTCCTCCGGGAAAACTCCGCTGCCGAGATTCCTTCCTGGTTTCAGCCGCGGCACCGGGTGTGGGCCCGCGGCACGTCTCCGTGATTCAGCCCCATCTGCCCGCGTCTCCGCCTCTCCTACCGCTCTCGATGCTTCTTCAGCTCCCTGGTTGTGGGGCTTCTGTTCAGCCAGATCTCAGGAGGCTCAGAGTGATGGTGGTTCTGTATTTTAGTTGTAGTTTTGATGTGGTTGCGGGAGGCGGCGGGTGCAGCTGTGACCTACGCCGCCAGCTTGTTTTCCTCCCTGGGTGGATTTTGAAGCTGGGATTTTTAGCACTTGGTGATGAATTGGATAAAGGAGGGTAAAGGAAACAGAGGTTTCTAGGGTGACCTCTAGGCTTTTGCCTTAAACAACGGGGTGAATGGCGGTGTCATTTACTTGGGGAAGAGAGGATTTGTAGGTTCACGTCTTCCATTTTGAAGGGTCCTTTAAACACCCAAGCGGGGATGTCTACAGGAGATCACACGTGCTCGATGGAGCTCTATGGAGAGGCCGGAGGTGAAGATATAGCTGACACTCACTGGCAGAGAGCGTTCCAAGCGTGAGACTGTGTTAGATCACCTTATGGAGGTGACAAGTGGATGCAATCAATCAGGTGGGCACCTTGATGGCAGGCTGATGGGAGCGTTCCTGTCGGAAGACTTCTGGTTTCAGTGGATGTTCCTGCAGCTGAGAGGCAACAGCTTCAGAGGAGACAGGGTATTGGACAGACAGCCAAGGATAAAAGTCTGGACGAAGGCTTGGGGCCGAGTTGTATGAATGTTTAAAGTAAATTTTGGATATTACCCCCTGATTGGATATATCATTGGTGAATATTTTCTCCCATTTAGTAGGTTGTCTTTTCATTTTGTTGATGTTTTCCTTTGCTGTGCAGAAACTTTTCAATTTAATGTAGTCCCATTTTTTTTCTCTATGTTTCCCTTGTCTGAGGAGATATATCTGAATAAATATTGCTAAGAGAAATGTCAGAGATTTTACTCCCTATGTTTTCTTCTAGGATTTTTATGGTTTCAAATCTTAAAGTCTTTAACCCATTTTGAATTTATTCTTGTATATGGTGCAATAAGGTGGTCTAGTTTTCATTTTTTTGCCTCTATCTGCCCAATTTTCCCACACCAGTTATTGAATAGAAAATCTTTTTTCTTTTTTTATCCTTACCTGAGGATATTTTTTCTGTTGCTTTTCAGAGAGAGTGGAAGGAAGGGGGGTTGGGGAGAGAGAAACATTGATGTGAGAGAGACACATTAATTGGTTGCCTCCTGCACTCACCCCAACCAGGCCCGGGGAATTGAACCTGTAATTGAGGTACATGCCCTTGGCTGGAATTGAACCCAGGATCCTTTAGTCCACAGGCTGACACTCAAAAACACTGAGCCAAACTGGCTAGGGCTGAGTAGAAAGTCTTTACTTCATTTTGTGTTCTTGCCTCCTTTGTTATATATTAAATGACCATAGAGGTGGGTTTATTTCTGGGCTCTCTATTCTGTTCCATTGACCTATGTGTCTGTTTTTTTGCCAGTACCATGCTGTTTTGATTACTATAGCCTTGTAGTGTAGTTTGATATCAGGTAATGTGATACCCCCAAAGGTCCCCCCCCAAAAAAAATTGCCGTGGATATTTGGGGTCTTTTGTGGTTGCATTATTTGTTTGAGTTCTGTGAAAAATGCCACTGGTATTTTGACAGGAATTGTGTTGAATCTATAGATTGCTTTGGGTAGTATGGACATTTTAATGATGGCAAGTCTTTCTATTATATCATGGTGTACAATCTTTTTAATGTATCGCTGAAGTTAGTTTACTAATATTTTGTTGAGGATTTTAGCATCTATGTTCATCAGATATACTGGACTATAATTTCTTTGTAGTGTCTTTATCTGGTTTTGGAATCAGGATAATGCTAACCTTGTAAAATGAGCTTGGGAGTTTTCCCTCCTCTTGAAAATTTTCAAATAGTTTGAGAAGGATAGGTGTTAATTCTTCTTTGAATGTTTGGTAAAATTCACCTGTGAAGCCATCTGGTCCAGGACTTTTGTTTGTCGGAAGTTTTTTGATTACTGCTTTGATTTCATTGGTTGTAATCAGTCTGTTCTGATTTTCTGATTCTTCTTAATTCAGTTTTGGAAGATTGTATGCTTCTAGGAATTTATCCATTTCTTCCAGATTGTCCAATTTGTTGGCATATAATTTTTCTTAGTATTTCCTTATAATTCTTTGTATTTCTGTGGTGTCAGTTGTCAGTTCTCTTTCATTTCTGATTTTATTTATTTGGCTCCCCTCTGTTTTTCTTGGTGAGTCTGATTAAATGTATGTCAGTTTTTCTTATCTTTCCAAAGAACCTGCTCTTGGTTTTATTGATCTTTGTATTGTTTTTTAGACTCTGTTTTGTTTATTTCTGCTCTGATCTTTATTATTTCCTTCCTTCTACTTTCTGGGTTTTGTTTGATATTCTTTTTCTAAAGATTAGATTGTTTGATATTTTTCTTGTTTCTTGAGGTAGACCTGTATTGCTATGAATTTCCCTCTTAGGACTGCTTTCATTGTGTCCTATAGATTTTTGGTGGTTGTGTTTTTATTGTCATTTATCTCAAGATATCTTTTTGTTTTCTTCTTGATCTCATTGTTAACATGTTCATTGTTTAGTAACATGCTATTTAAACTCCATGAGTTTATGTGTATTTTAGTTTTTCAGTTGTAATTGATTTCTAGTTTCATATATCATTGTGGTCAGAGAAGATGCTTGATATGATTTTAATATTCTTAAATTTATTGAGACTTGTTTTGTGGCCTAACATGTGGTCTATCCTGAAATATGTTTCATGTTCACTTGAAAAAAATGTATATTCTGCTCCTTTGGGGTGAAATGCTCTAAAAATATCATTAAATCCATTTGGTCTAATGTCACTTAAGGCCACTGTTTTCTTGTTGATTTTCTATATGGAAGACTTATCCATTGATGTCGATGGGGAGGTAAAGTCCCCTACCATGACTATTTTTTTTTTTTTTTTTAAATATATCTTTATTTCAGAGAGAGGAAAGGAGAGGGAGAGAGAGACAGAGAGAAACATCAATGATGAGTCATTGGGAATTAAGCCCGCAGCCCGGGCATGTGCCCTGACCGGGAATCGCACCTTGATCTCCTGGATCCTAGGTCAATGCTCAACCGCTGAGCCACGCCCAGCCGGGCCCCTGCCATGACTATTAATGTCGATCTCTTCCTCTATGTTCATCAATATCTGCTTTACATATTTAGGTGCTTTTGTGTTGCGTGCATAAATATTTACAAGGGTTACATCCACTGTTGGATTGCTCCCTTTATCATTATGTAGTGTTCTTCTTTGTTTCTTATTATAGCCTTTGTTTTAAAGTCTATTTTCTGATACTAGTATTGCTACTTCAGGTTATTTTTTAGTTTCCATTCCCATGACATATCTTTTTCCATCTCTTTACTTTTAGTCTCTGTGTGTCTTTTGCGCTGAAGTGGGCCTCTTGCAGACAGTATGTATATAGGTTTTGTTTTCTTATCTGTTCAGCTACCCTAAGTCTTTTGATTAGAGCATTTAATCCATTTACATTTAAAGTGATTATTGATAGGTATATAGTTACTGGCAAATTATTATTTATATTTGTGCTTTTTTTCCTTCTTCTTAAAGAAATTCTTTAACATTTCTTATAGTACTGGTTTGGTGGTGATGAACTGCCCTAACTTTTTCTTGTCTGGGCAGCTCATTAATTCTTCTTCAGTTTTATATGTTAGTCTTCCTACGTAGGGTAGTCTTGGTTTAGGTCCTTGTTTTTCATCACTTTGATTATTTCATGCCACCTCCTTCAAACCTGTAAAGTTTTTGTTGAGAAATCAGCCAACAGTCTTATTGGAGCTCCCTTGTAGGTAAACAACTGCTTTTCTCTTGCTGCTTTTAAGAGTCTCTGTTTGTCTTTAGCCTTTGGCTATATAATTATGATGTGTCTTGGTGTGGGCCTCTTTGGGTTCATCTTGTTTGGGACTCTCTGTGCTTTCTGGACTGTGTTTCTTTTTCCTTTGCCTGATCAGGGAAGTTTTCAGTCATTATTTCTTCTAATAGATTTTCAATACCTTGGTTTCTCTTTTCTCCTCTGATGCTTCTGTGATGCAGATGTTTGCAGATGTTTGGCATACCAAACATTTTTTAAACTATCCTCATTTTTTAAAATTCCATTTTTTTTTTCTTTTTTGCTGCTGTGATTAGGTGTTATCTGCTGCCTAGTTTACCAGATTGCTAATTCAATCCTCTGCTTTATGTGATCTGCTGTTGATTTTTTTCTTGTGTATTTTTCATTTTAGTTATTGTATTCTTCATTTCTGACAGGTTCTTTTTTATGGTTTCTATGTAACCCCCCTTTTTAAAAAAACCCTCACCTGAGGATATTTTTCCCATTGATTATTAGAGAGAGTGAAAGGGAGGGAGGGTGGGAGAGAGAAATATTGATGTGAGAGAGAAACACCTCCTACACCCACCCCAACAGAGGGCATGCATCGAACCCACAACCCAGGTACATGCTCTAGACCAGGAATTGGACCCATGACCTTTTGGTGTGTGGGCTGACATTCTGACCACTGAGCCACACCAGCCAGGGCTCTGTGTCCCTTTGTTTATGCTGTTGAAGTTCTCACTAAGTTCCTTGACCACCCTTATAACCAGTTTGAACTCTGTATCAGGTAGATTGCTTGTACTTTGTTAAATTCTTTTTGAAAATTTCTTCTGTTGTTTTATTTTGGGCATGTTTCTTTGTGCCCCCATTTTGGCTGCCTCTCTGTGTTTGTTTCTCTGTGTTAGGTGGATCTGCTATACCTTCCAGCCTGGGTAGGGTGCCCTTATGTATTGGGTGTCCTGCAGGGCTCAGTGTCCCCTGAGTTAGGTGCTCCAAGAGAGTTCCTCAGGTGTTATGTGAGCCTTCCTGTTGTAGTTGAGTCTTGATTGCTGCTGGCCTCTCTGTGAAGAGAGTTGACCCTTAGGCTGGCTGACTGTGAGGACTGATCCCAACCACAGTGTACGAGCTGCTCTGTGGGGGCTGACCCCACTAATTGGAATTTGCCCAGTAGGCTCTGGTGCATGCCCAGACTTCCCTTTGGGTGTACTGTTTGTGGGGCTAATTGAGTCATGTTCTGATATGGTCTGAAGCCAGCCATTGGCTGTTTTGGTTCTGAGCCTTTTGAGAGCTCCTCTGGTGCAGGTCAATGTGAGACGCTGCCTATGACTGGCCCTGGGCTACCTGTTAGGAGCTTCAAGGTTGGTAGCTGCCTGTTCTGGGCCTGTGTATGCACGGGCGTGGCCAAGCTGTGTACCAAAGCCAGCTGCCACCAGTATGGGCCTTGGGAAGGTTTTCAAAATGCCCAAGGTATCCTGAGATTTGCTGCCACCTGTTGGCTGTTCGTTTGGCTCAGCGACTGAAAGAGCCTCAGGTAGCTTGTGAGTTGTGTGAGGCAGGTTCTCAGTGAATCATTATTAAGGGTGAGTGGTATGCACCAGGTTAATACAGACTCAAACTTGGAACCAGTGCTGGGCCTGAGGCTACTCAGCAAAAGTCTCAGGGTACACCAAGGCCAGCTGCCACCCGCCTAGGGCCTCCAGGCCTTTGGATTAGGGTGGATCTAGCAGAGTTCATTGGTCTCAAATAGATTAAGATTTGGTGATGTGGAGGGAGCGCTCTGCCCAGGAATGGTGGCACCTGTCAGGCAAGTGAGGAAAAATAGCCTTTGCCCTAAACTTTAGGGCTTAAAGCCACACAACTCAGTCTCTCCCTGTGTGTCTCTGGCACCCTCTGAGTTTGCCTTGATTTCAACACAGGCCCAGGCCGTCCATCACCAGTGGAGCCCTCTGTGAAACCAGACACAATCAAGCAGAGACAACGTATGAGCCTTCATTCTAATAATGCCGGCAAATTGGGAGAGCAGGAGGGTCATCCACATGAAATCTGCTCCCCCCTCCTCCCCATAAGCCAGCTGCTTATAGTGGGTAGGGAAAGGTTACATGAGGAAGTGGGCGGAAGGGGTGAGACCGCGTGTGTAACGGGTCAGTGGGGGCCGGGGGGGTCACAAAGGGCGGGTGCCTCTGGGTTTCGGCATTTGGGTGAGGTCACTCTACCAGTCGTCAAAAGGGGACTGTCTTTGGTACTGTCCCCCCTTTCCTCTGATGGGGATCCTTTTAGGATTGTTCTCTGGCATGTCAGGCATGTAGCAGCTCTAACTTGGCAAATCGCTGAGAAATTCCTGGGCAGGCAGAGTCTCTCCCAGACGGAGTCGCCTCATGAATGTGCTTCAGGATAGGCCCGATTAGTAGCTCAGGCAGACAATGATCCCTGTTCATTTATTTTCCAGCCATTCTTAACTTCTTTGAACTCCTATTTTCCAGTGCTCTCCTGAGTGGAGGGCGTGGACTCTGGATGAAGTGGAGACAAGTCTGCTGTAGGCATCAGCGGCAGCAAGTTGTCCCCTCTCCCTGCCCCCTTCGCGGCTTTGTCAGCAAGCTCGTTTCCTTGCGCTACCCTTTTCTCCTCCTGAGGCCCTGAGCAGTGGGTCCCAGCCACTTGACTGGGCCGAGAGCAGCCTGCAGTAGGATCTCTGGCACATGCTCAATGTCCTTTTTGTTAGCAGTCAATAGTCCTCTCTCTCTCCACATGGCCCCATGCGCATGTAAGATTAAGGAGGCATATTTAGAGTCCTTGTAAATGTTTGCATGCTTTCCTTTCAATAATTTCAGTGCTCTGGTGAGACAATCAACTCAGCTTTCTGAGCTGAAGTCCCTCGATCCAAAGCTCTAGCCTCCATAGTCTCACCCAGTGTGACTGTTGTATATCCTGCCTTTCCCTTCCCTTGTTCTATGTAGCTACTCCATCCACAAACAGTGTCCAATCTGGCCCTTCTGGTGGGCAGTCCTGGAGACCTGGCCAGCTGGAGTCCACCTCATCTATGACCTCGACACGATCAGAGGTGAAGGAGTACTGCCAGGCTCAGGGGTAGTGGAGCTGGGCTCGGAGTATTTACAGTTCTGAGGGAGACATTGGGATTGTCTAGAAGTACAGCTTGGTATCTTCCCATCTGCCCTTCAGCCAGCCAGCAGTTTCCTTGTTGCTTCAACAAACTAAAAATTTGTTGAGTTGCAAAAATAGTTATTGGTTATCCAAGAGAATTTTTCTGCTTCTTATAGGAGCTCACAGGTGGCTTCCACTGACTATAGGCAACTGACCAACCTTGAACAGTGTGATCTAATTTCACAGACAGGCAAGCAATTGGCGGGGGATGGCCCTCCAAAGTCTGAGTGAGGACCCCAAGTCCAATCTCTTCCTCTCACATACATACAGCTGGAATGCTTCAGCAGATTTGGGAGTCCCAGAGCTGGTGCTGTGGCCAGTCTGGCTTTCAAAGTCTCCAAGGTCTGTTCTCACTCCTTGTCCCATTCAAGGGGGCTGTCCTCTGGTCCCTTTAGCCACATACAGGGCTTTTGCTGTAAGTCCAAAATTAGGGATCCAGATGTGACCATATCCAGCCATCCCCAGAAATGCCCTTAACTGCCTCCTTGTTTTTGGAGATGGCATCTGAGTGATTGTCTCCTTGCAATCCCTTATTAGACTTCTTTTCCCAGGCCCTGGAGGAATCCTAGGAACTTGATGGCCAGCTTGCAAACCTGGGCCTTTGAGGCCGAGACCTTATAGCTACAATCTGCTAGATGATTGAAGGTTCTAATAGTAATTCCCAAACTGTCCTCATATGTGAGTCCAGTGATTAGGTCACCCATGTATTGTAGCAAAATGCCTCTCTGGAGCTGGAGCTCTTCCAAGTCTTTGCTCAGTATTTCCCCATAGATAGTGAGGGAACTCTTAAACTCCTGGGGAAGGACTGTCCAGCAGTATTGGGTCTTGACCAGAGTCTCTGGGTCTTGTCATTCAAAGGCAAAAAGTGGTTTAGAGGCCCAGTTGACTGGCACATGGAAGAAAGCATCTTTGAGATCAAGAACTGAGTTCCATTCATTGTCCCAGGTATCCCATTAATTGAAGTGTGGGGTGCAGTGGAGTGAATGCCCCAGGTGACCTCACTGATGGCCCTCAGGCCCTGGGCAAACGGGTCCTCCTACTTTGAGGTTTCTTCCCCGGCAGGTAGGAATGTCGTATAGGGAGGGGCACGGCAGAATTAAACCAAATGTAAGAAATCTCTGAATTAGTGGCTGGATTCCCTTGAGCGCCTCCTTCTTTCAGGGGCACTGTTTCTTATGGGGAATCTTTGCCCCTGGTTTCAATTCTGTCTTGACCGCTGAAGTCTGTTTTGTTCTCCCCTGTTCTCCTTGAGCCCATACAGACGGCTGCACCTGCGCCTCTGGTTGAGCTGGGAATGGGGCTGGTGCGGGCCCTTGGGAGAGAAACTGCCAGGCATGTTCCCGCGGAGCCTGCGGGTGGAGCTGTTGCTTATCCAGGAGGAAGGTGATCTGAGCCCGTAGTTTAGAAAGTAAACAGCATTCTAAATGAGGAATGGAGCACTCGGGGATCTATAAAAATTTGTGAATTAAATTTGTATTTCCAACAGTGCATTCTAATGGGCTCAGGAAGGCTTGCTGCTCCGGGGATTCTAGCCACTGCCACTATTTGGGGTGAGGGTCTGGTTAAAGGGGTGTTGAGAACAGAATAAGTAGCCCCAGTATGGATCAGAAAACCTCCCTTTTGTCCCCGCTGTTAGTTTTACCCGAGGCTCCTGGGGGAGCATAGGGATCGGCCGCCGACGCTGCTGAGCCTCCGGGCTGCCCAGTCCTCGGAGCCAGCCCCTGTGCTCAGCACTGCGCAGGCGTTTCTTGCCTTTTACCTTTTCCGCCGAGAAACTCCTTCCTCCTTTGGCACTCACCTTTCCAGTGGCCTTTCTCTCTGCAGAACGCACACTGATCGGTTCCAGGGGGGCTCATCTTCCCATTCCGCTCCTCCCTGGTTTCTCATAATGTGCTTGCCCCAGGGAGACACTTGCCTTTTTATGTACTCTTTTATTAAAAACTTTAAAGGTGATATCAACCAGTTGTGGGGGATCCACTCCATATGCCCCATCAACCACCTGAAACTTTCCTCTAGTATCTGGAAAGCCCGGCTAATGAAAGTCCAGTTCACCACAGAATGTTTCCTGCAGCCCGGGGAACTACCAGTATATTTCGGGAAGCCTGAAAAACTCGTTCTGGAAAGGCAGACGGGTCTTCATCTGTCTTTTTGTCGAACTGCCCATACCACATGCAGATTCTGTTGTTTGGGGGCCCCTTTCCTGAGCCCCTTTACTATACACTTCCAGCGGGTTCCAGTCGAGGCAGAACCTGTCATTGGGTCCTGAGCAGGGTCTGGGGTGTGATTCCCGTCTCCCTGGGGAAGCCGAAGTGCTTCCTCTAGGGCCTTCCAAGCAATAGTCTTTCCTCATCCTCAGTTAAAAAGATGTTGAACGGGGCCTGCAGCCAACTCGGGCTGTGGTGGGAAAGATGGGAGCAACCAAGTCTGTCAGTTTTGAAGGGTGATCCCGGGAGGAGGGATTGGAAGTTCTCCAGTTGAGTAAATCTGAAGTAGAGAAAGGGGAATGGGCCCAGTAATATCCTGCCGGGCACCCATCCTCAGTGGCTCCCACTGAGAGGGGGAGAGGAAGTTGCCCTGCTGAGGGGGTAGGCTGATGCCCTCCCAGTTCAGCACCCCACCCCGTTTTTGAGGGGGAGGGGGCGACCGTCTCAGGCTTGCTCACAGCATCTAGGACATCAGAGGTTCCAGGATAGGGAGGGAGCGCGTTCGCTGTCGGGGCGCTTGGAGCCAGCGCCTCATTCCATTTCTGAAACCGGAGTCCCTGAAACCAGGGACAGTGGATGGTAAAGCAACCTCCTCCTGGTCCTGTTCAGCCCTCTCCTCCTCCCACTCTCTATTTTTCGGTACTACAGGCACCTCATCTTTTCTCTGAACTGTCAGCTTAGTTCCTTATTTTCATCAGAATCGTAATTATGCAATGACATAAAAGTCTGTACATATTATATTTTCCCCCATTTCCCTGGCCTTTTACAAAAGTTTCTAACTCTAATATAATGTAAAAATTCAAAGACTCATCCAGTGGCCACCTTTCCCCAGAATCTAAGACATACACTGGCCAAACAGTATTCCAGGAAAGCACCATCTGTTTCTGGTCATCGAGGCTGTGCGTAAGCAGTGCAGTCAGCTAAGATTCATCCTAGAGGACTACCTTTTGGGACTGAGCTGCCAGCACCCATCTTCAAACAGATTAAATTAAACAACCAAAAGATACTAAGCAGCAAGCAACAGAGACACTCTTATGTACAATATGTACAGGTGCACACAACCCACAGACAAGAGCTTCACACTGTGCTTCTTGTCTGGCCGGCCACAAAAACCTCAGAATGCGCTGGGTTAGGAAAAACCCGCTGATGCAGAGCGCTATCTCTAGTCCCAGAGCGGATCAGACTAAGGGCTTGGAGACCAGGCAAGGACTGTTGGAGGCCTCTTGCTACCCAGACCTGATCAGATGTACCAGACATGTGTCAGACGAGAGGCAATAAATGCCCCTCATGTCCTAAAAAAATGATTGATTCACTTAAGTGAAAGGACGAGAATTGTTGGGGCTCAGAGTGGACGCCTCAGGAAAATTCCTGGCAGCGCTGCAAATAAAAAAAAGTCTCAATTTCAGCCCAGTCCAGGCAGCCAGTGGGGTCTTCTGTACTTACCCAGAAAAAAAATCCTGCTTGGGGTCCCTTCATGGTCGCCAAGTTTGAAACCAGACACAGTGGGTCCCGGCTGCCTATAGCTACTTGAGCGAATTAAGCAGGGTCAACATTGAATTGTACATGAGCGTTTATTCCAATAATGCTGGCAGTGTGGGAGAGCAAGAGAGTCATCCACATAAAATCTGCTCCCCCCCATAAGCTGGCTGCTTATATTGGGCAGGAAAAGATTACATGGGTAAGTGGGCTAAAGGAATAAGAATGGGTGTGTAATGGTTCAATGGGGGCTGGGGTCACAAAGGGCAGATGCCTTCAGGACTCCACTGTTTCAGGAACAAGATTGTTAATCTTTCCATGGTGGTCATTCCAAGGTTAACTCCCACGTCCTGTCCTGGGCAGTACAAAGCCCAGACAGGTTAGAAAGTGCTTTCTCTAATCAGAACAGAACAATCATGGTTAACAGAGCATGATTAATATTTCTTATAACTGTAGCTAACAATCATGGTTAACAGAGCAGGATCAACATCTCTGCCCCTAACATCAGCTGGGCACGGTGCTTGGCACAGTGGGGGGTGAGAGAGCTGGCAGGGTAGGGCTAGTGCATCTCCCCAGGTTAATGCCTTATGGAGGGCAGTGCCCGACTCAGGAAAGGTGGCGTCTGTAGGCCAGGTGGGAGGGCTCAGCACAGGAACAGGACGGCTGCTTTTCCAGCCTTCTCCCCAAAGCCACACAACCCAATCTTCCCCTGTGACTCTGGTCTTCCCTGAGCTGCTGTCCCTCCACAGGAGCCCGTGAGTGAGAGTTTTGTGTGTTGGCCCTTTAAGAGGGCTCCTGGGTTTCCAGCAGCCTCGGTTTCCCTGGTAGACAGAGTCACTGCTGGTTTTCACAGCAGATGTTATATGGGCTCCTCCTCCCTGCACTGGTGCTCCAGGCTGGGGAGCCTGGTTGAGACCCCTTGCTCCTCTGGGGGCCCTTTGCAGTGAGATATCCCTCTGGGTTCTCAACCACTGCACCCACGTGTGGCCAGCCCGTTTGGCTTCCCCCCTTCCTGCCAGTCTGGAGGTGCTTCCTCTGAATATATCATTAGTTATAAGGCTTCTGTTTAGCTAGTCTTCAGATGGTTATCCAGGTTGATCTATAAGTTGTAGTTAAAAAAAATTATTTTATTTTTTTAGAACACAAAATAAATTGTATTTTTATACTTTTTTCCACTTTTAAAAAATTGTTGAGGGTATTACAGATGTCCCCCATTTCTCCCCACTTTGTCTTCTTCCACTCAGCTCCCCTCCCCCTCCCCCTCTGAGAATAGCCCCCTGAGTCCTGACTCAGTCTCTCCAGTAAAGGGAAATCGAATTAGTAGGTTTTTGGCAGGTATACTTGTGCCTAGGGATAAACAAGACTCATCCCTGTGGAATGTGAGCAGAGTTAGCATTTTTGAAATTTTACTGGCTTTTGTGGAAAAAAAAATACAGGCAGAGATCCCACGCTGTCTGAGATCACTTCCCCCTCAACTTCCCAGAGCCAATTCCTATCGCAGGCAAAGTGCTGTAAGCAAGATGCTGTCCCCTGGACTCCCCCTCATGTGTCCCCAAGGCCTTCTGGGGAGCTGGCAGGTCCCCGCACCGCGTGCCAGCCAAGAGCACTGCAGCGTACAAGTGAGGATTGCAGCCCCTCCGCCGGCTGCCTAAAGCTGGGGAATTCACCCTTACATGGAGAAAAGGAAAGAATATTAAATGTCTTCTTTATGGGGGAGCCATTTCTGCTGATTGTCGGCAGGAAGGAAAGGAGGGGAGTGTTGATGGGTGTTCTTTTTTCCAAAGTGCATTGTGTAGGGAAGCAAGCGTCTCAGCTTCTCTGGGTGAGAGCCTGGCTGTCAGGAGTCCATGTGATGACGAGTCCCTGTGTGTGTGCGTGTGCGTGTGCGTGTGCGTGTGTGTGTGTGTGTGTGGCTGGAGCTACCTTCTCACCCAGCTACACTCCCAACCCTGGGCACCCTCTTGTCAGCTCGCCCACTCAGTCTCCGTCCACCCCACCTTCAGGAGCTACTGGAGGAATGGGAAGACACCCAGGGAGCGACTCCAAACATAAAATCTTTCTTAGTCCAAATCCTGCAAGTCATCCTCTCTTGCTTTCACCCCCATATCTAGTCATTCGTCCAAATCTGAATTCTATCTACAAAATGCTCCTTGGAACCAGCTCTTTCTCCCCATCCTCACCGACACAGTCCTAGCCCTAGTACTCATCTTCTCTTGCTTGGACGTTGCAGTAGCCTGCTAACTGGCCTCCTGCCTCCAGTCTCTTACTTCACATTCCTACCAGAGTGATTCCCCTGCCATTCATGTTTTTTTTTATTTTTTATTTTTTATTAAATTTATATACTTAAAAATTTGTAACACAGGTATGTGGTTCTAGATACAATGATAGAAAAGAACTGGGAGTAAAAAAGTAAATCTTCATCAACTCCTGTCCTCCAGCCATTGCTAGAGTTGTTAGAATTACGTACCCACAAGTATAACAGTGTTAGCAAAGCTGTCCTTTTTGGGAAGGAGTGGAGTGCACGCAATGTAGTCTGTCATGCATTTTGTTGTGTGCCTTTTTCTTACTGAGTAATGCCTCTTGTGGATCATTCTGTATTAGGACATCTAAAGCTGATTTATTCTTTTATCAGTTGTATAATATTTCATTTATTGTCATATTCAGTATAATCAATTAGTCCTGTATCCATAGTTATTTAGGTGATTTACAAACTGTATTATTATAATGCTTCAATGAATGACTTGTACCAATGTAATTTTATATGTGTTGGTCTAGAATTTGAATCCCTTTAAATATTATTACTAAATATTTAATTCAAATTACATTATTAAATGTTTTCTCTTTTTGCAAAAGATGAAGAACAGGTTTATAACTTCAGTCCAGACTCTCCCACGAGCTCCGACCATCGATCAACTATTGCTTAAGATACCCACACGATCTCTCAGATCCGACACGTCCAACTGACTTTCGATCTTTCCCGTCACGCGAACGGGGCTCCGGTCCACGCCGCTGCCGCAGCCCGAGCCCCGGGCGCGCCGGCTGCCTGGCGTCCCTCGCGCCGCTCCCCCGCCCCGCCTCCCGCACGACTTCTTGCCCGCGTCCCCGCAGCTTTGCACCCTCAGGAAACCCGTGGACGCCGCAGCGCGCTCGGGCCGCAGCCTTCCGCAGGAGACAGTCTCTTCTGAAGGTTTCATTGATTCGAGCGCGCAGCCCGGGCGGTGCCCGGGACCGAGGCCGCTGCGCTCTGGTGCGTGCAGGGCGCTCCCGCCGCGAGCCGCGTGGCCGCGGGAGGGACGCGCCCCCCCCCCCGCTCCCCCGCCCCCCCCTGCTCCCCCGCCCCCCCTGCTCCCGCGCCCCGCCCGCCCCCCCCCGCTCCCCCGCCCCCCCCGCTCCCCCGCCCCCCCTGCTCCCGCGCCTCGCGCCCCGCCCGCCGCCCCCCCCCACTCCCGCGCCTCGCCCGCCCGCCCCCGCTCCCGCGCCTCGCGCCCCCCCGCCCCCTCCCACGCCTCGCGCCCCCCCGCCCCCTCCCACGCCTCGCGCCCCCCCGCCCCCCCCCGCTCCCGCGCCTCGCGCCCCCCCCGCCCCCCCGCAGCGCCCCCCCCCCTCCGCAATGCCCGCCGGCTCGTTCCGTGTGGACTCGTGCTCTCCGCGGGCCGCTCTTCCTTCCGTCCCCGCCCCGCCCGGGGCGAGTCTGCAGACACCGCGGTGGGCACAGCGGGGGTGGGGAGGGGCCCCGCACCCAGCGGGCCGGGCCAGGGTGCCCCTACACCCCCCGCAGGGCACCGGGTCGCCGCTGCAGCAGGGGGACATCGGGCCCGAGTGTCGATTGTCCATAAACCCGGCCAGGGAGCGCTGCTCTGTCCCCACGCCCCGCTCACCCGCCCCTGCGACGCGGGCGGGAGCGCGGCCTCTCCAGAAGCGTCGCCCAGGCCCCGTCCGAAGGGAGGCCCCAGCCGCATCCAAGCTATCTTCGTAATTTCATTTATTTACTTTTGTTAACCGTCTCCCAAGGATATTTCCCCCATTAATTTTTAGGAAGAGTGGAAGGGAAGAAAGGAGGGAGGCGGGGGAGAGGGGGGAGCGTCGGTGAGAGACACGGCGGGTTGCCTCCCGCACGCCGACCCCGACCCCCACCGGCTGCGCACTGAGCCCGCAGCCCGGGCACCTGCCCTTCACCGGGAACGCAACTCGCGACCCTTTGGTGTGCGGGTGTGTGTGTGTGTGTGTGTGTGTGTGAGTGACGCTCTAACCACTGAACCACACCGGCATGCCCGTAATTGTCTTAACTATTAGTACTTTTGCTTTATTTTGCTCTTTTTCTGGCTTCCTGGATTCAGTGTTTTAGGCTATTGTTTCTAAACTTCTTTTAAAAATACCTTAATGAGCTATTCTAGATCGTGTGTTACTGTAATTGGGCTCTAGTTTTGCATTCTGTTTTCCACCTGTCAGTGTTACCACGTACATAGGTATTGGTGTTGGAGAAGCACATGTGTTGAATTGGAAAGACCTTGCTAACCAGTGTTGAGTGAATTAAATGTTTGCAAAATGCTATATAGGGCTGTGCTATTTAATACAGTACAGTAAAGTAACACATGGCAATTTAAATAAATTTAAAATTAAACTAATTAAAATAGCATAAAATTAGAAATCCAGTCCCTTTGGCACACTAGCTACATATCAAGTACTCATAGCCACTTGTGGCCAAGGGCTGTCATGTTGGACAGTGAAGACATAAAACATTTCCATTATTGCAGAAATTTCTACCGGAGTGCATCGTTTCAGAACTAGGATCCATTATATTGTTACCAGAAAGGGGACCTGGCCCTTAGAGGGTCTGCCAAGGGCTGGTAGTGTGGGGCCCTGCCTTTGTGCAGGAAGATCTCACAGCATGAGTCCAGGTGCTTTTGAGAGGACATTTATTAAAGCTGGGACAGTGACGCAAGGAAGAGCTTAGGTTATAAGAAGCAACAGGAGAGCCCAGGCTCGGCTGCTCTGGCTCCCTGAGAACAGTCAGAGAAAAGGGGGCCTTGGAGGCAGGTTCAGGGGTTAGCCCAGGGTGAGCTGCCTCTGCCCATTGCTCCCCTGGTTGTAAGTCTAGTGAGGTCCCTTAGAATTTAGGAGATGCAGGCCTGTGGGGGAAGAAGAGGGGAAAGGGAAAGGTGGGGGTGTGCTCCTTGTTAGGGAAGTTAGGGTTTTGCAATTTATCCGATGGCTGTAAACTGCTTGGCTGTTTATCTGTCTGTTTCCCTATTCCACTTGTCCTGGCTTACTGGTCTGTCTCAATATTATTCTTATTTTTATATATTTTTTATTTTTAAATTACAGTTGACATTCAGTATTATTTTATATTAGTTTCGGGTATATAGCATAGAGGTTGACATTTATATAATGTATGAAGTGATCCCCTGATAAGCTTAGTACCCTTCTGACACCAAACATAGTACACAATGTTATTGACTGTATTCCCTATGCTGTACTTTATAGCCCCATGACTTTTTAAAATATGTCTTTATTGATTTCAGAGAGAGGAAGGGGGAGAGAGATAGAAACATCAATAATGAGAGAGTCATTGTTCGGCTACCTCCTGCACCCCCCCCCCCCTTATCCCTGCTACTGGGGATTGAGCCTGAAACCCGGGCAGGTGCCCTCACCGGGAATCGAACTGTGGTCTCCTGGATCCTAGGTTGACGCTCAACTGCTGAGCCCTGCCAGCTGAGCCTCCATGACTTTTTATAATTGCCAATTTGTACTTCTTAATTCCTTCCCCGTTTTTACCCAGCTCCCCCAAACCCCATACCATCTGGCGACTATCAAAATGTTCTCTGTATCTATGAGTTTGTTTCTGTTTTGTTTATTTTGTTTTTTAGATTCCATATATAAGTGAAATCATACATTGTTTGTCTTTCTTTGACTTATTTCACTCAGCATAATACCCTCTAGGTTAATCCATGTTGTCCCAAATGACCAAATTTTATACTTTTTTTACGGCAGAGTACTATTCCATTGTATATATGTACCGCTTCTTTATCTGCCGATGAACACTTAGGTTGGTTGCATATCTTTGGCTATTGTAAATAACATTGCAATGAACACAAGGGTGCACATATCTTTTTAAAAAACTTTATCTTTATTGTTGAAAGTATTACAGATGCCCCTCTTTCCCCCATTGACCCCCTCCATGCTGCCCCCCCAGGCCTTCACCACATTATTGTCTGTGTCCGTGGGCTATGCATATCAGATCTTTGGTTACTTCCTCCCCATCCCTGTCCCCCCTTCCCTCTCAGATCCCTCAGCCTGTCCCATGCTTCCATGACTGGACCTATTCTGCTCATCACTTTATTTTGTTCTTTTGATTCCACATAGGAGTAAGATCGTGTGACACTCGTCTTTCTCTGACTGGCTCATTTGGCTATTTCACTTAGCACAATACTCTCCAGGCCCTCCGTGCTCTCTCAAAAGGCTAGAGATTCTTCTGTTTTGAACTAGTGTATTGGATTTTTCTGGGTAAATACCCAGAAGTGGGATCACTGGGTCATAGGGTAGTCCTATTTTAATTTTTTGAGGAACCTCCATACTGTTATCCACAGTGGGTGCACCAATTTGCAATCCCACCAACAATGCGGGAGGGTCCCCTCTGTTTGGATTTGTTGATGGAGCCATCTGACAGGTGTGAGTGACACCTCGTTGTGGTTTTGATTTGTATCTCTGATGACTAGTGACACTGAGCATCTTTTCATGTGTCTTTTGGCATCTGTATGTCCTCTTTGGAGAAGTGTCTATTTAGGACCTCTGCTCATTTTTTAAATTGTTGTGTATGTGTGTTAAGTTGTATGACTTCCTTATATATTTTGGATATTAACCCTTTATTAGATGTATCATTGGCAAATATTTTCTCCCATTCAGTAGGTTGTCTTTCTGTTTTGTTGATGGTTTTCTCTGCTATGCAAAACCTATTTATTTATTTTTTAAATTTTTATTTATTGATTTTGGAGAGAGAGAGGAAGGGAGAGAGAGGGAGAGAGAGGGGGAGATTTGTCGTTCCACTTATTTATGCATTCATTGTTGATTCTTGTATGTGCCCTGAATGGGAATTGAACCTGCAACCTTGGTGAATTGGGATGATGCTCTAACCAACTGAGCTTTCTTGCCAGGGCTTTTTTTATAGATTTTTTTTTTTTTTTTTAGAGAGAGAGGAAAAATCTTTTTAGTTTGATGCCATCCCATTTGTTTATTTTTTTCTTTTGTTTTTCTTGCTGGGGAGACATATCAAAACATTTTTTGCTAAGAGTGATGTCAAAGAGTTTATTGCCTATATTTTCTTCTAGGATTTTTATGGTTTTGGTCTTACACTTAAAGCTTTAACCCATTTTGAGTTTAATTTGTGTATGGGTTAAGAAAGTGGTCTAGTTTCATTTTTTTTGCATGTATCTATCCAGGTTTCCCAACACCATTTATTGAAGAAACTGCCTTTACCCCATGGTATATTTTTGCTTCTTTTGTCATAGATTAACTGACCCTAGGGTTGTGGATTTATTTCTGGGCTCTCTGTCCTGTTCCATTGATTACAGGTACACTTCACGTCTGTACTGCTGTTTTGATTACTGATCTTGTAGAGGAGAGTAGTGTGAGACCTATACTCTGTTCTTTTTTGAGATTGTGTGCTTAGGAATTCATCCAGTTCTTCCAGTTTGTCCACTGGCTGGCATGTAATTGTTTGTAACATTCCTTTGTAATCCTGTGCTGTCACTGTCACTTCTTTTTTATTTCTGATTTTATTTATTTGGGTTATGTCTCTTTTTTAATGATGAGCCTGGAAAAAAGGTTTATCACTTTTGTTTATCTTTTAAAGAACCAGTTCTTGGTTTCATTGGTCTTTTGTATTTTTTTTTAGATTCTATTGCATTTATTTCTGCTTCAGAGCAGAAATTTATTTTCAAAGCAGAAAATTATTTCTTTTTTTGTACTCATGGGCATTGTTTGTTCTTGTTTCTCTAGTTCCTTTAGGTATAAGGTTAGATTGTTTATTTGGATTTTTCTTGTTTCTTGAGGTAGGCCTGTATTGCTACAAATTTTCCTCTTATAACTGCTTTGGTTGTTTTCCATAGTTTTTTTTTTTTTTTGTCACTGTGTTGTTATTTTCATTTGTTTCTATGTACCTTTTGATGTCTTCCTTTATCTATTTTTCACACATTCATAGTTTATTAGCATGTTATGTAGTCTCTATGTGTTTGTTTTCCTTGTGATTGATTTCTAGGTTTATATCACTGTGGTCGGAGAAGATGCTTCATCTGATTCCAATCTTTTGAAATTGATTGAGGCTTCTTTTATGGCCTAATGGGATCACTCCTAGAAAATGCTCCATGTGTACTTTAAAAGAATGTTGTATACCTGCTGCTTTTGAGTGACATGTTCTAAAAATATCAATTAAATTTATCATATGTAATGTGTCATTTAAGACCGGTTTTCTTTGGTTTTCTGTCTGGATGATCTATCCATTGATGTCAGCGGGCAGTGGGTTGTTTTTTTAATCCTCACCCAAGAATATTTTTTCCATTGTTTTTCAGAGAGTGGAAGGGGCGGGGTGGGGGGGGGGGAGAGAGAGAGAGACAGACAGGCAGACACATTGACTGGTTGCCTCTCGAACCCATCCTAACCAGGGCTGGGGATTGAGCCTGCAACCAAGGTACATGCCCTTGGCCAGAAATGAACCCCCAGGACCCTTCAGTCTGCAGGCTGATGCTCTAACCACTGACCAAGACTGGCCAGGGTGAATGGGGTGTTAAAGTCCCTTATTATAACTATTACTGTTGACCTCTTCTTTGTGCTCGTCTGTACTTGCTTTATATATTTAGGTGCCCACACGTTGGGTGCATAACTGTTTATGAGTTATATCCTCTTGTTAAGTTGGTCTCTTTACTACTATGAAATGCCCTTCTTTGTCTCTTGCTATAGGCTTTGTTTTAAAGTCTATTTTGCCTGGTATAAATATTGCTACCCAGGTTTTTAAAAATTTCCATTTACAATTAAATATATTTTCTGTGTTTTACTTTCAGTCAGTGGATGTCTCTTTATCTGAAGTGGGTGTCTTGTTGGCAGGGTATGTATGGGTCTTTCCCTCCCCCATCCATTCAGCTAACCTATGTGTTTTGGAGCATTTAGCTTATTTACATTTGAAGTAATGAAATTGTGTAGTTTTGCCATTTTATTCGTTCGGATTGTTTTTGTGGTTCTCTCCGTTCCCTGTTTCCTGGCTCTTCCCTTGTGTGTTGATGAGCTTCTGTGGTGCTGTGTGTGAGTTCTTTTCTCTTTAGTTCTCATATGTCTCTTGCAGATTTTTGGTTTGTGATTACCATGGGGTTCAGATTCATATATACCAAGCCATGTTCACAGGAGTCTATTTTAAATCGACTGTCGTTTAAGTTTGAACACATTCCAAAGTCATTACCATTTTTACTCACCCCTCCACGTTTATGCTTTTGTAATTACTTTTCACTTTTATGTGTGTGTTTTTGTGTATACCTCAATTTATTGTAATTCCATGTGATCTTCCTACTTTTGTTTTTTAATCTTTATACCAGTTTTATAGTCAGTTGATACACTGTTTTTATTATGTGTTTGTCTTTGTCAGTGAGAATTTTTATCTTTGCTCTATCTTCCTATGCATATTCTTAACCCATTTTCTTTCTTTCCTTTTTTAAAATATGTTTTTATTTATTTCAGAGAGATGAAGGGAGAGGGGGAGAGAGAGATAGAAACATCAATGATGAGAGAGAGTCATTGATCGGCTGCCTCCTACAAGCCCCCGACTGGGGATAGAGCCCGAAACCTGGGCAGGTGCCCTGACCGGGAATTGAACCGTGACCTCCAGGTTCAGGGGTTGATGCTCAACCCCCGAGCCACACCAACTGGGCCTTTTTTTATTCTGAAAGAAGGCCCTTTAACGTATCTTGGAATACTAGTTTGGTGGTGATGAACTCCTTTAGCTTTTTCTTGTCTGGGAAACTCTTGTCTGTCCTTTGTCTCTAAATGACAGCTTTGCTGGGTAGAGTAATCTTGGTTGTAAGTTCTTGCTTTTCATCACTTCGAATATTTCTTGCCACTCCCTTCTGGCCTGCAGAGTTTCTGTTGAGAAATCAGCTGACAGTCTATGGGAGCTCCCTTGTAGTTAACTAATTGCCTTTCTCTTGCTGCTTTTAAGAGTCTCTCTTTGTCTTTAACCTTTGCCATTTTAATTATAATGTGTCTTGATGTGGACCTCTTTGGGTTCATCTTGTTTGAAACTCAGTGCTTCTTGGACTTGTATGTCTATTTCCTTCACCAAGTTAAGGAAGTTTCCTGTCATTAGTTCTTCAAATAGGTTTACAATCCCTTGCTTTCTCTCTTCTCCTTTTGGTACCCCTATGATGAGAATATTGTTACACTTGATATTGTCCCAGGGGTCCCTTAAGCTATCTTCAGTTAAAAATTTTTTTTTTTCTTTTTGCTGTTCAGATTGGGTGTTTTTCACCATCCTGTCTTTCGGATTGCCAATTTGATCCTCTGCTTCATCCACTCTGCTCTTGATTCCATGTAATGTATTCTTCATTTTAGTTATTTTATCTATTTTTACTTTAAAAATATTTTTTATTGAATCTATTGGGGTGACATTGGTTAATAAAAGTATATAGGTTTCAGGTGTACAATTCTGTAACACACAATCTGTATATTATATTCTGTGTTTACCACCCCAAGTCTACTTCCATTACCATTTATCCCTCCTTTACTCTTTTCTACCTCCTCCACACCCCTTTCCTTCTGGTAATCACCATACTGTTGTCTGTTGCTATGAATTTTTTTCCTTTGCTTAATCCCTTCTCCTTTTTCACCCAGCCTCCCAACCCCACTCCTCTCTGACAGCTGTCAGTCTGTTCTCTGTACCTATGAGTCTGTTTCTATTTTGTTTGTTAGTTTATTTTGTTCACTGGATTACGCATATAAGTGGTATCATATGATACTTGTTTTTCTCTGACTGTCTTCTTTCACTTAGCATAATACCCTCCATGTCCATCAATGCTGTTGCAAAAGGTACAATTTTCTTCTTTTTATGGCAGTGTAGTATTCCATTTTGAAAATGTAGTACTACAGCTTTTTTATCAACTCATCTACTGATAGACATTTGGGCTGCTTTCAAATCTTGACTACTGTAAACAGTGCTGCAATGAACATGGGGGTGTGTATATTCTTTCAAATTAGTGTTTCAGGTTTCTTCAAATATTCCCAGAAGTGGGATTGCTGGGTCATAAGGCAGTTCAATTTTTAATTTTTTAAAAAGATTTTGTATTGATTTTTAGAGAGAGAGGATAGGAGAGGCAGAGGGAGAAACATTCATGTGAAAGTGAAATATTGATCAGCTGCCTCTGGCCCCCAACTGTGGATAGAGCCTGCAACCTGGGCATGTGCCCCTGACCTGGAATAAAACCGGCAATTCTTTGGTGCATGGGATGATGCCCAACCAATTGAGCCACACCGTCCAGAACCTATTTTTAGCTGCTTTCCACAGTGGCTGCACCAGTCTGTATTCCCAACACGGAGGTTCTCTTTTGTCCACATTCTTGCCAGCGCTTACTGTTTGTTGATTTATTGATGACAGCCATTCGGACAAGTGTAAAGTGATGTCTCATTGTGGTTTTAATTTGCATCTCTCTGATGATTAGTAATGAGCATTTTTTTCATATGTCTATTGGTCATCTGTATGTTCTGTTTGAAGAAGTGTCTATTCAGGTCCTTTGACCATTCTAAAATTTGATTCATTTTTTTGTTTTTTTGTTAAGTGGTGTGAGTTATTTATAAATCTTGAATACAACCCCTTATTAAATGTATCATTGGCATATATCTTCTTCCATTCAGTAGGCTGTATTTTTGTTTTGTTGATAGTTTTCTTTGCTGAGCAAAAACTTTTTAGTTAGATGTAGTCACATTTATTTATTTTTCTTTTGTTTCCCTTGCACCAGGAGATATATGAGAAAAAATATTACTAAGAGCAATGTCAGAGACTTTACTGCCTATGTTTTCTTCTAGGAGTTTTATGGTTTTGGGTCTTACAATTAAGCCTTTAATCCATTTTGAGTTTATTCTTGTATATGGTGTAAGAAAGTGGTCTGGTTTTACTTTTTTCATGTATCTATCAGGTTTTCTCAATACCATATATATTTTATTATTATTTTTAATTGTCACCTGAAGATTTTTATTTTTTATTTTTTTAATTTTTATTTTAAAATATATCTTTATTGATTTCAGAGAGAGGAAAGGAGAAGGAGAGAGAGAGATAGAAACATCAATGATGAGAGAGTCATTGATCGGCTGCAGCCCGCAACCCGGGCATGTGCCCTGACCGGGAATCGAACCCTGATCGCCTGGATCCTAGGTCGACGCTTAACCGCTGAGCCACGCCCAGCCGGGCACCTGAAGATTTTTTTAAAAATTGTTTTTCAGAGGGGAGGGGAAGAGAGAGAGAGGGAGAGAGAAACATCAGTGTGTGAGAGACACACCAATTGGTTACCTCCTGCATGTGCCCCAACTAGAGCTGGGGATCGTGCCTGTAGCTGAGGCCAGAATCAAACTTGGAATCCTTCAGTCTGAAGGCCGACACTCTAACCACTGAGAGAAACCAGCTAGGGCTCAACACCATATGTTGAATAAACTGTCTTTATATATTCTTGCCTCCTTTGTCATAGATTAATTGATCATATAATTGCTGGTATATTTCTGGGATCTCTATTCTCTTCCATTCACATGTATCTGTTTTTATGCCAATGTTGGGCTTTTTTTGAAGACTATAGTCTTGTAGTGTAATTTGATATCAGGTAGTGTGATCCCTCCAACTTTGATCTCAAGATTACTGTGGCTATTTGGGATCTTGTGGTTTCATATAAATTCTTGGATTATTTGTTCTAGTTCTGTGAAAAATGCCATTGGTATTTTGATATGAATTGCAGTGAATCTATAGATTGCTTTGGGTAGGATGGACATTTTAATGATGTTAATTCTTCCTGTCCATGAGCACCATATATGCTTTCTTTCTTTTGTTTTTTTTAATCCTCACCTGAGGATATTTTTTTCCATTGCTTTTTTCAGAGAGAAAGTGGAAGGGGGGAGAGAGAGACAGACAGAAACATCAATGTGAGAGATACACATCAATTGGTTGCCTCCCACACATGCCCTGACTGGGGGCAGGGATGGCACTTGCAACCCAGGTTCATGCCCTTGGCCAGAATTGAACCTGGGACCCTTCAGTCCATGGGCTGATGATCTAACCACTGATCCAGGGCTATACTTTCATTTACTTGTATCTTCTTCACTTTTTTTCAATGTCTTATAATCTTTTTGAGTACAGGTCTTTTACCACCTTGGTTAAATTATTATTTATTATTTTTGATGAAATTATAAATGGGATTGTTTTCTTAGTTTCTCTGACTGATAGTTAGTTATTGATATATAAAAATGCAACCAATTTTTGAATATTAATTTTGTAACCTGCTATTGAATTTATTTATCAGTTCTAATAATTTTTTAATGGAATCTTTAGGATTCTCTATAGTATGTCATTTGCAAATAATGAGTTTTAATTTTTTCTTTCCAATTTGGATGCTTTTTATTTCTTTTTCTTGTCTGATTGCTGTGGCTATGACTTTCAAAGTTATGCTGTATAAAAGTGGTGTATATAGACAGCCTTGTTTTTTTTTCTAGTCTTAGGTGTTTTCTAATTCAGCCTGATGCAGCTGAGGGTTTGTTATATATGGCCTTTATTTTGTTGAGGTATGTTCTCTCTATTCCCAGTTTGCTAATAATTTTTATCATAAATGGATGCTAGCTTTGGTCAAATGCTTTTTCTGCATCTATTGATATGATCATATGATTTTTATCCCTTATTTTGTTTATGTGATGTATTATGTTAATTGATTTGCAGATATTAAACCATCCTTGCATTCCAGGAACGAATCCCATTTGGTCATGATGTATATGATCTTTTTAATGTATTGCTGAATTTGGTTTGCTAATATTTCGTTGGGAATTTTTGCACTTATGTTCATCAGGGAGATTGGATTATAATTTTTTTGGTAATGCCTTTGTTTGGTTTGGAATCAGGGTAATGCTGGACTCATAAAATGAGCCTGGGAACTTTCTCTTTTCTTGAAATTTTTTTGAATGGTTTGAAGACAGGTGTTAGTTTTTCTCTGAATGTTTCATAAAATTTACCTGTGAAGCCATTGGGTCCAGGACTTTTTGTTTTTTGGGAGTTCTTTGATTACTGCTTTAATTTTGTTAGGAGTAATTGGTCTGTTCAGGTCTTCTGTTTCTCTTGATTCAGTCTTAGAAGATTGTATGTTCCTAGAAATTTATTTATTTTTTCCAGAGTTTTCAATTCATTTGCATATAATTGTTCATAGTATTTTCTTATAATTTTTGTATTTCTCTGCTGCCAGTTGTCAGTTCTCCTATTTCATTTCCGACTTTATTTATTTGGGTCCTCTTTTTTGTTCTTGATGAGTTTGGTTAAAGGTTATCAATTTTCTTTATCTTTTTAAAGAACCAGCTTTTGGCTTTTTTGGATAGTTTTGACTTTATTTTTTTGGTATAGTTTTTTTAGACTCTGTTTATTTCTGCTCTAATCTTTATTTCTTTCCTTCTACTCTCTTTGGGCTTTGTTTGATGTTCACTTTCTAGTTCCTTTAGGTGTAAGGTTAGATTGCTTATTTGATATTTTTCTTGTTTCTTGAGGTAAACTTGTATTTCTATGAATTTCCTTCTTAGAACTACTTTAGTTGTTTCTCATAGATTTAGGGTCATTGTGTTTTCATCTTCATTCCTCTCAATGTATCTTTTGAATTCTTCCTTGATGTCATTGTTTACCTATTCATTGTTTAGTAGCATGTTATTTAGACTTGATGCATTTATGTATTTTTATTTTATTTTTAAAAATTTATCTTTGTTGTTGAAAGTATTACAAATGTCCCCTCCCCCCTTGAGCCCCTCTACCCTGCACCCCTCCCTTCAAGTCCTCATCATACTATTGTCTGTGTCCATGGGTTATGAATATATGCATATAAATTCTTACGTTAATCTCTCCCCCCACCCCCAACCCCTGCCTTCCCTCTGAGATTTGTCAGTCTGTTTCATGCTTCTATGTCTCTGGATCTATTTTGTTCATCAGTTTATTTTGTTCATTAAATTCCTCATATGAGTAAGATCATGTGACACTTGTCTTTTTCTGACTGGCTTATCTTGCTTAGCATAATACTCTCCAGGTCCCGCCATGCTGTCTCAACGGGTAAGGGATCCTTCATTTTTACAGATGCATAGTATTCCATGCTGTAAATGTCCAAGAAGATGCTTGATATGATTTCAATCTTCTTGAACTTGTAGAGACTTGTTTTGTGTCCTAGCATGTGGTCTATCTTTGAGAATGCCCCATAGGCACTTGAAAAGAATACCTATTCTGCAGCTTTGGGGTGAAATGTTCTGTAAATGTCAATTAAATCCATTTGATCTAGTGTGTCATTTAGGTTCACTGTTTCCTTGTTGATTTTTTGTCTGGAAGTTCTATGCAGGAAAGTCAGTGGGGTGTTAAAGTCCCCTACTGTGACTCTCTTTCTTTTAAAGTCCTCCAGAAGTCCCCCCCTACCCCCAGCCTGTGTGAGTCTTTTGTTCTGTGGTGGGTCTCTTATAGACAGCATATATTAGGGTCTTGTTTTCTTATCCATTCAGCTACCCTATGTCCTTTGAATGGGACATTTAATCCATTTATATTTAAGCTTATTATTGATAGGTACTTATCTGTTGCCATTTTATTTCTTTATGCCTGTTTCTCATTGTCTCTATTTCTACTTCTTATTATAGCAGTCCTTTTAACATTTCTTGCAATGCTGGTTTGGTGGTGATAAACTTGTTTAGCCCCCCCCCCTTTTTTTTTTTGACTGGGAAGCTCTTTATTTCACCATCTATTTTGAATGATAGCCTTGCTGGGTAGAGTAGGTTTGATTTCAGATCCTTGTTTTGCATTACCCTGAATACTTCATGCCATTCCCTTCTGGCCTGTAGAGTTTCTGATGAGAAGTCAGCTGACAGCCTTATGGGAGCTCCTTTGTAGGTAACAGATTGCTTTTCTCTTACTGCCTTTAAGATTTTCTCTTTGTCTTGAATTTTTCGCAATTTAATTATGATATGCTTTGGCACGTGCCCCTTTGGGTTCTTCTTGCTTGGGGCTCTATGTACCTCCTGAACTTGTGTGACTTTTTCCTTCACCATTTTAGGGAAGTTTTCTGCCATTATTTCTTCAAACAGATTCTCTAACCCTTGCTTACTTTTTACATTTTCTGGCACTCTTATGATGCAAATATTGTTATGTTTCATGTTGTCCCATAGCTCCTTTATACTGTCCTCCTGTTTTTTAATGGTTTTTTCTTTTTGGGTCTCTGATTGAGTGATTTTTTTCTTTCCTGTCTTTTAACTCACTGATCTGATCCTCAGCTCCCCCTACTCTGCTGTTTTTACCTTCCAATGTTTTTTTTAAAATTTTTTATTATTTTTTATTTCTACTATGTCATTCTTAATTTCTTTCATAGTTTCCATTTCTTTTCTCATGCTGCTGAGCATCCTTATGATCAGTATTCTGAATTCTATATCTGATAGATTGCTTATCTCCATTTCATTTAGTTCTGCCAGATCCTTCTTTTGTTCTTTCATTTGAGGCTTTTTTTTGGTCTCCTCATTTTGGCTGCCTGTTTGGATTTGTTTTTATGTATTAGGTAGATCTGCTAGGACTCTCCGTCTTTTGGTTGGTCTCTGGTGCAGGTCAGTGTCAGATGCTGTTTTTGACTGGCCTTGAGTACCCTGTTGGAGGCTTTCCAAACTCCACAGCTTGTGATTTCCTCTGCTGGGGCTGGGTGTGTTTGGACAGGACCATCATGTGCACCAAGGGCTGCTTTCCCAAGCTCTGTGTCTAGAAGAAAATCAGGCAAAGACTCAAAGTACCTGGAGGCTGATTGTTATTCAGTTTCTTAGTGAGCCTCAGGCTATAGAAAGTCCACAGGATGGGGTGGGAGGTTTTCCAACAGGGTGGGGCAATTGCTTTCTCACCAGGCAAAAGCTGCATGGATGGTAAATATCTGCCTGAGAAAGATGTCCTCTGCTGTATGGGGGAATGACTTGGCACAGAAATCCAGATGGGTGTCCTCTGATATCTATTCCCAAGTCAGAACCCCTAGATTCTCCTCACACTGCTCTAGTCCACTTTGCCCTCCCTCTGCTGGAGCCCAAGGTGAGTGGCTGCACATGAAACTTTGTGTGTTGGCCTTTTAAGAGGATGCCTGCATTTCCAGCTGTCTCTCCCTGGCAGACAGAAACCCAGCTCCTTTCACAGCCAGCTGTTATGTGGTCACCTTTCTCAGTTCCGTTGCTGTGGATTGGGAAGCCCAGCCTGCAGTTAAGGCCCCAGAGTCCTCAGTGGAAACCCCACAGCTGAGATCTCCCTCTGGACCCTCAACTGCTGCCTGTGGGAGCCCAGCCAGCCCTCTTGCATCCTAATTCCTACCAGTCTCTATGTGGTCTCCGCTTTTCCTCCTTGGTTATAAGGAGCTCTCCAGGTTGTCTTCAGTTGATTATTCAGGATGTTTTTTCTATATTTTAGTTGTAATTCCAGTTTGGTCCTGGGAGAGTGTCAGTGTAGCTTCCATTCAGTCTGCCATCATCTTGGAATTCCCAAGTTCACACCCATTTATGTATTTTTAAAGTTTTTTTCTTGTATTTGATTTCTAGTTTCATACCATTGTGGTTGGAGAAGATGTTTGATATAATTTCAATCTTCTTAAATTTATTGAGATTGATTTTATGGCCTAATGTGTGGTCTATCCTGGAAAATGTTTCATGTGTACTTGAAAAGAATGTATATTCTGCTGCTTTTGGGTGGAATGCTCTAAAAATATCAATTAAATTAAATCCACCTGGTTTAATGTTTCCTTGTTGATTTTCTGTCTGGAAGATCTGTCCATTGATGTCAGTGGGGTATTAAAGTCCAATACTATGGCTGTATTACTGTTGATCTCTCCCTTTATGTTCATCAATATTTGCTTTTTGTGTTTAGATGTTCTTGTGTTGGGTGCATGAATGTTTATAGGGGTTATATCCTCTTGTTGGATGGATCCCTTTATCATTATAAAATGTCCTTTGGGAACTTACCTTTTTCAACAGCGTGGATGGACCTGGAGATTATTATGCTGAGTGAAATAAGCCAGTCAGAGAAAGACAAATACCATATGATCTCACTTACATGTGGAATCTAATGAACAAATAAACTGATGAACAAAATAGAAACAGAGGCATGGAGGCATGGAAAAGATTGACAGCTGTCAGAGGAGATAGGGGTGGGGGTGGGGGACTGGATGAAAGAAGAAGGGATTAACCAAAGAACGTGTATGTATAACCCATAAACAAAGACAGCAGTGTGGTTTTGGCCAGAAGGAAGTGGGAGCAGGGCTGGGTGGAGGTGGGCAAAGGGGGGTGTGTAAGTGGGGACATCTGTAATAGTGTTAGAGGTGCAGCCCAAAGAACCCAGAAAGATGTTATCGGATAGCCCCTTGAGTCAGTGGGAGAGGGCTGTCCCCAACTTCAGTCCTTGTCTTTTCATATAAATGAGAGACCCTGACTGTGTTGTGAAAAGCCAATTTTATTAAAGCAATTAAAGCAAGCACCTTTATTTAAAAAGCAAAGCAAGCACATCTATACATCTGGCTTATGAAACGCAGACGGGCTCTCAGCTCATCTGAAGAGTGAGTTGGATAGGGGTCTGAGGCGTTATATACCTTCCTGTCTACAGGTCTCAGAATCCCTTTGCTGAATATTTTGGTTCAGATTAATTCTCAAGGTCCCTTTTTACTTTGTGTGGCCTTCCCAGAACTCATGAGAAGCCCCTGGCAATTTTATCTTGCCAAGCCTTGAGACTGCTGGCTTCTCTGCTTAGGCAGTAAAACTGCCCTTGTTTCCTTTCCTGCATTCTCTTGTTAGGGAGGCTTTTAACCATTTGCTCTCAAGTACCCTTCTGAAATAATGCATTATGTTCAGAGGTTTATTTTTATTTATTTATTTTATTTTGTTGATTTTAGAGAGAAAGAGAGAGAGATATCCATTGATTGCCTCCTATATGCACCCCAACCAGTGATCAAACCCACAACTGGGGTATGTGCCCTGACTAGGATTCGAACCCATCAACTTTTGGTGCACAGGACAACACTCCAACCAACTGAGACACCTGGCCAGGGCATGTTCAGAGGTTTTATAAGCACATTTTACCAAACCTTTAGGAAATTTACAGTTTTTGTTTTTATAACTTGTTTCAATAAATAAAAATGAAGTCTTGACAGAAAATACAAAGATAGCTCAAGAAAAAAATATAGCTCTTTGTGACGTGTAAATATGGATATTCAAAAAGTTCTAAAGAAAATATCAGCAAAATAAATTACTATTTGTATACAATAATACACTGATACCAAGTAATATTTAATCTATGAAATTCAAAGATGGTTCTGCCTCAGAAAACATACCCATTTAGGTCAGCACATTAACAGATTAAAGGAAGGATCCATAAAATTATCTCAACATATGCAGGGAAAAAAAGAATTAAAAAGTTCAACTTATTTATAATGGTAACTAAGATCGGAAGGAAACATTCTTAACCTGATAAAAAGTATTTAACCTACAGCAAATGTTTTACTTAAAAAAAAGAAACTTCTGAAGTTCCTAGCGCTCACATGTTTGCGCCTGTGGATCCCCTGCCTTCCTTCACTTGGCTCTGTGCCAGGTGCTGGGAGTTTACACCCATGGGCTCCCCTTCCTACTGTTTTTCAGTTGCTCTCAGACAGTGGGGAACCCCAGATCTGAGAAGAAAGAGAATCATGTCAGAGTGTATACTCCCCCGTGTTCTTGATGCAAAGCCCCCATGGGCTGGCTGTGCTCCTTAATGCAGGCCACTGCTCTTCTCAGCGTAACCTGCTTTACGTGACACGTATTTTATCACGTACTTTATTTCACCTATTCATGCACATACGTGTATGTTGTACCTCAGTACTTTCCTACTCATACTAATTGGTCCTCATTTATAGCTAATTATGTAAAAATTATGAAATCAATTGTGTTCTGATATCCATGATCACCTCACCTCTGACAGTTGCTATATTTCTTATTTGCATATATGAATTACCTACAAGTAGCCAAAGAGCCAAAGGAGAGGCTGTCTTCCAATTTCTGCTGGTGTTATTCTTTCTATTTCTGATTTACTTCTTAATGGAGAGTAGATTCTCAGTAAATGACATTCACATCAGCGGAGCAACTAGTATCTTCTGTTTTATCTATTCTGTAGTAAAAAATTGTAAGTTCAAAACTGCTGACATATTTACACCAAAGTAATATTTCTTTGCTGCATTTTGTAATTCTTCTTAGCCCATGCTCTTCCCCACCCTCTCTATGTTTGACTTCTTACTACCCGTTTCCTACTTTATAATTTGTACGCCATAATATCTCAAGTTCATGCTCTTGGTCTTTTTGTTCATTTTCTTTATTATTTCTCTCGTCTATTTCTAGTTTCAGATTTAATGTAGTCTCCATGGCAAAATTCTGTACTCTGAGTTCAGCTTCATGCTCCCTTTGGGCAATGACCCAGTGTTTTGTTCTAACAAGACTTTGGTACCTATGGCTCAACTGCTGAGTTGCTGGGGGAGTGCACACCTGCGATTCCAAATCCATTGTTCTTGTGATTAATATATAATCCCTGTACTTCCTCCCCAACCTCTACTCTCTACTGTGAGGGCTGGAAGATCTCTAGCCAGAAGTTTCTGGAAGACCGTTTTCCTCTGGAGAGCTAGGAAACAAGCTCAATAGCTTACAGAACATGAATGGCTGTTGAGAGTTCTCTCTTAAAAACTGGTTATTTTGAAAGCCAAGTCCACAGAGAGCAGCATCCAGGTCTAGGATTTAAGGCCACAGATTGTGTGTGGTGCTGCCAGGTTCGGTTTCCTAGGACCACCTTAGTCTTCAATTCACCAACTCAATCTTTCTTTAGAGGTTTAGGTGCCACATAAAAGTATTATGTAAACTTTTTGTTTTTAAAATTTTTTTTTCTCACCTGAGGGCATTTTTTCCATTGCTTTTCAGGGAGTGGAGGGAGGGAGGAGACAGAGAGAGAGAGAGAGAGAGAGAGAGGGAGAGGGAGAGGGAGAGGGAGGGAGAGAGGAGAGAGATTGATGTGAGAGAGGCACATCGATTGGCTGCCTCCCACATGCCCCTGTAGGGGTGAGCCTGCAACGGAGGTACATGCGCTTGGCCAACACTGAACCTGGGACCCTTCAGTCCTAGGGCCGATGGTCTAGCCACTGAGCAAACCAGCCAAGGGTCTTTTTTAAATTTTATTTTTAAAAAAAATCCTCACCCATGGATATGTTTGAGAAACATTGATGTAAGAGGAAAAAATATCAAATTTGTTGCCTCCCATATGCATCCCAACCAAAGATTGAAAGCCACAACGTAGGTATGTGCCCTGATCGGAAACAGAACCCACAAGCCTTTTGGTGTACATGATGACGCTCCAGTCAACTGAGCCCTCAACCAGGGCCTTTCCTTAATTTTGACCATGAGTTTGTGAAAATGCACATAACGCTGAGGGGAATTAGACCCTTATTAGGTACCAAACATGAAGGTGATGGTATTTTAGTTTGGATAGTGGAAGAAAGTAAAATAATTTTACCCCCAATTTAAAACAACGATAAATTTATAATGAATGCCAGAACTTACAGTTGATTTGGTAAATATTTACTGAGTGCTTACTATGTGCCAGAAACTGATCTCAGTGCCTGGGACACATCAGTAAACTAAGATACCTCATCTTGAACTTATAATCTAGTGGAGAGGAATAGAAAATAAACATAAATAAAAAAATAAACAAACAGTATAGCATAAGGTAATAAGGGCCATCAAAAAAAGAAAAAGAAAAAGTAGAACAGATAACAGGGGGCAGTGTTAGGCAACTTGCATTCTACAACAGTGTGGTCACTGAAAAGATAACAAATGAGAAAAAGTCTTGAAGGAGGTGAGAGTGTTGGCTAAGCAGGGTATCTGAGGAGAAATTATTTCAAAGAGAGGGACCATCCAGGACAAAAATCCCTTAGGCAGAAATATGACTGGATGTGTTAGAGGAACAGCAAAGATACCAGTGTGGTTAGAGTGGAACAAATGAAAGGAACAGTAGTTTGAAAGTAGCCCAGAATGGCAACAAGGAGCCAGACAGTCTAATTAATGCCTTGTAGGCTATTTTAAGGACTTTGGCTTTTATTTTGAGTTAAATAGGAGCTAATGCAGTGTTTGAAGAAAAATGTCACCTGACAGAAAACCAAGTAAAAGTCTACTGCAGCCCTGGTCAGGTAGCTCATCTGGTTAGAGCATCATCCTGATACACCAAGGTTGCAGGTTCTAATCCCCAGTCAGGGCACATACAAGAGTCAACCAATGAATGCATAAATAAGTCAAACAGCAAGTTAATGTTGTTGTTGTTTTTTTTCTCTCTCCCTTTCTCTCAAATCAATAAATTAAAAGAAAATTAAAAAAAAAGTCTACTGCAGTAATTCAGGCAATAGATTATGGTAGTTTGGACCCAGGTGATAGCAATGGTAGTGATGAGAAGTGGTCAGATTTTGGATGTATTTTGGAGGTGGAACCAACAGGATTGGATTGGTTGAAAGTGGATGTAAAAGAAAAAGACCATACCAAGATGCCTCCTTGGTTTTGCCTCAGACACTAGGAGGGTAATGTCCTGTCAGCAGATTTGTGTATGGCTAATGGCAGAACAAGTTGGGGAGAAGATGGACTGAGTTTAGAATGCCTATTGGTCATTCAATAAGAGATGTTGAATAGGTGTTTGTATTAGAAGAGTTTGGAGTGAGAAAGGTTAAGGTTGGAGATGTATGTTTGGGAGTTGATGGTATACGGATAGTATTTAAAAGAATGCAACTGGATTGGACAATAATAAAGAAATAATCATGTTTAAGTTATGGCCAAATGGATTTGAGTAAATTGAACAAGATAAGACCAAATATTTTAGTTATTTACCATAATTATGTAGGCATTAAACAGAACTTAGAAAAAATTGACTCACCATCCACAAAGTTTTCTTATGAATTCTCTCAAACAGGCAAACTTCTTAGATATGTATTAAAAAGACCACTTATTTTACTAGGCTGAAATATGATGTTAGTGAGTCTAAGGTCTGATCCTCATTTAGTCCACTTTGATTCCTTTAACGGGACAATTTTTCTCATGCAAAGGAAAATGTTCTAATCCCATAGACTGAGTTCCCTTTTCTAGTCAACTTCATAAATATGTGCTATTTAAGGAGATGGAATATAGTTATTTCAGTGGCAACTCATGAATAATCTCACCTACGGAGAAAGTCATTTATCACAGGACCATTTTTATTCCTTTTTTTCTTTAAGAAGTTTCTTTAACATTTCTTGCAGTACTGGTTTGGTGGTAATGAACTGCCTTAACTTTTTCTTGTCTGGGAAGCTATTTATCTCTTCTTCAACTTTAAATAGTAACGTTACTAGGTAAAGTAGCCTTGGTTGTAAGTTCTTGCTTTTCATTATTTTGAATATTTCATGCCAGTTCCTTCTGGCCTGAAATGTTTCTGTTGAGAAATCAGCTGACAGTCTTATGGGAACTCCCTTGTACATAACTGTCGTTCTCTTGCTACTTTAAAGAGTCTCTTTGTCTTTAACCTTTGCCATTTTAATTATGATGTATCTTAAGTGTGGGCATTTTTGGGTTCATCTTGTTTGGAGCTCTCTGTGCTTCCCAAACTTGTATGTTTACTTCATTCACCAGGTTAGGAAAGTTTTTAGTCATTATTTCTTCAAATAGGTTTTCAATCCCTTGCTTTCTTTCTTCTCCTTCTTATACCTCTATGATGCAAATGTGCTATGCTTGATGTCCCAGAGGTCCCTTAAACTATCATTAAAAAAAAAAAAATTCATTTACTATTTGGATTGGGTGTTTTCTGCTACTTTGTTTTCTAAATTGTTGATTTGATTTTTTCCTTTATCTAATCTGCTGTTGATTTCTTTTAGTTAATTTTTCATTTCAATTATTGTAGTTTTCATTTCTGACTGGTTCTTTTTTATGGTTTCTATGTTCTTTTTATGTTTGCTATCTCTGTTGATGTTCTCACTGAGTTCATCTATTCTTCCCCTAATTTTCTTGTGCATCTTTATAGCCATTGTTTTGACCTTTGTATCTGGTAGATTGCTTGCCTTTATTTCATTTAGCTCTTTTTCTGGAGTTTTCTTCTGTTCTTTCATTTGAGACATGTTTTTTTGTCTCCTTATTTTGGCTACCTCTCTTTGTTTGTTTCTATGTATTAGGTAGATCTGCTATGGCTTGCAGGGTTTGTAGAGTGGCCTAATGTGGTAGGGGTCCTGTGGGGCCCAGTGGCACAGTCTCCCTGATCACTGATTTCGGGCCCTCTAGGGGATCTATCATGTGGGTTGTGTGTACTCTCCTGTAGTAATTGAAACTTGATTGCTGTTGGCATATTGGTGGGTGAGATTGGCCCTTAGGTGAGGACTGGCTATGACCCCAGCTTATGAGCTGCAGTACAGGGGCTGACTCCATGGAGTGAGATTTGCCCCAGCAAGGTCTGGTGTTTATGGAGACCACTTTTTGGGTATACTGCTTGTGGAGCTAATTGGGTGGTGCTCTGTTTTAGTCTGAAGTCAGCCACAGGGTGTGTTGGTTCTGGGGCCTCTTGAGAGGGGCTCCAACATCAACCACTGCCTGTGACTGGCCTGGGGATACCTGGTAGGTGCTACAAAGCGATCTGCAGCTGGTAGCTTAGCTGCCTGTGCTGTACTTCAAGGTGCATGGGAAAGGCCACACTGAATTGTGGTCAGTTGCCATCAGTACCAAGCTTGGGGCCATTCAGCAAAAAGGGTACTCTGAAGCCTGCTACCACCTGCCAGCTGCCAGTAAGGCTCAGCTGCTGAAAGAACCTCAGGCAGTACACAAGTTGGGTGAGGTGGGGTCTCAGGGAGTCACCAGGTTGGAGTGAGTGGTATTCACCAGGCTAATGCAGATTTAGATTTGGCCATGTGGGAGGCAGGCTTAACACAGAGATACACAACTCAGTTTCTCTCTGTATGTGTCTTAGGCCACTTGGGCCACTGTCCTGTCAGAGCCCAGGGTGAGTGCCTATGAGTGAACGAGTCTGTGTGTGGACCCTTTAAGAGGAGATCTAGGTTTCCAGCACCTCTTACTCAGGTAGACAAGGTCCCACTGCTTTTCACAGCCAGAGGTTGTGGGGCTCCTCTACCTGGAATTGGTGCTCCAGGCTGGGGAGGTGGTGTAGGGCTGGGACCGTTCACCTCTGCAGTTGAGGTATCCCTCCCAATTCTCGATTGTCACGTGTGGGTAATGGAGCAAGTCAATTTCATGTCTCTGCCTCTCCTACCAGTCCTGATGTGGCTTCTTCCGTATATCCTTAGTTATAGGACTTCTGTTCAGCTAGTCTTCAGATGGTTCTCCAAATCTCTTCTTATGAGGACATCAGTGAGATTGGATTAGGGTCCACCCTGAAGACTTCATTTTAATTTAATTACCTCTTTAAAGCTCTTATCTCCAAATACTGTTATACCCTGAGACACTAAGGGTTAGGACTTTAACACATGGATTTTGAGGGGACACAAGTCAGCCCATAACACTAACTAATCACTTTTTTTCCTGGCTTCTGTTTTCCCCTGAGTGAATATGCTAGGTGTCCTTGGGGAAGAGCAGAAATGTTGGGAAGCATAGAAAGAGGGAGCCTCTGGACTAAAAAGAGATCCCCTGAACTACAGAGTCAAAGGGGAGCTATTGCTAGCAGTGGGGGCCATACCCTGCTCCTTGGTAGCTCCCAGCAGGTGACCAGGTACAGGACATCTGTACCCTGCGCCTGAGCACCCAAAACCCCAAAGTCTTAACTCATTTGTTAAGACTAAAGTCAACACTAAATCCAAAGTCTTATCTAAATATCATCTAAGTCAGGTCTAGGTGAAACTCAAGGTTGAACCATCCTGAGGCAAATTGTTCTCCAGCTCTAAGCCCATGAACCTAAGCAAGTTATGTGCTTCCAAAACACAATGGTGGGACAGGTATGGGACAGAATTCCAACTCGAAAAGGGACAAGTAAGACAGAGGGAAGGGGTGACAGTTCTCAGGCAGGTTCAAATCCCCACAGAGCAAAATCCAAGAGTTCCTGAGGCTCCAGAACCATCCTCTTTGACTGGACGCTCCGCTGTCTAGACCTGCTGGGGTGGCAAGGTCACTCCCACTCTGCCAAGTAGGAGGTCATGCCCCATGCTCCAGGGAGCTGCTATCTGCCTTGTTGAAACCTAGGCAGTGGCCCTGGTGAGAAAATAAACTTCTGTTGTTTAAACCACTTAGTCTATGGCATTTTGTTATGGAAGCCCCAGCAAAGGATATAGTTAGGATTTGTGTTTAGCTGCTTTAATAATAAAACTCAAAATACAATGCCTTAAACAAGATGGAAGTTATTTTTAAAAAATTGATCTTAGAGAGAGAGAGGGAGGGAGGGAGGGAGAGATGAAGGAACTTCAGTGTGAAAGAGAAGCATGCACTCTGACTGGGGATCCAACCCTGCGACCTGGGTATGTGCCCTGACTGGGAATCGAACCCACCAACTTTTTGTCCAACTAACTGAGCCACACGGGCCATGGCAGATGGAAGTTAATTTTTATCTCATGAACCATGGGCTTCAGGGCTGACATGGGGCTGGGGATCACACTTCTGGTTTTATGCCCAGTTACCCCCTGGTGGCTGTCCTAATCTCCATGGCTCCAGAGAGTTCCCCTCACATCCATGGGTCACGTCTGGCCCGAGGGAGGGGAGTAAGAAAGGAGGGGAGTGCCCTCTAAGGGCAAGAACTGGAAGGTGTGGGCGCCACTTCTGCTTACATTAGTGAATTGAATTTGGTCATGTGGCCACATCTAATCACAGGGAGCCTGCTAAATGTAATCTATGTGCTCAGCTAAGATTTGAGGGTTCAGATCCTATAAGATATTAGTGAGCACTGTGGGGACAACCAGCAGTCTCTGCCCTCCCAGAAGAAGGAAGGACAGGAGTTACTGACCTGAGCGAGTGGAAGAAGGAGAAGGAGCATGGGTGCCCTAAACCAACATCGAATGCGACCTGCCACCAAGAACGACAAGAGGAGTGCATCCTACTACGCAGGGCGGGAGGACCTGTGCTGGTTCTGCCCTCACGTTGCTCCAGACACTCACCATTTCTGGAGGACAGTATTTAAAAACAAGCAATTATGCCCAGCCTCGTGGCTCAGCGGTTGAGTATCCACCTAGGATCCAGATCGGGGTTCGATTCCCAGTCAGGGCACTTGCCTGGGTTGTGGGCTTGATCCCCAGTGAGGGGCGTGCAGGGGGCAGCCGATCAATGACTCTCTCATCATTGATGTTTCTCTCTCTCTCCTTCTCTCTGAAATCAATAAAGATATAAAAAAACCCCCAAAGCAGCAACAACCCCCTCCCCAAGTAATTGTAAAACATCACGACGTAGAATGTCCATATAGAATGGAGTGAGTACTATTACAATGAAAATCCACTCTGGAATTGCTCTCTGGAAGAAACTATGTTCATTTAGAAACATTTCTTGGTGAGCCATGTGACTGGAAGGTAGGGACCCGGGAGCAGGACTGGCAGGAATCTGTGGACAAGAGTGATATTGAAATGAACCTGTGTAAGAAATGTTCAGGAACTGGGCACTCCAGAGGGCAAAGGAGAGGGCTGAGTCACAGGTGAAAAAGGAGCTGGTGACATTCAGAGCAGGATACCTGTTCGACCTCGCCTGAGGATATTTTTTCCATTGATTTTCAGAGAGAGTGGGAGGGAGGGAGGGAGTGATGGGGAGAGAGACAGAGGGAGAGAAACATTGATGTGAGAGAGGCACATTAATTGGTTGCTTCCCACTTGCGCCCTGACTGGTACCAGGGATGGAACCCAAGACCCTTCAGTGTGGGGGCCGATGCTCTAACCACTGGGAACACTTGCCAGGGCAGGATGCCTAATATTTAATTCAAAACCATTTGGATCTGTAATGTAACTCTCTCCTGCAAGCCTTCAGTCGAATCTACTAAACTATAAAGGCCTGTGTGTGTGTGAGAATTTCACATCTGGGCCATTCTAGTGCAGAACCGGGCAGCATTATGAGAGGACAACGCACTTATTGAGCAAAGTAGGAAAGTTGGACTGAACAGAGGTGATCAGAGAGGCCACTGGCTACACTTTACCTTTAGAATTCAGGGACTGGTGGAGGTGGGAATGGGGTTTTAGCCAATTTCATTGAATCTTAAAGATCAGAGCACTTGAGCCAATTCCTGGATCCCAATCACTGTGACAGAAACCAGTTAAATACGCTTCAGGAGCACAGTTCCCTCTGCCTCGGGGTCAAAGAAAGACCTGCAGAGGAGGGACCCTGGGTGCCTTACAGGAGGAGGGGAGGGCCAGCCACCCTGGCCGAGGGGAGAGGTGCTGTTCTGAGGCGGGGACGGTGCTGTGGCTGAGTCTGAGCTTTAAGAACTGGTGAGGGTTGGAATTTTCTCGGAGGATGTGTCAGCCTCTTCCTCCTCTCTCACTAACGGCACTTTTTCGAAGGATCTTCTCCCCTCTCTGCCCTTTGTGGAGGTGGGGTCTTTGCCAACTTGGTCCCTGGGTCTCCATAAAGCAGACGCTGCTGAGAGGGGTAGAGACAGGGAAGCCAGGATGGGGATGTGCATTGGGAGGGTCCAAGTTCACTCATGGGGATGTTGGGGTGCACAAGGAGGCCCTCTCAATAGCACCCCCTTCCTTGCCTAAACCCTGGAACAATGAAAATGAAGACCTGCTGTTGTGGTATGAAAGAGCTGTTGTTGGAGACTGCAAGTCTTTTAAAAAATAGAATAAATTTGACATATAACATTGTGTAAATTTGAGATGCACAGTGTGTCGCTTTGACACATTTATATGCTGCACCGTGCCTGCTGCTTAGTGATATTTATTACACGACATAATTACCGCGCAGTGTTGCCGTCCGTGTTCATTACGCTGAGCTCTATGGCTGTGGCTTACTTACTACTCGTTGCAAGTTTGCACCCGAAACAGCATCATTCTGAACCCCACCCCCAAGCTATTCAGCTTCACATGAGGGCTCCATAACACTGCGTTCCAGAGTGAGGTCATTTCTCCACCTGGCCGCCAGCACCGGGCGCGTCCTTGGTAAACTTTCAGCCTGCAGGACAGAGTGAGGGATGCGCACTGCCCAGGCAGTTTGATTCGAGGAGAAAGGGAAGAGATGTCAGGGTCACACATACCAGGTTTCCTTCCACAATCACCAGCCAGACACATTCTTCCATCCCACTGGGGTGGAGCGTGCGAGACGGTAGGAGGTGAGGTTGTGGGGCCTTCACATGGAAAGAACATCAGGGTGGGGAAGAGGCCTGGCCTCTTGCACTTCCCGGGTTCTCTTATTAATCCGTTTGGCTTAACCTTTAACCTTTGATCCGCCAGGGAGTGTCTGTCCCCTCAGAGTTGTTCCACAGTCTCACTTACCTTCCTGTTCCCAGCACCTGGCGCCGCGGTGGCAAACAGCAGGTGCTCAATGCACATTTTTTGGAGGAAGCAAGGAAGAGAGGCAGGCAGGCAGGCAGGCAGGGCCTCCGAGGAGTCAGGAGCGGCACCCTGCTCACCACTGCCTCTGGGAAACTGCCTCATCTCACCCCCATGGAGAGAGGCCCCCTGTCCAGGACTGGGGGGGCAGGCGCACGCACCCCCTTGGTTACAGCCCCATGTTTTTCAAGGTACAAATCAATCTAGTAGATTGTGACCATAATTTAAAAAATAAAATAGATAATAGTAGAGGATAGAATAGAATTGAAAGTATGGGGGTACATATATGTAGTAAGGTAAAGGTTGCTTTGTGAAAATCGGGACGTGTGTGTATTTGTTCTGAGTTGCTTTGTATATTGCATATCTTACTCTGAGTTGCAGTAAAAAAATGTCAAAAATATTGACTTCCCCCATTCAGCAGAACTAAATTGCAACTTCTACCTCTTTTCTTGTAAGGGAGTGAATTCAAATAGTGAGGTATAAATATCATATATATATAATCAAGGAATGATGAAAGAAGAGGCTACTTTGGACTCAAAGTAACATGCTCATTAGTTAGCCCCTTTGGGGTCCTAGCGCAAGAGCTTTCTCGGGTGAAACCTGTGTCAGAGTGCGTGAGATGAAAAATAGTTGCACTCGAGCAACTGGCTGTCATCATGTGTCCACAGCACTGCCAAAGCAGGGAACGCCAAGCATTACCGAAAGTTTGATTTTCCATCTTTCCTGCGTGTAGAGCTGGTTCATGAGACTCATACTGGTTATTTTGGTTAATTTTAGTAATAACAATATTAGCAGTGCCAGCAATCCTGTAAATTCGCTGAATTCTTTTCAGCCCTCACAGGTCTTTCCCATCTGTCTCCTCATGTAACTACAGCAGTCCTGGGAGCAGGCAGCCCATCTTATTTCCGGGGAAACAGGCTCAGAGGGCAGTCCCTGCTCACAAACCCCGCTGTGTTTCCTAGTCCTTTCCGCTGTGACCTTCTGGCATTTGAGGGTACTCAATAAGTAACGCCCCTTTTCATACTTGATATCACAACCAATTGAGAGACAGAGACACAGGGTGGGAAAATGTCAGCTTAGTTATGGGCAAATGCTGGAGTGGACTCGGGTCTTGACTACCGGGAGGTCTGAGAGGTTTCCTGCTGCACTACGACCTGACCCCAGATAGGACATAATCACTGAGGCATCACTGTTCTCACAAGGGAGAGGTCTTCAGGGATCCACCACCAAAACCAGCTAACCAACCAACCAACCAATCAGGATCTGGGCCTAGAGGGGCTGGAGGCCCCATCTGTGGCAGCTGGCAACTGGGACTCCACGGCCAAGACTTGTAGAGCAGCCGCCCACTCTCCCCAGTGCGGCTGACGTGCCTGGGAGCAGGGAGCCGGGTGGAGCAGAGGGGAGCCAGGGTGCTGGGAGCTGGCCCGGATCGGCAGGCAGGGGTGGCTGGGAGCCCCGAGGCTCAATCATGTAGCAACACTGTCTTGTGTTTACTGACACTTGGAAAAGTGAAAGGGAGATGCAGAGCCATCCATTTCATTTTACAGAGCTAGTGTAACCTTGATCCTCAAGCCAGCTCAGGACAGGATGATTTATGAAATTACACAGCCATCTGAATAATAAATATGCATGCAAAGTGAACCGGATATTAGCAGGTTGAATGAAACAGTGATAACATTCTACAGCCAAGATTTTTTTTTTTTAACAAATCAAGGATAAAAGCAGTTTGATCCTCTCAATAGATACAGAAAAAATTATAAAATTAAACACCTATGGATAAGAACTCAGTAGACAGACAGACTAGAATTCAACTTAAAAAAACCCTATAATAAGCTCCATTTGGAGTGGAGAAATGTTAGACGCATTCCCTATAAGATCATAAAGAAGGCAAGGCTGCCTGCTATCACAGCCGCTGCTCCACATTATGTTAGAGGTTCTTTCTGCTGTGTTCACACACGCGCGCGCACGCATGCACACACACGCACGTGCACACATGTGTACGCACGAACGATCAGAAAGAAGGAAACAAAACTATTGCTACTTGCAAATTATATAGTTTCTACAGAAAAATCTAAAATAATATATTATAAATTATTTGAAATAGGAGAATTTAGCAAAGATATAAGATTAATAATACACAGAAATCAATTGTCTGTCTAGACCTTAGCAACAGTTAAGAAAAACAATTAATAAATTTTGTTTCAATAGTAACAATACAAAAATTAAACTTCTTAAGAATAAATCTAACCAAAGATGTGAGTGATCTGTAGAGACTTGGCAATGGATTCTTAGATATGACACCAAAAGCACAAAAATAATAACAAGAAAGGATAAATTGGACTCCATTAAAATTTAAAACTTTTGTCTAACAAATGAGATTATCAAGAAAGTGAAAAGAGCCTACAAAATGGAAGAAAATATTTGCAAATCATATATCTGCTAAAGATTTAATATCCAGAATATATAAATAACTCCTACGACTGAACAACAATAAGAAAAAGAACGATAAAAAAATGGGCAGAAACCATCAACAAAACAAAAAGGCAATCAACCAAATGGGACAAGATGTTTGCAAACAATACCTCCAATAAGGGGCTAAAGTAGAAAATATATACAGCCCAGCGGGTTTGCTCAGTGGTTAGAGCACTGACCCACGGACTGAAGGGTCCCCGGCTCGATTCCGGTCAAGGCCACATATCTTGGTGGCAGGCTTGATCCCCGGCCATGGTTGGGGCGCCTGCCAGAGGCAACCAATCGATGAGTCTCACACTGATGTTTCTCTCTCCCTCTCTGAAAAGCAGTGGAAAAATGTCCTTGCGTGAGGGTTAAAAAATAATTATACACACACACAAGCACACACACACACACACACACACGCACACACATATACACACATACACACATACACATACGCACACAATACACACACATACACACACATATACACACATATACACACACATACGCACACACACACAAATTATACAACAGAGCCTGGCCCCGGTGGGGCTGGGTGACCTACCCCAGCAGGTGTCAGAGAGCCAGGAGGGAGAGGGCCAGGGGGGATTCTGGGTTCCACGGGAGGCAACCTCCCAGGTGGCCGTGGGGAAGGGCCTCTGGGACACTCCCTGTGGGATCCTGTGCTGTGGCACGTGTGTTTTCTGCAGGAAATGCTTTCCCAAGCAAATCAGAAGCATGTGTGGCCTCAGAAAGGTTAGGCGCCACTGGCTGAATGACATTCAGACACCACACCCAACCTTTGGCAAAGGCAGCCTCCTAGGGCTTGTGGGAAGGGTGCGGGCCTGTTGTCCTGGGCCATCTGCCAGGACACGAAGGAAGGTGCAGCCAGGAGGGCGAATGAAGAGGGTGAAGGGGTCAAATACATGGCGGTGGAAGGAGACTACACTGGGTGGTAAGTGCGCAGTGGAGCACACAGGTGTATTATAAAGCTGTACACCTGAAATTTAAACAATATTGTTAACCAATGTCACCCAATACATTTAATTTAATAAGGGCAAAGGACTTGAATATTTTCCCAGAGAAGATGCACAAACGGCCAACAGACACCCGAAAAGATGCTCAACATCATTAGTTTACAGCAAAATGGAAATCAAACCCACAATGAGGTAAACTTTTATACCCATTAGGACAGTTATAACTTTTCTTTTTTGTATTCTCACTGGATACTTATTGATATCAAGAAAGCATCATTCTATTTCTTTTTTTAAAAAAATCTTAATTGTCGAAAATATTACAGATGTCCCCTTTTTACCCCTGTTGACCCCTCCACCCCTCATCCACCCCACCCCCAGGCCTTCCCCAGACCAATGTCTGTGTCCATGGGTTATGCTTATAAACACAGAAGTTCTTTCATTAATCTCTCCCCACCCACTCCCCCCTCCCCACCTTCCTTCTGAGATCCCTCAGTCTGCTCCATGCTTCTATGTCTCTGGATCCACTTTGTCCATCAGTTTATTTTGTTTATTACATTCCACATGTGAGTGAGATCATGTGGTACTTGTTTTTCTCTGACTGGATTATTTCACTGAGCATAATACTCTCCAGTTCCCTCCATGCTGTCTCAAAGAATAAAAGATGCTTCTTTTTCACAGCTGCATAGTATTCCATGTGTGTAAATGTCCCACAGCTTTTTATCCACTTATCTACTGATGGGCACTTGGGCCGTTTCCAGTTCTTAGCTATTGTAAATTGCGCTGCTATGAACATAGGGGTGCATATAGTCTTTCTGGGTGGTGTTTTGGGGTTCCTTAGGATATATTCCTAGAAGTGGGATCATTGGGTCAGAAGGCAGTTTCATATTTAATTCTTTGAGGAACCACCATAGTGCTTTCCCCAGTGGCTGCACCAGTCTCCATTCCCACCAACAGTGCACAAGGGTTCCCTTTTTTCCACACCCTCATCAGCACTTGTTTGTTGACTTGTTGATGGAGCCATTCTGACAGGTGTGAGGTGAGACCTCATTGTGGTTTTAATTTGCATCGCTGATGATTAGTGACTTCGAGCATTTTTTTATGTGTCTCTTGGCCATTTGTATGTCCTCTTTGGGGAAGCGTGTATTTCGGTCCTTTGCCCATTTTTAAAAAAAAATATATCTTTATTGATTTCAGAGAGAGGAAAGGAGAGGGAGAGACAGAGATAGAAGCATCAATGATGAGAGAGTCATTGATCGAGCCCGAAACCCGGGAATATGCCCTGACTGGGAATTGAACACTGATCGTCTGGATCCCAGGTCGACGCTCAACCGCTGAGCCACGCCCTCCAGGCCTTTTGCCCATTTTAAATTGGATTGTTTGTCTTCCTTTTGTTAAGATGTATGCGTTCTTTATATATTTTGGGTATTAACCCTTCATCAGATGTGTCATTGATAAATATGTCCTCCCACACAGTGGGCTCCCTCTTTTGTATTGTTGATGGTTTATTTTGCTGGGCAGAAGCTTTTTATTTTGATGTCGTCCCATCTGTTAATTTTCTCCTTTGTTTCTCTTTCCCTAGGAGATGTACTGGTGAAAATTCTGCTACGTGAGATGTCTGAGATTTCGCTGCATACGTTTTCTTCTAGGATTTTTATGGTTTTGCATCTTGTATTTAAGTCTTTTATCCACTTTGAGTTTATTTTTGTGTATGGTGTAAGTTGTTGGTCTAGTTTCATTCTTTTGCATGTATCTGTCCAATTTTCCCAGCACCACTTATTGAAAAGACTGTCTTTACTCCATTGGATGCTCTTGCCTCCTTTGTCAAATATTAACTGACCATAATGGTGTGGGTCTATTTCTGGGGTCTCTGTTCTGTTCCACTGATCTATACGTCTGTCCTTGTGCCAGTACCAGGCTGTTTTGATGACAGTGGCTTTGTAGTACAACTTGATATCTGGTATTGTGATCTCTCCACCTTTGTTCTTCTTTCTCAAGATTGCTGCAGCTATTCAGGGTCTTTTTTGGTTCCATACACATTTTCAAAGTGTTTGTTCTAGATCTGTGAAATATGCTGTTGGTATTTTAACAGGGATTGCATTGAATTTATAGATTGCTTTGGGTAATATGACATTTTAATGATGTTAATTCTTCCAGTCCATGGACATGGTATGTTTTTCCATTTGCTTGTATCTTCCTCTGTTTCTTTTTTCACTGACTTGTAGTTTTCTGAGTACAGGTCTTTTACATTTTTGGTTAAGTTTATTCCTAGTTATTTTTTTAGTTGCAGTGCTAAATGGGATTGTTTTTAGTTTCTCTTTCTGAGAGTTCGTTATTGGTGTATAAAAATGCCATCGATTCCCGGGTGTTAATTTTGTATCCTGCTACCTTGCTGAATTCTTTAATTAAACCTAGTAGTTTTTTGGTGGAGTCTTTAGGATTCTCTATGTACAATATCATGTCATCTGCAAATAATGACAGTTTTATTTCTTCCTTTCCAATTTGGATCCCTTTTATGTTTTCTTCCTGTCTGATGGCTGTGGCTAGGACTTCCAGTACTATATTGAATAACAGTGGTGAAAATGGACACCCTTGCCTTGTTCCTGTTTTTAAGGGAAATGGTTTTAGTTTTTGCCCATTGAGTATGACGTTGGCTGTAGGTTTGTCATATACAGCCTTTATTATGTTCAGGTATGATTCCTCTATTTCCACTTTGCTGAGAGTTTTTATCAAAAATGGGTGTTGGATTTTATCGAATGCTTTTTCTGAATCTATTGATATGAACATGTGATTTTTGTCTTCCACTTTGTTTATGTGATGTATCATGTTTACTGATTTGTGAATATTGTACCAGCCTTGTATCCCTGGAATAATTCTCACTTGGTCACAGTGTATGATCTTTTTAATGTATTGCTGGATCTGATTTGCTAACATTTTGTTGAGGATTTTAGCATCTATGTTCATCAGGGATATTGGCCTGTAATTCTCTTTCTTTTAGTGTCTTTATCTGTTTTTGGAATTAGGCTAATGCTGGCCTCATAAAAAGAGCTTGGAAGTGTTCCTTCCTCCTGGATTTTTTAGAATAGTTTGAGGAGTGTAGATGTTAGATCTTTGAATGGTTGGTAAAACTCCCCTGTGAAGCCATCCAGGCCAGGTCTTTTGTGTGCTGGGAGCCCTTTGATTACTGCTTCAACTTCATCAGCAGTTACCAGCCTATTCAGGTTTTCTGACTCTTCCTGATTGAATTTTGGAAGGTTGTATTTTTCTAAGAATTTGTTCATTTCATCCAGGTTGTTCATAGTATTTTCTTACAGTCCTTTGTATTTCTGTTGGATCAGTCCTTACTTCACCCTTTTCATTTCTGATTTTATTTATTCAGTCCTCTCTTTTTTTCTTGATGAGTCTGGCTAAAGGTTCATCAGTATTGTTTATCTTTTCAAAAAACCATTTCTTGTTTTCATTGATCTTTTGTACTTTTTTTTTTGCCTCTATGTCATTTATTTCTGCTCTGATCTTTATTATTTTCTTCCTTTTATTTACGCTGGGCTTTCCTTGTTGTTCTCTTTCTAAGTTTCTAAGTTGTAAGGTTAGAGAGTCTATTAGAAGTTTTTCTTGCTTTTTGCTGTAGGCCTGTAGTGCTATGAACTTCCCTCTCAGGACTGCTTTCATCATGTCCCATAGATTTGGAGTTGTTGTGTGTTCATTTTCATTTGTTTCCAGGAAGTTTTTGATGTCTTCCTTGATCTCATTGGTAACCCATTCATTGTTTAAAAACATGCTATTTAGCCTCCATGTGTTTGAATGTTTTTTAGTGTTATTATTGTGGTTGATTTCTAATTTCATGCCATTATGGTCCAAGAAGATGCTTGATATGATATCAATCTTCTTGAACTTGTAGAGACTTGCTTTGTGTCCTCACATGTGGTTTATCTTTGAGACTGTCCTGTGTGCACTTGAGAAGAATGTATATTCTGCAGTTTTGGGGTGGAATGTTCTGTAAGTATCAATTAAATCCATTGAATCTAGTTTGTCATTTAGGTTCATTGTTTCCTTGTTGATTTTTTGTCTGGAAGACCTATCTAGTGAAGTCAGTGGGGTGTTAAAGTCCCCTAGTATGACTGTATTGTTGTCTATCCCTCCTTTAAAGTCCTCTAGAAGTTTTTAAAAAAATATACTTAGGTGCTCCTATATTGGGTGGATATATATTTACCAGGGTTATATCCTCTTGATGGATCGATCCCTTTAGTATTATGTAGTGACCTTTCTTGTCTCTTGTCATGGTCTTCATTTTGAAATCTATTTTGTCCAATACGAGTATTGCTACCACAGCTTTTTTTATTTTTTTTATTTTCATTTACATGGAAATTTTTTTTCCATCCCTTCATTCTCATCCTGTGTCTTTTGTTCTGAGGTGGGTCTCTTGTAGAAAGCATATATTTGGGTAATGTTTTCTTATCCATTCAACTACCCTATATCTTTTTATTGGGGTATTTAGTCCACTTACATTCAAGGTTATTATTGATAGATCCTTATCTGTCGCCATTTTAATTCTTTATGCCTGTGTTTCTCTCTCTCTCAATTCATACTTCTAATTATAGCAGTTCCTTTAATTTTTCTTGTAATGCTGGTTTGGTGGTGATAAACTCCTTTAGCCTTTTTTTTTTTTTTTGTCTGGGAAACTCTTTATTTCACCATCCAGCTTGATTGATAATCTTGCTGGATAGAATAGTCTTGCTTTCAGATTCTTGTTTTGCATTACCTTGAAAACTTCATATGCCATTCCCTTCTTACCTATAGAGTTTCTGATGAGAAGTTAGCTGACAGCCTTATGGGAGCTCCTTTGCAAGTAATAGATTGCTTTTCTCTTGCTTCCTTTAAGATTTCCTCTTTGTCTTGAATTCTTGGCATTTTAATTAAGATGTGTATGGGTGTGGGCCTCTTTGGGTTCTTCTTGCTTGGGACTCTCTGTGCCTCCTGAACTTGTGTGACTTTTTCCTTGACCAGGTTAGGGAAGTTTTCTGCCAATATTTCTTCAAACAGGTTCTCTAACCCTTGCTTACTTTCAACTTCTTCTGGCACTACTATGATATGAATATGGTTATGTTTCACGTTGTCCCACAGATCCCTTAAATTGTCCTCCTGTTTTTAATGTTTTTTTTTCTTTTTGGATCTCTGAATGAATGATTTCTTTCTACCTTGTCTTCTAATTCACTGATCTGATCCTCAAGTTCCTCTAATCTGCTGTTTGTTCCTTCCAATGTATTCTTTATATCTGCTATGTCATTCTTAATTTCCTTCATAGTTTCCATATATTTTTTCATGCTGTTGAGTATCACAACAATCAGTATTCTGAACTCTATCTAATAGATTGCTTATCACTATTCCATTTAGCTCTTTTTCTGGAGACTTCTTTTCTTCTTTCATTTGGGGCTTGTTTTTTGTCTCCCCATTTTGGCTGCCTTTTTGGGTTTGTGTCTAAGTATTAAGTAGATCTGCTAGGACTCTCTGTCTACTTGGAGGGTCTCTGGTGTAGGCCAGTGTCAGACGCAGTTTGTGACTGGTCTTGAGTACCCTGTTTGGAGCTACCACCAACCCCCGGCTTGAGTTCCTCTCTGTTGGGGCTGGATGCATTTGGACAGGACCAAGATGCACACCAGATTCTGCTTTTCCAAGGCCCGGGACCAGAAGCAGATCAGGCCAAGACTCAAAGCACTCTGAGGTCTGCCTCTGCCTGCAGGCTGATTAACCTGATTTTCTTAATGAGACTCAGGCTGTACAAACTCCTCTGGGTAGGATGAGAAGCACTCTGGCGGGATGGAGCAATTGCTTCCCCTCTCAGGCAAAAGCTGGAAATTGTCTGCCTGAAAAAGATGTCCTCTACAGTATGGAGGAATGACTCAGCACAGGAATCCAGAGGGGTGCCTTCTGAGCTCTATCTCCAGAGTCCACAACCCTAGATTCTCCTCACAGAGCTCTAGTGCGCTCTGTCCTCCCTCTACTGGAGCCCAAGGTGAGTGGCTGCACATGAAACTTTATGTGTTGGCTCTTTAAGAGGGTGCCTGCATTTCCAGCCATATCTACCTGGCAGACAGAAATGCAGCTGCTTTTCACAGCCAGCTGTTATGTGGCACCTTTCTCAGTTCTGGTGCTCTGGGCTAGGAAGCCCAGCTTGGGGTTGAGGCCCTAGAGTTCTCAGTGGGAACCCTCTGCAGTTGAGATCTCTCTCTAGACCTTCAGCTGCTGCCTGTGGGAGCCTAGCCAGCCCTCTCATCTCCTCTCTTCTTACCAGTCTCTATGTGGTCTCCACTTTTCATCCTTGGCTATGGGGGTGCTCTCCAGCTCATCTTCAGTTGCAGTTGATTATTCAGGACGGTTTTTCTATATTTTAGTTTGGTCTCAGGAGAGTGTCAGTGTAGCTTCCACTCAGTCTGCTATCATCTTGGATTGCCAGAATAGTCATAATTTGAAAAATAGAAAAAAAGTGGTGTCAAGGATGTGAAGAAATTGGGATCTGTGTACATGGTCAGTGGGAATGTAAAATGATACAGCAACTGTGGAAGGCAGTTGAGTTGCTCTTTGAAAAGCTGTACAATGAATCACCATATGACCCAGCAATTCCACTCCTGGGCACCATAGATGCCCCAAAGAACTGATAACAGGGACTCAAGCAGATGCTTCTGCACCAGTGATCATTGCACCGCTGTTCACCACAGCCAAAGGTAGAAACAACCCAAGTGTCCAACAACACATGAATGAATGAAGAAAATGTAGTATATACATACATGCAATGGAAGGTTATTCAGCTATGAAAGAAATTCTATACATGTTACAACATGGGTGAACCTTGAAAACATGTTGAGAGATGCCAGATACAAAAGGACAAATGTTGTATGAGTCTACTTATATGAAATAACTAGAAAGGCAAATTTATAGAGACAGAAATTAGATTACCAGGGTCTGGGGAAATGGGGAGTTATTGCTTAATGAATTCAGAGTTTTTGTTTGGGGTCATGAAAATTTTTGGAAATAGATAGTGGTGATGGACATACAACAGTGTGAATGTAATTAAATGCCTTGAATTGTACACTTAAATGGTTAAAATGGCAAATTTTATATTCTATATATTTTACCACAATAAAAATATTTAAAAAATGAATCACACACATAAATGTAAAACCTAAATCTGTGAAACTTGAAGAGGAAAGCTAAGAAAATCTTTGTGACCGTGGGTTGGGTAAAGATTTCTTACATAAGACACCAAAAGCATAATCCATAAAAGAAAAAATTAATAAATTGGACTTCATCAAAATAAAAAACTTCAAAAGAGAATGCTAATGTCCATGAATGGATGAAATAGCGATATATTCATACAATGGAATATTATTTGGAAATAAAACCAATGAAGTACTGATGCATGTTACAGTTGGAGCACCTCAAAACCATTACGCTAAGTGAAGGAAACCAGTCACAAAAGGCCATATAATGGAATAGCTCCCTTTCTATGAAACATAAATAGGCAAATTTACAGAGGCAGAAAATAGATTAGTGGTTATTTAGGGTTGGGGGAAAGGAGAGGAAAAAGGGGATTAACCACTAATGAGTATGGAGTTTCTTTTGGGGAGACAAAAATCTCTAAAGCTAGATTGTGTTGATGGTTGCACAGCCGTGAACATGCTAAGACACATTGAATTGTGTACCCTAAATGAGTGACTTGTACGGTATATGAATTATACTTCAATAAAGTTGTTTAGAAAAAAGCATGCTAAGAGAATGAAAAGATAAGCCACAGACTGGGAGGCAATATTTGCAAATCACATATCTGATGAAACCCTTGTATGTAAATCTATAAATGACTCAAAACACAGCAACAAGAGAACAGCTGGATTGAAAATATGTGTGAAAGACCTAAACAGTTGCTTCACCAAAGAAGATATGTGGGTGACACACAGACACAGAAAAGATGCCTCGTGTCACTAACTACTGGGCAAGTGTAAAATTCAACCCACAGCGAGATACCACCACACACCTGTCCTGAACTGTGGCCGTCCAATAGGTGGGTAGTGGTACCTCACTGATGTACTAATCTGCATTTCCCTGAGGACATATGATGTGGAGGATCTTTTTATATGCTTATTTGCTATCTGTAGATCTTCTTTGTGATGTCTGTTAAGGTCTTTGGCCCATTTTTTATTCAGGTATTGTCTTCTTATTGCTGAATTTTAAGAATTCTTTGTAATAGTTCTTTATCAGATGTGTCTTTTGCCAATATTTTCACCCAGTCTTACAATTCTATTGAAATTGTCTTTTGAGGAGCATTTTTAATTTTCATGAAGTCCAGCTTTCAATTATTTGTTTCATGGATCCTGCCTTTGGTGTTGTATGCAAAAGTCATCCCACGCCCAAGGCCCATGGTTTCTTTCGATGACTTTCACTATTTCCTCTCTCCTGGGAATAACTTGTGACTGTCTAGTCAATGTTGGAGTCTTGGTTTCTCGTGCTCCTTGAGCTTACAATGGTTGGCCTCAAAGTCAACACAGAGGGTGGAAATCTACAGAGAGTTACGATGGAACAGTAGTGTGCCACCCGCGAAAGGCCCAGCGTGGATGAGACTGCTTCCTCTTCAGCCGAGCGCCACACAAGGTAATTGCTTACATTAATGGCACGTTTGAACAGGTTTACTTTAAACACCACAATAAAACCCAGCTCAGGAAGATACTATATGAAGAGAGACGTCAGGGAGAGCAGTTCCGTCTCTGGTTTCACAGACTCACGGTGAGGCAGACACTCGGGGGGGGGGGGGTGAGCACAATTGCCTGTACTACTTAAATGAGCACTTCTCCTCGTTAGTTCAAACATTTGAAGTCATGCAAGTTAAGTGCTTATGTGATAGACTCTATGGTATTTACCTTTGGAGTTTCTGACTCTGACAACACAGCAATCTCCTACCTGAGACTTATAAAACTTTCTAAAGGAACATGGCAGAGAGATTCTGCGGAGCTCTGTGCACAGTCCCCAGGGCTGCCACCCTCTCCAAAGTACAGGTCAGATGCTGGGCCAGAAAATGAAGTCAGTGCCAGGGATGGGCCAGTAGACCCTCAGACACATGGGAGATCCTGGGTGGGCGGCGGTGGGCCGCAGGGAGAAGCTGGAGAGGAAAGGGAAGAGCCGGTGAGGCAGCCACCAAGAGAAGAAATGGGGGTGGTTGACAGTGACCAGAGGATGGGGCAGTTCCTGGATCTGACAATCAGGAGGCCACTGGCAAACAGCAGGGGCAGTTTTAATCTATTAGTGGGGCAGAAGACTGCAGAGTGGGAGCAAGAAATGGGAGCTGAGAGCCGGTCAGGTTAGGAAGATCAGAGTGGGAGGAGAGAGCAGTGACAAGCAAAGGAGAGAGGAGACCACACCCTCTGCCGGCATCCTGACAGGCCACTGAATGAATGAGTGAATGAACGAACATGCAAGGATCTGATGTGCAAGGAAGGATCCAGTGGAAGAGACTAAAGGTGGGGCAGGAGTTTGAAGCAGGAAAAAGGTGGAATCTCAGAAGAAAAACCGCAGTTCGGCTGACATATTACTGCACGCACTGACCCTGGGGGCACTGAGCAAGCAAATCCGGGGTGGTCAAAGTTGTCCCTCGGGACCTTGGGCAGCCCCATAGCTGCCAGAAGGGAGGAAGCCCTGGCCATGTGCTGTCTGAAAGCGGTTGTTGCAGGGCTCCCTGGAATTCAGTTTATGGTGAATGTTATTAGAGTCTGAGACAGAATCACAGAGGGGCCTAGTTGAAGACAACCAGTGGAGGTGAAGTTTGAGCAAGAGGCTTAAGGATGGATGAGAAGGAGGTCAGGTAGAAATGAGGGGTGGTGGGCTGTGAGGCTGTAGGGGCAGCAAGGAAGATGACACTCAAGGGAATCCCAGAATGGACCCAGGGCTGCAGCTCCCTGGAAGGACCCGGCCTCAGCACCAGGCTTGCCTCAGTTCCTTCCCCTCTACTGAAACCCAGTCTGGTCTGGCTGCTTCTCCTCTAGGGGTCAACCCCGCGGTTCACCAGCTGTCTACTCCACCACTCTGTATTTTCCTGACTTCAGCCCATCATGACCTCTTTCCACCTCTCTCTCTCAACCCTAGGAAGAAGTTTCTAGTATTGTCCCCATTTTCCTGCAAGGAAACTGAGACAGGTTGAGTGACTTGCCCAAGGCCACTCCAGCGTCAGGCCTAGGAACTCTGGCTTCAGACTGTGTTCTTAACCTGGATGACCATGCCCTGCACCCCACCAGACACTGCCTCTGTGGTTGCTGACTTCACAGCCCTGGCTGTGCACACCTTCTGGGTGTCTCCATCAACCTGGCCTTTAGTGGTGATTGCTGGGATACCTGCAGGTGCACAGGACCTGCTGGAGTGGTGCTGAGAGGAGCCAAGGGGGTGCTTGGCTGTGTACCCACCCGTGTCCTGCACCTTGAGGGCTCCCAGGGAGCCTAAGGAGCTGTGTGCTATGGTGCATGATGTAGGGGCCCTCCTGAGGTCTCCCTGCTGAGCACCGACTCTGTGCCAGATCCTGGGCTAAGCTTTCACTTTAAGGCAAACTTCTGAGCTGGGGACAGCTTCCAGCCACGGCTCTTCTCACCTTTAGATGCAAAGCATTGTCACTTGGATATCCAGCGGCCAGGGCATGGCAGCACCCAGAGGTGCAAGGCAGCTCTAGTGATGGCTTTTTTACCGTCTGTCTGCCACTCACTCCTTGCTACCAGCCGGACTGCACATCCTGCCTGCTTCCCTGTGGCATCCTCAGTCCTGACATCATGGGTTGGTCACTCAGATCCTGAGCCATGGACATTTCCTGCTCTCCCTGTTGTTCTGTGTTCTGGGGGGAGGGAGACTCCACGCAGGGCATGCGGTCACTCGTCACTCGGAGTGAATGTGGCAGGGGAGTGAGCAGGGCAGCAATGATGGCTGTCACTGGTACAATGTCACCATTTCCATTGTACCCAACCAGCTGGGCAGAGGAGACCGGTGCCCTCCCTCAGGCATGGGGAGCACTCAGTGCTCAGCAATAGGAGGGTGGTGGTGTTGGGGGGGGGGTGACATTCTTCCTCTGGCTGGGTTCCTCAGGCCCAGGGCTCCTCAGGCCCTGGGTTCCTAATGGGACAATGCTGGCCTCTGACAGCTGTCCCTGCACTTTGGGTTCCCTCCCAGGGTTACCATCACAGTCTTCTCCTACCAGGTGAACCCTCAATCCACAGCACCAGGGGTCTGTAGGAAATGGTGAAGAAATAGAGGGTTTTAAGTCATGTAAGTTAATGGGTTATGTAGTCATTCAACAGCTTTTTATTGAGCACCTACTATGTGGCAGGGTCTCTGCTAAGATATTAACTAGACAAACAGGGGCATCCCTCAAGGGTTGTTGCTTAATGTAACCAGTTTATACAGTAAAAAATCCTCCTAGCTGCCAAGTACTTATTTGAACTCTGCCAGGCACTGTGCTAAGTTGCTCTCTGTGGAATTTCTTATTTGATTTTCAAAATAACCTGATGAAGTAGATACTATTAAAACCTGCATTTTCCTGGGGATATATGTGCAGTATGGTGACTATAGGTATTAATCTGTATTGTATATTTGAAAGTTGCTAAGAGTTGATCTTAGAAGTTCTCATCACAAGAAAATGTCTTGAACAATGTATGGTGATGCATGTTAACTACACTTACTGTGGTGATCATGTTGTTATACCCAGTTTTCACGAGATTAATTCACAGAGACCAAACTGATCGTTTGGAATTTATTAGCCGGCGGCTACGAGCGGGCTCCTGCCCTAAACAGACTCGCAGCCCCGAACAGTCTTTGCAGGGAGAACATAAAGGCAAAGCCCCATTCTTGGTTGGGAAGGGGAGCGGGTGCGAGCTAGCGGAGCCGCAGACAGAAGCTAAGATGAGCGTTAATCAACCTTCTTTGGTTAGCTCTTCCCTGGAATTGTGTGGGCGGAAACCTTTCACGGAGAGCCAGGAGCAGGGGCTAGGTCATCGTTTCTACACAATAAACTTTGTTGCTCTTGCTTACTTTCAAAGTAGCGGTTGTCAGGCTGAAATGGGAGCGCTGTACTTAGTGTCACAGTAGATGCAAATACCGGCCGTTGTGCTGTATGCCCCAAACTAATAGAATGTTACACATCAGTTATAGATCAACAATTCAAAAAATTAACATGTTCTGGGCATCTAGTGTACAGCATGGTGATTACAGTTAATAATACTGTGTTATACACTGAATGTTGCTAGGAGAGTCCATCTTAAATGTTCTCGCCATAAAAAAGAAATGGTAATTATGTAACAGGAAAGAGGTGTGTTAGCTAACAGACGGTGCTAATCGTTCTGTAATATATAAATGTACAAATCAGCACGTTAGACTTATACAAGGCTCTGTGCAATCATATCTCAATAAAGCCTGAAAGAAATGAAAAAAAAAAAAAAAGTCTTCATTTATAGATGGGAAAGCTGAAACTTACAGAAGTCACGTAAGTGGTTCAGGGTCCCTCAACTGGTCAGGAAAGGGCCCAAGGCTTGAAGGCCATGCCTGGACGCTGACTCCGAGGCCACACCTTCAGGGCTGGAGCTGGGGGGCAGGTACAGCACTGCTCATGACCTTGAGGGTTCAAGGAGGTCTTCTCATATGAAGTGCCATCTGAGCTGGAGGGAATCCAGGAGGAGGGGAGTCAAACCAGGCGTGTGTGGGAGGGATTGTCTGAGGATGGGTATGGGGAGGAGATGAGTGTCCCAGGCAAGGAGGAACAGCATTGCCAAGGCCCAGAGCACCTACTCCGCGCCCCACCTGTTTGGTGCCAGGCGAGAAGATGAAACTCTCACCCTCTGGGACCATGAGCACCTCAAGGACAAGGGCTATCCTGACTCACCTGTGTATTCCCAGCACCCAGTATGATGCCAGGCACATAGTAGGGCTCACACGTTTCTGGATGGGGGAATGATATGGGGAGTGCTCAGTGACATGGAGGAGGGACTGAGCCGGGAAACTTGGCTGCACCCTCCTGGTTGCACCTTCCTTCGTGTGTTGGCAGATGGTCCAGGAAAACAGGCCTGCATTCTTCCCACAAGCCCTAGGATGCGTCCCTTGCCTGAGTTTGGACGTGGTGTCTAAATATCATTCAGCTAGCGGCTCCTAACCTTTCTTAGGCCACGTATGCCTTTGAATTGCTTGGGAAAGCATTTCCTGCAGAAAACACCACAGGATCCCACAAGGAGTGTCCTAGAGGCCCCTCCCCAAGGCCACCTGGGAGGTTGCCTCCCTGGAACCCAGAATCCCCTCTGGCCCCTCTCCCTCCTGGCTCTCTGACACCTGCTGGGGTAGGTGACCCAGCCCCACCTGGGGAAACTGGGCCAGGCTCTGCCTTTCTCCTGGGACCATAGCTGGACCCAGATGCACCTGCTCTCAGGATGCAGCCCAGCCCCACTTCCTAACTCAGGCTCTGAGACCCTGAGCCTGAAGGGCTGTGGTCCCTGGTCCCTGGTCCTCTCCCAGGCAGCTTCGCCCGGCCCTGCCCTCCCTGCCCTTTCTCTTCTTCTCCTGTGAGCTGCCTGGGGAAATCCCGAGCACCCAGGGTTTCTGGGGACTGGCCCCCAATCCTGCCCTGCCCTGCCCTCCCCTCCCCGTCTGTCCTGCCCTGTATGTGACTGTCCAGGCATCCGTCCAGCTTGCTCACCTCCTTCCATGACAAAAGCTTTTACAAAATGTCCTTGGGACTTCTGTTCCCCCTCCAGCCCGCTCCTCTGCAGGCGCCTTCTGGTCCGTTAGGTTGCTTCATTGCTGCCGCTCGCTGACCTCCACGCTCCCCCTCCCGTCGCCCTGCGCTGCCCCTCCTGAGCCCGCCGGCCCAGGCGGCTTTGGGGGACCTGCCCGAGAGCCAGCCGGCTGTCCCCGCGCGGTCCCTCCTCCCTCCCACCTGGGCTTCCAAATCCCCGCGCACCTCAGCGCAGGGGACCGGGGGTGCGGGACGGTGAACCGCGAGCAGGGCCAGGCGGGAGCGGCCAGCGGCGGCGGGAAGGGACCCCGCGGCTCGGAGCCCTGCGCGGGGCTGGCGGCGGGGCGACTTGCCCCCGACCCTTCCCCGGGGCAGAGGAACGGAGCCGGGGGAGCCCCGCGGGCGCGGGGGCTGCTGCGGGACCCCAGCTCCGAGGACGCGCCTGCCGGCCCCGCAGCGCGAGCCCCGCTCAGGTCGCTGGGTCCCTTTAACGCTCTCAACTTTGTTTTTTTGCAAAACCTGCTCCTTAATATTAAACACCGTTAGCAACCTAAATTGCATCCTTTCTAGACGGATGCAATTTTAATGACGAAGACGGGCACGCACCTAAACGCCAGTTTTGCTTTTAAAGCCAGGAAAGAAAATGGCACCGCGTGACGCCCGTTCTTCCCGGCCTCGAGTTTTCCGGCCAAGGGTGCGTCTCGGAGGCCCTCCCGCGTGCCCAGGGCAGCTGCGCCCCCCGCGCCCCCGGCCCCGCCCGCAGCCGGAGGGCGCCCCCCCCCCGCCCCGCCCCGCCCCCGCCCGCAGCCGGAGCGCGCCCCCCCCCCCCGCCCCCGCCCCGCCCGCAGCAGGAGCGCCCGCGCCGCAGGGCCGCGCGGTCTCCCGGGAGGGACCCTGGCAGCGCGCAGTCCCCAGGGGTGCCCGCGGGGCTCAGCCCAGCTCCCGACCGCAGCGCGGGAGTGCGCGTGCGCAGGGAGGCCCGCGGCGCAGCTGCGGTTCACGCCCCGCAGAGCCCGCTGCGCGGGAGCGCTGTGCCCGCGCCCGGCCCGCGCTCGCCAGGCTGCCGGGCCTCGCGGGTGGGCCCTCAGCGCCCAGCGCCCCTGCCTCCCTCTCCGCTCGGCGCCGCTGCAGGCCTGCCGGGTGCCCGGGCGCGGTGCCCGCGGCCCGCTCAGGGCCCCTCCGGGCTGCGCTCTGTCCCGCCCTTCCCGCGGCCGCCCGTGGCTCCGCTGACCACCTCGCCCGCTCGCAGAGCCCCGGCCAGGACCGAGGGCCCGCGCCCCGCCCGCGCCCTGCCGGACCTCCTCTTTCCCTGGGCCCCGCGGCCCCTCTACTCTGCAGAACCAGATCTTTTAAAAATTATTATGAGCTATAATTTCCAAAGCATGAAATTCCCCCTTTTAAAGTGGTTTAAACATGTCCGCAGAGTGCAACGATCACCACTCCCTGCGTCCAGAACACGGTTCTCACCTAAATTAACCCCAAGCTCATGGGCAGCCTCTCCCTCTCCCTGCCAACCCCGAGCCCACCTCCTCTGTGGGAACACCTGGTCTCTACTACAGATAGGGGCACTTTTAATTTCCTAAGACGGAGCACCTGGATTAATCTGAAATATAATTATATCACTTATAAATTGTAGAACACATATACTCGTAGACAGGAGTTTAAGTTTCTTTTCCCTTGTTTCTTTCTCCTAGGCCTTTGCACCCATACACTCACCTTGATCCCAGATAAAGCAATTAAGGAGGTGACACAGCGGGGACAATATATCCTTGAACAGGCATTGTCAGGCCGCCCAACCAGGAGTCAACATATCACCTCGTCGAGACATCGCCAGATGACCAAGAACAATAGCTGACACCTGCAGAGTTGCAGGACTGCCCGTAGCTGCATTCTGTTCCCAGCCTCAGTTTACCCCATTTCCCTATATAGCCCTGTCCCTCAGGCCACTCCTTAAGGCAGGTTTTGGATGCTCATATGCTCCCTGTCTCCTTGGTTGGCCGGCCTACTCAATAAACGCCTTAGATGATTCAGCCCTGCCTCCATTGAATTGGACACAGCAGCCGGCAGCCCGAACCCCATCGGGGTTTCCCCGTAACACTAGGGCACTTCCTCTGGCCAGTGCCTGTAGGTGGAGTCGTGCACTGCGGTCCTGGGCTCTGGCTTCCTCTGTGGGGTGGTGTTGTCAGGGCTTTGCTGTGGTGTGGCCGGCGCCAGCACCTCAGCCTTTCTGGGGCTAAGGAATGCTTTGCGGCGTGCAGAGGCCACATGCCGATCGTCCACTCAGTGGTGGATGTTTGGGTCTCATGAAGGACCATATGCCCTTGCTTAGGGCCTCACGGCTTTATTTCTACTGGGTGCTCCTAGGAGTGGAGTCCCTGCAGTGCTAGCTCCTTGCTGAACTGTTGCAGGAGCTGCCGGATGTTCCTACGCAGCTGCACCAGCTCACATCCCTCACATCCCGCCAGCGGGCAGGAGGCTTGGATGGCTCCTCTCTTAGCAGCACCTTGCACTGTCTTTGATCCTGGCTGTCCTGGTGGGTGGGAAGTGCTAGCTTACAGGACCGACCACCAGATCTCATCCTGCTGGAGGACAGTGCCCTCCCCTTCCCCCCTTCCCAGTCTTTTCTCTCTACATAATTGCCCCCATCAGCATACAAGCAGGTTCTTATTTTTTTACCATCTTAAAAAAACCCCAAACTTTTCTTGACCCCATTCCCCCTCCAGCTACCTTCCCATCTCTCCCTTCCCTTTACCAACAAAACTCCACAAAAGAATGGCCTAACTTGTCTCCAGTTTCCCTCCTTTCATTCGTGCCTGCTCTGACTTCTATCAGGCTCTGGTCACCACCCTGTCAACAAAACAGTTCTCTCAAGGTCACAGCACCCTCTGCCTTGTTGAACCCCAAACCCCAAACCCCGTAGCCCCTCCTCAGCCCCTGCTCAGGAGTCAGCACCTTTGACCTGGCTGCTCACTGCTTCCCTTCCTGACTGGAGGTCCAGGACACCAGCCTCCCAGCCCCTCTCCTTTGTGGCCGGCCCCTGAGATTCTGCGCAGCATCTTCCTGACCTGGGAAGCCGTGGGCTGGGGCTTGGTGCTTGGTCCCTTCATTTTTCTTTCTACTCTCCTGAATCTCATGCAGTCTCGTGACTGTAAATGCCACTCCAGTGCTGACAGCACCCAGATTCCAGTAGCTCCAGGTAGGACCCTCCCCTGAGCTTCAGACTCACTTATCCAACTCCCCCCTCGACATCTAACAGGCAACTCTGATCCGATGATAAGTCCCAAATGCAGCTCCCGCTTCTGCTACCACCACCAAGCTGCGGATCCCACATCTCAGCAAGGGCACCACCATTCTCTCTGATGCTTTTCTTCCTCACACCCCAGCAGATCCTGCCACATGTCCCTGCCCACGGCCTCAGCTCCCCTGGATGCAGCCACCACCCTCCCATGCTTGGAGGTTGCAGTGGCCGCCTAACCAGTGCCTCTGCTTCCATTGACCTCCGCAGTCTATTTTCAACACAGTGCCTGGAGAAATCCCTTTAAAATGCAGGCTGGATTATGCAGGTCCTCTGTTCAGCACCCTGCAATGAGACCTCATTCCACAGGCTCAAAGCCCTTGCAGTGCCTCCACGCTCCTCCGGGACTGCTGCATGCCCCCGCCCTCCCGGCCTCCACTCAGTCTCACTGCCCTTTTCTGTTCCCTCCGGAGTGTCCTGCCCAGAAGTCTGCAGATCGCTCTTCCTCGCCTTCCAGGCTTTCCAATGCCCGCCTCTGGGAGGTCACGCCTACGCTTGTCCAAACCCACAGCCTCCCGCACGCCCTGCCTGCTTGAGTCTGTTTTCCTAGTGCTCACCCCGCCACCACACTGCCTATGGCTTGTGTTGGCCTTGTTTATTTCTGTTTCCCCCCAGAGTGTAAGTGCCTGAGGGCAAGGCTTTTAGTGTGTTGTGTCTCTCACTGTACACGCAGGCCCTAAAACAATGCCTGCCACAAAGTAGGAGCTGAGTGAGCATTTGTCTGGAAGGGTTTTGAACAGCCCCTGCCTGCTATGCCATGTATAGCCCGAGGGTGGCAATGGGACCACAGAAATGCAGACTTCTGGCTTCCGAGCCACTTTCTCAGAAATGACTCCTATAGAGATCTCTGCTTCGTAGGTAAAACGCTAGAAGGTGTGTGTGTAATGCAAGGTATGTGCTTCCCGTTCAATCTTTGCTCATTTCTCCTTTCCTGGCAGGATCCCAGAGAACCCGTGATTATTTCTGGGCTGATGATGCCAACTCTGCCCCTCTCACCCCAGCTCCTGGCTCAGGGGGTGGTGAGGTGTCTGAAATCAGGCAGCCAGCCTGGGTGGCAGCTGAGTGGATTTGGCTAGACCCTGGGGAATCTTTCAGGGTGCCCTGGGAGAGGGATGGACTTTCCCTGCCTCCTTTCTGTGCTCAGCCATGGGTCCTGGCCCTTGGCAGCCTCCAGCGCTTTTCCTCCTGGGTTCAGCTGGAGAATGTGTCACAAGGACCCTGGGTTCAGGTCAGGGCCCATTCCTGGCCCTGCTACTTGCCAGCGGGGTGACCTTGGCCAAGTGCTGAGCCTCAATTCTGTCATCTGTCCAATGGGAGAGACATACCTGCCTCGTGTGGGGAAGGCTAGATGCTTGTAAAACACCTGTCTGGTTCTGGACTAGCACAAACAGGTGCCCTCAGAAAGTTCTGGTCCTCATTCCCCCCCCCCCCCCCCCGAAGGCAGGCAGTTGAGGATAGTCTGGGCACAAAGGTGAGACCAGGAGAGAGGGCTGGTGGCTGGGCCATTCATTGTTCACTCATGTATTCTAACAACTGTGTACTTCCCATGTGCTCAGGGCTCTGCAAGACTTTAGGGACCAAAAAGACTTCGTCGTGGCATTTAAGGAGCTAAGAATGAATGGAAGAGACTGGGCTAAACCTACATGAAAATAGTTAAATAGCAAGTAGGAGATGGGTTACAAGAGATGTCAGCAGGCTGTTCACAGGGACAGGTGGGAAATGCGCCGAGCCTGTGCAGAGAGCAGCAGTGGGCTGTGTAGTCTGGGAAGGCCACGCTGGGCTCGGGGGAGGAGGCAGGGGGAGGCCAAGGCCAGGTCTGGGGCCAGTTTCCCGAATCTGCCCCTGACTGTGGATCAGGCTGGAGAAGAGGGGCAGGCTGGAGGTGCCTGCTGCTTGCCTGGAGCTGTGGCCAGCATCAGTTGAGGCTGCCTGGGATTGGACCTGGCTCCCACTCAGAACGGTTCCAAGAACAGTGCTGTTGCCTTTGGACACGGAGCAGGCCAGGGTGGTGTCCTGAGCAGAGGGCTCCAAGGTGGAGGGGCAGGAGCCACTGTCAGAGTGGGGAGCTCCTCCCTGGGAGGGGTCTGTCAGGACATGGCAGGTGCTGGCGCTGCCCCCAGGTGTGGGAGCACAGTGAGGGACGCTGCTGCTCTTCCCAAAAGTCCCAGTGTGACCTTCAGGAAACAAAACCTTCAAGGGCCTATGAAAGCGCTGTGGACAGTGGACGATGGACAGAGCAGAGGTCCTGAGCGCCATCTCCTGGCGAGACCTCCCATGCCATACCCAAGAAACCTGTGGGCCTCTCCCTGCCCAACTCATTTTCCCTGTTTTACCTTTGGCAAGAAGCTGTCAGGGTCCTGGGGCTCACATTTCTGAGGGGGGCAAGAGCTATAGCACCATCCACCCCTTCCCTGAGTCTCAGAACTCGTTCCATCCCTTCCAACAGCCCAGAACAATGCCAGCCTGTGCCCAACTTCCTGTGCCTGATCTTAGTCCTGCTGGGCCTGGCCTTCCCACCTCCCCTCCTTTATCCAGGTTCTTGTAGTTTTTCTGAGGGAAACATTGAGGCAGCAGGAAAGGATCCAGCAGCCCTGACAGACCCCCTCACCAACCTCAGAGACCCTGCACTTGGCACAGTTCGCTCCCCGTGTCTGGTCTCTGCGTGCCCATCACCAGGGGAGCTGCCATCTCCTGTGGTCCCAGCAGGCACGGGGCACAGAGGCCCTGGCTGGTCCTGATGGTCGGCTGCCCCCGCCCCCTCCCTGGAAGCCTGGGCTTGGAGCTGCTGCTTTGCCCGTGTCCTTGCTTCGCCCGGCTGCCTGCCTGGCACTGAGGACCTCTGCCGGCCCCTCTGCCAGGCCGGGGCAGTGGCTGTGAGGTGAGTCTGTTTACTCCACCCTCCTCCATGGCCCAGGGTGGAGCACGCACTTGGATTAATCAGCTGCGCTGCCTGTTCTTCCCACCCGTCTTTTATTCGTGCGCGAGGGGTGCTCTTCCTTCACCAGGGCATGGCCATCGTGTTTCATCCTGGCTTCGCTGGCCAGCTCCCTGCTGCCCCTTCCTGCTGCTCACTGGCTCCGGGACCTGGAAAGCCGGGCAGGGCAGCCTAGTTCAGGGCAGGGTCACATGCCCATGCTGCCTTCCTCAGCCCCTCTGCCTGTGGCCTGCCTGTGCCGTCGTTGGCAGAGCCAGGCCTGAACCATGAGCCTTCCTGAGTAAGTGAGCTGGAGAAGCGGAGGAAGCAGCGGGCAAGGCCGGGGCTGCAGGGCGCCCTGGGCGCGGTGGGCTCAGGATCCTGGGGGGTAAGGGAGGATGCCTCGGGGCGGGGGCTCTGCAGCTGCTGCCCTGGGGGTGTTGTCAGGAAGGGAGATGCAGTTTGCCTGGCGTAGATTTGGTCACATAGCAAGTGCTCACTTTTCTTCCCCTTCTAGACCAGGGCAGCTTAGTAATTTTGGCCATTCCCAGTGCCAAAGCAGTTGAGTGAGTGACAATGAAGTGAAACCAGCACTCAGGAGCAAGGAACACCTTCCCCCGGCTCCCCCCTAGCTTCCAGGTGCTCCAGGCTTCCACTGAGGCGCACAGGGCCCTGGCAGCTGAGCTTCAGATCTGGAGGCGCCCTAAGCTGGATCCGGCCCCAAGGCTCTCAGCCTGGGTTGTGGAAGCCTCCTGGAGGGGGCATGAACCCCTCAGACAGAAAGCAAGGGTGATGTGATGTGTGTGCATGCGGTCGTGTGTGCATGCATGTATATGGGTGTGCGTGCGCACGTGTATGTATGTGCATACATGTGTATGAGTGTGTGTGTGTGTACGTTTTCTGGGGGAGGGTTCCTGGCTTACTTCAGATTCTTAGTGGAGGTTATGAGCCATAAAAGGTTACCAGCCGCTAAATTCTAGACAGGTCAGATCTCTTCTTTTTAATGTGGGAAGAAGAGAATTAATGGGTTTACCTGTCTAAGGAGCCATCTCGAAGGTGTGAGTGTGGAAATACAAGCATTATGGGTGTGCGAGTGCAGTGTGCGTGTGTGAGGGTGTGTGGCGGCACAGGGCCCTGCCGGCCGCAGGAACACGCTGCCTGGGGGGAGCTCTTGGTCTGGTTGGCAGAGCCCGTGAGGGAGGGGAGTGGCAACGCTCGGCCACTAGAGAGCAAGCAGTGCCCCGGCTGGCAGCTGCAGTTGAGGGTGTCTGCAAGCCGAGCCGTCCTGGCTCCTGGGGAACTGCTGTCTTTGGCTGCCTCTGACGATGGAATCCATAAATTTTGTGCAGTGAATGCATGAATGCATGAATTCCCCGCCACTTACTCCATGGCCTGGGTAGGACAGCCCACGGATGATATTTTTTACCTCAGGCCCAAGTGCCAGAAAAACCTTAGCCTGTGTTGAGACACTGATGCTGAAACATTCATTTACTCAGTATTTTTACTGAGCATCCACTATGTGCCAGGAGGTGTCCCGGGTACTGTGGAGACCGCCGTGAACAAAACAGGCCAACACCGCTTGCTGTCTGGTGCTGAGGCTCATTTCATGGGCCCGCGGGGCTTGTCATTGTTTTCCTTTCTGCTTCACTGTCCCCAGGCCAGCGCTAATCTGCCCCACTAGTGGCATTTGTTACTCTACTTTTCTTCTCCCTGTGTCTTGATTGTTTTTACCAGGAGAGGGAAGTTCATTCCCCAGGCTCTGGGAAGTGCTGGGGACCCATCTTCCTCTTGGTCCCTGGAATCTCTCCGTCACTAACAGGCCTGTCCTCTCGCTGTGTCTGTGCCAACTGTTTCCTTCTGCTGCCGCTTAGTGGAGGTTTTGAGCCATAAAAGGCCTCTCTTCCCACTCACACAGCTGAAGACGAGGCCCCGTCACTGCTTTGATGCAATGACCCATTTCTACGCGGGCTCTTCACAGGTGAACGCAGCGTGTGGGGTGGGGCGGGCTGGCCCCGACAGGAGAGGGCCCAGCAGAGCCCGAAGGCTTCCTGCAGAGAGGAAGCTGAGGGCGGCAGACCTCTAGCTCAGGGGGTGGTCCCTGGCTGCCACTCACCCTGACAGACCCTTCTTTGAGAGTCAATGGGATTTGCTCAGCTACAGCCTGGCAATTGCTTGGCCCAGATCTACTTTTGTCACCAGCCTGCCATCTTCCATTAAGTCCCCTCCTCCCAGCCCCGCCTAGCCAGCCTTGGACTTGGCAGCCTCATTCCCAGGTAAAGTAATGCGCCTGTTTGCCCTCTGCCCCTGTTACGATCACAGTGGCTGGGGTGACCTCCTGCATCTGAAGTATGGTGCCAGGAAAAGGAATAGATGGGCATGGGAGAGGCAGGGGTAATTGGCACAGAGGGCGGGGGGGGCATTCAGGGGGAGATTGGGAAGCTCAGGGTGGGGTGGAGTGGAAGGAACCAGGTAGAGGTGCTGGCCAAGCAGCCACATGTCACAGGCATGCCCATGTTTCTCATCCTGGAATTGCACTGCGCCCTGAACAACTAATCAGACCCGGAGGGAGTGGGCCCACCGGGCAGGAACAGGGAGGCCTGGGAAGGGGCTGGCAGTGTGAGTGAGCCTGAGTTCCCAGATGTGGGCAGAGGGGGTGGGGGGGCAGCCAGAGACAAGTAAACCTCCCCCTTCACTGCTTTGCCCCAACTCAGCCCTGTTCTCTGCCATTGTGAGCCCCTCATTTCTCCCCCCCTTGCAGCCTCCAGGGCCTGGCCTCTGGGCTTGGGGAGCCCTGGAATAGAGCCACCCATTGGACTGGAAGCTGGGTGCCTGTCCCCCACCCTGGGGTGGGGCTCTGTCTGATGCCTCCAGGCCCCAGGAAGGATAGAGACTGGCCCCAACCCAGGTTAAAGCTTAGACCCCATTTCATTTTTTACTGAGATTATGAGGAAGAAAACACAAGTAAAAGTAGCCTATCTGGACTGAGGGGAAAAGCAATTTCTCTCTAAAATCTCTTTTTCTGATTTTTAAAAGATGCAATTTAAAAATGTCTTGGTGGCTCTGCATGGGGTGTGGGCCAGGCCACCTAAAAGGCACTTGGGAGGGGACTGAGACTCACTGGAGGGACCTTCCAGGGGTTTGTCCTTTCCTCTGACATGATGCCAACCCCATGTCCTAAGGCACCAATCTCTCAATCAGCCTTCCAACCAACCCATCACCCCACTAGACAGACCACCAACATGTTACCCTACACCGCACCACACTACCAACCCACAAACCTTCCTCCTTATTTTTTTAAATCCTCAACTGAGGATATTTTCCCTATTGCTTTTCAGAGAGAGTGGAAGGGAGTGAGAGATCAAGAGATCAATGGGTTGCCTCCCAAACATGGCCCAACCAGGGCCAGGGATGAGCCTGCAACTGAGGTACATGCCCTTGGCTGGAATCAGACCTGGAACCCTTCAGTCCACAGGCCGACACTCTAACCACTGGCTAGGGCCCCACCAACCTTCTAAGCAACTACCAACCAACCCACCAACCAGCCAATCTGCCAACCAACCAGTCCACTAATCTATTCTTCCACCATCCTATTACCCCACTAACTAGCCAATCAACTAATTCACCAATCAACCCATTTCCCCACTGTCCAATCAGGAGATAGAAATTGTACATAGCATTAACAGGAAAGGTTAAATATAAAGGTATTAACAAAATAGAAGCTAACTGATGAAGGATTACCTAGTAACTGCAACAGGGCATTGCCTACCTACTCTAAAGAAATACAGGATGAGTAAATACTGGAGTGGCCGCTATATCTGGGGTTAAGGCAGAAGAGCATTAAAGGGAGGAACAAATCTGAAAGAGTCTTCCCCCAATATATACATCAGGGCTGATACCACAGCCTTGTTAGGGCAGGTATAGTGAGGCCCACTGGAAGGCAGAAGAATTTGCTGAGGTGTCACACTGGTTGAACTCCCCAGGGACTCTGTTTACAGAGTCCAGCCATGGTCACAGACCAGGCAATGAAGAGTAGATTTGAGGCTGAAGGCAGTAAGGTCATAACTGGTACACCTATTCTCCCATCACCCCCCAATCCAGCAACCCCCTAATGGATAGATCAGCCTACTACCAGCCAGCCAATCAACTAACAAGCCTACTCTTCCACCAACCCACCCCATCACCCCACCAACTAGAAAACCTGTAACCAATATACCAACCTATCCACCCACGTACCAGCCAACCCAGGAATCTAGCTTTCTGTGTGTTGCCCTGTTTCAGGTGCTGTCAGGATGCCGTCTCTGTCTTGAAGGCACTTGGGAATACTTTATCCAGACTCAGAGACACATGCAACTTATGCATATGACCAGCTAAGGTCAACAGGGACCTGCCACACAGGTGATGCCCACTAAGTGGATACGAAGATGGTGTGTTCTGAAGTTAGTGGAGGGAAAGATCACTGTGGCCTCATGTTCTGGGTCAGCTTCGTGGAGGAGGGGAAGTGACCTGGGTTTTGAGCAATGAGGGTGGAGATTTAGATCTGGGGAGGCTTCAGAGGGAAGGCAGGTGGGAACGAGCTCTCAGGAGGACGCAGGCACATGAAGACTTTTCCACGAAGGACTGAGGCCATGGGGAGGCCTTCCCGCGCATCTGCACTGAGCCTGCAGGGAGCCTTTTCTTGCCTGTCGCAGAAAGAGCCATCACGGCCCTGGGAGGAGGTGATGACCATATCATCGACTTTATTCTCAGGCAGTAGATAGGCTTTCGGTCTAACAGGCTCTTCCTTTTCTATCAAGGACTAAACTGAAAGGGGAGGGAAAAGCTCAACAGCCTCAGGCAGACATCAGGAAGAGCTTCCAGTCCAGACCAGCAGGAGTCCCAGCAATGTGCTCTCTGTAGACTTGAAGAGAGACTTCTGTCATCTGGGCTGGCTGAAGTATTGACCCGCTCAGAGGCAGGGGAATAGCTATGATGACCTTTCTAACCCTGCTGTTAAAGGCTTCCCTGTGCTCTGGGTCCTCCTGCTCCCAGGCTCCCATCAGCCCGAGTGCCATTAAGTATCTTGGAATAAAAACCTGACTTCAGAATCAATTGATGGAGAGAGGTTCTCCAAACATTTGCGGGAGAAGGAAATTAAATTCCGATTGGAAAAGATGAGCAATGTGACAGGGTATGGGGGCAGTGTGCTGACTCCAGGCTGCTGAGCACTGAAAATACAGGCCTGTGCAGCCCAGAGCTGGCAGCGGCACAAAGGAAACTGGAGCAGTCAAATATTTTCCTCCTCGTTGGGTTCCATTTACATGTTTATAATAGAGGCTCTTAAGGCCCTAATGAGAAGGCTGCTCATTGCAGAGAAGAGGATGATTAAGGCCCTGGGATAGGAACAAAGGCTTGTTAATTACTACAGAGGGACAGGAGGGGAGCCAAGTTCTGCTCATCACTTCCCCAGGGCCTCCCCAGCCTAGTACCTTTGTGTTCTTCAGGCTCACCTTTGCCCCTGGCCCTGGTGACCTTCAAGAGTTGGGTTGAATAGATCACCAGGGCTACATTCAGGGACTCACGGATGTTTCCACCTCTGCCTTTTAAGGGAGTAATTTCAGGCTGCACCTGTAGAACTTGAAGATCTGTTCGCTGGAGATGCTCTGTGGGAGTGGTGGGGGGAAGGGATCAGAAGAAGGCACATGCGGAGGGCTTCTGATCAAGATGGTGTCGTAGGTAAGTGTAATACTCGAATCTTCCCGCAACCACATAAAAAATGCAACTAAACTGCAGAACAATCATCATTCTGAATCACCTGAAATCTAGCTGAATGGAAACCCTACAACTAAAGATATAAATGAGAAGCCACATTGAGACTGGCAGGAGGGCCAGAGATGAGGAACAGGCTGGTCCCATACCCACGTGCAGCAAATAAAAATCAGGAGGGATATCTCAGATGCAGACATCCCCCCTAAGGAGCAAGGGGTTCCAGTCCCACACCAGGCTCCCCATCCCAGGGTTCCAGTGCCAGGAAGAGAAGACGACCTCAGAACTTCTGGCTGTAAAAACCAGGGGGATTGAGGCTGAAGGTGATGGAGAGCTGCTGGAGTCCCAGGCATGCCCCTTAAAGGGCCCATGTGCAGACTTACTTGGACTCACTCTCTCTGAGCGCCAATGGTGGGACAGCAGCTCAAAAGGCACTAGTGACATATGGGGAGGAACTGAACTGTCTGGCATAGGGTGAAAGCTGGAGGGGCAGCTTTAACCTAGATAGAAGTGCTGGCAGAGACCACTGTTCCTTTTCTGAACCCTCCCCCTAACAGAGCCAGCAGGTCAGCACCATATCTGAGTCTCCATCAACATGGCTAACACTGTTCTCCCTGCCCTGGTGATTCTCTGAGACCCCACCCCACCAACTTGTAGACCCACTGAAGCTGTTTCCAGTGGTTTTCCCATACCAATGTCCTGTCTTGGCTCATGCTTCAAACTTTCCTAAAAGTTTGAACTGTCTGGTCTCATACCTTTTGCTAAGTGGTCCCATTCCTGGCACTAGTGACAGCCAGCCTTGGTTCATGGCTTGCTTTCTCTTGTTCACCTCCAAGTTCAGCACAAGTAGCAGCCATCAGCAGAGCTACAGCTCATGCCAGATGGCCCCAGGCAGGACGCAGATGGTGGCTGACCTTGGTCTGTACCTCCTGGGGGGTCCCAGAGCCAGCACACCCTGTGGACCACTTCAGACCATGTCGAGGCCCCATCCAACCACCTCCACACACTCAAAGGGTGGACTCAGTGTGCACCAGAGCCCTGCTGAATTAATTCGCTCCATGGGGTGGGCCTCCGCACAGCTGATCTTCCATGGTGGTCACAGCCAGTCTGGGGGCAAATCCCTCCCATTGATGTGCCAATAGCAATCAAGACTCAACTACAGCAGAAGGGTGTGTACAGCCCACATAGCTGGGGGGGGGGGAGAGCACCTAGGATGCCCAGCTCCAGTGAACAGGACGGCTGTGCCACTGGACCCTACAGGACACTTGCTACATTAGGCCACTCTGCCAAGTCTGGGAGACACAGCAGCTCTACCTAATACATAGAAACAAATACAGAGAGGCAGCCAAAATGAGGCAACAAAGACACATGTCCCAAATTAAAGAACAGAACACACTCCAGAAAAAGAGTTAAACAAAATGGAGACAAGCAACCTACCAGGTGCAGAGTTCAAAACACGGTTATAACTTAGTGAGGGCCACAACCACATTAAAAACAACAACAACAACAAAACCCCCAAAACCAGTTAGAAATGAATGACACACTGAAATGAAGAATAATTTACAGGGAATCAACAGTAGAGTAGATGAAGACAAGAATCAAAACAGCAATTTGGAACATAAGGAAGCAGAAAACACCCAATCAGAACAGCAACCAGAAAAAAGAATAAAAAAAATGAGGATCGTGTTAGGAGCTTCTGGGACAACCTCATGTGTACCAACATTTGCATCATGGTGGTTGGTGCCAGAAGGAGACTAGAGAGAGCGAGGAATTGAAAACCTATTTGAAAAAAGAATGACAGAAAACTTTCCTAACCTGGTGAAGGAAACAGACATATAAGCCCAGGAAGTGCAGAGAGCCCCAAACAAGATGAACCCAAAGAGGCCCACACCAAGACACATCATAATTAAAATGCAAAAGGTTAAAGACAAGGAGACAATCTTAAAAGTAGCAAGAGAAAAGCATTTAGTTACCTACAAGGGAGAGCCCATAAGACTGTCAGCTGATTCTCAACAGAAACTCTGCAGGCAGAAGGGATTGGTGTGAAGTATTTGAAGTGGTGAAAAGCAAGGACCTACAACCAAGATTACTCTACCCAGCAAAGCTATCATTTGAAATGGAAGGTCAGATGAAGAGATTCACAGACAAGGAAAAGCTAAAGGAGTTCGTCACACCCAATCAGTACTATAGGAAATGTTGAATGGTCTTTAAGAATAAGAATAAGAATAAGAATAAGAAAATAAGAATAAGAATAATAAGAAGAAAAGTAAAATATATGAACAAGAAAATGGCAATAAATACACATCTATCAACAACTGAATCTAAAAAACAAAATAAATGAGCAAGCAGAACAGAAACAGACTCATTGATACAGAGAACATTTTGACGGTTCCCAGATGGGAGGGGATCCAGGGGCTGGGTGAGAGAGGTGAAGGGATTAAGTACAGGTTGGTGGTTACAGAACAGTCATGGATGTAAAGTACAGCACAGGGAATATGGTCAGAACGTTCTAATAACTGTGTGTGGTGTCAGATGGGTGGGAGATTTATCTGGATGATCACTTAGTAAGTTCTATAAAGTTTAATCATTCTAACCAGGGATGTACACCTGAAACTAATATAATATTGTGTGTCAACTGTAATTGAAAAATAAAAAATAATTTAAAAAAAGACAAAAAAAAAAAAGAAAAAGAACAAGTCACATGCTTAACTGCTTGGTCATTGAATGAGCTCACTGCCCATAGGAGGCAGCTCAGAGGAATTTCTGGGCCCTAAAAGGGGATCAGCACAGGCAGAGGATAAGGCCCCTCTCCCCAGCCTTCAGGATACCCAATAGAAAGGGATATGCCTACGGTGATCAAGGCCAGACAGAATGACCTAAAGATATCAGCTGATACAAAGGCAGAGAGTTCCTGCCGAGTTGATTTTAAGGTCTCTTTTAACAACTAGAGTTCATGGTGTGGTGGAAAAGGTATAGATTGGTGGTTACAGAACAGTCACAGGATGTAAAGCACAGTACAGGGAATATAGTCAGGAATGTTCTAATAACTGTGTGTGGTGTCAGATGGGTGGGAGGTTTATTGAGATGATCACTTAGTAAGTTATATAAGGTCTAATCATTCTAACCGGGGGTGTACACCTGAAACTAATTGGTTTTGGGCCAACAGACTTAGGATCAGACAGACCTGGGTTCAAATCCCAGACTGGCTATTTGTTGGAGACCCTCAGTCTCTTCATCTGTAGAAATGGGATGGTCACACCCACTAACCCACATTGGGTTGATTTGATAATGCAATGAGATAATGGAGGCAAAGTCTGGCACATAGGAGGTGCTCAGTGCATATTGGTGACCTTCTCCCCTACTTTGTGGGACTGGATTGGCAATCTAAGTGAAGACCTTGAAAACCTTCCCTCTGACCTCCAGGACCTGGGGCTGAGTGTATGCAGCAAGCCAGGGTCCTCAGCAGGACCCTGCTCCATATCTGCTTTGTTTGTGGTGGATCTATCTGAGGATATAGGGCGAGGTAGGTGCTCTCAGTCTAACCAGGACACGTGGAAACTCAGATCCTCATGCACTGCTTGCTTCTGTGTGACCCTCCACTCTGCTCTTACCTGTGTACCAACCTGAAACCCTCACTGTGTTCCATCCCACCACTCAGGGCTCAGGAGATGAGGGGAGGATGAGAGGAACGGGCTTGGGGACCTCCCTGATTTCCTTGTGGAGAAGAGGGGTCACAGGAACAAGTTATGTCACACAAAGTAGAGTGAACCTGGCAGTCAAGAATGGAATTTGAAAAACTTTGATATTTAGGAAAATGATCATCTTTTGAAGGCCCAAACCAGAGATTTCTCAGTTAGAATCTTGATTGTAGGCCAGGGGATGTAAGGTCTAAGATAAGAGTGACACTGAAGGAATGGCAAAGACCCTAAGATGAGAGACCCAAACTCCTGGGAGGAATGGTGCTATCTTGGTTTTGTCAGGGGTCCGTCTTAGGTGAATAGCTCAGGGCTGTAATGTCATGGAAGGGGGTGGGGTAGGGGGAAGGCAGCTAGGAACATCTCAGAGGCTTCGCTGCTTACCAAGGTACTTTCCTCGGAGCTGGCACTGCCTGGCTGGCCACACATGCTCCCCTCCAGGGAATTGTCTGCCAGGCCTGTCACCTGCAGGGCCCCTGCCCAAGCCCACAGCACTACCCCCTGCTACAAGTCCCAGAACTTTCAGGCATATCTAACTCTAATAGGAATTTTAGCTCAAGCCTCAGTGCTAGCAATAACCTAGTCCCTAATCACAGCCTGTATCCCAGAGCTTACTTTAACCAGAACTTTTAGAACCCGCACTTGAACCCTGAAGTCCAGTACCAACTTTCATATACTCCTTAATACGAATCTTAGACACTATCCTCATTTCTAACCTCAAGCCTAGTATAGGTCTGTACTTCACCTCTCAACCTAATCTCATACTGAACTTGAGCCTTACAGACTTGGGGCTCTCTCCCTCCTTATAAACCTGGTCAAGCATCTGTGTTAGGCACTGGACATAGAGAGGTGTGTCTTACTGCCCCTGCTCTCAAGGAACTTGGCCACGTGTCTCTGCCACTCTCACTGTCAGAGGGAGAATTCTAGGGATGGACAAGCTCATATCTGTGTCACCATTGACAACATTCCCTCCAGGGAAAATGTCTTTCTAGAAGACACTGTGATGTCATTTTCCAAAGGCAAAGGACAGAGGGACCAGGGAGAACTTTGAATTCCACCCACCAGAGCCTCGCCTAGGACGGAGGCGAACCCCAGACCAGACTACAGGGGCCATCCATGTGCCCATCTCACATGGCCAACCTCTCTTCTTTAACTCCAGCCTCAATCCCCAACTCTCCCCTCCTGCCCCTGCACACAGCAGCTGGAAAGCCCCCATGCCCACATCTGGCAGTCCTCCCCTTCTCCTCTTAGACCCTCTCCTCTCTAACCCTCCCCAACTTTGAAGACTTGCAGCCAGAAGACATATTTGACTCCCGCTCCTCCACCTAGTATCTCTACCAGGGTCTTTGACTCTGGTATCCCCGAGCCTCTGGTCCATGGTACACACCTGAGTGGGTGAGGGAAGGGAGAGAGGGTTATTCCCTATGGTGGAAACTTTCATAGAAGCAAAGCAAGTGATTGGTTTGTACATAAATGCTGAGGAGGATTGAGTAATGCAGGAAGTACCAAACACAACAGATACTGCCATTGAGCGGCCCCTTGGGTAGGTGTCATCTGGTTGAAGCCCTGCAGCGCTCTCTGAATAGAGGGTGTAGCCCTATTTTGAAACTGACAAGCTGAGGTTCAGAGGTGAAATGACTTGCCTCAGATTGCAGAGATACTAGGTGGAGGAGCGGGAGTCAAATATGTCTTCTGGCTGCAAGTCTTCAAAGTTGGGGAGGGTTAGAGAGGAGAGGGTCTAAGAGGAGAAGGAGAGGACTGCGAGATGTGGGCATGGGGGCTTTCCAGCTGCTGTGTGCAGGGGCAGGAGGGGAGAGTTGGGGATTGAGGTTGGAGTTAAAGAAGAGAGGTTGGCCATGTGAGATGGGCACATGGATGGCCCCTGTAGGCTGGTCTGGGGTTCGCCTCCGTCCTAGGCGAGACTCTGGAAAAAGCTCGGAGAAGAGAACCCCATGGCTGATTCTCCCTGAGGGGTCTGCTCTTTTTTTTTTTTTTTTTAATTCTCACTTGGGGATATTTTTTCCATTGCGGGCCGATGCTCTAACCACTGAGCAAAACCGGCCAGGGCAGAGGAGTCGGCTCTTGTATTGGAGAGCCCAGGCAGTGAGCTGGAGAATGGCCACCAAAAGAAGGCACGTGGCCTTCCTGGGAGCCCATGGTAAGGCCATGTGCCTCAGTCTGCTGACCACCTACTCCTCCCATGCCCTCTTCTTCTTGGGGCCATACCTGCCCCAAGCACAGTCTCTATCACCTTGCTCTTCCACCCTTCGGGTCTTCTGCTCACAGCCAGAGGGACCTTCTGAGATTCTCCTGAGGATGCACCTCCCTAAGAAGCTGAGCTGCTTCCTTTTTCTTGCCAACTTCACCCAACTCTCCTCCTTGGCCTTCAAATCTCTTCCAGTTAGAGTGAATATAAAATGCCTCTTCCAAACTGGGTCACTGCTGAAGCTAAAGGGACTGCTGTTACTGGTTGCACAGGGCAGCAGCTGTGACACTGGGATGTATGCCCTGGCCTCACCCCCTCCTCTCCGGTCCAGCCCCAGGGCTCCCAACACTACCCTCAGCTCCCTGAGATCCCAGCCCACCTGCAGCTTCTGGACTCAGGAACTCTGCCCATGAGAGGAAAGGGCTTGGCATTGGGGTCAGGAGCTGAGCACTGCATATATCATGTTGGGGTGCTGGGTGGGAAGACCTCTCTGGCTCCTCTCCCTGTGAAATGGAATATTCAGCCCTCCTTTGCATCGCCAGCTGATGTGCTGCACACATGAGGTTTGCTGCAGTCTTTGTCCCCTTTCCTGCCTAAATTTTGGCCTATTTATTTATTTATTTATTTATTTATTTATTTCTATTATTATTTTTAACTGCTCCAGGCACAAGAGGAATGTTATTGAGGCCCCAGGGTCACAGGCTTCAGGCAGGAGGCTGCCCTGCTGCCTCTCCGCAGACAAGGCACCAAGTGCAGGGGGGACTCTGTCTGGATATTGTAGTCAGAGAGACGCGGCCATCTTCCAGCTGTCTGCCCACAAGAATCGGGCACTGCGGTCAGGTGGTGCCTCCTTGTCTTGGCTTTTAGCTTTGACATTCTCACTAGTGTCACTGGGCTCAACCTGGAAGTAATGGTCTTGCCAGTCAGGGTCTCACGAAGAGCTGCATCTCTGCACTTGCTGGGGAGCCACTCCACCGCCTAGCTGAAGAGGAAGAGCTGGCCCCATTTATTAAAAATTTTTAAAAATTATGGTAAAATATACATAACCCAAAATTGTCATCTTAACCACTTTTGTATGGTTTAGCAGCTAGTTATTACACTCACATTGCTGTGCAGCGGAGCTCCAGAACCTTTCACCTTGCAAATCCGAAACTCTGTACCCATGAACAGCTCCTCGCTTTTCACTCCCCCAGCCCCTGGCAACGCCCATTCTACTCTTTTGTTTCTATGAATTCCACTACTAGAAACCTCACACAAGTGGAATCACACAGTATTTGTCTTTTTGTGAGGGCTTTTCCCACTTAGCATAAGGTCCTGAAGGTTCGCCCCTGTTGCAGGTGCCAGAATTTCCTCCTTGTTAGGTCTGAGTGCGACTCCGCTGTGTGAATAGCCCGTATCTGTTTGTCCATCCTCCTGTCTGCCCCGTGCGCTGCTCCCCTTATTGGCTGTTGTGAATAGTGCTGCTGTGAACACGGGTGTGCAGGCATCCCGAGACCTGCGGCGGGTTCTTTTGCGTGCACACGCCCAGAAGCAGAATTGCTGGATCACATGACGGCTCTCCCACTGATTTTTAGAGGAGCCATTTCCTACAGCGGCCGCACCACCTTGCACCCCACCTGCAGAGCCCATGGTTCCACTTCTCCACATTCTTCCTGACACTTGCTCCTCTTTGCTCTTTTCCTTTTTAATAGGGTGTGAGATGGTATCTCATTGTGTGGATTTGATTTGCATTTGGCCCCAATTTATTTATTTTTGACCCCAATTTAGTTTAATTCCTTTCCTGCAAGGAGCCTTCGCTCCCTGCAGCGTCCAGCTCTCCCTCTGCACCTTCTGGGAGCCTCAGGCAGGTCTCGCAGAGGGGCTTAGGTCACTGTTCAGCAGTTCTCAGACTTGGCCATGAGTCAGAATTGCCCGGTGCTTGCTAAATCCCAAATTGCTGGGCTCCACCCCAGTTTCTGATTCAATAAATTGGTTAGGGCCCGAGAATTTGCAATGTTAACAAAGTCTCAGGTGATGTTGCTGCTGCTGCTGATCCAGGGACCCCACTTTGAGAACCACTGCTGTTCTCAGCAAAAGTGTGTGTATATGGTGGGGGAAAGGGGAGTTTGGAGGGGCGGCACCTCAGACACCCAGGACATGAGCTTCTCTTGCTTAGAAGCAGAAGCGGCCTCCACTGATTTTGGAGAACGTAGTGTAAGAGGCCTTCAGCCAGAGCTCCTGCATCCAGGCTCAATCTGTGTGGTGCAATGGGGGGGGTGGTGGTGGCGGTGGAGGGGAAGTGGGAGCTGGGCGAAGGCAACTGCATAGTTCATGCAGCCCCCCTGCTTTGGAGGTCCCAGGAAGGCAGGCCCATGGCAGTCTGTGACAGCCTCTTCTACTAATGAGGGATGGGGAGATGCACCCTGACGGGGTGGGGTGCAGAGTCTGGGGCTCATTGGCCAGGTGGAGGGGCCAGTGCAGGGAGGAGCAGGGGAGGGGAGGGGAGGAGGAGGTGAGGAGGAGACGGAATCCTTTGATCTGGAGCCTCCTGTAGCTCAACCCTCTTCTCACCCAGGATGTGGGAGCGGTGGTGAGATGCTTGGAGAGTTTTCAGCTGCAGCCTCTAAGGGTCTATATCTGTCCCCAAGGGCACATCTGGAACATTTGTCCCCCTCTCAAGAGGTGTTTCCACAGCTGCAGAAGCTTCTGGCAAGGCCAAGCCCCAGTGTTCCTGAAACTGCCCCCACTGGGCCCTCATGGTATCCGGAGCCTATAAGCTGTGGGACAATGGGGCTCATACTGTTTGGTCTCAGATCTGCACCCTGTTTACTTCTTCCTGCTCCACCCCCATCCCCAACCTCCCATAGCAGGACCAAGGCCATTTCTCCAGAGCTTATAACTGAGGGGTTGGGAGGAATCTCTGAATCTTTTAAGAAGCCCCTACTTTCCCTTACTTTTGGCTACACAGGCCCCACCATCTGAGCTCCATGGTGATGGGAGAGTAAAGGGGACAGGGTCCTTGCTCAGGGACAAGGTTGGCTTGGGGACAATTTCTGAGACCATGGTGTGTGTGTGTGTGGCCTGAATGCTGTCAGTGCCACCTGCTCTCAAGATACAGACTCCAAGGGCTCTCAGCAGCCCGGAGTTGGCTGCCTTGACCCATGCCCTCTCTGGCTCAGCAGGGCACCATGCCAGCCTCTGAGGAGACAACGGAACTGCCTGGAATTAGCATGATTTTCACAGATTTCCGACTCATCAGTCAGTCAGCAGGCTGCTACACTCTGGCCCGCCCCCCTGCCTCTGCCCCTCCCGTTTCTAGGGCAGCATTTGCCCTTCCCAAGGACTCTGCAGCCAGGTCAGGACAGGACCCTGGGAGGTGGGAGGGGATGATGGAGTGCAGAACAGCTTTCAGCCTGGGTTTGCTTACTGATTCCTGGGTTTGAATCCTGCCTTTGCTTACTGATTTCTGGGTTTGAATCCTGCCTTTGCTTACTGATTTCTGGGTTTGAATCCTGCCTTTGCTTACTGATTTCCGGATGTGTCACAGGGCCTTTCAGAGTCTCAATGAACTCATCTTGAAAATGGGACATAATTTCTATTTTGCAGGGATGTTGTGAGGATATGGTACACGGCAAACACTTGGCACAGTGCCTGGCACCTTGCGAACTCTCAGTAGTGGACACAGGCAAGACCTTGAGAGAGATGCAGCAGGATCTGCTTAGGTTAGGGGCTTTCCCAGGCCCAGGGCCTTTCCTGCCATCCTGGAGCTGGTAGGACCATGAATCAGGCCTTGAGACCCCTCCCTCAAGCAGGTTGGAGTGAGCATTCGATCCTCCGTAGCTCCACCAGGCTCCCTTGTAACCTTTGATTAGGAAATTATGTTTAATAGAAAATTTTGGACACTTCTCAGTGGTGTTTCCCTGCGATTCATTGCCACCTTGGGGAGGGACAGGCACCTGAGCGGTTCGGGGGCTCCATCAGGGGAACTCCACCTTCTCCCTGGTCCAGCTATTGCTTGTGTAGGTGGAAGGGACACCGAACAGGTGTGTTCCAGCGTGGAGTCCTCAGGGGGAGCAGGCCAGCTGTTGGAGCACATCTGGATAGGATAGGCCTGCTCTCAGCACCTTCCCCCGGGTCTGATTTGGGACCAGGCTGCTGCCCATGATGCCCCTGTGCCGATGGCTTTCTGTGTCTAGTTCTGTCCTTGTACCGCCCCAGCAGGCAGAGGGACAGTGCTCCCCAGCTGCTGCAGAGTGGGAGGAACTGAGCGCTCAGCTCTGTCGCTTCTCTGTCTACGTGCACACTCTGCCTCCTTTCTCATGCTCCCTTCCTCTGGGAAGCCTCCGGGGATGCTTCCCCTCCAGGTCTGCTCTCCTGTCACTTCCTCCCCTTTCTGTCCCTAGTCCCAGGAGAGGAGGAATTCAAACTGTTTCTCACCTGACTCAGGGAAGCCTGGTCTGCATCTTGCATCCCCAAGTGGCTGGTAGAGGAAGGCAAACACTCGATCAATCCTTGATCAAGGTCCCATCCGTCAGAGGCTCTCAGGACTCGGTCTGAGGACCAAGGCCTTCCAGAAGCTCCTGCGTCACTCTTAACTCTAGCCAGCTCTGTTCTTCACACTCAGCCTCGGGGGTGTGGTATTCGAGTGAGTGGGGGTGCTAAGCAGGGGGAAGGCCACCCCAGATCTCTCTCTTCCACCTTCTTCCATGCCTGACAACTAGCCTCTCTGTGTCCTTCCCATTTTGGTTCCAGGCCCCAGGGTGCTGCTTTTACCCCTCTTGGTGACTGGAATTTTCTACCCTGTGAAATGAACCTATCCCTCCTCCTGTCTCCCCTGAAGAAAAAGCATTTTGGGGAGCTTGGTTCTGAAACAGACCCGCTCCACAGTGCTTGAGATCTGAGAAGCCAGCTCACCCCAGCGGGCTTTTTCTGACCTGGCCCCTGGGGAGACCCCTCACCATTTCACTACCCAGTATCTGAAATTAGCAGCAGCCTAATCTCTGTGCTATATCACTCAATGCTGTAATTGTGCAGAAAAAGTATTAAAATGCAAAGTGCTCAGTTGTACTTTCTTTATGTTAAATCCCCCCTTTGCTCTATCTCCCTTTGAATGTTACAACGTTTTTTTCTATCCCCCTTTCATAAAAGGGGGAGCTGGGCATGCACGGAATCATTTCAACTCCCCTATAAATTTCCAAAATGAATACTTAAATTTGAGAAAAAAATACATTCTTATACCTTTAATTTCCCTGCTATAAAGTGTAATGAAAAAGCCTGATTATTTTTAATTCTCCCTTTAAATAATTCAGCTTCAGAGTGATTTAAGACTAGGATTCATAATTACCTTTCCACTTTTTTGGCAAATCAAGTTATAATAGAAATGAGAGCTCTGGCGACTGAAATGGACTTCAACAGGTGGCTGAGGGGTCAGGCCCGACACTGATTGGCACAGGAGCGTCTTAGGGCCCTCCAGGGCGTGAGGTCTGGGCTGGACGCACGGGACCAGACGGCTGGAGGGAGAAGTGTATTGCTTGTGCTCCTGGGGACCACCTCTCCTGACAGTGCAGGTGTTGAATGACCCACTTACCCTAGAAGGAAGAAATTGGTGAGAATGGCCAAGAGAGTCTCCTGACGTGCAGATGGCCAACAGGTGCAAGGAAAGGTGTTTAACATCACTAATGACCAGGGCGATGCACATCAAACCCCAGTGAGATATCACCGCACACCAATAGAATGGCTGTTGTTATTAATAAGACAAGAAGTAACAAGTGATCCCAGAAGAAAAGGGAACCCTTGCACACTGTTGGCAGGATTGTAAATTAGCACAGACACTGTGGAAATTAGCATGGAGGTTCCTAAGAGAATTAAGACTAGAACTGCCATACGACCCAGCGATTCCTCTTAGGGGCATTTGCCTGAAGAA